>NC_089681.1:5899922-6593047 GCF_031753505.1 Anomalospiza imberbis
CTCCCACCTTGCACCTGCAGATGCACCTGAGCAGAGCACAGGCCTGATGAGCGGGGTCAGTGCTGTGAAAGAGGGCCTGCAACTCCAAATTGCTTTGGGACAGGTGGCAGTGAGTGTGAATTCCCCTTGGGCTCCAGCAAATGTCAGGCCTTAGTGGAGGCACTTTCCAATTGCAGTAAAGTAATGTAGCTCCTCTTTTTTCTGAAGACCAAAATTGAGTCCAGTGATGGCAGATCAATAACAGAGCAATGTCTGTCTGGGATCATGGACCTGGGGACCATCCTGCAATTGTGAGAATACAGGCATAGCCATGAGACAAAACAAGTCTGAGGCCTCACAACTTGACCTATCTGCACGGCTTTGTTCCATCACAGCAAGTGGTCAGCCTGTATAAGACTTCCTGCTATTTGAGCTGACCAATTTAGTGACAGCAGGATTTAGGGATCTGCTGGATGAGCTAAGAAAAGTGACATGTCCTGGAATCATGATTCACTGTGTGTCAGGTCACACTGCATCTCCACTTTTCTCATTTCCCTCAACCTGCTTCTTTTGGAGTCTAATTCAAGGTCAATGTCTAGAAGATACTCAGCTTTTGTATTCATTTGGGATTGGAAAATTATCAGGCTGTGAATAAAATGAAAGTCTCTCCTTGGTCTGCTGGATTAGACATTGTGTCCCCAGTAGTTTACATCTTTGTTTCAAGGTCACTTTGGCTTTCAACCTTCTGAGCAAAAACAATTGTACAATTTTTTAAGCAACAGCTTCTGAGAAGTCATTTCATGCCTATCATTTTCATTTTTCTCCTGTTTCCAGGAATGGGATACAAAACAAAATGTAGTGTAAATAACCCCATCTCCAAACCTGTTTATCCATTTCACTCTACAAGCTTTACAGAAGCACTTTAGAAATCTCATGAGACATGATGTTTGCCTTATTCTACTAAAAAAAAAAAAAAAAAGTAATATAAAGTTTGACTTGATTTCCAGGAATATTCAGCTAATTTTATCTATTTTAAATGATTTTTAGAATCTCTCGATTGCACCCAGAACAGGTGAGGGTTAATTGTCTCTCTCATATAATCAGAATGTAAGTTTTTCCAGGTGCTTCAGTTAGGAAAGCACAAAATCTCTCATCTTTAGCTCTTCATATAATATAAGAACAGATTGGAAAAGGTTTACTACTTGACTCTGAGACTAAATTAAATTATGTTTTCAAGGTTTCCTACCTCTTTTGAGACAAGAATATAAGTGCTCCTATCCTTATTGGGGTCCTAATTTTTCTGCCCTTTCGTTTCACTGCCTTTCTTTTCCAACAATAAAGCACATTTTTATAATTTTATTCTTTGTTCACCATTCTACTGCCCACTCCTCTTCACCCCTACCTTGCTATGATGACTGAAAAGGAAGTAAAGGGCAAATTGCTTTAAAAGTATGAATATGGGGCTAAATAAAAGACAGCATTGCTACCTTGATGAGCATAAAAGGGCAAGAGCCCCTGAGCTGAGCATAAAAGGAGATGTAAAGAGAGCTGGTTGGTGTTATTGTCAGGGAGCTGCAGGGTTTCATGGGCTGGAGATTTTATGGCTTGTGGGATTTCAATTTTCTGCAGAGGAGAGATGATCTGATGAAACTACAAGAAGCTGGGCGTATAAAAACTGCCAAGGTTGTGGCTTATCTGGATGCAAATGAAATCCTTGCCTGAAAAGCATTGAGTGCCAAGTGTAGGCTCTCCGTTGGTGATGCACTGGAATACTTCTGTGGACACTAGAGCTCTTCTGCCAGAAGTTGGGTATATTTTTTCCCACATTATGCCCAGAGCACTGTGTTCTTGAGAACTTCCAGCCCTAAATCCTGGACTCATGACGTAACTATCCATGTTTGATCCAGGGATATGCTGAGCACCTTCTGAAGATATTGAGAACCCATGTGTACTGTTTGCTTGGATGAGAAGGAATCACACCAAACACTTCTCAAGCCTGCAGAACTAGGCAGCATCTGGTTTTAAACCAGGATTTTGTATCATAATAGAAATATGAAAAAAATAAAAAGAAGGTTGCCATACATTTACAATTGAACAATTTCATCATATCTGCATGATGCAGACTCCTGGTAGGTGAGAAGTTTGCTTTCATAGATTCACTTTGTCTTTTACTGAGAGACCAGTTTGTTACTTGCTGACTGCAAGGAGGGTATGGCTCACTCTCCCCACACTATTAATTTTAGACCTACCTTCATCAAAAGTTAAAGAGCCTGAGAATAAAACTGGGATGAGAATTGCAAAAACTTGATGTGATAAATAGTTGTGGAGTCTGAATTGGAGCACTGCAGCTGTGTTTGACTGACCTGCCCTGGCACAGCAGCTCTGGGCATCACAAAGGGAGTTGTCAGACAGACCTGTCTGACAGACCTGCACTGTGTGTGCAACACTGAGGGTTGAGAAAAGCCTTCCTCTCCAACCCCTAATAGCCTCCTAAGTGAGTGTAAGATTCCCTGGGCTGTCTGAGGTGTTCTTCCTATTTCCAGAAAGGTGAGAAGAAAATGCTAATAGTGGTGATGTCTTCTGTGAACAACCACCTCCAGCCTGCTGCTAGCTCCTGTGTCCCACACTCACTCCCTTTTTTTTTTCTGGGCTATTCTAGAGCCTGCCAGAAGCTTGAGGTAGAGTTAAGTCAGAAAAGCTTCTTGAAGTAATATTTAATTGAGAAATGTCTGGATTTTTTAGATATGTCTGAAATATTTTGTGGTCATATTGTAGGGCTTCCTCATGCACATGGTATTGCACATTGTGCTTGCACATATAACAATGTGGTCATTTTACTGATATGCTCCACAGTCTGATTTATCTGTCTGTTTTCAATCTTAGGTGTAAAATGATCACCTTTTCCCTTCCTCTTCTGTTTGAATAGCCAAAGAACCCACCAAAATATTTCTATACAAAATAGGGATGGATTTACACAGTGCTCTTCTGTGTGACTCATGCACTTTAAAGATCCACCAAATATTATTGACTCTGTGAGATATGTAACCTAAAACAATATCCACACAAACAAGGGAAATTCTACATTGTTTTATGCAAATTTACAGAATTTTTGTGGCTATACCTCTGACTTGTTTCACTAAAGGTAAAAGAGAAAAAAACAATGGTCTGTTTGCCTTCTTTGCCCTGTTGTTCTCCTTATACTTCCACAATGGGTATTGCTTTTCAGTTTTTACTTTTTCAGCAGGAAGCCAACCAGATAGAAAGCTTTATTTTTAAGCTTTGGTCCCCAGTGTTTGTATGGAAAGTAAAAGTGTGTTTGGCAGATTATAGATTATTGTTTTTTTCTGGGAATCAGTCTGGTGGTTGCAGATGTTTACTCTGTCCTGCATAAACTTCTGGAATATCCATCAGGAAGCCCTCAGATGGTAACACATTTGGCAGTCCTCTGCTGGGGATCATCAGCACAGGACAGAAAGGTCTCTCAATGCTTTTAGAGAGAGAGTGAGGTTTTTTACATCTGAAGACCTTGAGTTCAAAGTCCATGAAGCTAAGCCTTAGAATGAGATTTGAGCTCTCCTCTGCTGCTGTTTTCATGAAGACATCCATCTTTTTCCTTGCCAGTAAGGCTTCTTCTCACTGACTCCCAAAACAGTGTGCTGCAGTTCTTGACTCCTTGGAAGCAGTAATTCAATGGAGAAGATTTGCAGATTTCCAGGGGTTCCTGGAGAACAACTCCAGCACTGGTCTGAGGAGCAGCTGGAGCTCCAGGCTGACTCATCAGGCTCAGCACACAGCTTGATTGTTTGATGTATGTATTAGCTTAAGGGTTGTTTATTTAAATGCAGCCTAACCTGGGATGAAATTTTAAACCTTGGAGTTGTTCAGGTATAATTCAAAGCAGGTGGAATTTGAACTTTTCTGGTTCCTGTGACACTGTTACTGAGCCAAAGGATTTGATTTCCATGCTGCAGGGATGGTCAAGGAGGAGCAGTCTGGTCTGTCAGTGCTCCTGGTGGGAGTGATCTGGTTCGGTGGCATGATGCATCAATATTATCTTCTTACCAATTGCTTCTCTCAAACCAGTCAACCCTTTTTAACCTGGGTTTTACAGTGTCATTACAAGCCAATCGCAGGGGAAGACAAATAGGCAGCAACCTGCACCACGAGATGAGAGCTGTGATATTCTGTATTAATCTGAGAGGAGGAAGGAAAGGAAGGATGGAGTCCAAAGCATCAGTAAAAGGGCTAGTACCACCCTGCTCTCCACTGGTTTTGATGTAAATCCTCTAGAATTAGGTACTGCCCTGTGCTATGGTTAGATCAGTAGAGATGATGTGATGAGTTATCTGTAGCAAAAACATTTTATTATCCTAACATTAGGAGAGGAGGTCTGAGTACCTCACAGTCAAGAGACTGAGAGGTGTCAGCAGCTCTGCCACGTGCAGGGGGAGGCAAGGGCAGGGAGTGTCATCCAGCACATCTGTCAGTGCTGCCAGGCTCCTGCGGGAGGCTCCAGAGCCAGCGAGTGAGGAGAGTCAGTGCAGGTCAGCAGGGCTTGATGTGTGTCCAGCCACAGGAAAACAAAGAAGGCACTCAAATTGAGTAATTTTAAAGATTAGAAATTCACAAATAGCCAGTGAAGGTGGAGATGACAAATTCATTGCTGCTAGGGTGACCCATACAGATTATCTTGCAAGAGAGAAGGGACTTGGAGTAGTATGCATTGCCTGCATAAATAACATTGTACTGCAAATAAAAAGGATCCATGTCTTATAAATCATTTGGAAATTTACTGAGCTTCTCCTAAACAACAAATTGGCTTTTTCATTCCTGCTTCTGGTAGGAGCTCTTTTGATTTTTGATTTTTTTTCACAGTATTGCTCCTTTGCCAGCTGCAGTTTTTACATCTAAACTGGATTTATTCATGGGCAGTTTATATGTGTTTGTTCTTGTGCCAATGTTGTACTTTCTTGTACCTCAGTCTTCTTTCTTCCTGATTATTTTCCTCCCAATATATTTATAGATGGAGAGGGGATCTGATTGCTCTGTTTTGCTGAGTTAAGTGTACCAAGTTTCTTTAGTTCTTAAAATCAGCTTGCTGTTTCCTGATCTTTTCTTCACAGTGCCTGTACCACATTAGCTGGCAATTTTCCATGCTCTCCCTGCTTTACTTAGGTCTAAATAAGTTTTCCTGCGCTGCCCTTCCCTTTAAAAAGGGGAAAAAAAAACCAACGACAAACCAGATGTTTACGCAAAAAGAGGTACTGCCTAGCCTAACTCTAATGAGCCAGACTGAGCCTAATTGCAGTAAAACAGGAACTGTTCTGCAGTTTCTTCTTTATTCCCTGATTATTTTTTCCCTTAAAATCTACTGTAAAGCCTTATTTCTGTATTTCTGGGGCCACCCTCAGGGAGCCAAGTGATGTCAATTCCACTCCCTTTGCAAAATGACCGTTCAGCTTTTGCTCTTTGCCAGCCCTTCTGTAACTTTATAGATTTATTGTATTTGTTGTTAGTCTGTATTACCAAGTGCCCAATTCACATGCCACTTCTACCGAGGTTCTCTAAGAAAAATAGCTTGTTATTTTTGGAGGCAGTATCTCATTTATCATTACTGTCAGCTCCATATCACTATCAGGCAGTGCTTTCCTACACATTTGTGGTGGAGGATCTCCTGTAAATATTTTGGTGGCCTTTGCAATGTCTACCCCAGTCTGATTCTCCAGTTTTAAGTATAGATTTTGATCTCCACATCCTATTCTGTTCTTTGTAGTTTTTATGTTCATGCTTCACATGATTTTGGAGAGGGTCACTCAGTTGGGAAGAGATGAAGTTGTCTGTAGGATTTCTCCCTAAGCCTGAAATTCAGATAGAACTACTTATACAAAGAGGGAGGAGCCATGTCCCTGGAATTGCCCCCACCCAGGGTGCTTCCCACTGTCAAGGCTCTGCTGCTGCAGGGTCCGCACAGTGAATGTTCCTCTCAAGTGAGAACAGATTATGCAGACTCTAGGAGAGCTCAGGAGAAAAAACTGATCCCTCTTTACCTTGAGGAGACTGGAAGAGTCTGGTAAGCATGACCAGACTATGAGGCTACTTCTTGATAAGAATATTTAGAGCCAGCTGGAGATGGTTCACTTTGTTTTGAGGAAAACAAGGCACACTGTATGGCCAGGTGTACCTGTTGCTTCTCAGCATGATTTATGTAATGTATAGCTCAGAGTGCATCACTGGAATAGATGAGTGGTCTTAGTACCCCAAAAAACTATTTTCCTTCTGCCATCCTGTTAGAATCATAGAAGGGTTTGGGTTGGAAGGGACCTTCATGATCATCTCTTTCCAACCCCTTGCCAGGGCATAAACACCTTCCATTAGACCAGGTTGCTCAGGGCCACATCCACCCTGGCCTTGAACATTTCAAAGGATGGGGCATCCACAGCTTCTCTGGGCAGCCTGTGCCAGGGCCTCATGCCCCCTGAGTAAAGACTTTCCTCCTAATAGCTGACTGAAATATATTCTGTTCAAGTTTGAAGTTCTTTCTCCTTGTCCTGTCCCTTAGCGGGGACTGAGGACAGTACTCAGTCACCCAACAGTGTGGGTTTTTGTGGAGGCACTGAAAAAATGTTTTATTTATGCTCAAAATACCATGGCTTCATTTTTTGTTAGTCTCAGTGTCACTCAGACAAGTACAACAAAGAGGTGTGGGACAGTGAGATGGGGAAGTGGAGACATATATCTGTGTTTGCTTCTGAAGAAATTGTGTGGAACTCTGCATCTTGCAGTGTATTTTATAACATATTTGATTTCCTGTGTTTTGATCAGGAAACCCCTCCTCACAATGCACAAGCTATTATGAGTTAACATCCAGCTTCACAATGTGGGAGCAAGAACCTTCATATTTTTGGTTTTACTTGGTTATAAAGTCACTGTTTGGCAATTCCTCCCTGCTTATAAAGGCTTAGAGAAAGCTCTGAGGAGGAATGGATAGTGTTTGCCTATGATTTAAATATTGATATGTGGCTTAAAAATAGGAAAAAAAACCCAACCCAACAACGAGCAAAAACACAACAGGTACTGGTTTTTATTACGTTTCCTGATTGGAGGTTGCTTATTTTTATTGGACAATAAGCATTCTTGTGAAACTCAAATAAGGATGTCCTTGCATTTTTCTGACCACCCAAGGTGAAGCTGTTCTTTGTTTATATACTGCTTGTGAAATTTATCTCTGTTATTTACCTCCTCTGGAGCTGTTAACATTTTGCCTGAAACTCTCACTGAAAATATTTTCAGGAAAAGTATTATTTTTTTTAAATAATAAACTGATAAATTGTGAGCACTAATATTTCTCTGTAATTTTTAATTCAATTTACCAGTCTGAGCCTTTGACGTTTTCACTGTCATGTGTGTTCTTTACCATGAGTATCCCTGAGGCGTAGGGGAGATCTGAGGTCCTCTACATCTCTGTACTCTGCCATCAACTCAACTGAGCACCTTGAGGTACAAGTCTTTGCAATGCACTCATATGCACAACTGAACCAACAACAGGACATTTAGAAGCCTCTTTTGTCTTTTGACTAGAAGACCATTCTCCAAAGTCTTTCTTTAGGAAGAATGTATCTAATTCCATGGTGACTGCTGCCAGAACTCCTTTATGCCATTGCGTTATGAAGGCCAGACTTTTTGGCATTAGGTGCCAAACAATCTACAATAAATAATTTATTAATAACTGTTTATTGCCATTCTTTTTATTAAGAACTAAAACATGCTTGGTCACCTAAAGAATATGAATTACACTTTTGGCTGCAATCCTTAACAGTGCAGAACTTGCAAGTGTCTGGATTCTCTTTATATCTGGACCTTCAGTCTCAGAGTTTGACCTTAGTCTGAGAGTTCCTTAGTTTTCTATGACTTGGCTCTGCATTTTTTATTTTGACCAGTTCAGTTTGGTGGGTACACAGGAAGACAACTACTTGTGACCCCTACAGTATCTCTGCCATCCAAATGAATTTATCAAAATGTAGGGAATGAATAGGGAAAGGTTTAAATAAGATGAAGACCTGTTTCTTTTATGTCCTTGCATCTAGTCCATTTGGCAAAGGACATAATGAATGATGGAACTAGCCTTGTTATGAAGTCACCAGTACTGAGTTATCTTCAGGTGTTTTTGATATCCAAGGTAGAATTGACTGGGCAATGAGGAAATAAATGTTTGCCCAGCATCCTCCAGGAGCTGAATGTCTCTAAGTCTGCTGAGAGTTGTGACTGCATGGCCATCCATCATTACCCAGAAACGTTTTGGATGCTGGACGTGTTCAGGGACAGATTGGATGGAGCTCTGTGGAACCTGGTCTAGATTAAGGTGTCCCTGCCCACATCAGGGCGTGAATGAGATGGGCTTTAAGGTCTCTTCGAAAACCATTCCATGATTCTATGATTCCATTATGAAAATGTCACCCTAGGCATCTCTGTATAATCTCCCCAGCTTTAGGTGGCTTAATCAGAAAAGCCAGGAAAGCCATTGGAAATCAGTTTCCCACTGGAAATATTTAGGACTGTGTGGGATGTTTCTGAACATGAGACACACAATGAGGGAAGGCTGACATTACCAAAGTGTGGCAGGAGGTACCCAGTTTGATATTCCCTGGAGGAATATCAATGCTTCCTGTGGAAGCATCTGCACTGGAGCAAGGAATGTGTGAAGAGGAGGGAGCAGCTGAGAGGTTTTATGGACTGACTCTTACTCCCATCCCCATCCCCCTGAGCTGCTTGGGAGGAGAGGAGTCTAAAAGACTGAAGCCAAGCCTGGGAGAAGGGAGTGGGCTGGAGAGAGGTTTTATTTTAATGTCTGGGTTTGTTTCTTACTACCCAATTGTGAATGAATTAAATTAATTTTCCAGAAGTCGAATCAATTTTGCCAGTGGCAATAACTGGTAAGCCAGCTCCCTGTCTTTATCCCATCCTATTTTTCAGCCTATTTTCTCCTGCTGTTCTGTTGATGAGGGGGAGGGAGAGCTCATATGGTTGGGAATTTGGCTGTTAGCCAAGTATAACCCACCACAATTCTAAGCAGCAAAAATCTAAAAAGAAGTGGCCAGACAGTTGTAGAATATTATTCTTTGGAGCTGATCTAGTGGAATGGGCACATGGTAAATCTTAAATATCTGTAAATATGGAGGAGTGTCCTGTTACACTAATGTGTAATATCGCGTTAATACCCTGTTACTGATATTTGGAAGTTATTAGACTTAATGAGTAGTCCACACAGAGTATTTTTGTCAGTAAAAAAATTGTATTGCATAAAACTATGATGAAGATTCAAAGGGTCTTAAGGCATTAAGTCTTGTACTTGCTTTAGAAAAAATCAGGATCAATACCATCAGTTAAAAACTTCAGCATAGTGCAAGAACAACATGATGGAGAGAAAGATCAGTTAGCTTAGATTTGATTGCTATTATATCTAACTAGATACTGTGTGTATTTGGAATATGAACTGCTTTTATTTTCTTTTCTGAAAGCTAACATGTAAACAGAGAGTTTTCATGCCCAAGCTCTTGACTGAAACAGATACCTAGAAATGTCAAAGGTTGTGCTGGAATTAGATCCCAGTTGGGAAGAAGCTGCCAGCTGAAGCAGGTAGAGTAACATGGGCTTTCAGCTGTGAAGGACATGCAACATTTGCCTCTGGAGTGGTGCTTTTTTTGTTTTGTTTTGTTTTCTCCCCATCAAACTCCTTTCTTCAGCTTTTAACCCTAGAAAGACAGAACTAGTTCATTCACTATTACACACTTTGGAAAGATTTTATTGGAAAGTGTAGCCTAAGATGTTCATACAGGAGATCACAGGTAACTTGGTGTTTTCATAAAGTTGCAGAATGGTTCATGTTGGAAAAGACTTACGTTTAGAGGCTGGGACAAAAATCAGGCCAAAACTATCTGTAAATACTAGTGGGTTAAAGGACTTTATAAATAAGGAGACCAAAGGAAGGAAAATCCAGAGAAAGGGAGACTTTGTAGCAGCAACATGGTGTTCGAGCAGGGTTAGTGGGAGGTCTGCAAAGAGGTGGAGGAATCCTGAGCTACAATGTCATGGATTGGGTACTGTACTGAACATTGCCTCATATTCCTCATCCATGGAAGTGGTGATGGAGGAAGACTAGGATGAGTTTTTCCCTCTGTTTAGACTGAGCTCATGTTTTGGGGACTGGAACAGGCTCCCCAGGGAATTGGTCCCAGCACCAACCCTGCCAGAGTTCAAGAAGTGTTTGGACAATTCTCTCAGACACATGGAGGGATTTTTGGGGTGTCCTGTGCAGGGCCAGAAGTTGGCCTTGATGATCCTTATGGGTCTCTTCCAATGCAGGGTATTCTATGATTCTGTGTGTAACTTAAACCAGTGAAATTGATGTTTTCTTTTTCTGTCTTCCTACACCTAACGCAGGGATGCCCTATGGGATGGAAAACAACCAGAATACAACTGCTTTAGATGTGATTAACAGAATCACAGAATGGCAGGGACCACAGTGGGCCATCTGATCCAACCTCCCAGAGCACATGGCACAGGATTGTGTCCAGACAGTTCTGGAATATCTCAGTGAGGGAGACTCCACACCTTCTCTGAGCAAATGATTAATGCTAACATTTTCTTGATAAGGTAGACTCACCATGGAACAGCAGAGTTATAACTATTATGTATAATATATGCAGTAATATTTCTAGACATGAGATTATCACTTTTGTTGTCTTTCTACCAACATTTTTTATTGTTTGTGGGGGTTGCTTGTGGTTTTATTTTTTGTGGTTTTTTTTTTTCTGTTTAGTATTAAATTTTGTCACTCCCTGTCTGATATCAGGGCATTTTATCATAGATGTTTCTCTAGGTCTCCTTTTCCTACAGGAGGCCAAGTGCTTTTCACAATCTTTCTTCATTATTCACACATCAGGCCATTGTGTCCACTCTGCCTGGTGTAAAATAGAAAGGGCCAGATTAAGCCACTTTAATTAAAGCTAAAGAGCAAAAGAAAAGTTCCTGAGCATGCCTGTTCTCTTGAGCTCTTCTGGGTGCAGATGCACAGGATGTGCTCTCACAGAATTTCAGGTTGGACCAAGAGGTCACTTCTCTAGCAGTGTGTAATTTTTCATCCTTTCTCTCCAGGTATTACCAGATAAGAGCTGGACTGAAGATCCCATCCAGGATTCCCCACAGGCTGTTTGCTACGATTGCAGGACAGACAGGTAAGCAGGTCCCAGAGGAATGTGACATGACTGCAGGTGGGGTAGGATGGAGGAGACTGTGTGGGGAACAGGTGAGCCAGGATTGAGATCAAAACCTGGTTTTCCCTAATGATCAGTAGTTGCTCACCTCTTTTTGGGTAAGGGCTTGTGTCTAGTATTGGGATTGTGTCTGTCAGAAAAGCAGAGGAAATTCTCACAATCTGATCTGAAAGCATGTCTCTTCTATGTGGTTCCTTGCTGACAATTTTCCAGTTTAATATTACTTTATGTCTTTAAGGTTCTCTTTTTTTTTCTCAATAAATAAAAAAGGATTGTTCAATCTTGATGTCTGATTCAATTAAAATACAAAATTATTAGACAAGTTTTATAAAACACAAATAATTATGCCAAAATCTGAGAAAATCATAAAAAAACCCCTTCCAAACTCAAAAGCTGAATAAAGAAATTTCCTTGGAAAATCAATGAATATATAAATAATTTTAGCTAGGTTTGGAAAAACATATTGTTGTGAAAAATCCTCAAGGAAGAAACAGTATTATTTTACAACATATTCCACTGTAATTTGCCCTTGGCATATCCAGAATCCCCTGTAGTTCCTTTGATTTCTAGAAATGTCCTCAAATTACAGCAGTTTCTGGCATAAGTAGTTTTATACTAATGAAATAACCTCCTGTGAAGACAGCTAGAATTTTACTTTATTGGGGCAAAAAAACACTTAATAACAAACAATAAAAAAGACAAACTACTCCTGTTCAGAATAAACTATGTTTTATATTTACTTTTTTTTTTACAAAATAGTATTTTCTTCTCCCTCATACATCTTCAGCCTCGAGAAAATATTGAAGATTCTTTCACCACTTCTAGAAACAATTCACGTAGACACACAGGCAGGGGAGAGGCGAGGCTGGCAGTGTAGTTACAGGATTAGCAGTTGACTTTCATGGTGCTAATGCAATCCAGACTGGGCTCTAATAGCTTTATAGGGCTAACATCAAGACAAGGGATATTTAAGCCATTAAGGCTTTAAACAATTTCTCCTTGGCTATCTTTGCAAGTACTTCCTAATTGATTTCATAGATCTGCAAGAGAGTATTATTTAATGTGACTGAATTTAAAGGTACACAGGCCATAATGTGGGTTTTTTTCATGCCACTGATCTCTCTCAGTTTGTGGATAGCTGGGATGGGGCTAATTAAATCGCTGTGCATGTTTCAAGAAGACACTCCTATTAAAATAGCATTACAACAAAACAAGGGTGATATAAAATAGTGAATAAACTCCTACCTCACCGGCAAGAATGACTGTAAAGCAAGTGAAATTCATGAGTTCAGTTTAAAGGAAGTATTTTTAATCTTTCCCTTATCAGGTTCATAGGATCTGTGAAAACTGAGAATATATTTTGGAAATGATTATGTAAATTCATAAAGTAAAATCTGTGAATTTATGCAGTAATAAAATATATAAAATATGTAAGTATACAAAATAAATAGGAGGCAGTATTTATCTTCCGATGCACATGGCTTTTTATTTTTATTAAATGTACAGGATTTACAATAAAACCATGGGAACTGACAGCATTAGCACTTCCCTCTAGATGTTTTCAGCAACAGAGGCAAAAACCCCATAGTTTGCAATAATTCAGCAGGGGGAAAGCTGAAGTCTGTGCTAGGCAGTCCCTTGGTGGTGACCAACCAAATGTGAGCAGAAAGAATTCCATGGCACAGGACTGACAGGTTGTGCAGGAAGCCTTGGTGACCTACCACATGGTCAAAAATTTATCCATATCTTGTGTACAATTTAGGAAGAGAGTGGGCTGTGTGGCTCAGTCAAATCACAGGAGAGCTGTGCTGGAGCCCAGGAGCCCCTGTGGTGTGGTCACTCATGTCCTCAGTACTGACCAGTAGCTTGTATTGACTCAGGGTGCATGGACAAGAAAATGCTCTGAACATAAATATATTCATAAAAACATACACATTTCATTCAAATTCCTAAGCATTTTTAGCAAGGTGTGTTTCCCTAAAGACAAGACAAGACTGGTGGCTGGGAACTTTTCACAGAATCATGAAATCATAAAATCTGAAAAAGACCTCCAAGATGGAGTCCAACCTTTGGGCCGAATACAGCCTTGCCCACTAAGCCATACAGTAGAGTGACACTTCTGCTTGTTTTCTGAACACTTCCAGGGATGGTGACTCCACCACTTCCCCAGGGAGCTTGTTCCAATGCTTACCCACTCTTTCAGGGAAGAAATTCTTTCCTTATATTCAACCTGAAACTCCCCTGACTCAACTTGAGGTAATTTCCCTTTGTCCTATCAAAAGTTGTCTGGAAGAAAGAGACTGACCCCCACCTCCTTTCAGGTTGTTGTAGAGAACAATAAGGTCTCCCCCGAGTCTTCTTTTCTCCAGACCAAACCACTCCAGTCCTTCATCTACTCCTCATAAGACTTACGTTCCAGATTGTGCTCCTCATTTTTGAGCAATGAGAAGGAGAGAGGGAACAAGGCTTTTTGTGCACAAGTTGTTGTCATGCAGATTTTATACCCCCATGAAATTCAACTTCCTGTCTTTTATAGATACCATGACTGAAGACTGCTTTGGGCTTGTGAAGAAATTATGCTCTCTGCTCATTCATGTACAGCTCATAACAGCACAAACTCCATTGCCTTCAGCACCCCTCCTACAGGGCTGAGTTAATGCAGACATAGCCTGAATTTAAATTCTAGAAATGCCTTTCTGAGTGGCTTTATGAGGCTTTGGCCTCTGGTGCTCTTCAGCAGCATGGCTTGTTAATGCCACCATGTGATGGTGTCTGCCTGCAGCAGACAGTGGGCTGAGCCCGTGGGACCCAAGCACGAACAGCTGGAGGAGCAGAGAAGGTGAAGATGCCATCTCACAGTTATAATTTCTATAATTACCTCCTTGGCTGAGTTGTCTTATGACCCACTAAGTGTCTACCATAAGATTTTAAGCTACTGTATAAATTTTGGGGCAAGGATTCATAGAAGTAGTGAACATAGAGTCATTCATGGATTTCCAGGCTACAGGCACAAACTGAAAAACTGCAGGAGCTTATCTAAAAAACATATATTTAAACCATCTTTTTTAGTTCATTCCTCCAAACACTGGGAGAAAGAGCATGATCAGAAATAGTTGGTATTAGCTCTTTATTCTTGATGTTCTGCACTGTATGAAAGAGGGGAAAAATGGAGACCAGAACAGTGCGGAAGACAAGTTAAAGAACATGGTATGCATAGGATAAATCTTGGCAGCATTATTGCCAACAGAGACTTGGAGGGTGAATTATAACATTGAAGTTCCCTGATAAACCCAATCTCAGAAAGAATATAAATTTCCATCTCTTCTGCAGTGTTTTGCAGTAGTCTACACACCACTTGAATGTTTTACCATTTTGAAACAGAATTATTCTTTTGTAGTGAAAGCTGCAATTGGCTTTTTTTGTAAGTTTTTCAACCCACTATGCCTCACTCCCATGTACTGCAACCAACAATACTCAATTGCTACCAGCTTGCCTACTTGTTTACCTTACAGGCTAGGGAAATTGTTTTGCTGGGTGAACATTATTTTGCATGGCATATAACTAAAGAAATTACTCAGAACTTTGATTTGTGTCCTGATCTCCTTTTTTCTCCACCCAGAAATACCACATTACCAATTGTCAGTACTCCAAATAGACAAATATGTTTGAAAACTTGACCTGAAAATGTAATTACAAGTAATACAAAGTATTTAAGAAAAATTATCACTGGCTATGCTAATCTTTATTAGATTGTAGAAGTCTTTTATCTAATTTTAGTCAATTAAATTGGGTTATTGTTTGAAGGTGCAGAGAGCCAAGGATAGCCAAGGAATGAGATCCTTTCTTCTATTTTTCTCATAAAAGGCATGGGGATATGATACAATATTTCTTCCAGACAAGTCAAGAAAAAAAGCAGCTGTGATTGCCATTACACATTGACTCTTTTTATTGGTGATGTAAAACTGTGTACCCACAATTTTATGCTTTTTCATAAAATGGAATGCCTGACTTTAGGTGACAAGAAGAAGCACGGTTTCAACTGTGGTATGCAAAGAAAAAAGAAAAAAAATGCAGGAGCATCAGAAAATTGTGGAATCATAGAATCACTTAGGTTAGAAAAGATCTCTTGTGTCCCACCATTACCTTAACACATTAAACTCCACCACCAACCCACGTCCCTATAACAAAGAACATTGCTGTAACCTCTGTCTGAACTATACGAGTTCATGATAATCCACACTAAATTCCTTTCCCTATAAATTAAATTATTTAATTAAGTCTGTGGCTACCCTTCACCTAAGACATAATTTGAAGGGTTATTTGCATTTCTGATATGCTCCATAATTAACTGTTTGTGCCTGTTTTTAATAAACAAGCAGTGATCTTAATCTCTTCTTTAATGTTTGACTATCTCAGAGCAATTCCCAGTGAAGAAATTCTGCTTTGATTATTAAAGAGAAACCTTTTCTTGTAAATGGCTTCTTAATGCAGTCAAAACAAACAGTTGCAGTTAGTTGCTCATTAGAGCAAGGAGAAACAGCACCATGACTTGTGGAACAGTATGAAATTGCAGTGATTAGTTTCAATAACTTTTTGAAAGGTAATTTCTTCCTCCATTAAGTGAAGATAAGGTTACTGTTTATGAAGTATGAAGAAAAGGGGTAGAAATTTATGCTTCAGCAAACAAATGGGTTTATTTTCAAAGCTTATTGAAAGTAATCTGAAAATAAATAGGGATTTTCTATATTAAAAAAAGCATACCTGATAAATACAAACTATATCCAGAGGGCACTTCACTGTGAAAGAAGGTGTTTTGGAGATGAGTTATCTTCAGCTGTGAGGCCATAAGAGATGAGCACATCCCTGGAAGCATTCAAGACCAGATTGGATGGGGCCCATGATCTAATGGCAGCTGTCCTTAACCATTGCAGGGGAGCTGGATTGAGATGATCTTTAAGGTTCCTTCCAACCCAAATCATTCTATGATTCTATGATCAGACATTTTAAGACTTGTTAATTCACAATCTAAAGAGAAGTAATTCCATGATATTCCAAGAGAAAAGGAGAAAGAAACAGAGAAAAAAATCATGAAAAGGAGCAAACAGAAGATCTTTCTGACTGACGTCATATTTCTGTGTGCATGTCTCAGTCATCTTCCAGTCAAGGCCTTTCATAAATGCCTCAAAGGATGGAAGCTGAAAAGTATTTGTGGCTACAAGAATTTCCATTCTAGACATTCAGCTAAGCTGGAAACTTTCAATTCCCCCCTCCAGAAGCTGGGTCAGATCACTCAGATGGAAATGGAGTAGGTCCCACAATACTGGAGATGCTGAACCGCATCCCAACCCAAAATTGAGACCTGGTCAGTGGAGAAAACCAAACCAGGAAGGGTCTGTAAGCACCAACACAGGCCACAAGTCTCTTCCCCTGGACAGTGAGTCTGAAACACAAAACTTCAACATCAGTGAAGGCCCGGCTTGGGACACAATCCAGCTGTTCATATGTAGAGCCAACACAGTATTTCTGGTGCCTGGGGCCAAGAGTGAACTTCACCTTTGGGGTTAAATCATCCATGCAGCTGTTTCAGACCTACCACTCCAGTGTGAGCTGGCCTTCAGGAACCTCTCTTCTCTTCCAGGTTGACATATATGCCTTTAATTTCCCCACACAGTGATTCTTCCTGCCTTCACTCTGATGTAAATTTCAGTCTTGAGATTCCTTTAAAATCCAGCACTGCTCTAAACATTTGCAAGTCACACCAGTTCAGTGGGCAAATTGCACCCAGACAACAGTTGTCTTGTTTTCTGCATTGATGAAAAGCTATGTGCTATTGTAATGTCCCATACTTTACTCAGAGATTTTTGCCACCTGAATTAATATTTGGAATAAATGTATGGAGTGGCAGCTATAGAGCTATATAAACACAGCGAATTAGTATTTGCTCACACAAGTTTCTGAAGAACAGAATTCTTTTCAGATATGAATTCTCAAACTAAACAAGGTTCTTAAGGAGCTAGCAATGAGTTTAGAAACAGAAATAAACACTACCACAAAAAAAAATTAGATTCTCTTCGTTTTAAAAAAGCATTAAGTACTTAAGAAAGAAAATTTTCTGCTGATCCTAAGCAGGTCAGTTATTCCATCATCTCAAATTTCAGCATGTCTGGGAAATGAACCTTGGTTTATAGAACAAATCAGTGATAAGAGACTGTATTTATATTAGGATCCTTCATACAAGGAAATTAATATGACATTTTGCTTTTTATCATCACTGAATCTATGCATGGGTAGAGAGGTAGCTTTATATAATTCTTTCCATGAAGCTAATTCAAAATGTCAAAAGGCAAGGTTAAGATAAAGGATTCCTCTCAGAAATGTGCAGCTTTAATCAAAAGTCACACTGAGGAAGAAGACATCCTGAACTTTTTGATCAAGCAATTTTAAAATTATGGTGTCTCCTTTAGAGATATAACATCTCCATTTTTTCTAAATATAAATATGCTAAACATAATATTTCAAAATTAAAACAAGTCTCTTCAAACATTTAAATATGAAAATGATTATACATTGAATGTGTTCATGCCTGAAAAATGTTGTATTTGCACTTTACAAGTAGGCTTATTTTAGCCCTGGAGGGTTTGCATCAGTGCTCCTCTGCCAAAGAATGTGTATTTTCAACCTTCAACAACTGGATTTTCAAACTTCCTTAAAACCAGATTTGCAACTCGGTAAATGAGGACAAATGTGGCATTTTAAACCCTGGTTTGTTGATTTCAGAGCTTAAATTTTCAGAAGTCATTACTTATCAGCATCAGTTTGGTCTTTATTTTTTGTTCAGTCTGGAATACTAAAGTTTCAATAGAAAGGTACTTGAAACTGGGATGTCAAAATGATAAACTAAATAACAAATCACAGCTTAAAGTCTGCAATAAGGTCCGATATTTCCTGTTCACTGAGTGCCAAAAAGGTGACAAAAATGGACAGCTTGCAACAAATTATGAAAATCTTGACAATCAACTGTTACAAACCAACATATACAATTTTTATCTATATCACAGGAGGAGAAAACCCCACAAAATGTACCCAGAATTCTATGCAGGAGACAACTCTGTTTTATTAACAAAGCTCCTTGAAGTCTGTCATCAGAGCCAAAACCAGGGTTTGTCCTAGTGGTTCATGGAGCTGTAATTCCTGTGAACTTCAAGTGCCTGGAATGTTGGTGCAGCAGTTTTAGTGATTAGATTGAAGAGCAAGTATATTGTCTTTCTGGAGATATGACAGATAAAACTGAAAGTTTGTCCTGCATCACTTGAAGTCAGTGTGAACTCGGAGCAGTATCATATGTAACTGGCAGCTCTAATAAGCTCAGATTTCCGTGAGGAAGGAAATATCAGAGGGACTATGACACACTGAACAGAGGTCTAGAAAACACTAGAAAATTCTGCAGAAGATGCTCCTGTGCTGGATTTATGTTAGCTAAGAAATAGGTAAGTAGCACAACTGAGTGTTTTTATAGAACCATTTAGTTTGGAGAAGACCCCTGAGATGACCCAAGTCCACCACGCAATCATGTCCCCCAGAGCCACCTTCAGACATCCTTGAAATACCTCCAGGGATGATGACTCAACCACCTCCCTGGGCAGCCTCCTCCAGTGCTTGACAACCCTTTCTGTGAAGAAATTTCTCCTAATATCCAATCTGAACATGCCCTGGCTAAACTTGAAGCCATTCCTTTTGTGCTATCACTTGTTACCTGGGAGAAAAGAGGAACTCCCACCTCGCTACTTCACACAATTGAGGTCCATGGATCCAGCCTGAAGAGATCCCTGTGTGCAGCCCTCCTACCCTCCATCAGACCAACACTCCTGTTCAGCCTGGTGTCATCTGCTCTTTTCTGCTGTCATCTTTCTGTTTTTCTAAAAGCGGCTTTTTACATATTTTAGTTAGTTAAATTCCTACAAGAAAGTGACAGGAATCTTTGTTGAAGGCTGTGAAGGCATGACCTTCTATGGATCTAAAATGCAGAGGAGAGTGAAGGACTATATGAAGGAGCATGCAGCATGTCTGGAGCCAGTTGTTAGAGGGGTTCTCCAGCAACAAAATCATTTAGCATGATTACATTCGCATTTATCGCCACCTCTTCATGTCTTACTTTCATATTTAGCAGGTAATTCTGCAATAAAGAATTTGCTACACAACCAAGGTGACAAAGTGTCAGCATCATCTGAAATGAAAGAATTTGGAGTCTCGTAGCAATTAAATTGTTATGGTTTCAGGAAGGAGCAATTGTATTTTTGTATGAGGACAACAAGTATTTTTAAGACCTTATTTAAAAAAAAAAAACCTCATGGATGGTGAATTATGTCCCAGTGTTCTGCTTGGGAAATCATCACAGATTACAGACCTTGCAGGAAGTGATGGTTCCTTGAGAATACAGGTGGTCAGGATTTCCTAGTGACTATGAGATGCAGGACATCTTAAAAATCAGGTTTTAAATATCCTGAGATCTATAGATGACAGTTAGATGTCAGTTTAAATAACAGTTGTTAAATAAGAAGTCAATATTCATTCATTACAACATATTTAGATATACTCTTAGCAGCTAGAGGTAATAATGGTTCTTCCCTGGGGAGGGTGTCTTGCATGATTTATAAATCAGCTTTCTAGCAAATCTTATTTCACCAAGCTTTCTATACCAGCAGGAAACATTGTCCTGTAATGATATGTTAGACTATATTCGAAGGGCAGGCAATAAATAATCTGTAACCTGAGCTGTGGCTGCAAGATGGAAGAAGCCTTGGAAATCTGTGGCTAAGGGTAAAAATAATCTTCTCTAAGTGCTGAAATCTGTGCTGTGGGTGTCTTTACCTAAGCTAATCAACCACTCTCCCTTTATAGCCAGAGGAGAGAAACAGGTAATTTGAGGGAGTAATTTAACATATCTATTTTAAGATGAGTTGAATCACACCTATTTCTGCCTGTTTACTATAAAAGAAGTTGCAGGAACTTTTGCAGAGAAAGACATTTTCATTGTGCTTGTAAAAGACTTGTCACAAAAAGGCTGTGATTGCAGCTTGTGCCTTCATGTATCTATGCAAATTAGATAAGTAATAATAAAAGGTAGGAAAGGTGACATATTCAACATAGAAAGAAGATTGTGCTCTTGTCTTTCTCAGCAAATAATCAAAGATGGCATCTTGATTCAGGATTTTAAATAATGTTCCTGAATATATTTTCAGGGTAAAAAAAAGAGCAAGGAGAAGACTCCAAAGTGAGAACAGTTGTCATATACTTTTCTTAGGAATGGTTTCTGGCAGTAATATTTAAAAAATCAACTGTATTATGGAAAAAAAAAAGAATTAACATTTTTCTTCTAATTTGGCACTGTAATTTATAAATTGAAAATAAAGTTGTGGAAGTGGTATAGTAGTTTGCTTATTTATATTTTGTAAGACTACAACTATGACTATATTTTCACCATAAACTTAATAAATGAACCAAAAATACCCTCAGAAATAGAAGCTGAGTTTGAATTTGGACAAACCAGGAATTTAATTAGAGGTTCAGCAAAGCATTCTGTGCTATTAACAGATCTCTAGGACATTACTCTGTGGTCAGTACCTCTGAAGTTCAACATTATGTACGAGATGTGACCATAAATTAGAAAACTTACAGAATTTTCTGTGGCTTTCAGTGTATATGTGGACCTTTTAGAAAGATTTGCTTAATTTACTATTGTAGGCAAGGAATGCTACTTGGTTTAATTTCCCATTGACATCACTGTCAGGGAGATCTCTGAAAAAGTCCTGCAGTCTTGATGTTAAAACAGGGAACACTCACAGCAGGAAAAACTGTGTCTTATCTGTAAAATGATGGCACTGCTTCAGAGATGCAAGTATTTATATAATTTAATAACCTTCCAAACATGTAAGATAAGCAAAAGGAATACAAATAGCTAGAGACATGCACTCTCTAGCAGCTGCCTCAAAGTATTCCATCTGAAGGAAAGCTATCTCCCAGGTAAGGCAATGATGTCACAAGAGGGGAAAGTTATGGATAATTTATGCAGGAATTTTATTGTCTCCAGAAAGGGACTTTTTTATTGCTAGTATGAAATGCTCTAAACCTAAGCCACAGAGCTTTAGCTGTGTGCAGAGCACAGCTCCAGTATGTGAATTGTGACATAACTTTGTAGAAGTATATTCTATATTAATTTTTAAAAGAGGCAGGTGCTTTAGGGTTATTGTTTTTGGGTTAGTTTTCTCATTATTTCAGTTTTTCTTTTTCTTTTCCATTTCCACTTCAGAGAAAGTATTGTCCTGCTTTCTGTGAATATCTTTATAGTGGAAACAACTGTAACACTCACTGCTTTTCTATCAGCTGTAATCAGAGACATATGATGTCCACTTATGCAGTTTTAATTAGTATTCATCTGCTTTTTCTTTTTCTCATTGCTAAAAGAAGCCAAAAAGTTCAGATACTATCAGTTAGAGAGGGCTTTTAGCCACATAATCTAGTGAAAGGTATTCATGTCCACAGCAGTGAGGTTGGAATTAGGTGAACTTCAAAGGTATCTTCCAACTCGAACCATCCTATGGGTCTATGATTTTACATATGAATTTCCATGATCAGACTGAACAAAAAATGTGGCTTTGAATGCAGCATTTTCAATTTTCCGTTTACAACTGCCTTATATACCCATTAAGTATGTGAAGAAATGTGTAAACAAGTTGGTCCATTTAGGCATACGCACTTTTGCTGGATTGAGGTTGCTTACATTCAAATTTGATGTTTAAATTGAATAGATGGGGTGTGTGTGATGGTATAAAACTGTGCTTAGATGCACTGGTCAGCCCTGGCATTGGACAATTTGTCCCAAGGGGAAAACCCCAGTTTTGCTTTAGAATTCATTGCCTGGGATCCACTTTCACAGAGAGCGAATCTGGTTGGAATGACAGCCTTGATCCTCTTGCTGCCTCAAGACCTGATCTTGCTCTCTCACTAAAAAAAAGATTGAGGGAATCTTTGGGAAGACAGTGGAACTACAACAAACTGGGCAAGAAGTTAGAGGGCTCAGTTGAGCAAAACATCAGGTTTGTGTAGCATACTGAGGAATAGAACGATTCAGGCTCTCTTAATCCTCTTTGCATTTTCTTTGAGCCTGCAGACGGTGCTGAAACTCAGCACTTGCTTTCCTACTGATTTCACACCCAGAAGTAATAACGGTATGCTTATATATTCACTTAACTACCCTTTTTGCCTTGGATTTCATACAAAATTTTCACCCCTTTCATGAATTAACAGCAAGTTGTATCCTGAGCAGGGATTTACAATTTCTATTGTCGTTGCACTTGCAGAAATTATGGGATATTGACTGATGTAAAGTCATGTGTAGTAAAATGCTGATTTATAACTCAAAACAAAAAGAATCCTGTTGGCTTAAATAGGTCCTGTTTATTTATTAGATAAACTGTTGCTTAAATAGCTTATCCTGTTTGATAGATTGGGGAAGAATGTTGGGAAAACCCATAGTCTCACCTTGATTTTAAATTGTGTAGCTGGTAGCATAAAAATGATGCACTAGGAAACAGGAACTAAGGAAGTTCAAAATTACATACTTGGCCTTTACAGACTGGTGGTAAAAGCTCACGTTCTACTGCAGATGATGTGAAACCTATTCTTCCCCTTCTGTATCTGTATGGAAAGTCATAATGAGTAGTAAAATTTGCTACCACAACCCCCTCCACTAGTAAGATCATAAAACTCCCTGAAATTACACGGTGTCCATTTAAATGTTCCCCCAGGGGCTGCATGTAAAGTGGGGAGTTCAGTGGAGTAGTCGACTCACAACAGCTTTCTGTGTCAGAGCAGAAAGTGATAAAATCAGTCTCCAGCAAACTCTGAGCCATAATTTTTTTTACTCTAGTATTGCAGGCTATAACTTTGAGAGATCCATTTTACAAGAGTATTTTATAATGCTGTGGATAATTTAGAAAGTATAGCATGACAAGAAAAGCGTGTAACTGAAGGATGGTACTCTATCTTCTGATTTTTCAGCCTAAAGGAATAATTGCACATTACCTAACATGTATCAGCTGTTAGTATCAAAAGCTAATATTCAAACAAACAGCAAGCAAACAAAGTTCATTAGAAAAAAAATGCAGGAGATAAACACATCCCTTAAGAGGAGGAATAATTCTTTCTTGTTGTGTTAGAAGAAACAGTCATGAAATTGTTACTCATATTTAGGTCCCCAAAAATTATTTCAGCATTTCTTGCTGTTACAAAAAAAAAACCTCAATTGAAAACATAGTGTAGAGAAGATCTCTGCATTACAGGCACTTCATTTGGTTAAAGAACACAAACAAAAAGGAGACTGTGGGTGGTACCCAGTGTATATGTCCAACAACCCACATCCAATGCCATCACTCAAGCCAGCGAATACCAGAAGCAGAAACCCAGGAAAGAATTTAAGAGAAACAAAATCCCTGGGTCTTTGTAGCACCGAGCTGCGTATCTGTATGGAATGTGATAGCTGGAGGAGTTGAGGACACAGGAGGATTTACTAGTCCTTAATTCCTATGATTGCTGAGCTCTTTTCTTCTGCTCTGATTTTGAGCAATCAGCTTCTCTCTGTTTTAATTTCCCCATATGTGTAATGGGGTTAATTGAAGCTGTATCATAAGGGTATTGTGAAACTTAATTACTTAATGTAAAGAGCTTTTATTTTTTTGGGATATGTGACAGTGCAGGAGAGTAGATAATTATTCATGGTTTTGAAACTTTTAATGGTTAGTTTACATTTTAGGGAATAAAACAGCAGATCTAAAGAGGGAAATGTTTGACCTACTATTTCTACTACATACTGTGTAATGAGTCGCAGTGATAACAGTAATCTGGGAGTCTACTAATGTAATTAAAACCACTGACTTTCTTCTAGGTGGGAGGTTTTTAAATGTGGCTGATGTCCTAAATGGAAGTATGCTGCAACTTCATCATAGCACATCCAAAATTAGGAGAATAATTCTGCTTGTGAACATAACTGAACTTGTACGCATTAACATGTCAGAATTTACTAGTATGTGTTTGGAAGATCTTCAGCAGTGAACAAACTTCTGCTTTTGACAGTCTGAATACAGCCAGAGGCTCTGGAGTTTCACCCGGTCTGCAGTCCTTCATGGCAAGAAATAAGGGACTGTGTGGTGAAGGTGTTAGCCCTCAGCCCTCCAAGTGTGGGTGACACAGTGAGGGAGGGAAAGTCGGGGGGGGGGCTAGGACTTTTTCAAAATATAAAACTAGTTCTTTTACCTGCCCACTAAAAGTATTTCCATTCTCCTGCACTGCAACATGGGAGACTCCTCTGAGAGAGTCTGGTGAGTGGTGGACACCTCTGGAGCCAGGTGCAAGAGATGAGTCCCATGCTGAGCACAGATGAAGGCAGAGCTCCTTTGGAGCTCAGGCTGACACCCCATGGGAGAAGGCTGCACCGTCTCACTTGCTCCAAGACCATCACATTTTGGTTGCACAATTTGGGAATATGAAACAGAGACCAGCTGAGATGAGTGTGCAGTCAAGGGCTGTTCAGAAGAAAGGAGTTTTAAAAGTCAAGCAGCAAAATCACTTCCTCCACCAGCTTAGTTGCATCCCTTCTGCACAGTACCTGAATAGCACAACATATGCAGCCAGATACTACTTTAGTGGAAATTTTTCTCTTTAATACCTTTTCCACCTTTGGGCTGCTCTCTGTCAGATGACACCTTCCTGTTTACTGGGCAATGCTCTTCAATTTTCTGGGAAACTTGACCTTAATGCCTGTCCTCTATAAAGGCGGATGCATATGTATGTCTTCAGAAGCAACAGGGCAAACCAATTAAAATGTGGGAGGAAAATCTATTTAAACAGCTTGGATACATTGATTTATGATATTTAGTATTTTTTTATTAACATCTATGAGGTCTTGCCACTTCTGTCTAACACTTTCCACCTGCACATCTCAGCATGTCTGGTTACTGTCAGTTAACTCAGCTTTGAGGACAAGTTCTTGTGAGGTAAACAGGAGCATTCATCTGTACAAAGCACAAAAAAAAATATTGAAAATCTTTAGCCTGGCTCTATCCTGATTTATTCTAATAAATAATATTAAAGGGACCTAATAAACACCTTCACTGAGCTAACTTACCTCCTGAGAGCCTGCACTTGTGCTAAATGTCTCTTTGTCATCACATTGCATCCTGTCATTTGCTCTGAGAGAAGTTTGCTGGCTGTTATCTTAGGAGGACTGGCACCATTCACACTTGTGCAATTATTGGTATCATGCCAAGTTTATTTCCCATAATTTTCACTCCAGAAAAACCCACACAATTATTGGGCACCAATAATGTGGTTTTGTCTGCAAGCCTTCTCAGGAGATGGAAAACTGTATAACCAGAGGTCAAGTTTTATCCAGGAAAATGATGGAAACTACTGAGTGAGGTCTCCCTGAGCCTCCTCTCTTCGCCTGAAGAGTGTAAGGTTTTTCCAACATTAATGGGGCTTTGGTGAAGGTCTCAGCAAGTTCAGCCAAGTTGTGCTGAGAGTACTTCCAGTCACGGAGACTAACATCACCCAGTAATTTCCTGGATTTGTCGATTTATGTCAGCCCATCTGTTATCTCTCATCTCACATTTCACCTGAAAGCCATTTATGAAGGTGAAAATCACTTGGCTTTAGGTTTGAGTTCTGCATATGTAGGCACATTTTCTACCATGCCCCTGATACATTTGAACCATCTCTCTGTCTGCTGGTCTTGGCATTGGATTCCCAATCTCAGGAGGAGGAATAGGAGTTTCTCACATGATCTTAGCAATAATTACAGACTTGGGTAGTCTTGGAGTCAGATTGAGTAGCCTAAGGTTGTAGTGCAAGTTTCCCTCCTAAGTAACCCTGGAAGGACTTCATTCCACAGGTCTGAAGGATGAATTTTACGTTACAGTGATTCCTGCTATTAGGACTTAATTTCTTGCCACTGATATTACAAAAAACCAAAAACATAACAAAATCAACAAAAAAAAACCAAAAAAACCAAACACAAACACACAAACAAAACAAAAAACCTAACAAAAAAAAACCAAATCAAATTTGTTGCTTGCCCTTCCTGTGACCAAAATGAGATAGATCCCATCCTAAAAATTTTGATCAAGGCTAGTGGGTGCAAACAAAGGGCAGTGCTGATATGAGGTGGATCTGGGGAACCTTATCAGTAGTTTCTGAGAAGTATGTGGAAGTCAGGATTTGAGTTTTCCCCATGTGACCTTCCCAAAAATATCAAGGGTTAATTCCCTCTGTCTTAGGCAGTGGAAAGTAGTGTAATAACTCCATTCAATCCCTAATAAAATAGTATTATATTTGTGGGAGATGAAAAATCTGTGGTACAAATGACACAGTAAGGATTTCTGTGTTACTAGCCATTATAAGATTTGATTGAAATTGCACTCATCAGAGTTTAAAGGCTCAAGGCTTAGGCTGGAAGACACTACAAAGGATCTCTGAGAGGATCCAAGGAACGTCTGTGTGGCTCTGTACCAGTGTTACACACAGGAAGCAAACACCGAGGTTTAGACTTCTGTAATGAATTTATCTTTTGTGCATTCGAAAGGCTAGGGGGGTTTAAAATTTTTTATTTTTTGTTATTGAATTGAGTTTTAGATTTTAATGAGACAAAATTAAACTTCAGAAATTTTTTTCTTTTGATTTCTAGTGATAGAAGTTTCTACAATACTAGGAAGGGAAGAGGAGAAAACCGAGTTCATACTGTTGCTGAACTATGAAATGTGATTTCTGTTTCCTACTGTCCAAGAGGCTTCCTCTTCAATATTAGGCACTTAGCTGCAGGTGTTCAATATCCCCCAAAGGTCTAATTTACATTGACATTAATTGAATACTCCTGAGGAAACGGGTCCAAGTCAAGCACTGCCTCAGTTTCCCAACTGTAAAAGAGATATGAACAGTAACTACAATTAGCATTGTGAGGGGCAAAGGTAGAAAATCCACACTGTAAGGATGTGGCAAAGGCCATAAAAATGTTCATATGATGGACTGCCTCTAAGCCATGCAAAAAAATTGGAGTCTTTCATGCTATGTCAAAGAGATTTAACATAGAATGTTGATCCCTGTTTACATTGACAGTGCCTGGTTTCGGCAGCTGTTAGCTGCAACAGGAAATTGAATGACTACACACAATGAAGGAAACTCTTTGAATATCATCTGGAAGTGGTGATATTCCACTTATTGCTGTCCTTTTGGGATAAAGAGGAAAGCCCATTTAAAATTTCCCTGTTTCATTTTTTTCTTTGTCTAGGTAAGCAGTTCCATTCCCAGAATGAAGCAAAAGGTTTTCAATGTTTTTCTACTTTTTAACTGTGAGCCAAGTGGAACCAATGGAAGTTATCAGGAGCTTCACCTTCATTTACATAATTGCTGTGTGGAATGGGAAATTGGCTTATGCAAGGAAGCTGAGACTCATTAGTGACAAGCATCTTTAGGAGAGGAAGGGCTCCCTCCATTACTGTTCAGCTGAAGGTTGTGGGGGTGTCTGAAGAGATACATGCCTGTTAGCCAGCCATTTAATGAAAACTCCAGTGAATTGAATGGAATTGAGTGTTTGCCTGTTTCTGTGAGGTCACTTGCCTGGTGACTGCAAACAAAATCTTGATGACTTGCACAGCAAAAGAAGATGCTGAATACACGTCTGGGGGAGTGTGGGAAGAAGTACTTTGTTTTCTTACAGGGTGATAACCATAGATTAAATAAGTGCTTTGTAGTCTGAGTTGTGATGTAGAATTTACTCATTGGTAAAAAGGATAAAACCTTCTCCTTGTTCTTCAAGGTTTTAGGTCCATTGGCAGCCTGGGGAAAAGGGGGAGTGTAGACCCATGAGGCAGCCAGCCCATTCCTGCACAGGAGTTTGATTGCATTCACTTACAGTTTTTGATTCAAATGGCTCCTCCAACATGAGGGACAGGGTAAAATAGTGTGTTGGTAGTGATTTTGTACAAATGCGAAATTATCAAATCCTGTTTTGCCAAAAAAGTTCAGGAAAGAGCAATGACTCTGTGGGGATTAGTCACAGCATACTTTATACTCCACAGAAAAGTTTATTCTCCACTGACCCAAACCTCACATTTGAGGCACTGATTTTGATATCACTCCCATCTTTGCCAATGTAATTCAGCACAGGCCAAAGGGACTTCAGAAACATTCTTGATTTAAAAGTTCATTAACTGCAGTTAAGTGAAAATATTAAGGATAAGTAACAGCTGTGGCTGGATGGGTTGATCAAAGTGTCTCCTCTTTTCCATCAGATCCTTGTTGCAAGCTTTGAGACAATCTGAGTGCAAGCCAGTCCTTAATATACAACTGCTGCTGAAAGAGAACATCATGAAGGGAAAAGCCATTCTCAGTTAGAAAGAATTCAGCCTTACAAAAGTCTTAGATAACTGCAGCAAGAAAGAAACACAGCTATTCTTCTAGGCAGTTTTTGTTTTTTCAGCTCTGCAGGCTTGAGTGGGAAACCAGCCCTTTTTGAGATATTTTTAGAGAATTCCCAGAAGTGTCCCAATGGCAAATGACTCAAGAGTGTTCTCAAGCAGGAAAGGCACAGCTGCACTGAAGAAAGAGTTACCATTCCAGCAAGAGTTCTTTTCAGAGGTGCTGACCCAGCTTTACATTAAATCTTCTTGAAACTGGTGCACTTGCAGTTCTTGCCTGATAGTGTTTTCTCAAAAAGACATTGAAGTCCATATTAAAGTATGAAAGGAAAGCAGTTGAATTTGAGTAATTTCAGCCAGAGAAATGTAGAAATGCAGAAAACTGCAACAAGATTAAAGAATCATTTACCAGGTGTTGATGTTAGTGTGCTTTAAATTATTCATCTGGTTGTAGAAATTAAGGTTCACTCAGCTGTTCAGCTGTAATTCTGGCTGATTTAGACACAGCTTCTGTACGATTCAATTTTGGAAAGAACCTTCTTGCCTTTATCCTATGCAGAACTTCAGCTGCAACTAAGAAAAATGAGAAAAAGTAGGTTTTTTAAAGAAAAAATAAGTAATTCTTTTTTCAATTTACTTAACCGGTGATTTTTCCAAAACTCCTGAGTTTCTAAAATCCATCTCTTCCTCCAAAAAGGTCTGCTGGCTGGATAATGCTTCAAAGAACTGGGAGACCTTGCCCAGATTTGGGTATAGAACCAAATAGTATGGGGTGATTCTGTGTGTGTTAATGATCCAGCTTTAGGAACATGGAGCCAGGATTTTAATCCAGTCACTTTTTTTTTTTTTTTTGTAATTTACTCAGAACCCCAGACCAAGTATCTGGTCAAGCTGGAACAGGAGTGTCTACTGTCAAGTTCAGTGCTGACGTCACTAGAACAGGGTTAGAATTTGGCCCATGGTTTTATGTTGTCCTCAAACCTGTATTTTTTAAGAAATACATTGAGGAGAGGCACAAAATCCTTTCAAAACACTGGTGTAATCATCTTATCTGACTCTGCATGTCTCATATTTGAAGTTATTTTGTTAAGAGGTTTCACAATAGCTCCCACTGTCACCTTACAGCTTTGATCATTGCTACAGGGCTGGCTCACAAATAGGTAGAGTCAATGGGATGGAAAATCTTGAAAAATCTGTCTGCAAAAAGTTTGTCCTTTTTTTTTTTTTTTTTTATTTCTGCATGAAATTTTCCCCTCAAGTCTTTTAATTCCCTTTATTAATTTTGAATAAGTACAAGCTAACTCTTAGTCTTTTCCCAGTGATTCATATCCATGGACTCTTACATGATTTCTCATAGCTCTCATTTTCAAGGACAGCCAACCTTGCATGGACACTGGCATGTAGCAAAGTGCCTTATTCAAAAGGCACTGTAATTCTTTTCAGCATCTTAGTATCTGTAGAACAAGCTTAACCTAAATCACTATTCGCTGGGTAATGGAAAACAACATCTTGGCTTTAGGCATTTGTAGAAGTATTGAAAGGAGAAGAGACATTGTTTTTGCTGGCTTTGAGTCTTCTTACCCTACTTTATATAGGTAGTTTCCTGATTAGTGCAATAATGGCTGTATGCCCTTGCAGCCAGGGGTGCCAAAGGTATCCTGGGGTGCATCAGGAAAAGTGTGGCCAGCAGGTCAAGGGAGATGATCCTGCCCCTCTACTCGGCCCTGGTGAGGCCACATCTGGAATACTGTGCCCAGTTCTGGTCTCCTCAGTTCCAGAAAGACGAAGGGCTACTGAAGAGGGTCCAACAGAGGCTGGATAGATGGTGAGGCGTCTGGAGCATCTTTCTTAGAGGAGCGACTGCAGGAGCTGGGCCTTTTTAGTGTGGAGAAGAGAAGACTCAATACAAACAAATATCTCCAAGGTCGGTGCCAAGAAGGTGGTTCTGGACTCTTCCGTGGTGCCCAGCAACAGGATGAGGAACAAAGGCCATAAATGAAAGCACAGGAAGTTCCACCTCACCCTGAGGAAGAACTTCATTACATGGAAGGTGGCAGAGCACTGGAACAGTCTGCCCAGGGAGGTCATGGAGTCTCTCTCGAGACACGTAAAACCCACTGGGATGTGTTCCTGTGCAACCTGCCTTGGCAGGGGAGTGGACTAGATCATCTCCACAGGTCCCTTCCAACCCCAACAATTCTGTGATCCTGGGATTCTGTGAATATTTTCTAGCTGGAATCTCCAGTATTTCTCTCAGACTTTCCTACCATCAAATTCTCTTAATTTAGTTATAACAGCAGAAATTATATTTTTTTCCAAAGTTATGTCACTTGAATATATACTATTCATAATATCATTCTTTGGGAAAGAGGTTAAAAGTTAGGAAGGGAGCTGTAAGCAGCTGCAACACAGTCTCTCCTGTTGTCTTCTGTGAACTTTGTAAGAAGTTATAATGCCTCCAGGAAATGGACTTCAATTCAAACCTTGCAAATCATGTCCTGAATATTGTCATCTTAAACTTGTCTCCACGGACTCCACTTGGAGTCATTAGTTTCAAAATTATTGGGAATGTTGATGGATAAATTTAGACAACGAAAAGTATGATTGTCACTAGGCGATAATATCTAAGGAAATATTGGCACAATTTATCCCGTGTGGGAGCCATAAAGGACTTACATCCCAGGCTCAGCAGTATTTCTCAGCCAAGGTAGATAGAACAGCTGAAAGCAGTGCGGTAAATATTGAAAAAATTCAGCTTTCCAAGTGCAAACCGGTTAAATGAGAGACAAAGCAAAGGAAAAGTTGGTGGGAAACTGAGGCACAGTGTTGCCTCATGATTTGCCTCAAGTCTCTCAAGAAGACAGCACAGGGATCCAGATCTCTCTGGAGATCCCAGTGCTTTGAGACCCCTTCCAACCCAAACCATTCTGTGAGTTCCTTCCCAGGTTTGCTGTTGTTTTTGAGGATTATCTTGAGCAGCTGACCATAACTTTGGCAAGATTACTGTCTATAGTGGCTGTAAGGCCCTTTTTGGCATCGTTTTTTCACTTGGGGAGATAAAGGCATTTACACTTTTGAGTACAGGTGAGGTTGTATGAGGTTTTTTGGATCAAGAGGATTTGGCCCATTTCAATTTCAAAGTCTTAGATGGGTTTTGTTGTGAAAAGCAGGTGGGGTTAGATGCAAGGGGCTTAATCTTATTGTGATTACTTCATTTAAGAGCTCAATGCAGAACTGGTATGTGTGCAGTTTATGCCAAATAAACCCCAGATTGCTCAGAAAGAAATAACAGATCCTTTTCTTGAGTGACCCTTAACTCAGACTGAAGGCAATGAATGGTCTTACAAGAAAACAATCCAAGGAAAGAGAGAAGCTAATGATACCTTTGTAACATCACAGGAAGGGAGAAAAGTAATGCACTTTAGTGAACCCAGAGAGAAACCCAAATGGCTCCTGCCTGACACGCCTTGACAAAGAAGGATTGGACTCTTGCTGATTTATATCCATGTGATACAGATGAAGCCTGAGGATTTCAACTGAGATGAGGTACATAGCAAAAAAAAAAAAAAAAAAAAAACAAACCCAAAAAAACCCCAAAACCCAACAAAAAAACCCCAAAAAACAAAAATAAAAAAAAACACAACCAAAACCACCCAAAAACAGCAACAACAAACAAAACCTGGAGCAGCAGCGCTTGAGCAGAGCTTGATGGAGTCTCATTGGGAAAGCAAATAAATAGGAAAAAAACTTAATGTATTTTTGTGCTGAGCTGTATAGACAACAATTAAATCACTAATCAGGCAAGAGTTGGCTGACCTAGGAAAGAAGCAATCTCATGTCTCAGCTGGATGGGAAGTTTAAAAATATCTGCTCAAAGGAGTATTTAAAGGATACAAAACAAACATAAGAATATTTTGGGTTTCAGTTAAGTTTATGGCTTATGGAAACAGTTCCTGTGGCAAATTAGCAATATGCTTTACATACTTAGAAGCTACTTCATAATGATATTGGCTTTATTTTTAACAGAAATTTTTTCCCACTAAAAAGAAACAGAATTTATTTTTGTGTGCATGTTTGTTAGTATTTAGAAGAATTTTTTATTCCTTTAGCCTCTTTAGAAAGCAGATAAAATTGTAGAGTTCTGCTTGACTATCTAAGTGACACCTGTCTGCTGCAAGGGTTTTGATGACACTTGTGTTGAAAACATGAGGCCTTGACACATTATCTTGACCTGGGGATTTGTAGAGTTCTTCCACCTTTTTATGGGCAAGTAAGGATTGGATGTGTTTCTACTTTTTCTCCTATTATATATAAATATCAAATCTAGCGATCAGAATCAGAGACCACCTGAGCAGTAGGATCAGTCTGAGCAAGGGATCTGTACAGGTCCAGTGGCATCTGGAGGAAAAACTTAATGTAGAGGCAATCTGCAATCCTTTTGCAGATCTGGGCGTGATAAACCCACCCTGAACATCACAATGTACACTGAACTCGCAGGCTGCGGAATAAAAGACCCTCAGCTGCAGCAGCAGCAGCAGCTACAGCTGAGATATCAGGTTTCTTGTATCTCTATCTTGTATCAGGTTTCTTCTTATCTCTAATTCCTCTCAAGATTAATCATAGAAAAATGTGAAATACCTCATTACTAGTATTGTACACAGAGATAAAAAATCTGTAGGACCTTGAAGCCTTTTTTGTATATTTACTTTCATGATCCAGAGTTGGTGGTTTATTCCAGTGAAAGTCTGAAGTCCTTCTGAATCCTCAGGATTTTTATTTTAGAATGGAATATTAGGAACTACATCCTACCTCTGAAAAATTAGATTTTTTTCTCATATTTTTTATTAGACTGTCACAAAATATTTTACATGTTGAATTAAAAGTAATTTACCCTCTGGGTAAAGTGCAACTCGCCAAAGTGCTCAAGATAAAAGTTTGGTAAATGTACAATTTCCATCCATCACCTTCTTGAACACAGGAGGCATTAAAATAGCGCTTAAGGAAGCATTTAGTTCCCAATCTATATCATTGATGGAGGATTTCAAAGTGTTACAGATACATCAGGGAAATCTTTATTTTCCAGTTTGACTTAAGGTCTGGGATTTTAACTCGGGACCTTTCTTTTTGAATCCATAGCTGTTGTGGTGATGAGAGGGTGCCAGATATGCTGTGAGACAGTAAGGGAATAACCAGTGGATTAATGCAATATCTATGCTTGTCTGTAAAATACACACAGTCACACTTTTATATATGTATTTCAACTCTTACATTTCTGGACCTCTAAACATTTGGGGTTTCCCAGCTGCCAAAGCATTATGTGAACTGTGGTGAGAAAAGTGGAAGAGAACCTTCCCATTGGTAGCCAGAGGAAAAGACTAGTTGAAATGAAATTCTCAAAGTGATTTCTTTCTTCTTTGTGCACCCCTCATTTACATGGGGAGGTCTTGGTGGTTATAATGAGAAATAACTCTCTACCTGATGGGTAGAATCAATTTAAACCATATTATTTTAATTTCTCTTTTATTTTCTTTTCTTTTTTTACTCTTAATTTTGCTAGAATAGTTCTAAACTTCCTCGAAGGTCAGTACAACAGTGTGAAATTGCCAGAGTCTTGTGATGCTGAAAGAGCTATTTAGTATTTGGGGTTTTCAAAAGGCACTTCAACTGTTCATTTGCCGTATTTAGGACTGGATTATTTTTTATCCTTCAGGCTTTTTTTTGTCTTTTCATATTACACAGCAAAGCAGAATAATGTTGACACTGGAGACAGTTATAAAACATTTGCATGAATGGTACAAATTGACATTTATACAAATGGACATTTATACAAATGCTCATTGGACGTGAAAGTGAAGTCTTGTCTTTTTTTGAGCTCATTAGGAGATATATTGTTCTCTAAATAGGCTGGAATCTCTCTTCCAGAATTTAATTTTAGTATTGGATCTATCTTTGCTCCAGTTCTTCAATGCTAAAAGCACTGATTTTGTGACGAAGTTGTTTTTTTCCTCTCTTTCACTCACTACAGCAGCACAGGGGCGGTGAAGGAAAACTCAAATCACCAAGAGCTCTGCTCCAGAATGTGTCAGTGGGTATTTATCAGACACAGTCATTTTCTGTCCCAAAGTCACCCCACCTAATGTACTTGGTAGGAGCTGTACTTTAGCTCTTACTACTTCCACAGCTTTTAATGAATTTCTCCCATGTGTTAACACGGACATGAGTGTGACAGCTTTAACTGCTGTGCACCTAAGTCCAGAAAACCAGAGAAAGGCAACTCTCTCAGAACTGGTTTGGAAGAATTTTTATCAAGGAGAAATTAAAATTCCAGTTGAAATTTGCAACAGTTACCACTATTTGATTAGTATTGGTGGACACCTATAATTAGCTCTTATTCAAGAAGGCATATGGCTCCAACAGATGGTAAAGGAAAAAAGAAAGTTAGATAAACAGGGATATTTGCAAAAGGTTTTCTGATATCCTTTGCTTACATTTTTCAGCACAGTCCTTGCTTAGGTTCTGGAAAAATGGCCTAATCTTCATGTGAGGAATACTTGTCATAATTTTCTCTAAAGATAGCAAAATAGAATGGCCTGCAAGTATTTAAGAATTCTGACAATAATAGAAGATTTGAGGGGTCAAGGAAACTTAGAAACTTTTTTTTTTTTTTTGGTAGGGGTTCTGAGCAAGAGCTAGATCTACTTGTGAGGTTAGTGGGAATTTCAGATGGTAAAAACCAAGGAATAGGACAGCATATGTATGGATGGGTGAGAGAGATGGTCATCCAAGAGAGAGGTTTGGGTTATGTTTATGGCAGTACCAACCAGGATGCTGTGAGTTGCAGAGATCACTCAGATTACAGGTAGGTTGATTTCAACTAGTCCAGACTGAGATTTTAAATGCTTTGGGGAGGCCTCATTGCAGCATTCCAGTACTTAAATAGAGAGAGAGAGACTTTTTACACAAATAGGGATAGGACAAGGGCAACAGTTTTAATCGAAAAGAGGAGAGATTTGGATTAGATGTTAGGAAGAAATGCTTTCCTGTGAGGGTGGTGAGGCCCTGGCACAGGCTGCACAGAGAAGCTGTGGATGTCCCATCCCTGGAGATGTTCAAGTCCATGGTGGATGGGGCTTGGAGCAGCCTGGTCTAGTGGAAGCTGCCCCTGCCCATGGCAGGGGATTGGAGCTAGAGGATCTTTAAAATCTCTTCCAACCCAGACCATTGTGTGATTCTGTGATTATTTTATTAATGGGTTCTTCAATTCTTTCCTGCCAAGCTCAGGATTAAATAGCAAGATGGTGTTTCTTGTTCAGACTCAGATGTTAGTTCTTATCTATGTTACAGTCTCACAAGCTGTGAGTTCTACAGTACTTTGCTCTAACTAGGTACAAAATGGCCATATATTTCTCTTTACAAGGTCTTTTAAAGATAAACTGTCCAATTAAGAAATTACACCTAATTTTTTTTTTTTTTTTTTTACTTTTAACCCAATAACTAATCACCCGTCCCCCCAAATGTGGACTTTTCTGTCCAATTACAAAATACCACCAAACCCGTGAAGAAGAAGATGAAGGACCAGCCACAGCCCTAAAACCTCCATCTTAGCTCTATATATATTACTATATTCTAAAACCTTAAACTCTAAGTTACCTACCATGTGGTATTACACACTTCTATTCAAACTACACACCCATCACCCCAGTTCTCACTCAGTTTTGGAAGCCTTCTCCATGGTCTCAGGTCAAATGCAGTGTTCTCTTGGGGGTCAGTGCCTGGCAGCCCAGAAAGTCTGAAATTCTCAGCATCCAGGGTTCCAACATTTTATGATACTCTCTCCACCTGTTCATTGCCATCCTCCTTGTTCACCCCTGTTTGACTGACTCTGCAATTGCTTCCAAGTGGCTCCAGGGCGAGGTCATGTGGCTGGGTTCAAACTGCCTTCTGGTGGGATTTTCCGACAGCCGGCTTTCCACAGCGGCAAATCCGGAGAGATCACATGAACCGCTGACACCACATGGCTGTGTGGGCAGCAACATAAGGTTTGTGGGTAGGAAAGTTTAAAAACGTTCACAGCTCATTCTCAAGTGAGTGCCTTGCAGTGCCCTCCTTCTGTCTGTGCACGAGTGACCTGGGAGAATGAACACATCTGCCTCTGAGATTTTCCTATGTGGAAACACAAGTATGATATGCTTCTTCTGGCCATGAATTAGGCTGAAATACAAATGTTTAAGTGTACACTAGTATTTATAAAGAAGCATTTACAGTAAAGCTCTCTCTATAGCTGCAGTACCTTGATTTTCCGACATTATTGAAGAGCATCTCTTTCATTAAAGCAAAACTTAGCAGAATCCTGCTTTTCCGTTTATCTGAGTAGCAGCATAATGATACTGCTTTTCCCAGATAGCAAGAGAGATTCAAGAAGTTGCCAGCATTTGAGTAATTATCTAATTTCCAGTGCTATAGTCATAAAGACATTAAAGAGGCTAGACCTAAAGTTAGATCTGTTTTCCATATGGATTTTTCCTGACTGTTTAAGCACTCCCTATTTATTTTAGACCTCTGACACAGTGCTCATGAAACTGTAGAGAGCTAATTCTAGAGAAAGCTGGTTGTCCTTCTCAAAGGCATAGAGTTGTAATTTTATATTTAGAACAATAATCAAAAAATTCCTTTCTTTGTTCTCTGCCTTGCATTGGGGATAGGAAGCAATGTAATGTTTTCAGCAGCAGCATGTAAGGACTGAATTATCACAATTCCTCCTTCCTCACTTTGAAAAAGTATTAATTAATAATACTTTTATGGGCTGCAGAATAGAGGACAGAATTCAGGTAAATCCTGTCTCTGCTCTTCCTTTGCTAAACTCAGAAGTTAAACTGTACTAAACAAAAAATGTACAGAGGGATATAAATGTGTTGTTTTCCCCTGAAATTCTCAGCCTTCTGTAGCCAAGACCTACAGGATTAAAAGAAAAGTTGTGTAGGATATAATTTGCTGTGCAGGAGGTTTTAATGTGTTTCCACTGGAGAAACAAATTTTTCATGTTTCATTTAGGTCTCACAGTCCTTGTTGTGTGTAGAAATCTAACATTATTAAAAGTTATTCTTAGTGTGATTGTAACTTTAAAATAAACCAAAGAACCAACTCCAAGGTTTTTTTCATGCTTCTAGTGCCTTTTGGAAGCAGAGCTAGAAAGTAATGTGAGATGAGGTAATGAAGGATTTTTAACTTTCCTTTTCTTACCTCTCCAAAACAAACTCACTCATGGCTTTCAAGGTATCCTCCTGTCAGAGGAACATTCCCTCATGCACTGGTTCTTTGATAAGAGATGTGCCACAAGGAATCTATGTTTTAAATCCTTGAAAAAATATATATGAACAGATCTCAATCACTTCTCAAAGATTAATACTGCTGGGCAGATCTGGGTTTGCATACTGGGGTGCTTACCATCCTTGGAAATGTTGTTGGTTGACATTGATTCCAGTTTTCTTTGGCAGGTAGAGACATCATGAGGAAGCACAATCAAAAATGTAATTATGGAAAGATTCCAGCTGATGAGCTTGGAGCACTCCAGTCACTGACATAGCAGACACAATGCAGAGGGCACAAGGACCAGCCAGTCCTATGGCTTTGCAAACAGCAAGGGCTCATGTGACTCTGGTGGCTCTGGGGAAATAATTTATCTCAAGTTTCATCAAGACGTTGCCATTTCAGAGTCTCTCCTTGGCAGAAATCAGAAGTTGAGATATGCATGTGTCATTGTTTGCTCCATGGGAGAGTTACTGATCTAGAACGATCATGAACCTTCGCAAACAATTTTTATAGCAGTTAGAAAAAAATGAGTAAAGGAGGGTTCAGATAAAAGAATTTTAAAGGAAAGTATTATAATTCAGGCATGATGAAAGCAGAGAAAGAGTGCTATAAATGCTCAGAGATGAAAAATGTATAATTTGGATTTCCTGGACTGAACAATTGGGATAACTGACCGTTGGAGTTTGGGAGAAGGAGTGCTAATCTATCTGGTGTTTGTATTAGGCTCTTAGAAAGTTCAAGGGAACAGTTCTGACCTGCAGAATATTACCACCACCTTCCATTACTTTTCCCTAGAAATGTTTCCCTCTCCTCATATGAATGGGAGTGGTGTGAGGGTTCTCTTGGGGGAAATTACACAAATGAGAATATTTGAAAAGCAGGAAAATTTGAGTCCCTGTCACAGCTTTGCACCACCTGAGGGAACTGCCAGTCTGTCCAGCAACACTTCCAGTGTTTCTGAACTTCAGTTTCAGTGAACAGAAGTTCAGTATTCAGAAAACACTTTCAGTGCTTTCAATTAGAAATGCCAGTTGTTGTGGCATTTCACACTCCTTCATAACACAAATAGCACAACAGTCAAGAGAAGATGATTTCAATATCTACTTTATCAAATTATACCTACTGCCAACATCAAAGCTATGTCTAAGTGGGTTTGATTGGGGTTTGTCACATGTCTCAGAACAAGGCTAAGGTTTCTGGTGGTCTTCCCCTTTCCATCTGCCTCAGACATCCACCACCCCAACCCACCTCAGTGCCTTTGTCCTGGCAGTGGTTGGAATTATATGGTTTCTATTCTCACTAAATTAGGTTTTAAATACGTAACAAAATTGTTTACAGGTCACCTAGCCATCAATTCCTTTCTTGTAAGATTATCTGGAGAAAATTTTTCAAGGGCCTCCAGGATCTAAATAACCTCTCTCTGAATCTTTAAAGTGATGAGTAATTTCTGTATGATGTGCTGCAATAATATTTAGAAATCTCCATCTATAGAAGCACCCAGATGGGATAGTTAGGTAGACTAGAGTGTATCTGGGGACACTTGGAAGATGGTATATGGGGAGAGAGGGAAAGCAGGACATGCTATAGCGACTGGTCTGTGCCAGCACCCTGTGCATGAGAGCATCCATAAGTGCAAAGAGCCTTTTCCCCCCTTTTTTTTTTTTTAAATGCCATTGTTCAATAGCCTGTGGAGAAATTTCTAAGAATGATAGTGGGATGGCATGGAAAGAATAGTAAGAGAGAGTTACATAAACAGGCTTTTCTCATCCTCTGAATGCTTGTGGAACACAACTCTCCTCTTCATACTTGCAATGGCTCTCACAGCCCTGAGAGCTCTTTTGCTTTCCAGATAAATTGAAGAACTATTCAACCCAAAGATAATAAGCAGTAAATGGAATAGACACTTAGGAAGGAAATCAGGATTCTTTCTAGCATAAGGAATATTGCACATGTCTCAATAAATCTCCTGACAGGGAAATTTACTGATCAAACATTCATTACCACAGAATTAGACTTTCTTTTTGAATTCACCAAAGCTCAAGCCTTTGAAACTGTGGAATTAATGCAGGTCAGTAGAGTTTTAGCTACAGATCTCACCTGGGAGTGGGAGCTCCCAGCAGTTTCCACAGTGTGTCTGTCTGCTTTGGGCTGCCTGCGAGTGCTGAGATTTTTGAACAGCTGAGGTTGTACTAGAAAGAGATGTGGGAAAACCCATGGTTCCAATCTTCTCTCTCACACCCTCCTGTGCTTTGTGCCAAAGGACAGAGGTCCTTGTGTGAACACAGGGATACATCTACTGTGAACAGGGGGTACACCTGCTGTGTCCTCTGCCACCAACACTGTCTGAACAGTGGCAGTTGTGACAAATGCCAACCTCAGTGCCACTGTCTGCCACCTGGGGCTTAGAGAGACATAAGTTTCAGAAGGAATCCCAGGAACTGGGGGAAGTTTGGAAAAGGTACCAGGATTATGATGTTCTTATGGAGCAGAGTGATGAAGGATATGTTTGGATTAGCACTGCTTGTAGTTAGTGCAAGAAGCTCAAGCAGGGTGAGGCAGCCTGGTCCCTGTCTGTACCTGAAGCACAGAATACACCAGTAGGTGCTGCAGCCAGAGGGAAAATATTTGTGAGATGTTGTCGTTCCCCTTTGGTTTGAGAGGCAGGATCCCTGCATTGCTGTCAGCATTGCCAGGTCTGCCAAGCTGTTCTCTGAGGAAATTCTTGCTGCAGCCTTAGTTCCTTGTCTAAGAGGAGGGAGAAGCCACCTGTGGCTACTTAAGTAGGAAGGGATGGATGTGTTCAGGGGCAGATCAGTCACTCATCTGCTGTAGTTCTCTGCCAGGTGTCTGTAAAGGAGGACTCCTTGCTTAAAACTGAGTGATTTTTGGCCCTGTAACATCATACTCTGATTTGAGGCAGCCCCAAATTCTGTAGCATGACGCTGACTTTGACCTTTCCAACACGAGAAATTATTCCTTATGCCACCTTGCAAATCCAGCTCCTAAAGCAATTACACATGAGGAGTGGTCTGCTAAGGAGTGTGTTTGAAAAGAAAATGAGATTAAACTTTCTATCTGAGAAGAGTGCCAGTATATCAATATCCAAATCAAATAACACAAAGTTTCCTTTGTCTGCCAGCTAGGAGTAAGCATGCGTTATACCTCTAATATGATTTTTTCAGTGTCTGTAATATCATGAGGTTTAAATTAAAATAAATATGACTGCATGCTTTTGAAGAGCTAATCAGGCTGAAACATTCTAGCCTTACTGGTGTAGCACATGAAAATAAATATGTATTTATCTAGGCTGCCTGGATTCATGCATAACTAGTGTGCAGATTGGGTGGTGGGAAGACAATAGCAGGATGAAGTACTTGGGCTGCTCCTGGGCATGCTTGATAAAAGTCAGTTATAGGAAAATTATTTGAATGTAGCCTGGATGACAGCACTACGGTTCTGCTAATTAATTAGATCAAGTTTTATTTGTCTTATTGTCATTTAGTCAACTCTGGCCCATATGATTTTTTTTATTTTTTGAGATATTTCAGTGTCCATGCTATTCCAGTAAACTAATTTTTATAATGACAAAACTCCATTCACTTGTCTACTTTTCTTCAGTACTTTTTTATTTGGGTTTTTTGTTTGTTTTAAAGTCCTTTCTGTTATTTTATTCTTATATAACCAAACTTGACCTAATACAATATTTAATCCTCTGTCAGTCTTGACTCACTGACCTATGATAGCAAATTATGTACAAATCTCAGCAGAATATACTGGTCCTGGTTTGAAACTCTTGACAAAACAGTAGCCCCTGGACTTTTCTCTTACCACAGCTTCTGGTGCCAAAACAATTCTGCAAAGCAGCAAATTCCAAGAAGTACCTTCTGAAAAACTATACTTTCTAAAAAGGATTGCCTTCTGACTTTTTGATGATGATCACACATCTATCTCTCTCTGAAGGACTAATCCTGGTAGAGTTCCAAAATACCATTTGCTAAAGGACTATATTTCAAAAGCTCAGATTCCTACAGGACTGAGTGCTGGAAGGGGACAAAACCCGCTCTGAGTAAATTTTGCGACCTGTTGTTGCTCCGGGGCTACAGAAGTAGAATTAGCAGGGGATTCTGATTACCAGCCAAGACAAACCTTGAAAGTTCCTAACTCTGGTGCCCAGTTGTTCATTTAAAAGTCACACTGTCATTGCAGGCTCCTCTGGAAGGCATTCACTTTAATAAAGTGAATGTTCCCTCCAATATGAGTTTGTATAGCTCAGCAAGCCACAGGTTTTTTTTTCCTCTTACTGAAAAGGGAATTGCTCAAAAAGCAGTTGACTTGAAGCAAAAATTTTCCTCAGTATAAAGCATGCGGGTTTTTTTAAATAATGTCCTACATTCCATAGGCTCCATTGTAACCAAAACAAAATGCATACACTGGAGGCACCTAAAAGTTAGAAAGGATAAATCCCACCTGAATTTATGTGATGTTTACTTGTGATCATCTGATACATTGGCACACAGGTGATGCTATTGGCTGAATTTGTTGTGGAGAAGCTTAGAGTTTTGGTTCTTGAGTTCCTTTGATTTATCCAATTTTTTTTTTACCAAATTGGCATCTCTCACATGTGCCAAGGACCTGAGGGAACACACAGGCATCTTGAAAAAAAAACCTTATTTTTATGTTTCTGTATTTTAAGATGCCTCTGCCCTTCTAGTTTCTACATACAAGGTCTGCTATTGACTATTGTCCCCCCTCCCAAGTAGTAACTTCTTGGAGTACCAGAGATGAATAGAAAACTCCCTCTTCTGAACGATGCCCATTGCAGATAAATGATGAAGGTTCACAGGTGAACTCCCACAGTCCTCATGGTGCTGGGTGCACCAAGTTAAGCATTTGATGCTTTACCTTTTAGTAGAAATAAACTTAATAGGATAAGTGCTGTGACAGGATCAAGTATTCTCACTTTGAAATCCAGTCTGCCTACAGTTTAGCATTTGTTTTCTTTAAATACCATGTTTGTGAACCTGCAACCCACAATAACAGCCTGCTCTACTACCATTAATTATTGAAAATGCAAGTGTTTAATTACAAGTACTACTTAGGTAACCCTGGAGTGAAATCATAGGATTGAAATTAATCTCCCTGCTGAAATCACACCAGGAGTATGTCTGTGTTTTGTGCAGGTGATTCCAGCCTTTGCTCGACCTGCGTTCATGAAAACAATGTTTACAGCAGAATATTTCAGATTTTGTACAGAAATGAAGAGATCATTCTTAATGAGACCATGAACTTCAGAGTGCACCTGCTTCTGGATGGTGAAAGGGTGAGTTGTTTTGGAATGCACATAAAAACCAGCAGGGCTGGGATTCCTCTTACTTAACTTTAGGTGCGCATTGCACAGGTATCTCCATTTCAGAAGAAGTCCATGTCCTGCCAGAGGTCTCATGAATGCAGCTTCTGGAGGGAAAAACACAGTTTTCCCTCCAGCAAAACTGGAGGGAATACACCAGCAGCTGAATTAGGTGGAGATTGGCTATCCTGTACCCATAAATACCTGTGATTTATTTGTTTGTACAAGCTGACACTGTAAAACTCTTCATGAGGTCAGAGAGACCCTCTACATTGGTCCTGTTTATGAGGAGCAGGCTACACCTTGGATTTCCAGTGGAATAAGATGTTGACATGCTCTGGTAAATCATAGTATCAGAAACTCAAGTATCTCAACCATAATTTGTCATTTGTGTGCTGGATCACTCACTTAATACAGCTGTGCTGATCAGCCTCACCTGAGAAAACTGTGACTCTGATGCTTCTTTTTAAGACCCACTACTACTGCCATCCATTCATATTACTCTGTTCTCCTCCTCTCTTCTCACTGGAATTTTCTACAGCTACCCAGCCCCTTTCCATCCTTCAGAGGTCTCCTGGCCTTTGTCCTTGGTGCTCCTGACTGCAGGAGCCCATGGGAGAGCTTCTGGATCTTTCCCTTCCTTAGAGTCCATGTACAACCCTCTTGCTTTCTGCAGTACCTCAGCAACATGTCCATCCTGAGACCCTTCTCCCCTCTTTCCATCCATTCCTTCAGGCAACAGGAGCACTCACACAAGGTAAAAACATGATCTGGGGCACCCAGCTTGTAGAGAACCTGTGGTTTAATCTTACTGATGTGAAACCAAAGTCTTCCAGCAGCAATCCCTGTTGCCAGGAGCTACAAGGGTGGAGCAATCTTCGTTAATGGAGAGCACTGCTTTGCTGAAATCTTAAATAGGAAAGGGAGAGAGTGTCACAGCAGAATGGCATTCAGGCATGTCCCATTTGCCATCACTGTGCTTTGCCAGCCCAAGGACTGGTACAAAATGTATGGCATTGGTACTTGCCCTTGGTGGTGACAAGAGACACCACAACAGTATCTTTGCCAAGTCAGCTTGTCATCAAAAGGAGGCACTATGAGTTACACCGCCAGTGTGAATCACGTGCTGTGTGTTGAACTCGGGGCCAGAGACACTCACCTGTCCTTTGTATAACTTTCTATTTGATCATGATGAGATTTAAAATCTCTTTTTTGTCCTATTTCAAAGCATATATATATATACATGTTATATAGAGATCTAAATTAAAACAGCTTGAGAACCCAATTTAAGCTTAACATGCTTCCTTTTCTCTCCCACTTTCCTTTTGCTGTTTTGGTTGGGTTTGATTTCTTTTTTTTTTTTTTAATGATGGAGTCGTCAATTTATTCCTCCCTAGAATTGTTGGTTTGTGCTTATGTGAAAAATTACTAAATGCAAGTCTATCAATATTTGTTAGGAAGATGTCCCAGCATGCTTTATCTAATATTAATTTTACCCTTCCTCTGTGGAGTACCTCTGACTAAATATCCCTCCCCTCAAATTACAGCAGTTTTCACTGCGTTGAGCAGGGATGATTTCTGATGATTTTTACATTATTATTCAGGAAAGTTGTGCACCTCATGAAATGGAAAGTAAAAAATAGCCCACAAGATGCCTCACAGCTAAAACTTATTGTGACTCTTGATATGCTGTATGCAGCACCACTTGGCTTTCCATAGGAGATTCCTTGGGAAGAGGACAGCTGCCCAATTCTGTACTTACAGAGTGGATTTGAGATAAACTTAATTTTTCTGTGTGGCAAAGTAAATTTGGGTTTTCATTAATGTAGCATAAGAGGATAAATAGGTCTGTTGTTCCAGATGAGTTGCTGAAGGCACTCCAAAGAATCAAATACAAAAAATAAAGATCTGTAAAAATCTTTGTGCATTGAGCAGATTAACACAATTCACTTTTGTTTAATGCTTTTAGGCTTTTTTCTGCTTTGATGTCTTGTCCTCTACAGCTTTGCAAATTTGATATAAATGTGGGAGAGACTGAAGTGTGCCACTACTGCATCCACAACTATTCAGAGACAGTTTTGTATCTTTGTCACATAATCTCCTATGTTGGATGAAATCCTTGCAATGTGGTGTTGGCAAGTCAAATAGAGATTTTTAAAGTGTTTTAAATATCATCTGTGTTCATATCTCTTAATTTATTTAGCACACAACAGATGAGAATCCTTTTTTGTGCCTCTTGTGTGCTATGGTGATTTTTCTTGGTTGAGGGTGAAGGTTCTGTTCACTGTTTTTGTCTGTGGATGGAAGTTATGATAAATAGACAAAGGAGTTAGTCTGGGTAATGCAAGTATTGAGTTCATACACTCCATGCAGTTTGTACTGTCAGAGCTGGAATTATCCAATATTATATTAGGAGAGCATTGTTCCTCCTGGTGCTCAGGTAGTTTTGCTGATGAGATGTTTTGCTGAGATAAACTCAGACAAAAAAATCCCCAAACAAACAACCAAACAACAAAACAAATGTGAATGTCCAAATTAGATTATTTGCTATTTTTTTTAATTCTCCCCCTCCTCCTCTAGCATAACCCTAGATATGCTTAAAATATGTAAATACTTTTTTTTTTTTGTCTGGTATTAAACAGAAGGAAGCCCTATTATTTGCCTAGAAGTGGCAGCGAACATGCCTTTCACCATATAAATGATGCTTTAAAACTCTTTGGTTTCTTTGATGACTTTTTCTATATTGTCCCAACATACAGCATTTTTTGAATTCAAAGGAAACAATATTGCAGGGCTGGGGCAGAATTTATTGCTACAAAGAACTCTAATTTATTTTCATAAGATTTTGCTTGCTTTCTTATTACAGAAGAAGCTTTGCGTCTTTCATCATGCAGTAGAATAGATAACTTCTTCCTTGCTGGCCCTGTTCAGGGAAAATTTAGTATCAGGGAGAGAACAGAGTGAGGCAAGCTGGAATAAGACAGTATATAAGGTTTTGTATTTTCCAGCGAAATTTGAGTGATCTGGCACATCCAGATCATTCTGTTTGACACTCTGGCTAAATGGTTATATATTAGTGAGGAAAAAAGGAAGATGCTACCTCTGTAGTGAAAGCTTTGATTGGTTTTATGTGGGGTTTTGCATTATTCTATACTATATACACTATAATCAGTGTGATTTCAATACGGTTTTGGAATTAAAAATACCAAATTTATACAGCTTACTTCATGACCCCATGGAGTGAAGATTATCTCTTGGTCTCTCAGGCATCTGCTCATTGCTTCAAGGTGTTTGGGGTGAGTGTCACCAGCTACTGAACTTGTTTGGAACACAGACTCAGGTTTCAGTGGCTGTTGCAGGAGCTCAGCAGTGTTGGGTACAGACCCAAAATTTCATCCCCTTTATTTGGAGGAGGAGGAGGTTTGCTTTGTCTGAAGCACTATACTGAATTCCAAGTTTAAATTCAGAATGTAGCTTCAGTAATGATTACTTTTTTGCCACTGCCAGCAACTGTGATTTTTAGTGATAGCAACTCATTAAAAAGGAAAAAGGTTGGGTTTTTTTTTTTTTTGTTTGTTTGTTTGTTTTTTTTTTTTTAATGAAAGGTATACTTCCAGGTATTTTGAGACAATCACAAAAGAGAAAGCACATTTTCAGTATATAGAAGTGGGAATTTTCCCTTCACATCTGCATGCCTGTGGCCATGCTACAAGAAATACCTTATTACCTCAGAAGGGATTAAATATAACAACTTTCAGAATGTCTTCAAAGCACAACAAATCATTGACTCTCAATTTTCTTACTTCAACAGGAACAGATTGTACATTGTTGATCCAGTTTCACCTTTGGAATACCTGGCTAAACATGGTTTATGCTATTTGTTTTATGAATCCTTCCTGTCAGAGCAGGGTAGATGCCTCTGATGTTGCCTTCAGTGCATTTTAGTGTAGTCTGTGCTCTGTTGTTAAGAAGATGATGATCAGCTTTGGAAAGCAGAGTTCATCTTGCCTATTTTAAGCCGTCTAAAATGCAAATGTATCTAGACCAAGATATTTCTCTAAGCTCTACCTATTGTCAATGGAAAGAGACAGGCACAAACAGAAATTAATTGTCCTTCTCCAGTGGGTACCTCAGGGCAGAGCAGGTCACTCGCTGCCTCTGCTTGCTGCTTGCCACTGACAGAAAACAGAACCTATACATCTCACCTTGCCTTTTTGTGGTGAAAAAAGGTTGTATTCATAATATCACACCCCCAGTGAATAACTTCAATTTCCCACATTTATTTCTGTGCACCTCCTGCTGTGTTCTGTCATGCTATAAAGGATATTTGCATTCACAGAAAAAGACTATTTTGGTTATAAAATGTGCAATTTTTTTTGTTCATATTTCCATTTAGGTTGTTAGAAATTATTATTTTTTTTTATTCTATTAAACCTATTTTTCTTGGGGAAGAATTGACATTTCAAAGGAGTGAATAAGAAAGTGCTAGACATCTTAATCCTCTTCTAATTTATTTATTTCTATTGATTACAGTTGTTTTAACTGTGCCAAGCTGGGATGTGTTATCCAATTTAGTTCTTTCCTGGTGAAGGTAATGAAGTACTAGCTCTAGCACTGTCTCCAAAAATCCAATAAAATGATTTTATTGAACAATAACAAAAGGGTAATTTTACTGGTGGGACCTGTTAGATGAGTTAGAATGGAGGTACCAGTGAGTCACACATGATTTCTTCAGTGGTTTTGAGCAGAATCCTGCCACATGTAGACACACTCAGCCATGCAACAAGTTAAACTTCTGTTTTAGTTTTAAAAACAACCAAGGCCTTTGAGTTCTGGAAAGGAAATGGTCTACATGAGAATCACAAACTACCTCCATGAATCTGCTAAGGGCCTGAAAGAGTGGCCATGGGGCAGGAAAGCCTTGATTTGCTGAGACGTAAACTCAAAGATCAATGATGAGTGATCAGAAATTTCCTGGATTATTTGAGCTATTTCTGAATGTTTTAAGCTGTAAACTTTGAAATTTCTATTAGTTACAGGTAGGTAACCACATGGTTTGTGGCTGTTTCTCATCCAGGAAAACCTGGTCCTTGCTGTCTTTCTGATAAGATAACCCAAATAAAGGCTCACTCAGTGAGGGAGAGCAGCCTCAGAAATGCTCTTCTGGCTCTTGGTGTGCAAGAGCAAGGATCCAACAAATGCAGAGCTTGGTGCTCTCTGCTTCCTCTTGTCTGGAGTGATTTTTTTGACATGCCATGGCATCCAGTGGCAGATAACATCTCTGACTGCTCTGGTTCCCTCTGACTCCTTCAGCAATTACCTTGACTCACTGTCACATTTGCTTCGTTCTGCCTCTGTGCTGTCATGCTGCTGTTGCTGGGTGGTTTTGCCTTTGCTCTTATCAGACAAACCCACCCACCTTTGCCTTGTGTGTTGTAGGTGCCCGCTTACAAAGGTAACCTTGTCTCTCTCTTTTTGCAGGTGGAAGATGCATTGAATGAGGCAGATTTTCAGCTCAAGCTGGACCTGCACTTTACTGATAGCGACCAACTGTAAGTGCTGGTTTAAAGCTCAGTTGGTAATGTGAGGGTATCTTCAACTGGAAAATTACTTTGATGAAATGAGTCCTTTTAAAAAAAGGAGAGCTTTGATGAAGCCTTAGAGTTGATTTGCCTTAGAGTTGAAGTTTTCCTGTTTCTTCTCTCTGTATTTGAAGTGTGTATCTCATATTCCTGCTTAAAGGGAGAACATTTTTTTCTCCTTGAAGTGTAAGTTTCTCAAAGGTTTTAAGTGCTGGTCTATCTCTGCTGCTGTTAAAGGGAATATCATCATTGACTTCCATGTGGTCAGGGTCTGTGACTCAGGAATGCAGTTATCTCAGGAGGCAATGAAGTATTTTCTGGCTGAAGACAGGAGTTATGAACATGCTAAGAACTTTTCTTCTGTTTAGAAAATAGCCTCTACATTTTAGGAGGAAGTAGTCTTCCTATTGAATTTGATTTCTTCTAACTGAATTTGATTCGGTAATCTTAGGTGAAGTGGGAGTAGCATCCCTTCCCGAGACATAGCAGGAAGTGTGATCCCAGATGTTTATGAGACTCACTGAATCAGGGAAAAGGGTTCCGGTGACTTGAGTAGCATTTATGGGCAGTGGGAGGGGATGCAGAGAATCTGAGCTGTATTTCATGTTGAGACTGTCCCCATGGGATTTTGTTCATACACACAAAGCACACAAACAAATTTCAAGAACATGTTTCTGTTATTTTCAAGATACAAAAAGAGAAAATTTGTTCTTCCAGGCAGGGGGGACTTGACTATCAATCAAGTGCTTATGGGTCTTTAAGAGAAAAAAAACCAAACATTAAGTTACAGCCAAAAATAAAAAGAACTGAAACATTTAGGTAATGGAATTGTGCTCTAACCCCTACACCTAATTTCTGTTATTACCTGAAAGATTAATGTAATTTACTATAAACAAAAGTAGTGATTTTTAGAAAATGATATTCTGCAAATATCATTGAAAAGTTTATTGGAGCTAACCATGTACCACTCAGACATCTATTCCTAGGTTTTCTGAGCTCTGGGAAACAATTGGCTTTAGAAGTGTCTTTAATACCTTAAAATAATTCCTCTTTAGAAGTTTCACTTGCATTGGGAGGATCTGTTTAGTCATGCTCCAGGTTTACAGCTCAGTCTCCTGTCCTGTAGATGACTCAGATGTCATGTGGTTGACTGCACACTAGGATGTTTATTCTGGAATAGTCATAAACAAAATTTAAATTAAAGTCTTGTCTTCTATTTACTGAAAAAAAAAAAAAAACCCAAACAAAAAAACCAACCCAAAACCCAGAGAAGCTAATCCAACTTGTACAGTTTCTCTGCAGTTACTTCAATTTCTCTTTTGAATTTTGGCCTCTTCCAAAAAGTTTTTTTTCAGATCAACAAACTGGAAAGGTACTCTGAATATTTTCAGCTGTGTCTGACACAGGACTGCTTCTAACTCTGACAGATTGCCTGAGCTGATTTTTCTTACACAGAAGAACACAAGCAGTGTGGTGTCCCATCTATGAACACTCAAATAAACTGAACAGTTTGCTAAATGCATTTGCTTCTGCTATTAGTCTTGATGTGCCAACAAGTGCATAGCTGGACATCAAGGGCAATCACCAGGGAAAACCAGAATTGTGTCACATCTGTTCTTCTTTTATACTGTATATTCATATATAACTCTGCATATGTTCTTTATGTTTTTGTATTTCTATTTATGCTAATTATATCTACATTAGTATTAATATTTATGTTTGGCATGAGCACAGCACAAGATGCTCTTCAGTTATGTTAACACTTATGAAGCTAGGGAGTGATAAAGTTTCACCTCAAGCTGTCTCTGTCTGCTGCCTGTAGCACGTTACAGGCTGTGCCAGCTCAGCCTTTTACTGACCCCTGTCAACCCCTTTCCCTTGCAGGCTGAGGGACGTGCCAGCCATCCCCATGATCAGCAGCCGCACCCTGTGTCTGCACTTCCACCCCCGCAGAGGGCTGCACCACCACGTTCCTGTCATGTTTGACTATTTCCACCTGTCCGTGGTCTCCGTCACGGTGCACGCGTCCCTGGTGGCTCTGCACCAGCCTCTGATCAGGTAACGGGCACAGGATGTCAGTGGGAAGGCAGAGGAGCTTCCTCTGCTGAGTTCTCTCATACAGTTTGCTCATTGGATGGGAGAAGCATAGAGGATAATTTAAATAAATGTTTTTGGTCCTGGGCTGAGAGACTGGAGATTGGTGTTCAGAACTGAACTCTGAAACAGGTCTCTTCCCTTGGTAAGAAAACTGGGGGTCTGGTCAAAAAATAACAAAATTTTGGGAAAGAGAATTTGGATTAGTCTTGATCTCTATTTCCCATCTGCAATGAGGAAGGTGCAAATTGTGTTTTCCTTGGCTGTTTTCCCTCTTTATTCTAAATGCAACTAAAAGCATTTATACTTTTCCTCTCTGATGATTTGTAAAGCATTCAGGACAGCTGGACTTAGCCATGGCCTCTGTGCATGAGCATAATTCATAAAGTGGTTAGGAGGAGGCACGCAGGAGTCAGTGCTGGCTAAGGCTCCACTGGATTTTCCTTTACAGCATCATCTGGTTTGACTGTGCAGCACTATAATAGCAGCTGCCATGGGGTCTAGGTGTGGTTTATGTTATCTGATTCATAATGACAAGAAAATAATTCAGAACTCCTTCAAGTAAAACAGGTCTAGATGTCAATATCCTTCAATGTTTAGAGCAGGTGAAGGGAAGCAAAGGTCTTTATGGCAGTTTACTTAGAGCCAATCTTGTCAGCATATGAGATAGAGAGGGCTGGGAGGGAGGGAACTCCTTTGGTTTTGAAGCAAAATGCAGCATTCAGATTTGTTCAGCTTCCCTTAACTCCAGCAAGTTCTTTCTTCTGAAATGACCAAGAGATCAAAAATTTGTCCAGTATTATGCAAACAGCATGTTGTGAGAAAGGAAAGACGAATCTGTTTGTTTTCTTCAGGTTTTGTGTTTTGACCTAATACTTCTTTGCTTCAGTTCTCCATTAGTGTAAAGGCATTGCTTGAACATTATGCCACAGAATGAATTGGGATTGTAAGAGGTTGAGCCTGAGGTTGTGAGAAATTGAGAAGTTGTGGATGCCCCATCCCTGAAGCTGTTCAAAGTCAAATTGGATGGGGCTTTGAGCAACTTGGTGTAGTGGAAGGTATCCTTGCCCATGACAGGAAGGTTGAAATTAGATAACCTTTAAGGAAGTCCCTTCCAAACCAAACCATTCTAAGGCAGAATGATTCTGTGAGATATGACAGGGATATGTCTCATATCAGCAGATCAGAGTGACATATCTGTGTTCTGCAGATGTGATACAGGTAACTGCTGTATCTCTGATATTCTGTGTATTGACTTTTTAAACAGTGAATTAGATTCTAGCAGACTACTTCTAACCAGATAGCTTTGATCAGATAATTTGCTCATTGTTCTACTACAGGAAAGGATAAAAGAACAATAGCTTAAGAGGCTTAATGACTGTTTTCAGTTCTGTATTATCCTCTAATGAATGGGGTTGCACAGCCTTGTTACTGCTATTAGGCATAAATCACATGATGAGCAACTGTTCCATAGTCAGATTATTATAGCTTTTAAAATACTATTTTGTGGACATTTGTGAAGTATACAAGGTATTTACTTAATGTGATGGAACGAACATTTTTGGCAACACAATATGCAGTCTCACTTGCTTAAGCCTATAAAATCATTTTAACGTGTGATAGTGAGGATTTATCTTCTTCTTGATAAATATTCCAAACCCAAAGAGTTTTTATATCATGTGTTCAAGTACAATCAAGCATAAATCAGGATGAGGACAGTAATGTAAAATAAATGGCACTTCCAAGCACTCTAAAACAAAACCAGCCAATTAAATCTTATTTGGTTTTCCCATAGCTCAGAACTTTCCTTTTTATCATTTGTCATTGGAGTCTATTAGAAGCATGAAAAAATTAAGTATACCGTCAGATTTTTTTTTATAACACAATAGAAACTGAATAGCTATAGTGTCTTTTTTTTTTTGTCACGTTATAGAGAAAAAAAAACAACAAACCAACAAATCATACAATCACAAGAATGGATTGGGTTGGAAGGGACCTTAAAGATCAGTTAGTTCCAGCCCTCCTGACATGGGCAGGGACACCTCCCACTAGATCAGTCTGTTCAAAGCCCCATCCAGGCTGGCCTTGAACACATCCAAGGATGGGATGGAATTACATTATGAAGGAAAAATATCTATGCAGTGTTTCACTGTGGTTTCATTTGCTACCTTGAACTGCCCCATCATGGTACATACACTGTGTGTATATACACATTATTCCTACACATATCTGTAGACCCATATGTAAAATTGCAACAGTTCTAGACCTACCCTGAAAATGTAAATAAAATTACATAAAATTACATAAATGTAAATAAAATCACATAAATTTACATAAAATATGTAAAATTGAAATTCACTGCTGTATTGAAGTTTTCCTGCAACACCACTTTGCCTGAAGCACATCTATCAGCTCATACATGCCCTGTGGACTCAGCTTTTCATATTTTGTTAGCTCTGATGGCAAATTAGATACTCTTGTTCAAGTTCTTCCATGTTATTTGTGTTTAAAGAGGAAAACCATCAAGACCAATTCAGGCCTTTCCCTTCAGAGTAATGTATACTCACAAACAGCTCCTGCTGGGGAAACCTTTCCAGGGTGCCTCCATTACCTCCTGCTTCTTTGACAATGAACATTTTGATATTGATGTTTGTCCTGGTTAAAAATTCTTACAAATTATACAATAAATATTACATTAGGTTTGAGATTTTGAAGCCCTCACCTTTTACCAACCTGAGAATGAGTGAAATTCACATGTCTGGGATCCTTTCCAGGCTTCTGGATGGAAATTTTGTGATTCAGCTTTTCAAAAAAGTGTAACACAGCTTTTTGATAGAGTCCAAGTTCATGGCAACTGCTAATGGCTTCATGGATTTACTGAGAAAGTGAGAGGCTGAGTAGGAAGGTGGTGAGGCAGACTTTGAGTGAACTCATCTCCAGCTTTGTTAGCACAGAATCATAGAATGGTTTGGGTTGGAAGGTACCTTAAAGATATTTTAGTTCCAACTCCCCTTCCACGAGCAGGGACACCTTCCACTATCCCAGGTTGCTCCAAGTCCCATTCAACCTGGCCTTGAACACTTCAATGGATAAAGCAGCCACAGCTTCTCTGGGCAACCTGTGCCAGGGCCTCACCACCCTCACAGTAAAAAATATTCATCCAAAAATCTGAAATAAATCTCTTTTTCAGTATAAAGCCATTTCCGCTTTTCCTATCTCTACATCCCCTTGCTAAACTTCTCCCTCTTTTTTATAAGCTACCCTTAGGTGCTGAAAGGTGGAGTTGGATGCCACATCCTAATATGACACAAGTGTCAGTTCTCTTTGGAAAGTTGAGGGCTTGCCTCTGGCAACCTCATTTTACCCAGGGTGACAGGAGATGAGCACAGTGAGCCTGTGAAAAGATAACAAAAAAAGGGAACTATGTTAGAGCTTGAGACTGCTCACCTGCTGGGGCACTGGCCTCCATAAACAGCCTAAATACCTTCCATTCTCTTACCTAAGATCCAGATGCTACATGTGAGCAGACACTTGCAAGAGGAAGGTGAGGAGGAGGAGTGGGGACTTTGGACTCAAGTTTTCTCATTTGTATGGTTGAGTTTGGTTTCTGGCCTGAGGCACTGACTTCTCCCTTAGCTCCCTGTCACTAGCCAGGGCTGTAAGTGCAGCCAGTGCTCATTAGCCCAGCTGCAGCTGTTAGGAAAGACACTTTGCTCCAGCATAACTCAGACTTCAAGAAATATTTCTGTTTTTTTTTCCCAAGGAAAATGTGGTGAGTCTGTGGTATAGAGGTCTGCCTAGTCTCATGCATGCTGCAAGCACAGTGCCTTACTTACACTGGACTCAGGAAGCAAACACAAGAAACATGGTTCATTAATTCTAGACAGCTCTTCACTGCTTCCCAAAAAATAAAAACACACAAAAAAAAATAAATACCCAAACCACCAAGGAAATTTTAAAAAGCCAGTCTTGGAATCGCTGCAGGTAAGCAGATCCTTTACCATGGGCAGCTGACAAACCTGTTTCCTCTTGTTTACACACAAAAGGGGCTTATTTTTCCCAGTTTTCTGGATTCTCCTCAACTTTCTATTCCTTTCCCCAATTCCAACCATAAGTTTATGTGAAAAAACAAAGTAAGCTTTCAGGATTTTACTTGCTAATACTGAATTCTTAATTGCTCATCTCCAAATCACTGTTGAAAACCAAAAATCTTGTTGGAATCTGAGATGGGGAAATAATATAATATAATATAATATAATATAATATAATATAATATAATATAATATAATATAATAATATAATATAATATAATATAATATAATATAATATAATATAATTAATATAAATTTTGTTGGTAGAGCAACCAACACACAGATAATCAGTTTTTTAGTGCCTTTACATTGTTCTTTCTGGAAGAGGAAACAGAACAGAGGGACACAGCATATTTAAAGATTGCTCATCTAGCCCTGATCTAGTTCTCTTCTTCACTGCACTGAGAAATTAGGCCATCTTAGCCCTTCTTGAGCAATTTTATCTCACCTAAATTTGTTTACTTCCAGGCATCTTCCTGTTCCTCAAAAGCAAACTGATCCATCTCGAAAAGACACACACACTGTGCTGCCTCGTGTACCTTGAATCTGGGTGCAGATTATGCAGGTCCATTTTCCTACAGCTGGAAGTGTTGCTGACTCCTGCCTATGGGCAGCTTGTGTCTGAAACTGCACAAATATGGGGACTAAAGTTCTTCACTTATTTCCTCTCTCCACACTGTTTGCAAATAAATTAATCTATAGAAAGAAGATGGGATTTTTATATAATAAAGAAATATTCCTTCCATAATATATTAGAAGAATACTGGTTTATTTTCCAGTCTTATTTTCCCCTAAGAACTCATCTATAATAACTGGATGATTTTTCCTTTGAATTTTCTTTTATTTGGTAGTTTGTTTCATATCTGCAAAGATAGACCTCCACTTTGGCATGACATTCTCCTGTGCTACCAGCTGAGAAATCACATAAGAAAACCATGACAATTTCTGAGTCAAATTTAAAAAGAAAAATCCCACTCAAAAGTAAATTAAATATCACTACATGGCTTTATCTGCTTTCAAGTTTTATAGCAACTAAGGTTAAGTTCAGGACAAATGAGCCAGCATTTTCCAGCAGTCAAAATCACTAAAGATTTCAAAGCAGATTCCCTCTTGACTCTGTTTGGTATCTAAGGAGAGATATGTATTTTCATTAAAATTTAATTTTAATAAACCTTATCAGTTTTACACAAAATGCTCAGAACATTTTACAGAACATTATAAACTTAGTGAAACTTCTTGGGTAAGAGAGGACCATGTCTAGAGGGACACAATCCATAAACATCCACAGATTATTCTTAAAAAAAAAAAAAACAGATCACCCGTATACCCTATGGCCAGTGGGAATTTCCCAAAAGCTATGTTAAAGTTTTGAGTTAAAACAATGAGGGAAATTAGTGTTGTCACTACAAGTTTCCTGATGTGTGGGAGAAGGCAGTTACTGTTGAAATGCAAAAACATGGTAGTGGGGACTGTGAGGGTTTAATTCTGAGTTATGCTATTTCTATGGGACTGACTTATATTTTCAATTTTTAAAGAAGTATAATTTTATGTATAAGGGACTGAGATATAAAGAAGTGATTTCTCCAAGGATCTGGCCTAAATGGGATACAAGTTCATTTCTTGAATTCCCAGTCATTTTTTACTCACAAGATTGTAATTTCTTGTCATTAGAAATGTGATGATTGTGTGTATATGTAGGTTGTTTTTTTTTTTTTTTTTACAGTTTGATAATTTCATATAGTGCAAGATAGTTGTTTTTTTTCCCAAGCAAGAATCAGATTCTAATTTTTCCCCCATTCTGCTAAAAACTTCTCTTCATAAAAAAAAAAAATTTACTTACCAAAAAAACCCCAAGCAACTAAACCCTTCCCTGCTACAAAAAAAAAAAAAAAAAAAAAAAAAAAAAAAAAAAAAAAAAAAAAAAAAGACCTGAAACTCCAAAACAAAACTAAAAATGAAAGAAAAGTATTTCTTTTTTGGGCAGGTGAATCTGAAAGAGTGCATTGTTTTCCATTAAACTATCCTAAAGTAATTGTTCTGATTTGCTTCAATAACACATCTGAACTAACATTTATGAAGACCATTAAATTTCTTATGCTAGAAAACTGTCATTTCATTTATATGTAAGATAATATGTCCACAGAAGAGAAAAAAACAGGGAATGATAATTTAATATTTTGTGCTACACAAGAACCTAGAGTTGCCACATTGAATTCTGCAATAGCAAGTTCAAAAGAACTAGAAAGTTCAGCACTTATTACAACAAGCAATTAATTCCAAAAGATGTTACAGAGGCCAAAAGTATAAATCACAAAGTCGTGAACACAAATTCATAGAAGGTAACCATGACTGCTGGAAATAATTGCTTGAATATAACCTTTGAGTCAGAGAGGTCTTAAATTTTGATTGCTGGATCTTGCAGGCTGTAACGAAGGAAAAAAATGGACTTTTCAAGGCAGTTTACTGTACTGTGTGTCCACAGATGACTGCTGTAATAACTGGGAGTCTCCTTTGAAGGATAAGGGTATAAAATAATAGAATTATAGAACGGTTTGCGTTGGAAGGGACCTTAAAGATCATCTCGTTCCCTGCCATGGGCAGGGACACCTTCCACTGGACCAGGTTGCTCAGAGCCCCATCCAACCTGGCCTTAAAAACTTCCAGGAAAGGGGCATCTACAAATTCTCTTGGTAACCTGTGTCAGGGCCTCACCACTCATGGTCTCATGGATAAGGTCATCAAAAGGCCAGCTCAAAAAGAACCCATAAAACATTTTACTGAAAATATTAATAGTTCTGCACACACTTTAATCCTCTTGGGCACACAGACATGTTACCCCTTTTGACCTTTTTTATCCTGACTCCAATTAAAAGCTGAGGTTATCATACTGGATGAGGATCTAAATGTTGGTATTAAATCAGTGCTTTTAAATAGATAGTCCAAATGGACACATAAGTAACGAAGGTTCATGTTTCACACAAATGAGCATGTTTGTAGAAATAATTATAAGAAATAAATACAGCGAAAAAATAATTCAGGTAGCAAATGAACCTGTTATTGCTAATAAAAATTTTCTTCCATCATAATGTACTTCAGACAACATTAGAGGGACTCAGCAGTTTGTAAGCCTTCCACTTAAACTTTCCCTCAGCAGATTGATGATGTTTTGGCATGTTTCCCAAAAAAAGGTTTTTGTTTTACAGTGCTATGTGAAATCAATTTCCATAAAAACAAAAGATTTAAAACCTTTCTCTGCTGTAAAGCCAATGATAAATAAAAAAGGCATTAAAAAGTGCTCTTCTTTCCCTTTAAACCTTTGAAAGCTTTGCTCATATTCAAATGAGGAGTTTTTCATGTGCACAGAACATTTGTTTAAGCTTCTCTCTCTGATACCACAGCAATCATTTTTTATTTCGGTTTCTTGAGCCTTTCCAGCAGACCACAGCAAACAACATTGTTCAATAACAGCTGAAATTTTTCAGAGCAGTGTATAGCTCTTGTCTGTCAGAAACAGCTTTGTTTATTTATTTATTTATTGCTTGTATCTTAAATGATGCATGTAGGAAATACATGGAAAGACTTCATGCTATTTAAAAGCAACCAGATGGAAATTGCTTTGATCACATAAATTAAAATATACATAAGCAAGAATAGATATTTGCTGATTTGTTCTACCCCATCCTCCTTCTTGTGGAATGACCTTTTTGCCAGTATTTATCTATAACAAGCAGCAGTTGTGTTCTACAGACAAGATGGGGATTTGTGTTTAACCTTCTGAAACTGGTCCAATTTGTAATTTTGCTTGAGATTCTTTTTCCAGTGTTGTAAAACTGTTTTACATCAGAACCAGAATAGCCTTTTGTGTGGCTATTAACTTTTTTTTTTTTTTTTTTTTTTTTTTTTTTTTTTTTTTTTCTTGTATCTTTAATATAAATCTTTCCAGAGTTCAAGAAGCATTTGGGCAATGCTCTCAGGTGTGATTCTTGGGGCTGCCCTGTGCAGGGTTGAGTTGGACTTTGGTGATTCTTGTGGATCCTTTCCATCTCAGGATGTTCTGTGATTCTATGATTCTCTGTTTTCTGTGTGTTTCTGTACTGCACTCAGCACTTTCATCTGTCCTTAAAAACTGAAGCTGGTGTAGATATCAGTTCATTAGTTATATCTGAGCAGATGTGGCCATGTGATATAAATCTACATAGAGGAATGACCTCGGATTGGAAAGGCATTGCAGCAGGAGTGGCCCTTCCCTGTGGCTTCTAGTTCTGGCACATTATGCTTTTAAGATGTTTTTTGTGCTCTCCATCCTGGAAGTTTTTATTCCTTCAAGAACCCCAGGTCTCCTGGGTACAATGGGATTTGGGATGCTTGGATGGGCATCAGATACTTGTGGATGGTGATCCCAGTCTGGAAGCTGTAGCACAAAGCCAGCAGCACTGCCTCTGCACTTGGTACAAACAGCAAATGTGTTTTCCCTTTTTCTCTTCAGTTCATTATTTCAGTTCCACCTTTGCCTGTATGTTTTTTAAGACCCCTTCTGGCACTTTAGCGATCACAGTTGGTAATTTGACTCATTGCATTCCCCACAAGTAGACTGTTTTCCCTCTTGAAATCTTGATGTAGTTTGTGTACAGCATGTGTTATCAGAGGGACTAACAGTATGGTTATCTCATCTCCAGTTGTTGATGAGACAGTCATCCAGCTTCTCTTTACAGTCCACAATTAAAATTAAATACTTGGAGGGTAAGCTTCCTCTGATCTGTTTGATATCACTGCTTCAGCAAGAGATGACTCATGCTGGAAATGCCAGTTCCTCTCCAATGAATATAAAGGCAGCCCACATCATTAACTGGGGTGTAAGTACTGCTCACATTAATCCAAAGTATGAACCCTAACTGTGCATCAATACTCTGGTGGGCTTGATGCTGAGTAAACGCTAGACAGGTTATTCCACCCTTAATGGGTTCTTGGTCTTCAATAGCAAATGCACAAATATAGCCAGAAGGGAGCACTGACTACAATAGTCAGCACTGAGAATAAAACAACTTACATTCTGTCAGTTTTTTGAGGAAGAATTTGGATAACAGTGAAATGACATTGCACCCAGAAAAAAGAAATGTACTTTTTTGGCTGAAGTCTTATCCTTTTGGTGCTGAAAGCTAATGCCATGGGAGAGTGAGAAGTGGCAACAGAACTTCCGATCTATAAGTTTGGGATGAATTAGAAAAGATATTGGTAATTAGGAGATCATGCACAACTCAAAGAGGAAGGGTGATGTGGTTAAAGCCAGAGAGAAAGGTGTTGCATCCATCCAAAGTGCAAGCTGATTAGAGGTTGCATAAGAATGTGATCCATGTGGATAGATGGAAAGGTTGTGTTGATGAGGTGTTATGCTGAAAAAAGATCTATAAGACAGCAGAGAAAGGAGTGAGTTAAAGATAACAGTCAAACCACTTTCCTGAATGCCTAGAAAACAAACTTCATTCACATTACTTGAGCTACTGCACACTGGACAATGATAATTTTCAAGGAAAACATGAATTTACAGCGCAACTTGAAATAAACAAAAGCAAAACTCACCAAAATTATAAATCTTTTCTAAGCAAGGAAATAATGCTGGGACAACAATGGTTCTTCTCTAACAATGCTCCTCTGATTACTTTTTTCCTCTCATATTTTCTCCTTGTAGTTTTGCTCGTCCAGGGAAAGGTTCATGGCTTGGTAAAGGCAACCTGGAGGCAGGACCCGACCAGTCCAGTATGTCATTAGAAAATCTAGTGTTTGGAGCTGGCTACTGCAAACCCACTTCTTCAGAGGTAAGGAGGATGAGGAATGATGTCTTCAATTCCATCACACAGAGCGCCCACATTGTCTGTGGAGAACATCATGGTTTTATATTTCCTGTAGAGGGAATTTTGGGGTTTTTTGAAAGAGCAACCCTTCAAACATTTCTGCATGAACCACCTGGCACTTGGCTACACAATTCCTGGGTGTTCAGCCTCCACCTGCATGGACCATTTCATGGTTCAAAATGTATGGATATGCCCCCCATGAACAGTGACACTTTTAAGACAGGATTCACCTGACCAGGTGTCTGCTGTCAGGTGAAATTAATTATTCAGGAAAAGGTCCTGGCTTTCAGTTCTTGTGTATGACAGCCAGAGGATATGAGTCATTATTAAGAATGTTGTGAAAGAAGGTTTTGTGTCCAGAGTATTGTGTCTCTTGCTGACGGGGTGTTACCCACAATGCAGGTCCTACAGTTAGTGTGTGTCTTTGATCTTGCTACTTACCATAGGTAAAAAGAAGAGCTCATTGTGCAATTTAAAAAAAAAAAAGTTGGTTGTTTTAAAACGATTAGTTGATTTTTTGCTGATCATTTTTCTAATTTCTTTTTTATGTTTTTTAAGTGCTAGCTTTTTTTCTTTTTTGGTCAAAAATGTTTCCCCAGCCCTAGAAACTCACCCCAGAATATTCCAACCATTAACCTGTTAAGAAACCTTGATTCAAGGCTTCTGATTAACATGCTGCTCTCAGCTTCCCTCAACCTTTTCTGTCAAAGTTTTTCTGTATAAATATTAAAAAATATGCAAGCCTAGAGCACTTGGTGCAGAGGAACTACCAGGGAATTAACGAGGGCTGAGAGAATGTTTGGCCTCAGGCTGCTATCCCAAACATTGGGTCAGTGTATGCTTTTGGCAAACAAACTGACCTCAACCTCTGCCTCTCTGGTAGACAGTCACATCATAGGCATTTAAATAACTATTTGTATTTTAGACCAATATCATCACTCATTAGAGAGAGTCATCTTTGGAGAGTGGTGCCTATTTTCATTATCCTCTGGACAAGTCTCTGTTGAAATAAGAGAAATGGAAAGCTCTCCGCTCCCACTTTTGCTTTTAGTCTCCAAGGAAAAGTCTTGGTCTGTTGTAATTAGAAAGAAAAACTTATTTCCTTCCCAATTTTCTTCCATAGCTGGAAACTCTATCTTCTACCTATCTCTGTAGACCTTTTTTTTTTTTTAATGGCAGGATAATTGTGAGTTGACCTTAACTGGAAGCCAGGTGCTCACCAAGCCATTCTATCATTCCCCACCTCAACAGGACAGGGTGCAATAGAGAAAAATTGTGGGTAAAGATAAAGTCAGTTTAATGAAGCAAAATCAAGGCCATGTGCAGAAGCAAAGGAAAACAAAAGATTTGTTCTCTCCTTCCCATCAGGTGACGTCCCATCACTTCCTGGGAAGTGGGGCTTCAGGTTGTGACACAGTTTCTCTGGAGCACAAACATTATAACAGTGACTGCTCCCCCTTCTCCTCCTTTTCCTCAGCTTTTATTGGTCCGCACACATCCTATGGTATGGAATATCCCTTTGACCAGTTTGGGTCAGCTGGCAGCTGGCCTGGCTGCGTCCCCTCCCAGGATCTTGCCCATTCCCAGTCTGCTGATGGGGAAATGTTGGAGACAGTGCTGGTGCTGGTGCTTGATGCCTTGTGAAGGCAGACCTAGAACAGAGACCAAACAGAGTTAAAGAATATAGTAGGGATTTATAAAAAGGCCTCAGTGGATACACCTTGGGCAGCACAAGAGCTCAAGATGAACCAAAATGGTCACAAAATGCACGACCAGTCACAGGGACTCTCACTTTTATAAGTTCTGCTCCATTTGCATATTGCAGTTAGTTGTCCAATTACAGCTTTAGCCCATGAAGTCCCATCCTTCTTGTTTTCTCTCTTCAGTCCATGTTGTTTATGCTCTTGGGCCTGAGATTTGGAACATTTGTCCTTGGTCCCCAGCTAGAGAAGGAATTGTTTTGTCTACCTGCTCTGTGAAGAGGGCTTACTACACACTGAAGCAGTACAGAATCTGAAAAATATAAAAGCTAAAACCTAAGGCATCGTACTCAGCAGGAGCCAAAACACTGCAGTGCCATCAACACCTCTGCAGCCACCAATGCCCAGCACAGCACTGGGAGGGCTGCCATGGAGAAAGTTAACTCCATCCCAGTCAGAGCCAATACAATTATTATTATCCTAGCAGATGAACTATGAAATGCCAAAAGGAAATTGCTCTACCAAGAACTGGCTTTAGCCCACTACTACCCTGCAGTCACCTGAATGCCACATACCAACCATCATAAATGTAATGCTGCACAATCCACATGGCCAGATGTGCATTTGCTTAGCTTCAGAAACCTCCATAAGTCATGACATCTGTGCTTGAGCTGAGTGTTCTAATTTAATAGACCGTGATGGCCTTTTTGCCTATGCATGATGCATGATAGTGAGCAAAAGCTATTTTCCCTTGGCTTAACATAAAAAAAAAAATATTAAAATTCAGAGCTAGGAAAGAAACTGTTGTGGGGCTAGACCTAACTCCAAGCAAAGGCCATGTGACTGACTGCTGGTTTATAAGGAAGTTTATATCAGACTGTAAGGGATTGAAGAAGAGGAGCAATATTAGTTCTTACCATGGTGTAGTACTTGGCACTGGGTCAAGTTTTCTTCCCTTTAAAAACTTGTAGATATGATTCCAGGTTGTCTGAATGTATTTGTTAAACTTCAATTGGTTTGGAGAATTTTGCATCACTGCCAGTGGGCATGAGAATGGATTCTACCCTTATCATGAAGTAAAAAAGCCGAAAACCTGCAGACCTCTCTGATTGCTTTATGTATATTTTTGTTTGGACCTTCCCTACTACATGTCTGAATTAGAAACTGTGAATACCAGAACTCAAAATATACCACACATATTTCTGTTTGTAAACTATTCTGGTTTGATGCAACTGGCTAAATCTAGGGTGAAACATTAATAGATGTGGTCTTCTAAGGCTGACAAAGCTTCACTGAGAGGCAGGACATGGGAAAAGCAATTTTATAGGGATGTCGGTTAGTTTCTTTTTATGTCATAAACTGCCATGGAACATTTAGTGTTAGTCTATCCTGTTTTTAATTTGTTTAGCTCTACTTTCATCCCCTTCTACTTTTCATGTGCATTTTTGTGTTTTCCTTGATCTAAGAAGTCTCCAGGCTTAAGCTCTTAAAATGCATCTCCTGGGCAAGTGCCTTCTGTTTAGTATCTTTTCTAGGGAAACAAATCTGGTTATTCAGTTTAATGTAAGACTGCAAACAGTCAAGACTCTCCTTATTTTAGCCTTAGCTATTGTCAGTAAACCAAAAAGATCTTCTTTTTCCCCTGGCAGATGCAGATAGATTATTTTTCCAGAATACTTTACCAGAATACTCCTGAATTCCAGTGTAGGAACTCTAAGTCATTCCTATTGCACCCTTTTCCCTAGGTCTAGGCATAAAACCCCAGGAAAGGTGTAGTTTTTGGTGTCTGAAACCTTACTAACTCCACAATTTATTCAGTTTCATAGGTTTGGTATAAATTCTACAAATTCAGAAAGCAGATTGGGTCACAAAAGTAAATTTTGTTCTCACTAATGTCATCATATGCAGTAGATAGGATTAATGGCATGGTGTTTTGTGTTTATGTTGCAAAGTTTTTGGTACCAGAAGGGAATGGGACTGGGGGAGGCTTCTGTGAGAGGAAAGAAGAACCTTCCTCCACATTAAATAAAAACAATTCACCACTCATGGTTCAGAAAAGATTTGAACACAGTAGAGAAGTGGCTGGATTTACAGTAGTCTTAAACCCCCAGGAAAGCCAGAAATGTGCTGAATTATGAGGTTAAAACTGCCATGTTATGCTTTCCAGATATCTCTTGAATACAAAGTAGAAGACTCTTACCCTGGTATACCCTATATTGGTCATACTTTCCATTTGCCCTCTTTTTTCCTGATAGGATTTGGCTGCATCATAGAGCTAATGCTCATTTTAGGCCCACAGGTTGACTGTGGAAGTGCTCATCTAGTTTATATCACTGATTTGCTTTTTCCTCACTGAAAAGGCAATTGACTGCCTTAATTTTTAAAGATAGTCTGAATCTGTCAATCTTCCACTTCTTTCCACTTCCTGACCTAATCTTCTGCATTTGGGCTGCTGAGGTGCCACTGCTTAATGACAGATCCTGAAGGCTTTTTGTTCTGCACTTCTGACTTCTCACTGTGGAGACTAATTAAATACCAGCAGCTTTGGATTGCACATGTGCATTTTCCCTAAATCTCACCAGATGACTTCTGGACATCGCTGACACTTTTCTCACCTCCTGGCTTAGCAGAGTAGTTATAATAATTAATTCTATTTAAACCTAGGTGATTTTTAAAAAATCTTTCTGTCTCTTCCCTTTCCTCTACGTAGCAAACAGGGATCTTCCTTTTCTCCTTTCCTCTCTCTCTAATATTTTCTCTATATCCATGCTATACTTTTCCTTCAAGCACTATTAAGACAACAATGATATTTGAAAGAAGATTTTTTTGGTTGTCAAATAAATATGAAGGAAGACAATTTTGTGGTCAACAAACTAGAAGAGAATAATCTACAGAATAATAAAATCTATGAAATAATAAGAAGTGCTAGAACATTTTTGAGTTATTTTCAACCCATAACTTATGCTCATAGGGAATATATATTACTGTAGACATGTGTTCAAAATAGGATCATATCCACTGCAGTCTTGGGAGATGCCAGTGGGGTAAAACAGCTTCATGAGCTATTTATGACTGGTGTCCATCTGGGGAACCTGAATTCCCCTTTGTATCTGCTAAATTGCTTTTCTGTGTGAAGACATTCAAGGGGTTGCTTTGGATGTTACAAGGTCTGTGTCTCAACTCCACACTGACTCACTCTTTCAGGTGATCTCAGCTGCCCTAAGAGCGGGATACTGGAAAATTTCAGCAGCTTTATTTATCTACAATAAAATAAACTATTCCTTGCAGATCTGCAAATTGAATGGTCACTTATACTTCAGGATTTCTGTGCCTTACCCAGTAGCATAAACCTCTTCTGTATTCACTGTTGTCAGGCTGGTTTAATGTCTTTGTAATATTGTGCATCACATGCCTGCTGTGTTATAATGAAGTTGAATCAATGGCATACTGGGGATTATTAATAAACTGTACTCACAGTAATCTTATTTTCATTTGGCTAGCAGTTGCACTGCAGATAAATTGACTTCTAAGTAATCAGATTGATTAATCATATGATTTCTCATTAATAAGATACTGGTGTTTGATGAGAAGTGTTCTTCTTTCATCTAGCATTGATGTAGCAATCCCAAAAGACATTAGGTTTATGCCTGGCATAACACAAGAACCAGGAGTGTCTTTCAAATAAAATTTGTTGATGATAAATGTTCTTTTCCAAAGACAGTTTGCTAATATTGTCATCTTTTCAGCAACATATGCAAAATCTGAGCTGTTCTAGCCTAGCACCAAAATATTATTCAAACCCACATTTTTATGTCTCATAGCAGTCATCTGTGGTTTAGTCTTCTTTTTTTTTCTCTATATTTATGGCTCTTTGGCCAAATAGTTAACTTTTTCAGCTCTCGAAGTAGGAAGACTCTGAGATTATCTCAGTTCATTACAGCATACGGCTAATAACCCCAAGGTTGTGGGTTTGATCCCAGTCCAGGCCATTCACTTAAAAGTTCAGCTTGATGATCCTTGTAGGTCCCTTCCAACTCAGAATATTCCTTGACTCTGTAGTGATTGTGCATCAGAGAGGAACCCAAAGAGGATATATTGTGAGAATTGTAATATGTAATATAATTCTTTGGTTCTAAGACTGCTGATGCACATTATTGAGGTTTTTTAATAAATTTTTTTTAAATCCCAGTATTTAAAATAGTTCTTACTTATAATTGCTCAATGTATTTTACTTTAGAATTTCATCTAGAATTGTTAATTTTACATGGAAATGCATTTAGTTTTAATCTCAGACTTCACTGCTGGGGTGTGAGTCTTTAACAGAAAACAGTTCTTTCGTGTTAGAATACATTTGTAATGGGTGGTTTTAAAAGATTCCTTGGGTGTCTTGCTGATGCAAATGGTGATTAGCTGTTATTGGGACTCCAGCAGATATCCAACACATAATTATTCTGAAATATTAAAACAGCTGATATACTGCTCTTTATAAGGTAAAATGACAAGTATCTTTAATGAGTATGTTCAAGGCACCATTTGTGATAATTACTGATGAGATCTTTAATCTCTGGTTGCCTGAAGATAAATGGCTGATCTCTAGAAAGAACAAAATTATTTACTAGCTGTAACAAAAAATATGTAACTAATAATGTGACAATAACTGGTTTCTTTGATCACTGGCATATTTCTTTTCTGTGGTTCTTACTTTCTGATCCAACACGTGCAGCGTATAGCAAAGCAGTGATCTACATTTTTATCGAGTTCAAAACTGAGATTAATTTTGATTTAGGCCTGAAACATGGTGTTAAAATAGCCTTGCAATCTTTTTGCTATGAGTGTTCAATGAAATTGTCATGAAATCAACTGGAGATTCTTGTGAGGATGATGGTGACTTGTTCTGGAGAAAATCCTTGGGAATTCCTCATATTGGATTGATAATTTATTCATTTTGTGAAGCAATAGAATTTTCATAGGAAGTTGCTCTTTTCATATGTATTTTTTGCTGGTTTTCTGCATTGTTTATGTATTGGAAATAATTAGATTGCTGCATTCTCCTTACAAATCTCACCTAAACTTACATATCTGTAAGGATTTTTATTATGGCTAATTTAGAGAGTTGTGAGTAGTGTGGTAAAAGGCAGACTAAGCATGGAGGACTTAATTCTCTTTCACAGCTACTATTACAGTTACATACTGAAGAATTTATTTGGCTTCACTCACCATAATTTCTCACTTTTTCTGAATCCATTTATGTGGTTTGTACAGTCATTCACTTGGCTGACATTCTTTCTATTCTTTCTATACTTTTTTTTTTTTTTCTTTCTTTCTTTCTTCTCCAAAGTGCAGGAGCAGTGGGAACAGACTTTTTACTCCTCACTTCAGGAACTGGACTTGGCTGCTCTCTAACTTTTGAAAGAATCTTTTATTATTCACTTTTTCTTTCTTCTCAGTGTTTTCCCAGTGGTACCTTGCTTGAAAATCATGCTCATATGCCCTAAGGAACACTAATCCTTAGCTCCTAAGGAACAATAGTTCCCACTGACTGATGATGAGAGAGTTCCTGAAGGGAGACCAAATCAGCTCTCACAGCTTCTGAGCTGATGTCCTTTCCAGGGTGAGCAGAGACAGCAACAACAGCACAGTGGAGATCCATCATCTGAAAGCCAACTCTTTGCTATTGGCAAGTGTCCCAGACAGCAGCTCAGGGACTGGGGAATAAGAAAAGAGATTCCCTCTTTTTCCAACCACTTTGGCTTGTTTTGTGGAAACAAATCTTCAAAGCCGACACCTCTGTTCAGAGCTATCACATCAGTCGTAGTGACCCAAGAAACAGCTTCACAGCTGATAAGAATGATAAGTTTTGGTGCAGTGCTAGGCAGGAACACTTAGAAGTGCAGTCCCTGCAACAACAGTCTGTGCAAAACCAACTGACGCCACTCAAATGATCTAATATTTTCTCCAAGGATCAGAAAAAATTGGTCAATGTGACAATCAGAAAAGAATGGGCTAAGAGAAAGAGATGGGTCAGTGTATTATGATTCTCAAAAGCACTGCCAGACAGAGATGAATAGCATGAGACAAAAGTTTAGCAAACAAAGCTTTTTTTTTGTTTTTTTTTGTAACGTTATGGCAAAATAAGAATAATTTTAGAATATCTTCAGGACAAGAGTAACTTCTGAAGATGACTTAATCACATATCCAGAATCTGTACTCAAGTGTTGGGATGAGCGTCAAAAAGAAAAGAAACTCGGATCAAAATTAGTTAATGCTTCAAGGAAGTTCTTCGCATAGCCAGGAAAAGAATGTGAATATTTATGCAGTTACACACATGAGTACTTGGGTGAGAATATGGGTCTAAAGACTTATTTAGGGTAAGTCAGACACAGTCAGACGCAAATGAGCTTACACTAGTTTTCTGAATGGCATAAACCTTGAGAAATCAAGCTTCCAGTCAACCTAGTTTTACCATAGTATTTACTTCAACTATTCCCAGTTTCACAGTATAGTGTTTGAATAGGGTCTGATGGAATGTTAATATCTGTGCCCTCAGTCCCTGTATGATCCTAGGTTAGCTGGGTGTGTTGTGAAATATAAAGGAGCTGCAGTATTGTTTGTGTACTGTCTCTGGTTCAGAGCAGATAAGGCCAAGGCAGATAGACCTTTACTCATCCCTTTCTTCATTGTCTTCTTCATAGACTCATAGAATCTATGGTTTGGATTGGAAGAACCTTTAAACATCATGTAGTCCAAACCCCCTACAATGAGCAGGGTCATCATCAGATAGAACAGATTGCTCAGAGCCCTCTCAAACCTGGCCTTGAATGTTTCCAGGGATGGGACATTTACCAGGTCTCTGGGCAATCTGGCCCAGTGTCTCAGCACCCTTGCCACAAAATATCTACCCTCTAAATCTACCCTCTTTTAGTTTCAAAACATTACCCCTTGTCCTATCTCAACATGCCCTGCTATAAAGTCTGTCCCCATATTCCTTATAAGTTGCCCTTAAATGTTGAAAGGCTGCTATAAGGTCACCCAATATATTCCCAAATTCTTTCTGTGGGTAGGATAAAACCACACAGTCAGTTGAAGACACCATATATCTAGTCTTTGATGACCCAAGGCAAAAGTCATTGCAATCTGACAGGTTTTTGTTAGGCCTAGATGCAATCTGCAATGTCTCTGCTGGAATTAGGTCTTCCTGGCATTGGTAGACAGAGTTGGCTGATGAGAACTAGGGGTTAAAGGCTGAGCAGGACAGTGGGACACCCCCAAGGCAGTGTTCAATAACGTTCATGTGGGTGGTAAAACTCTGATTCTGCTCTATACATTGTGTTTATTTTGTAAACAAATACAGTTCAACTCTCTAGAGCTGCCAATCAATCTCTTTCTCCACTACTGAACTCATTAGAAGTATTTTATTTAATACCATAAAATTATGGCTTACATAATAAATGGTAAGCTACTCATAGCTCATGAAATTTGATTGTCTTTGAGTGTAAATTACTTGAGGGCTGGTATATCTACTATGCATAATACAGGAGGTATCTATTGGGCCTATGAAAATGAACCTGTGAAGACATAATATGTATGCAAATTTATGCAGTTCCAGCTATTCAAAAGTTCCCTATTTTGTTGTAGTAAATGATAACATATCAGTGTAATTGCCTTAAAGTAACATACCCAGGAAATATTCTGATTAGCCATTATTTCTGTTTCAGTGTTAGAACAGAAATTGTAGATTTCTGCAGTGATAAAATGGACTGTATATTACTTTACCGTTGGCTTTTTCATTCGATGTATGTTTGCATGCATGTGAAAGACCTATAAATGATTCATTGCCTGAGAGTGTCATAAGTGAAGACTTCAGGAATGTGGCATAATCACAGGATTAGACATTGAGCTGTTTCCTGGCAGCAAATGGCATAGAAACCACATCCCCCACGTCAAAGATACCAGACCAGCATTACAGCACCTGGGCCAAGGAGGAGCAATTTTTGTGAAGAGCAATTTTTTACAAGAAGGAAAGTGCCTTTAATCTGGCATGTAAATTATTTTTTTTTCTGAGTGTGATTTGAAATAAAATAATAAAATAATACCAATAAAATAAAATAATACTCATTGAAAAACAGGTTTTGAAACATTTCTCAAAGAAAGATCTAATGGATCTCATTGGATCACTTTGCAACTTCAGTTATCAGACATCATCAATACTTAGTGATGCAACTCTGAGCCTCAGAATTATCTTCAGCAAAATAAGTAGGGAAGTATTGAAAACTGATTTGACTTGGTTTTACAACAGACTTTGAAGTATGTTCTTATGTTGATTTTTTTTTCACAATACAATAATGGGCAAGATTCAGGTAATCTGAAAAATGACACATTTAGACCCAATAAAAGATTTCTTTTTCTCCTCATTTCTGTAGACCATAAGAGAGCTGGTATAACACATTGCCAGAAGGTGCTTCTGTGAACTTTGTAGGATTTGATACAATTGTGCAAAATGACATCACTGACACAGCCCTTGTTCTGAAAGGATGGGAACTATAAGGGCTGTGACATAAACCAATATTTGGGTAGTTTGAGGAAGACTTTTGCTGGAAGGCATTCAATTTCTGAAGCTGTCAGGGCTTAGGCTTTTATTTTGTTCTTTTTGTTTACCTCTGTCTCTGTGAGAACACAAGACTTGTTGGATTTATCTTCTGATCCGATTTGACAAAGACTATAGAAGTCAAAATCTTTTACTCATCTCTTTGGGGAAAATGGAAGTCAATCATAAGCCAAGTAGAAAGTTTGGGATATGCAGGAGCATTTGTAAATAATCATAAAAAATAACAGTCCTGTCAATAGAAACATGATTTCTTTCCACTTGCATATGAATCATTGGAACCTACTTGATAACACTTGTGGTTGTGTAACAGGCTGAAGGAAACAATAAAACAAAAACTCTGCCTTGGTAACAAAATGTCAAACTGCTTAAAAAATGAACTCATAAAGGTTGAAGTAATTTTTCACTGTCAAAAGAGAGTTAAATATTTCCTCTTTAGCCGTTGTTCGACATTATTGCTAATGTTTAAATTTGCTAAGATGAGGAAAAGATCAGAAATAGTGTTGTTATTATTTCATTTTTTATCTCCATTTGTGAAGACAAAGGTAATTAACCAGCATGCAGTAACTGCTCTGATTATAGACATTTCAACAGTGAATTCTGGGATAAAACTCTCAATAAATAGATTTGGGTGGGCATGGTTGGCACTGTATCTCTTCCCTTCTATGAGAGTCTGTGTGAACAAGAACCAAAATAACCTACCAGGAACTTATTTTCAGACTGTACCTATAATTTCAGAAGCCAAGCCAGTGGTAGCAAAATGACAGGATTCAGTGATCTTGGCCACCTGCTGTAGTAGCCTGGAAAGCAAACAGTGCAATTCATAAACATCCTGCTAAAAGGCACTCATGTCTATACCCTTGTTATTAAAATAATTCTCAATTCTTCTTAGTTGCTTGATGGCACCATGCCATGTTGTGATGTATGTTCACCAGAACTAATACCAGTGAGTGTTGATAAAAGCAATGGCTCAGCCTGTTGGATTGATGTGGAATATAGTCAAGTAGACTTTTTTTTTTTTTTCATTATTTATATGGCCTCTTTGAATTTTAGGTTTCCCAAGAAAAGGAAGTATATCCTCATTCTTATTGTATTTATATGATGCTTGAATAGTGGCCCTCAGATTTTGCTTGTGGCAGCATCTAGCTCATAAACACCTTTTCTACAAAATGTGAACAGGAAATGAAGAAAATAACGCCTCATTTAAGCGAGAAATTTTTTATCATCTCTTTACTATAATTTCTGCTCTTTTGCTGTGTCTGGTTCTTTGTATATTCCTTTCTTTGGACTGGAGGATCCCTGTCTTTGCCTTTGACTTTTCTACACAAATGATGCTCCAGTGTTTGAAGTAAGCAATTCTTCCTCCATACACAGACATATTTGTAGCTGACAATAGCTTTAAAATAGTAGCAGGATGTGAAGTTTTTAGATTTTTAGGCTTAAAATGGCAGCTTTGTGTGCCTCATGTGCTCAAGGTCTTCACGCAACTCAAACACAGTTTGTTGGGAAATTGCAAGTAGTCCCAAATAAGTTTTCATTGGCATGACCTTCTGCATGAACAAAGCAAGAATGATTGCAATAGAGACATTTCATTATTGAGACTGTTCAGTGTATCCTGTGCTTAGGGGCAGGATATCAGTCAGGATAATCATAACCAGTCTGACTTCAATGATAATACTGTTCTTTAAAAATAGAACTCATCAAATATTTGATCTCTTTGATATTTAATTTTGAGGCAGTTCCTGTCAAAATTTTGGAAAGGTAAGAAATGACCCAAATTTCAGAAAGCCCAAATGGAACATCAGTGGACAAATGCAGTGAGACTTAGGCTATTTCTAGAATCTGACTGATGTGCAGACAATGCAATGTCAGTCTGATTCTCCTCCTTGTAGCCCACTGACATGCTATTTTGCTAGCAACAAAGAAACCCCAGACTCTGTGGTCAGAGACAGGAAGGAGTGGTGTGACTGCTGAGTTGAGTCCAGCACCTCCATGGGAAGCTGTGTATAGGCATATACTATAATAGGTTGGAATATATTTTCCATATGAACATCCTCTCTGCATCCTAATGCTTACTGCTCCCCACATTAAATACTTGCTATGGCATCCTGTGCTATGTTACATGATCAGCACATGTCAGTTTATCTAAATTCACAGTGTACAGGTGAGTTTAAGGTATGATTTAATTTCTATTTGTAGCTCATTATAAGGTTGTAAAAGGTTTGTTGTTGTGCCTAAGTGGCAGGTCTTGAAATGGGAAGTCACAATGACTAGATAGCTTGCAATCACTAAAGAAAATGTCTTTGAAAAAAAAGAGAAAACCAAAAGAAGGGTGTTTCATTTCACTTTGAAGAAGGAAATACTTCTTTCTAAGTTGACTTAACATGGTTCTATTTTTCCTGTTTGGGCAGTGAGCTGTAAAATCAATTATTACTGTAGCTCTTGTCATACGTGAACAGAGATCCAAGCCTGAAGTCACTTTCTCTCTGGCAGTGACTGTCAGTACATAATAGAGCCTGGCATTTGTAAATAGGAAGCTGCAGTCCTCATTGTTGCTTTTATTACATAAAAAGCATGTCAGAGTGACCATTTGCTTCATGTCTGTGCTTCAGAAGGCAACACAGAGCCAAGTAGTTTGGTACGTGCAGTTTGATAGAAGTTCACTGTGTTTAACAGCATATTCTGCCAAACACCATGAGAGAAATGGCACCTGCAAGAAAACCGGGTGCAATTTGTTTGTTAGGTTTACACTGGCCCACATGCATTGGCAAAGTGTCTTCAGCCAGCTCTTGTATCAGCCGTGGCCATTCTCTCTTGAAAGGACAGGAGGAGACCTTCCCCTCCCTACACACCTCTTCACTTCTATCTCAGGTCCCTTTTTCTCTAATTTTTCTCTAAGAGGATTCCTAAGCTCACACTAGACCCAGAAACAGATGCTCTGGGCTGATTGTCAGCTTCTTGGAGTCAGCAATTACTGCTGAGTGAAGAATCCAAATCATGATGTCTGAAACATTTCTCCTCTCTGAGGGAAGAAAATACCTATTCTAATTCAGGATGCTCCACATTTATTTTCCTCTGTTCAAAATGATATTAATTAAGGTTTTGATTTTTTTTTTGGTGTTTTTTTTTTAATTTAATAAGCACTGGGGTGGAACTTCTCTGCCCACCTCTGAATTGTCTGCCTCTGAGCTTCTAGTTTAATTTTCTTCATACACAGCCCTTTCCTTTCATACACAGTGGAAAGCAAGGAGCATTTCTAGGGAATTGTGCATTATAAAAATGTTGAAGAGGGACTTTGAGCACGGTTGTTAAGTGATAGGACAAGGGAGAATAGTTTTAAGGGTAGATTTATGTTGGTTAATTGAAAGAAATTAATTCCTGTGAGAGTGGTGAGGCACTGGAAGAGGTTCCCAGGAGAAGCTCTGGATGTCTCAGTCCTGGAAGTGTTCAAGGCCAGGTTGGTTGAGGGTCTGAGCAGCCTGGGATAGTGAAAGGTGTCCCTGCCCCTGGCAGGGGTTTGGAACTCGGTGACCTTTAAGGTCCCTTGCAACCCAAACCACTCTAGGATTCTGTAACAAAAACATATGAAGTTGAGGAGATGAACTGTGCTCCAAAAAAACCTGTTTCTTTCTCTGTGCTATGAAGGGAGTCCAGGATGATGAGCTGAGTTGGACATGTTCATGGTCTAAATATAAAAGTTTTGCTAGATACTAATCTCACCACTCTTGTGCAAGCAAACTGTGACATGTATTAGAGCTTTAGTCATTAACCCCTATGTAATGTAAATGCTTGTAAATAAAGCCAATAATAATCTATAAAATCTAGGGAAAATAATTTATTTAATTACTCAGCTCTTTATTCATATACTTAATATCAGACAGTATACAGCATTGTTAGAAATATTCTGCCAGCTGCTAACTTTTATAATTGCATAACATAAAGCCATCTCCACCCCAGCCTGAGCCACAGCTGAGCACATCCTTCCCTGTTGCCAGGCGTGCAAGTTGAATCAAAACATTTCTGACATTTCCTGATGTCCTGAATGCCAGTTGTAATGGCACAATTGTGTTAATATCGCTGAGGAGGGTCTCCTTTTCCATGCATGTGTGTGTGTACACACAGGTGGGAGAGACACAGAGATGTTAACAAGTGTTCTTTTGAAAACTTACTGGCTTATGCTGCTGCCTGCAGAGATGAGTAATAACAAGGCAGCTCTTCAGCTAAGTGGTCCTTGTGTGATCACAGAAACAGGAGTGGATTTGCTTTCCTTATCTGTGAGTAGGCAGCATGGATTCTCTTTAATCAAAAAGGACAATGTATTAAGGCCCTTTTTGATGTCTCCACTGTGTTATTTTTGTTTAGGAGATCAGAATTTGCACCGTAAGTGTGTATGTATTAATACATATTTAATTTAAAATTACATATAAAGACCAGCTTTAGCTAAATAGATAGAAAGATATTTATATAAATCTTTTTACCTAATCTGTCCTCCTTTTTTTCATAAACAGTTATTTTTTAATATTTTGGGTTTTTTTTTTCCCCATAAAATGTAATTATTCAGTGTTGCTCTATCATCTCTTAGGCAAAGGATATCACAATGTGCTTTGTGAATGTTCCCTACACAGACTCTTAGTAATAAAAACATGAAGATATGAACTAACATGTCATTTTCAGACACAGATGTAACAGAGGGAAATAAAAGCACACCCAAAGGGTTGTAGTGGATAGGGTGATGTGGGAAATAGTAAAGGTAAGAAGATTTTTAGAAAGCTGATAAAGCAGGCCCTAGAAACAGAAAGAACAGAGAAGTAGCTGCAGCTGCAAAGTCTGAAAGCAGAAAAAGTTACAATGGTATAGCAAGAAAGGATATTAAACAATAGCTTGAGTTTTAGGCTTGCCTAAGATAGACCTTAAGACTGCAGGAAAATGTGCTTAGCAAGATAGTAGAAGGTTTTAGGCTGAATAATGGTGTATTGTGTATTGTTAATAGAAAGCAGACAAGCAAGCGTTGTGTGAAGCAGGTGTACGTGTACTTTTAGTGATTGGCTAGAACAACTGTCTGTAAGCTTTAGCAATATGCTATTGGCTAAAAAGTCTTTAAAATGTTCCGTAACAAATCTTTGGCTGCTGCTGGCTTTACGTGAGTTTTGCCATCTTTCTATTGTCTCAACCATGTAATGAGGCTGATGCTGCAATAAAAGCTCAAGGAACATGCCCCAGCAGTCCTGTCCTGCTCATGAAAACAGCTCCCCAACACAGGGTGACATCAGGCTGGCAATGTAAACAATGAGATTCTGCAGGGCTCCATCCTTTTCCCAATTCTCCTCAACATCATTAACATCTTAGATGCAGAACTTGATGAAATACAAAGTAAATTTGTCGATGACACTAAACTGGGAGGAGCTGTCGAGTCCCTTGAGGGCAGGGAGGCTCTGCAGAGAGATCTCAACAAATCAGAGAAATGGGCAATCACCAACAGTGTGGAGATTAACAAGAGCAAGTGTTGGATCCTGCACGTGGGATGGGGAACCCTGGATATACAGACAAATTGGGGAATGAGGTTGGAAAGCAGCTGTGGGACAGGACCTGGGGGTCCTGGTCAGTGGAAAGTTGGAATCAGTAGAGCCCTGGCAGCCAGGAGGGGCCAACCCTGATCCTGGGGGCATCAGCACAGCATCACCAGCCTGGCAAGGGAGAGGATTGTCCCACTCTGCTCTGCACTGGGGCAGCCTCACCTCCAGTGCTGAGGGCAGTTTTGGATGCCACAACATAAGAAAGATATGAAGGTATTTCACAGTGTCCAAAGAAAGGTTTTGAAAATTGTGAAAGGCTATGAAGAGAGTGAGGGTCTAGATGGGAAGACATATGAGGACTAGGATGTATGAGGAGTTGAGGACTAGGAATTTGATTCAATAATCCTAATGGATCCCTTCCAAATCAGGAGATTCTATGATTCTATGATACATGATTCATGCAACTTTTCTTGTGCCAGATGATCCAGTGCTCATCTTAGAAGAAGGATACTTTGGGCCAAACACTGCTCTGACTTTCATGAGACATTTTCCCCAGTGCTTAATTTACTGCTAAAGCAATGTTTTTGCAGCTTTACTTTTCTCAGTGGTGATCTATAATCCTAGAGATCAGGTGGAGGGAAAGGATTTTTCCCCTTCTTATTTATCATAATCAGAATTGTTCAAGAACTTCTATAGAATAACCTATTTGTGCTTTTACATGAAGAGCCATTGTGACTGTAGATACTTGTGATGATATATAGGATGCAACATAGCTTCCAATCAATAAGTTCAATTTTTAAAGTGAGTGGGAAACAGACTTCAAAAAATTGCATAGAAATTAAAAAATTGTGAAATGCGCCCTAAAAGAAAAATCATGAAAAAAACCACAAGAAACCAAAACATCTGTGCATGAAGTAAAGTATTTTGGTGTTTTTTTGGGGTTTTTTTTGACTTTTAAATTTTAAAATATATTGCTATATGAACTTTTTCTTTATGAAAAAGAAAATGAGAAAAAAAGCCAGAAATTTTATTTTAAATGTGAAATCATTTTTTTTCTTTCTAAGTGGGTCAGTATGAGACATTTAGTACATTGTCAGTGTTTCTTCTCCTAGAAGAACTTTAAGGGAAATCAGTGCAATCTGTGAAAAACTTTTGCTTTACTAGAATGATATTTTCAGATGGTAATTTTCCTAAAAATACTTTCCTGGCCACTCCTCCTTCCTTGGCCAATTGCAAGTGATAAATCTAGAGCCTCCATTTAGAACAGTGACTTATAGTGACTGAGACAAATTAGAGCTGACCAGGAGAATTCTCCTCTATCTGTTCAGAGAATGCTCTTTTTCAGGCTTGACGGCTCCTATTTTTTAAGGGTCTCAAGTCAAATTTTTTCCAACTGCTAACTTTGTACAAAGTGTAAATTATCACTGAACCTGTCACTAAATCTGACTGCAATGTCAAATGCTTTTTCTACTGTGTAATTATCCCAGGGGTTTTAACAAAGTGGCTCTAATTTTTAGAGGTAATATAAATGTCAAATTGTATTTATAAAACACCAACCTATGTTTTTTTACATAACAGATTTAGTGAGAGGCATAACATAAATAGTTCCATATATTGTCAATGCCTTTCTAATTATTGCCCATTACTGAAGCTTTGGATTAGTGTTATTAGTGTAACTGAAATAGAATTTAAATATAACAGAATCATTTTATTTTTATTTTAGAGCTTTGTTTAATGAACCAACATATCAAATACAGACTAATAAATCAATACAAGCAAAGCAATTTATTAACTTGACAGAATATGCACATCCTAGACCAATATTTCTATTTATCTTAAATGTTTGGTCCTCAGTTTTACTTTTTTCATGGAAAATATTAATTTTCTCAGTTTTCCATAGCTGTTCCTCCTATAAGCATGCTGTCTTCCTGTTGGTGGATATCAGAGGAAAGAGATTTACAGGAGCTGGCTTATGTGGGTGTCACCCGAACCTCAAGAATGTTCTGTGTTCACATATCTGCTGCTGTCAGACAAAAAACAGAAACGCATTGTTTTTCTGCCAAATAGGACCAAGATTTGTGTCCCATGTCTGTTATATGTAGTTTCTGGTTGCTCTGTTCAATAAAAACATTTAAAATTCCAAAAACCAGGCTGAGAAGAAACAGTGTCACCACAGAATGGCATCCACAATCTGGCCTCTGTGGGCTTCCACATCTTTAAACTATGTGTTTTTTTGAGATTTGCCAATAATTTTTCACTGCCTGGCACAGGGATGTAAAAGATGTTTGTATTGATGAATGAATTAATGAGGGGGAGTTGTTTGTTTTTGGCAGTTTTCCATAGCTGAATGGAGTTGTAAATATACATACGCACACATGTAGAATCCTTAGGGGTGGAAAAGACCTCTAAGATTATCAAGTCCAGTTGTCTCTTCAGCACCACCATCATTTATACCATTAGACCACATCCTTAAATACCACATCCAAGGCATTTTTGAACACCTCCAGGGATAATGATTCCACCACTTTTCTGGGCAACATGTTCCTATGCCTGAAAACCCTTTTAGTGAATTAATATTTTTTAATATCCAATCTAAACCTCTACAATTACTCTATATGTATACATATGGGGTTTTTTTTCTATATACGCTATACATATTTAGAAAAATATTCTTAGTCAACTCAAATGCAGAATTTTTCCTTTTTGTTGTGGGTGGTGGTAGTGATTAGTTGCTGTTTTCCTCATGAAATGTCATAATTAAAAGTTTTTCATTTTCAATCATCTAGATTCTATTTTTTCTCTTTAAGTTGCATGTAATTTCTGTCATAAGACAGAAAGACATGCAAAAAGCATTCCTTGCCTCTTCAGTCTTCTCTGAGTGTACATTTTAATTTATGTAATACAAATTTAATGTATTTTTATGATAATCTCTTTAGGACAAAAATAATTTCTGATATGCAACCATTTTCAGAAAATGGAATAAAAAACTTGTCCTTCTTCCAACATTGCTCAAGCATTTTCACAAATGAAGTGGAAGCACTAAAGTTTTAGCTCAAAACACAACTATTATTTAATTTCCAACCATCAAATAACAGGAAATCTCCTGTCCTACAAAACAGCATCCAAAGTAGAGACTAAAGCTTAGGTCCTTGAGTTTGAAGCCAGAATAAAATTTCATATTAGGTAATCAAAATGGGTTTGCAGACAAATGGGTAGATGCTGTGAACTCAGAAACTACATTTATCTTGGGCTGTTGAGATTTATCCCTCAGTTTCAAGCAGTTCTGTAAATCTTTCCCAGAAGCAGGCAAGGAAGGGTAGCTCTCTCTGCTACTGGAAATTGGTTGGAGACTGCAAAACTTTTCTATTTAGTCTGGAATGGCTTTTTAGTATATTAAAATTCTTGACGAGCAATTTGAATCTGAATTGTGAAATGTGTTAAGAGTTAGATTAAACATAAAGGGTCTCATTTACCAGCTGTTAGTGCTATTGTTGAACACTGCACGTAGTTAGCATAGCTCATGGAATTGCTTTAATACAAAATATATACAAGCTCTTTAATGTACATTACAAAGCATAAAATTCAGTTGGTGCCTTTTGATATTAGATATACATAGAACACAGGTAGTGAATATCTACAAATTATTCTCTGCATTTGAATAATGAATTGACATGAACCTTATTTGACAAAAGTGTTGGCTTTTTGCAAGCAATTTTCCTTTCTTTTATTATAAAGGAAAAATACATTTATAAAGCAATACAGTCTAATTATAGGAGGAATATGTTGACTGATAAGAGCGTTGCACTGGGAATCTATTCATTTAAAAGGCTGATTTACTTAAATGTATTCAACAGGGAAATTGCAAAAATGCTTAGTTTGTTTGGGCTTGTTGATATTGAAGGCTATTTTACTTGGCTGGGTAAATTTAGCAGAAGACCAGTTTAGAGGATAGATGGACAAGGGTCAGTGATGGTTCAGTGTTGGGGTCCAGCTTTGCACTTCATGATCAAAAGTGAACTGAAGCCTTTACATTTCCAAAACACTAGGCAGTAGGTTTTATCTCACATTTTTCTAGGTTTTTCTTTATGTGATCATCAAGTGTGAGGTCACCCTACCCTTGGCTGGGGGTTTGGAACTAAATGATCTTTAAGGTCCCTAACAATCCAAACCATTCTAGGACACTCTGATTGATGATGACCACAGTAAAAAGGGAAATGGAGAAATTAGGTCTATATGCTTAGGGTTCTTCATGAGAAAAGATCTTCAGAGCTCTTTAGCTGTAGAGAGTTTATGACCTTTGGAAGAAGTTGCAGGAAACTCAGGAGGACTACAAGGGTGTTGTAAGGTTATGCAAGGAGAAAAAATAGAATAGACAAAACTTAATTTAGCTACTGCCTAAAAATACAAAATATTTGTATAAATGCATTCAGAACAAAAGGAGAGCTAAAGAGAATTTTTGATCTATTTTGTCCTAATGATGTTGGCACAATGGAAAAAATAATTTGTGTCAGTACTATTGGCTTCTGTGCTGTCATCCATCTTTGCTATGAGAGTACCTTTAGGTCTGAAGCCTTGAAGTGAAGTTTTTCAGGAATTCATGCCTTCACAAAATTTTCAGAAATGGAAAAGGGCAAAAGACAGAGATGCAGTCTACCACTACAGACAGAGGGGGCCTTGGAAAAGGAAATCAGTGCAAATGCATCTTTCAATCAGCATAGAAGAATCTGTCTACCTACAAATTAATGACATTAAAATAACAATAGGCCAAAGGAATTAGTTCAAAAGGTCGTGAGAATCTTTACAAAGGAAAGCAACATGTACTTTTACAATGGATATTGCAGGCCCAGAGCAGCCATCAGGCTTTGTGCAAAGTGGGATTTTCATCTTCAGTATTCTTTTTTGGTTTAATGAGATGTTCTCCTTAACCAGAAGTAAACCAGTATTTGTCATCCTGAGTCAAGAAAGCTGGAAAGCTGAGCACTTTGTAGCTGTTTAATGGGTCATAGCCACTGTTTTTCCTGAGAGCTGGTTTTGCAGCAGTGTTTTCCCTTAGAACAGCCCGTGACATATATGTTACCAAACTCGATTTGTTAGTGTTGTAGTCTGAATCTGTGTTTCAAGCTATTGGCAAGGAAATAGGGAATCACCTGAATAAATGCACAGAGGAGGCAATTAAAATAGCAAATGTGAAAGGTCTGCAATCTTTAGACCTTCCCAAAAGAAGACATTTCTTGACATTTCTCAGCTTACTGCAGAGTGATGGATAAGCTGATTTAGGTGCAGCGGTTTATAATGGCATCATCTGATAGATGCCTGCCCTCTGGGCTCCTTGCAGATGAAGATGTAGAGACCTTAGTTCACATTAGTTTAAACTGTCCCTGAGGTGGGTTTGATAATCACTGTTATGTCCTGCTCCGTATCCTGTACGTGTGTGACAACTTTGAGAAGAAGCAGAAGTAATCCTGTCAGAGCAGTAATGTCTTTAAGCCACTGAAGAACCAGAAATTTGTAGCTTGTCACCATTTTTCTGTCACGCTCACTTTCCACCTCGACAAAAAGATTTTTCAAATCAGGGTGGATGTTCCCATTAAGCAACAGGGTTTCAAAGCCAGTTGCCCTTTAATAGAATTTAATCAAAATGCTTAATATTATGTTCTCTTACTCATGCACAGCCCAACCTGGTCTGTGCAGAGCAGTTCCTCTCATGCAATGGCATTCTCAAAGCACAGCATCTTTCTCTGGCACAGAAACCCTTCCAGAGAGCTGGGACAGGAAGAGAAAAGAGAGCTTGGAGCAATCTTTTCAGCTCTCTATTCACACAGGTATGCCATCCACATCTTACAGTAATTTGAAGAAAGTTTACATTGCAATGGAGAGAAACGCTGGAGAAAATTTTACTTGTCTGTTGTAGTTGTACTCAGTGCTCCTAATTCTTTGTCTTCAGTTTAGAACATGTGGTCAATTGTCCAGTGTAAATCAGCTGAGGACAAATTTGTAAAAGCACCATAGGAAGACAAATGCTAAAGAATTCAAAACTGGACTAATTGAGTAATATTTTAAACATTAATTCATACAGGTTTTGAGCCCACCTGCAGGTGCATTTTTCTATTACTTTTTATATTTAGACTATAATCTATGCCAAGGAATGGCTGAAAATAAACCTATTAAAGTGTAGTCATGCACAACACTACTAGTCATAGCATTCATATAAACTATTAAATTAACTCACTTTCTTCCTTCTTCTCAGCAGTGTAGCATTTAAATGCCAGACTAATTTTTTCCTAAAAAATCAGCAGTGGAAAATAAAGGAGGGCATATTTTCATGACATTGTGGCATTGTACACCAATCCAATTCAAATTTTCTATTGTTTTGAGCAGCATTTCTTTATGCTCCCTTTTTTGTTTTGGCCATGGTGAGAGAAAAAATATTCGTGCTGAGACTGGAGATTTTGAAACCTTTGAGGAACAGCCAACTCTGTCAATTATGATCAACTGTTTCTCTGCAGGTCTGGAGAGCAGTTCTCTTTGTGCCTACCACAGAATTCTAGTTAACTCTTGAAGATTGGCATGAGAAACTGAGGGAAACATCCTGGCTTAGGCCAAGATTTGTGAAATACAGGTTTTAGGGAAGTCAAAGGGAGAAAAAACAAGTGGTTCTTCTCTGTTGCTCCTGAAGATGTGCAGATTTTGGGACTGTCCAAAGGCAGTAAGCAGGCAGGCAGTCAGGCCTGTAGGAATTGTGTTCCTACCCCAGCAGTGATAAGTAGTGGACTAAGTTCCAAATTTCCCATGTTTCCCAAATCCAGGGATTAATAAATAGTTTTTCTTTAAATCTAAGCAGTTCAAATTTCAAATATCAGTGATTTATACAAGTGTCTTTTGACAAAGTGAAAACTTCTGATTTACGGTGCCCTAATGAAAACTCAGCTTATTCTAAGTCTAAAAGTGTTGCTTGGAAAATATTTGTGGTAAACATGCTGTGGTCTGTCCTGCAACATTCTCCCACAAGAGATATACTAACACAGACATTGATCCTGGAGTACAGAGTGGCTCATATTTGTTGATGGGATGGCACTAATACAGATAACAAAGCACGCCATGGTACCATCAAGCTGTAACCCTTGCAGAAGGCAAAAAGGAGGGAAAAGGAAAGTGAATGTAGACATCTTTATAGTTCTTTCCACACCTCCTCCTCCAGCAGAGAAGGTGTTTTTCACACAGGACTCTCTGTGTTGTGGGAAGAGACATTGGCTCCACAGTGGGACATGTGGAATGGACAGAGGTAGATTTCTCTGTTGGACTGTTTGGTCTGAGGGTCTTCTCATGTGACAGCCTTGCTGAGACCTAATAGTTTTGTTATGGTTTTGGCAAAATGAACATGTAGAATGAAATACTATTGGATTACACATCTAGCTAGATGGGTGGCTAGGAGATTGGGATGGTTAAAATCTCTCTTTGGTGCCATCTGCTTGATTATAATTGAAGAATCATGGAATGGCATAGGTTGGAAGGGACCTGAATTACCATCTAGTTCAAATCCCCTGCCATGGGCAGAGACAACTTCCACTAGACCAGGTTACTCCAAATCCCATCCAGCCTGGCACTGAACACCCCCAGGGATGAAACAGGCATAGCTTCTCTGGAAAACCAGTGCCAGGGCCTCACTGCACTCACAGTAAAGAATTTTATTCCTAATCTCCTGTCTAAACCTACACTTTTCTAGTTTAAAGCCATTACCCCTTGTCCTATCACTATATACTTTTTTAAAAAGAGATGAAGGTCCTCAATTGGGTTTTTGTGGAAACCTGTCACAGAAATGGAGATCATGAATTTCAATTTCTCTACTTTATTTTCTTGATACTGTTGCTACACAGGGCAGCTTTTATGTCCCATCTGAAAACTGCATGCAGCATGCATACAAGTGGCATAAGGATCTCTGTCTTCTGCTCCTGAATGCTCAAAGGGGTCTTCACACGTACTACACCCTCATAATGAATGAGATTCCTGATTTACCACAGCTGAAGTTGGGTAAGTGAAAAGTCATTTAAAATCACTGAATATTTTACAGTGCTGCATTTTTGAACACATATTTAAGTACCGAAATTCTTTGTCTGTTCAGAGACTTTAAAGGATTTTCCTCTGTGTTTTCTGATTAGTGTTTATTTTTGCTGTTAAAGATGACTGACTCCTCAGATTATGTGAATCATGTCATAGGGTGTGGCCTGATGTATAGATGGATAAAATATTTTGATACATTTCTCAGAAATATTTGCATTTTGGTGATTTTTAGCCTCAGTTGCATTTTGAAAAGTGTAACTTCTAGTTCTGCATGGCCATGAAATCTTGGGAAGACTCTTAATGTTTGTTTTTTTTTTTTTTTTCTCTTGAGCAAACATTTTTTTATAATTGAAAAGGAAAACCTGAAAGGTTATACAAGTGGGTTTAAATTATACTGTCTTCTTTGTAACTCACAATATATTCCTCCACTGTCAATTACTACTTGCTCTTGAAAATTATTCTGATTTTCTTCTTAATTCAATTGTTTAATAGATTTTCTGGTTTTTTGGCAGAAGGTTTTTTTGGCTGGTCAGACCTGTTAGGTCTAATGTGCAAGTGCTAGCTGGCTGAATTTACAAGATGGAGTTCTGGAATTTGTATTTAGTCATCTTTGTAATGACAGCATGAGGTCCTATGAAAATGAGACTCAGTCATTTCATTCAAATCCTGCTGTCTCACCTGTCTCTTTGAATTCAAGGAATGTGCCTCATAATTTCACATCTGTGTTTTTGTATTTCTGTGGTATGCAGGTTTTGAAGTTATCAGTTTTGTCATGTCGCAGAGATAATTACATTAGGTGGGTCGATTGCATTGGCCAGCAGGTTTTAAAAGGGAGTAAAATTTTCCAGTACAGTCCTTGTATATAAGAACTATCAAACACCATGCATTATGCTTCACACACTCCTAGACTTGATAGATCCTATTTTTCCCTTCATCTCTTGTTCCCCAGCATATATTTCCCTTCAAGACTGTCTAAAAATCATAGGTATGTAACATAGTGTGTGATTCAATCCAATCACAAGAGAAAAAAAAAAAAAAACAAAGCAGCATTTGAATTTGCAGCTTATGAGCTCTGAGACAGAACACAAGCAACAAAACTGCTTCATGGATCTTGGTTATAGGTATAGATAACAGAGGATTTGTGGTTCACCCAGACAGGGTTATAGGTTGTGAGATGGCAAAGCCCTGCATGGATGAGTGACCACAACTCCATGACCACCCCAGAGCACATCCTTATGTTCTAAACACCATTTTCCTGGTTTTGAAATGAATTCTGGCACTGAAGCAGGCACTTAATTTGCAAATATACTTCTTGTAATGCATGAAAATTTGCAAAATGCAAATACCCTTTTTAGCCTCTTGAGCAGAGTGTTATTTGCATCATTTTATTCACAGTCTGAAAATCTACGAAAGATTTGGTTTATACACTGATCTTCTGACATCTGTTGCACAAGTCAGTAAAATTATGGGGTGTAAGATTCATGCAGTAAGATGAATATAAATCAAATTTTTATATCTGTCTCCTTACATTCATTGGGGTGAAACGGACCCAATTAAAAATATGTCATCTGACACAGGTAGTGCTTTCTAATTTGGGATGGCACTAACTGCACCTTGTATTTGCTATATTTCTCCACTGAGCAGGGGAAGAATGGAAATGGCTCATTCAGTTGTAATATCTATACTGGTCATATTAATCTCATAGGTTTTTACAGAAGGTTAAGATAAATCAAAGAATATAAATCTCTGCTCATTTTCTTAATTTTTTCCCCTAGCTTACTAAGTAGTATATGTAAAAAGAAAGTAGCTTACTTTAGACATTAAAAGTGGGAATGGTATTTCCCAAATTTTACCAGCTCAGATTGGGTCTTTTCAAGGCACAACTCATCTTGGTCTGTCCTTTCCCATTTATCAGTGCCATGTGAGAAGAGACATTTGGGAATTGAGGAGGGCATTGGTCTGTGAGTTGTTTTGCTTTGTTCCTGCTTTGTTTCCTTACGGACACCATTAGAAAGTTCCGCATTGCAAAATGAAGCTGCTAAAGTTGGAGAATTGATTGATGTCCTCCTTTTCCTGATAGATTGTGGTGCATTTAAAGCAGAGTGTCCCTGTGCTGGATTCTCTCAGGATTAAATCAAAACACTGCTGCTTGCAGTGGTGAGGTAACTCCAACTTCACAAGGCAGTACAGAGATGTCTAATATTTTACTGGTCAGGAATTTGATGTTGATACACTGTCCTCTGTAGGGGCAACCAGAGGCAACCATTCCTTGGCTCATCATTTGCTCAGACTCTGTATTCAGTTCTACAGTTGGCCATAAATACCAAAGGCTAAAAATCAAACTTCTAGTAAAAGAGAGTCAACAAAGAGTCAAATAATATTGTCTTTGTCACCAAAAAATGAACATTTTCTACTGGTTTAGTGGTCCAGATTGCACAAGCAGAAGTTGCACCTGCAGGAGTACAAAGTGGGTTGTGGAGTGCCCACACCCAAACAGAAACTTGTCTGTCAGGAAGAATACCAAATGGCCGATTTCTCTCATGAATAAACAGCAGGAATTTCATATTTCACATCTACTGTTCTCAAACCTGATGTCTTTCTTTGTGTTTTTTTTTCCCCAGAGGAGCTATCTGTGGAAGAGACAGTATCCCAGCTTTGTATGGAGCTGCAGGTATTTCATTCATCAGAACCTGCCCATAGGTTTTTCAAGTCCATTTTTCAAGTGCACTGAGACAGCCCAGTAATACATCAGAGCAGGAAAAAAGGGAATTTGGTGCCATCAGAAAGTTTGTTTACTGTTTCTCTTCCACCAAATATTTTGCATAACTTTGATTAGTTGCTTAAAAAGTGTTCCTGTTACTTTTAACAAGCCACCAGCTGGATTATTCTAGCATGCTTCAGTGAGCCTACCCTGAGTATCAGGATGACAAAAGAAATTATTTGGGGTAGTTGCAATTAGAGCTTTTCTGCTGACAGTAGAAAAAGTACTTTGGCAGGTTGTTCAACCATATAGTTTCAAATAAAAATACCTAAATGTTTTTGGAGGATCATGGGAGCAAAAAAGTGATTTTGGCACAGAAATGACTGAACTGCTCTCTTGAACTTGCTTCTGCCAAGTTTATTTCAAGTGAGACAAAGACAAGTCATCAAGAGTGTCAGGAATAAATGCAAGTGCCAGCTGATCACTGGAAAAATTAGAGATTTCATATATTTTATTTATCATAGGATCATAGAATCATTAGGTTTGGAAAAGACTTCCAAGATCATCAAGTCCATCCTTTGACCTAATATCACCATGACCAGTAAACCATATTAATAATGTGCCACCTGCTCATTTTTTGAACAATTCCAGGATTGGTGATTCCACCACTTCCCTGGGGAAGTGAATTTGGTAACAATTAATGGAGGGAAGATGAATCTAAACCAAATGAGAAATCAATTTACATTGCTGTTACAAATAGTGACCTAAGGTTTGTCAGGCATGGTTTTAAAACTGTTTCAAATGACAAATTTATTAGTTTTAAGTCCTGACTTGGATACTTTGAAGGAAATCTGATTTCACATAAAATTGATTTAGAGAAGCATAACTTACTGTGCTCATCTCTACTAGATTTAGAAGTTGCAAGGGTATAGGACAGACAACACAGTCTAGAGTCTCCTTTGGACTAATTTTCAGTGCAGTAAGACACTCACAATTAGAAATCCTTCCTTCCTTCCTTCCTTCCTTCCTTCCTTCCTTCCTTCCTTCCTTCCTTCCTTCCTTCCTTCCTTCCTTCCTTCCTTCCTTCCTTCCTTCCTTCCTTCCTTCCTTCCTTCCTTCCTTCCTTCCTTCCTTCCTTCCTTCCTTCCTTCCTTCCTTCCTTCCTTCCTTCCTTCCTTCCTTCCTTCCTTCCTTCCTTCCTTCCTTCCTTCCTTCCTTCCTTCCTTCCTTCCTTCCTTCCTTCCTTCCTTCCTTCCTTCCTTCCTTCCTTCCTTCCTTCCTTCCTTCCTTCCTTCCTTCCTTCCTTCCTTCCTTCCTTCCTTCCTTCCTTCCTTCCTTCCTTCCTTCCTTCCTTCCTTCCTTCCTTCCTTCCTTCCTTCCTTCCTTCCTTCCTTCCTTCCTTCCTTCCTTCCTTCTTCCTCCCTCCCTCCCTCCCTCCCTCCCTCCCATTTTTCCTCCCTCCATCCCTTTCCTAAGATGACTTGCATTAATAATGCATCTTGCTTGAAGACTGAGCTTTCAGTTTATGATGTAAGAAACACCTTCCTGACTTAACATATTAAAAATTAACACCGACATATAGCCTATAAAATTGGATGCCATAAATAAAGTAGTACCGTAACTCTGCAAAGGGAAATGTTTGAGCAGGATCTTTTGTTTCCCAGTATCCCCCTGATTTTCCAGAATGGGTCCTGGACACGTCATTAAAACAGGGAAGCATCCAAACAATGTATACACAGTGACAATATCTGTTTTATCCACGCACAATTTTTCTCTGCTGCTCTCACACACGGACAATTTGTTTTTAATCATGGCTTAGTTTGCAGTGTGTCACCAACCTGGAAACTACCTGCATAATAAAACGTGAAAAATAAGCAGGCTTTCAGATAGAGTGCAGTCCTAACAAAAAAAAAAAAAAAAAAAAAAAAAAAACAAAAAAACAAAAAAAAAACAAAAAAAACCCAAAACAAACAAACAAACAAAAAAAAACAGTGAATAACGTGGAGGTAAAATGCAATGTCTGTCTCTCATTAAAGAAATTAACAAGTTGACTAGTTAAGAGAGCTGGGTTTGTTCAGCCTGGAGAAGACTCCAGGGAGAGCATTTAACACCTTCTAGTACCTAAAAAGGCTACAGGAGAGCTGGAGAGGGATGTTTATGTAGTACTAGGACAAGTGGGTATTGTGTTAAACTGACAGAAGGCAGGTTTAGATTAGATAAAAGGTAGAAATCCTTTATTGTGAGACTGGTGAGACACAGGCACAGGTTGCCCAGAGAAGCTGTGGATGCCCCATCTGTGAAAGTATTAAAGACCAGGTTGGATGGGGCTCGGAGCAACCTGGGGTAGTGGAAGGTGTCTCTTCACATGGCAGGGAGTTGGAAGATCTTTACCCCACCCCATTCTACGATTCTATGATTCTATGAAAATGTGACATGAGGAAGTTTGGTGTGCAGAGACTTTGCTTGCTTGCAGAGCTTTGGCACAGAGCTGCAGGGCACACAGAGACCCAGCATGTTCTAGAGTGGGCCATGGGCAACAGCACACTCTGGAATGTCTGTTTTCATCATGTGTTGAGGACACAGTGTTTTGGTTTGAGGTTTCTTGTTTGGTTCCCCCTCAATCACCCATCTGTATTCTAACGTGACATGGCTGACAGGGCTCCTTTGCTCTTTGCTAACAGAATCTGACCACAGTTCCACAGTTTATTATTTCAGAGCATCCAGCACCATCTGGTGGATAATTTGGAACCCACACGCTTTTTTTTTTTTTTTTTCTTTTTTTTTTTTTTTTCCTTCTTTTCCCACAGTTACTACGCCTGCAGTAAAGTGTCTGCAAAAAATTATCTGTTCCCACTTCTTACTCTCTAACTGCGTAGCTGAGACCATTTGCACTAAAATATGTGATTTTAAAGAGAAACATAAAATGTCTCACCATCTTTATTTGGGGTAAAACAACTGAAAACGGTAGCTTTAGTAATAATATTCCTAAATCAAGAGAAATTTTTCTTGCTGCTGTTGTTCCTAAAAGGACTTAATCTGATGTATGAACCGATTCATTTCCATAACATTCTTGATCTCATAATTTCCTTTCTGTCTTTCAGCTGCTGAGCAATCCAGAGAAGATAGCAGAACAGATAAGCAAGGACCTTGCCTGGCTTTGCTCTCACCTTCTGGCCCTGTGGACCCAGTTCCTAGAGGTGGCAACGCTCCATCCAGAAGTCACAGCTTATCTGACTCAGGAACATCACATGCTAAGGGTAATCTTAAGAAGTTCAAAGCAAGTCCAGTAATGGTCACCTCCTGATAAACATTAGAGATTAATTTGGATGTATATTTCCAATCCAATTCTGCTTCTATGAATATTTACATGAAATGGGGTGAGCACAACAAGAGTTGAAGAGGAGGGGAAGAAGAGGTGAACCCCAGGATTTGAAATTACAGATTTCAGTTTCTGGAATGAAGATGGTTGAGTTTGTGTGACCCAGGATCCTACATAAAATGAGTAACTTTGAACACCAGGATCAGACGTAAAACAGGAGGTGGGTGGGAAGAGGTATATGTCACCTATACTTGATAGATACTTGTAAATCATAAACACTTTAAAAAACCCAAACATCACAGTGACAAATAAAAAAAATACAATTTCATCTCAACTGGTGTCACAAAAAGACCATAAGGAATATGGATTTGTTTTCTTCACTGTCATACATATAGCTATTTGCCTTTCTCACAATGAAGTGCACACAACAAAATATTAATATTGTTGATGTTGAAATTGCTTCTTGTACTTGGTAATAAAGAAGGCACAAAACCACTTGTCATTTGAGCAAATGTTGTCAGATCTGCTTATCTGATTAGTTCAGCAAGTGTTCTGTCTTCCATCAGGACGTTCTTGGTTATTGACCAAACACCAGCTCAGCACATCACCTGAGCTGAACTCAAAGTCTGATCTAATCATTAGAGTAGGGACAGTAGAGAAAAAGGCAGGATTCACCTTGCCTGCATTAGGAGTGTGCAGTGTAGGTATTGACACCTGAGCTTATGTTCTGCTCCTGTCAAAGTCAGTGGAGGTCAGAGTGACCAGAATGAGTCTCCCCTGGAGCTTGCAAAAATGGGGCGTAAAATTCAGGAGGAGGTGGCTGAGTGCCTGATGCTGAAACTCCTCTGGTTAGTCTGTGAGGTCTCCTTTGACTCCAAGGGGACCTGGGTGGCTTTCAGTCAAAGGACCCAGCTTTGTGTGCTCCCAGCTCCGGCAAGGTGAATTTCAGCCTCTGGGTTGTTCCAGCCTTAACTGATCCAACTGTCTTCTTGACCTTTGTCAAATTGCATAACTTTGTATGCTCTGGTTCCTCCCCATATAAAATGTGTGTAATTACAGTTTTTCACCTCTGGAAAATGGTTTGAGAGCCCTAAATGAAAAATCCTACTGTTATGACACAGTCTTTTTGAAGGGATGCTCATCCTTTGTTTTATTAAGGCCATTTCCTAAAGCACACATGGGATTTAGGGAAATGCTGAGATGCCCTGACATATGCTTTTCACTGCCATTTTCTGTCCCTGTAAAAGAGGTCACTTTTACAATTATTATTAGGAATGTATGGGCTGCAGTTTAACAGCTCAGTACTTTTGATTGCATATTATGCTTGATGCATTTAAACTCAAAGCTTATTCCAGGGCAGATGATAGCACTGAATTTTTAATAGCTTATTTTACACTCTGTGCTCTGCCAGCCACTTCAGATCCATGGCTCTTTTGTAATTGATTGTCCAACACTGAACATATCTAATGTCCATGAAGGGATTTGAAGAGCTCTCAGTTTGTAAGTATCATGATATAGGCAGGTCTGTTTCTACTGTGATAGGGCTTATTCTCCTCTGGACTGATATGTTAAGACTTCCTTTGCTGTTGTGGTAGTTTGAGAGTCACTGTGGATGTTCCCATGGAAGAGATGATCAATTATGAATTGTTCTAATTTAATAAATCACTCCACTACTGTTTTGCACAGTGAGAAAGGAATAAATCTTCCCAACTTTAAAAATACAGGGGAAAATGGTAAATTTGACAGCTTTTAGAAAAGTAGTTGGAAGATGCAGATAACCAAACTTTGATTTATTGTCAAGGGAGTCTTTTTGCCTCACAGCAAAATATGCAAGAATAACAACTACTTTGTGCTGGGCTGGGAAAACGAAGCAGAATTGGACTCTTTTTTAATGTCAACACTGAGGAATCTGGTCCTGATAGTCAGTGCTGTGTTCTTAGACTAATGGCGCTTGCCACTTTTCAGCAGATCTTAGGTTTAATTTGTGCATCTCTCTCTCTCAGGTGAGAAGATTCTCAGAAGCCTTCTTCTACACTGAGCACCAGAAACCTGCTGTGCTCATGTTCCAGGAAGGCCTGTAAGTAACCCATTAACACTCCCCTATCTCTGGAATTACTAAAAATTTACTTTAAAATATTTTGCAGTCAAGAACAAGACCTTTTTCTGCAGGGCATGAAGGAATTTGGTTTGAGAGAGGTCATTGGCTCTGTTTTAGCTCCATATTGTAAACCTATTGAAATGAGTTTTAAATCTTAACATTTACAAATTTGCTTTTTACCATCCCTAAAGCATTCCAAGGTAAGTATTTCTTTCTGCTGGACAATTTCTGCTTGTAACCAAACTGTTAAGTGTGAGGAGCCAGTCTTAAAGCTATGCCAGGGCAAATCCTGCCCTTGGTTTTAGCCCATGAACCCAAGTGGAGGACTGGGATAATACTCAGGACCTGACCCCTGAAGGCAGAGTTCAAAGAAGGATGCTCAGATTTGAATTTCTGAGTACTGATGGTTATCCATACTATTTGTCACCATGGGCCGATCACAACATTACCAGTGTGAAACCCATCCTTTAGAAGGTTCTGAAAGGCCATGACATCAGGTCCTGTCACAATGATGATTTTTAAGTGAGACATTTGCTTCTGACCTAGTGCAGAGGAGACAATTGCTTTTCTCAGAGCTGTCATTGGGGACATTAAGGCTGATTCAGTGTTGATGGAAAGGGCCCTGACTTCATTAGTGGATAGGTTGTACAAGGCTGCCTTGTTCTGCCAAATTAGAGCAGCACCATCACAGCAGGGTCCCAGCTGTGTTCATTTGGTTCTCCCATGTCAGGATTTTAGGGATCTGTGTACAAGGAAAACCCCATGTCAAGATCCTGGGGTGAGGACACACAAACTCATGGCCCCACTTAAACAAACATAATCCTGCACAGGGGAAAGCCTAATTGCAAGAAGTGCTTCTATTTCTCCAGGCAGTCACAGGAGTAGCCAATTTCCTACAGATAAATATAATGTTTTTCTCAGTGGTTATCAAGAAGGGTAAGTAAAAAAAAAAAAAAAAAAATTATTAGTTGGTCTGTGCAGAAATTCTGGTCTATACAGGCTGCTTGGTAGAGCCAGGTTTTCTTCCTGATTTTGCTAGATTATGTAGTTGTAAAAACAGAGTCTTGGCTGTCAGGGTATTACTGATATTGGGAGTGGTAGTGGGGATTATTGGTGGGGTTCACACTGTCACCAGCTGAGATCAGTGCTCAGTGTGCCAGGTGCTGTACAACCACCTCAAGCAGCACATTTTTTTCTCCCCGTTTTATTTTTCCTTCTTACCAGACAGTAGCTGTTTTTTCCTCCCATGCTGTTGAGGGCTTGTGTGAAGCTGTGCACGTATGTACCTGACTGCATTTGACTGCTTAGGCAGAAGAGGACACACCATTCCCAGCAGGCTGAGTGTGGCACAGGGTGGAGGCCTCTAGGAGGTCACATACCCTCCTTAGATTTTACAGACAAAAATATTTCTCCTTGCTCACTTTAATAGCAATTATTCATCTTTTTCACAAGGGTAGGTAATAATCAGATAAGGGATAATGGCTTTAAGATGAAGATCAGATTTGCTTTCATCTGAAAACAATCTTGAAAAACCAATTAAAATCTTTTTGCCTTACTCTCTGTGTTTCATGTTTTCTGCATTTTTCAAGACAGATATTTAAATAGGAAGGCCCATCAGAAATAAAAGTTGTTGTATTTATTGTAGCCAAACACATATTCATCTGCCCGTTTAGTGTCATATTCACTGAGGACAGCCAGGTAGCATTCTGAGTGGCCTAAATCATGGACACAGATGGGGGCTACAAAAAAGCCAGAAGAGGACTTTTTACAAGGACATGTAGAGATGGGACAAGGGGGAATGGCTTCTGACTGAAAGAGAGTAGGTTTAGATCAGGTATCATTAAGAAATTCTTTACTGTGAAGGTGGTGGGACACTGGAATGCTTTATTCAGAAACTTTGAGGCTACCCCATCCCTGGAAGTGTTCAAGGCAGGGTTGAGCAAACTGGTCTGGTGGAAAGTGTCCCTAGCCACATCAAGGGGGATAGAACTAAAAGATCTTGAAGGTCCTTTCACCCCCCAACCGTTCTATGATTCTGTGACTCTGTCAAGAGACAGTAGGTGAGTAATGTGCCTTAGCTGTTCCAGACTCGTACATGTGTGAGACAGCTCTCTGTGAGTGCTCTGAGGTCTGATATAAGTGAGACAGAGGACTTGCCAGGCATCCTTCTTGGCTTTGTTCCTCCCTGTACTGTTCAACCAAATTTTTGATTATTACTTCCTGCATCTGGGTTTTGAAACCCTGGCCCACAGCCAGAGTGACAGACCTCATTTCCTGACCAGAAACCAGTTTAGGGATTCAGTCTGAGCCAGCAGCCGAGACCCTTAGGAGGACAGCAATGGGTTATGGCAGCTAACAGGAGCCTATGACAGTGGGATCTGGAATAAGTTCAAAAACACTGAGATTTTTCAGGAAGGGATTGTGCAAGTTGTAGGTATCTCTAACTGAGAGATGGAAGCTTTCTAAGACTTCTGGGTACTCTCCATCATGTAATACTGCTTCCCTTTAAACACATTGACTCTGCCTGCATATCTGAACTTGCAGAACTAATGAAGAAACAGCACAGTAGCTACTCAAGCACTCAATTTGTTTTGTACTTTGCTGCCAGGATCCAGAGCCACGCACAGATTTCTACAGAAATTCGAAATTCGGATTATTTCACCAGCATGCCCCCACTGCCAGCGGAATGCCTGGACATCGATGGGGACTGGAACACGCTCCCAGTTATCTTTGAAGATAGGTACACAGACATGCCTTGCAAAGGTGAGTGAAACTCCACAGGGCACAGCTTCATGAAACAACTTGAGCTGAGGGAGGTGCTTCCCCAGCTCAGAATAAATGATCTCACATCCCTTGGGCTTTTGAACTCGGAAGAGAGTGTGACCCCCTAAGTAATACAGCTGAATTTTAGTGTTTTCCTTAACAGCAGAGTATTTCCTTCAGATTTTTCATCTTTATATTAAGTTTTCTTTAAAAAAGAACTGGAGGAAAAATCTATAAAGAAAATCACATCTTTTGGATTTTTGCTGTATTACTAATTTAAAGAAAAAACACTAGACTGATATCCCCACTGTGACATCTAGTGGAAAGAAATCTCAGAACAAAACCCCACAATTACAGTATAAAGCCCCACACTCCCCTGAAAGGCAGCATTGCCTTCCAAAAAATATTTTGCCCTTTGAGTACCCAAATCAAATTTTAATTAAGAAATTATTTCATTCCAGAGTTATTTAATAAAACCTCATAGCCCTTACTACCTTTTTTCTTTTCACTCAACCATTAAAATTACCAAGGAAGCAATATGTATTAATACTATAGATTTCCATAGTCTAGTGAATGTAGCCTGTGGTACAAAATCTTAACTCTTCCACAGTTTTTCTACTGCCTCAATTGTGACAATGCTCATTAAAGATATTTAAATTATTAAACTGAGTATTAAAATGATTCAAAGTAAGAGTTATGCTATGAAAAATATTGAATGACACCAGGAATACAAAGAAGTATCCATTTTATTTTGCTTACCTATGCTCTAAAAACTAGCTGTATAGATATAGTGATACTGAGGAAAGTGTATTTTATTAATATTGTCTTCTTTGGCCTAATTATGACTGTTCAGTGTGTGCAATTCTAGCTAAATGAATGCACTCTGGTATGTACATTTGTAATATCCCTTTAATGTATGTATAATTTTTAAAATGTAAAAGTATGGAATAACATTTTAGACTTTAAAATCTCTTTTAAAAATCTCCCAATCCGTTGGGGTGGTTTATTGTATTCGTACAGGTAATAGTTCTTTCTTTCTTTCTTTCTTTCTTTCTTTCTTTCTTTTCTTTTCTTTTCTTTTCTTTTCTTTTCTTTTCTTTTCTTTTCTTTTCTTTTCTTTTCTTTTCTTTCTTTTCTTTCTTCAGATCAGAATTTGGAAGCTTTCTCAGATTTTGAGGCTCCTGCAAATATTCAAATGGATGTAAAACTGGAAAATGAAGACTGTGCATCAGATGATGCCACTGCAGTAATGAAAGGAGACTTTGAGAAAGATACTCCACTAATACACACAGACAGGATAAACAGGAATCCCTCATGCCTACGCAGCAGTACTGAAGCTGCTGCTAAGGGTTTAAACCAGCACTCCACATCTCAGGTATGTACAATAAATAAAGAAGGCCAAAGGAAACCTGAAAATATTTTTGTTTCAAGAGAGGAAACTATTTCTGACTCGGAGCCAGGCAATACAGAACACATGTCAGAAGACTTTAAAACATCCGAGGAAGTTTTATTAAAAGATAATAGACTTGGGGCGGATGTTATCTGTGGAGACATGGAACCCAGCAATAAGGACTCTCACAAACGTGAGCCCATGCTAATTGTCAGTGCTCAGCGTCAGTGTGGAGCATGTGGAACTGATGGCTTGGAAGATAGCGCTGGAATACATGAACTAGATGAATTTGGTCATCCTGAAACTAATTTCACATCATCTGAGCTTGCACTGAATGAATTGACCAGTCTTGGAAAACCAGGGGATGCAGACACCAAGACTCATGTCCCTGTTTTGAAAGCTTTGCCTTCACACATCTGCGAAGTGAAATCAGTCACAAAGGAGCAACGAAGTGAGGAGAGTGAAGACTTTACCCTGATGTCAGGGGTCATAAAAAGATCTTCCTCTATAATATCTGATTCAGGCATTGAAAGTGAACCAAGCTCAGTGGCATGGTCTGATGCTCGCAGCCGGGCCCTGGAGCTGCCCAGTGACCGAGAGATCCTGCACCACTTGGTCCGGAGGCACGCCATCCACCGAAATTCCCTGGAGGGTGGCCACACAGAAAGCAACACCAGCTTGCCCAGTGGAATCCAAGCATCACTCACATCCATCAGCTCTTTGCCCTTTGAGGAAGAGGAGAGGGAAGTGGAGCTTACCAAACTGACGAAATCTGTCTCTGCCCCTCAGATCAGTAGCCCAGAAGAGCCCCCGGAGGAGGTGGATATATCAAAACACAGCAAAGCCACCTCAGGAGATTCAGATCACAACTTAAGAAGCTGCATGGAAACAGAGGATAAAGATGGAAAAATAATCATGGACTTTTCTGAGTGTCAAATAACCACTGAAAGTGGACAAATAGAACACAGAAGACATCCCAACCCCCTCCTCAAGCACAGTCGCAGTAACACTGAGTTACAAGGGGATGAGGAGAAAGGTTTTCCAGAGACTTGCTGTAGTTTGGAAAATACAAGACCACCCATTTGTCCGAAGCAGCTCCAAATTAATGTCTCTGAGTGCCTGTCACTGGAGAGCAATGGTGAGTGCAGCTTAAAAACACCAAGGGCTTGTAATTACTTCGACAAAAATATAGATAAGGTTGATACATGCATTGAGGATCCAAAGGATAAACTTGAGCCGGACAGTTTAAAAGTACAACAGGGCTCTTCCAATAGTAGAATTTCAGGAGAGGAGAGTTTTTCACAAAGCATAAAAGTGGTACCAGATTTTTGCTATCCTGTTACAGTTCCTTCAGACACCTCCACTGAATTTGTCTCACTCCGAGGAGAATGTGGCAGCTCTCTCGCTGATGAGAGGCCAGCAGTATATGCAGAAATGCAGGGGTTGCAAGAAATTGAGCTCAATGACTCACCTGCCTCAGCAGACCCTGCGGCAGGGTCCCACCAGGCTGAACGTCCTCAGGAGCCCAACAGCCAAGAGAATAAACCAGTAGTGAACGGCACCGGGTTTCCTTTGGCCACGACAGAGGGAGTAGCTCTGGAAAGCAGAAAGGCTGCTGATGTGGTTAACATGTCCATCTCTTGCACAGCCACCTGTCTTCCCTTTTCTTCTGTGCTCAAAGAGACCCCTGCCATGGCGGGCTCCTTGGCAAAGCAGGCTGCATTCCCCATCACACGCCAGCCGCTGGGATCGTTTGGAGTTGTCTGTCCTAATTCAGATGAGATGGATGAAGAGACCAACGAAAGGATGCTGAAGTAAGAATAACTAATTTCTTCATTGATGTAGCCATAATGCCAAGAGACCCTGACACAATTCAGGACCCTAATGCACTAGGCATACAGGAAGCTTACATTTGAGACAGTTGCCTGAGAAGTTTCAGTATAAATAGTCCAAAGAGACAAATGGTTCATATAGAGTGAATAATCTAAATAGACAGGAAGGATGAAAACACAGAGAGACCAAGATTGCCAAGGACATCAGGTCCTTAATTCTCATGACAAGCAGTGGCATTTAGGTATCTAAATAATCTTTGAGAGCTGACCCTCCTTCCTGAAATCAAGGTTACCCATACCAGAGTATTGATCCCTGATAGTTCACTGTGGCAGTGGCACAGACTGTTTTACTACTCTGCTTTAATAATTTCATTCAGTAGCTAAACTATGAAATGGGGAATTCAGATTGGCTGATATGTCTCAACTTCACCTTCTCAAATTGGAAGAATGGCAGAATTGAAGTCATGGATAGCTGGAGAAGAGGATTATTTTTGTTTCTTGCTTCATTGCCCAAAACAAAAGTGCCACATCATGACCTTGATGTCACAGGGGCCCATTTCACAGATAGGTACACTAACACTTATAGTTTTCCAGTATAGTTTGGCGCCTCTGCTGTGCTGATGAAAAACAGTAACACTGAAATTTCTCAATCCATTCAACTGCTCAAAATGTTGCCTGTCTGCATGCACATTCATTTGCAACCCAAGACTTTGTTTTTATTCTTTTGAAAGTGCCCTGAAGTATTATACACCATGCTTAAGTCCTGACAAATCTAAGCAAAAAATGTGTTCCTTCTTTGTGAAATGAAATATTAGAGCATGTATTCATGCACATGAATCCAAGGCTTCCAGATTCATGGCCCAAAAGCTATTTTTTTCATTCTTCCATCCCTTAAAATTAGTTGGGCATATGTAATAATTGCACATCATTGGACTTGAGTATCATAGAGGTCTTTTTCAATCTTAATGATTCTATGATTATACCAAGTTGCCTTAAGAGATCCCCAAGCTTTAAAGGGTATATCTCCAAAGCTTGTCCTTCCCAGTTTTCTACTTAACTCTACACTTATGTTGTCATTATTAATTCCTAAATTATCTGGATAGGTTTTACTGAATCAAAAAGCCATTGAAGATTTTGGCATCTTCATGCAGCAGAATGCTTCAAGATGAATTTGAGTGTCAAGTTTTAGACCTTTAGTAGGAAAGGTGTTATCTTAATTCTTTCAGCATTGAGATGTTTTTCTAAATTCTACTAAATTGTTTTCAAAATAATCTAAAATCAAATAAACCCCAAAATGTCTACCAAATGAGGTGCATCCCTTAACTCTAGTGTGAGGAAGAGGGACAACACCTTCTACCTGACTATAAGTGCATCTGATGGTAGCAAAATTACACATTTTGGATTTCAGCACCTGTAAGGCCAACAACATTGTTAAGAGGCAGAATTGATAATTCTGTACCTCAGTCTCATTTTATGAGGTACCAGAAAATTTTTTACTACTCTTTCATTCCTCTGGCAAGTGTGAGTTGCTAATGCACTTTAGTTCTTCCCTGTATGTAGACAAATTACAAAGAAACAGAGTTATTCCCTTCATTCTGATTTCTCTCAGTCCTAATAGATAAGGAATTGCATCCAGGTCTCTACTTGCAAGTTGAAAACATAATTTCTCACAAAGACAAGCCTCCTCATTTCTAGTTTGAAGGTTTGTTGCTGACCACCCAGTTCTATTGTGATTAACTAATGTATTCTCCAGTTTTTATCAGGCCAAAGAAAAATTTAAAAAAGAAATGAAGATTGAAGGATTTCTGTACAGTGACTTATCTGTACTAGCTTCTGATATCCCATATTTTCCACCAGAGGAAGAGGAAGAAAATTTGGAAGATGGAATTCACCTGGTTGTCTGTGTCCATGGATTGGATGGTAAGGCCAGGAAGAATTGCTATTTGTAAGTCATTTCGGTGTAAATTACAAAAAAGGGGCAGATGTTCAGCAAGTATGAAAGAATGGAGAGTTTAAGTATTTGTTTTACTTAAGTATTTATTCCTTATTATGCTATTCAGTCCATTGAAATAAGGGATCCACAAGAATATTAAATATTGTTGCTAATATATGGGGTCCTACTGTCTGGTTTTGGTTTTTTGGTTTTTTTTTGTTTTTTTTTTTTTTTTTTTTTTTTTTTTTGGTTTTTTTTTTTAAACAGCAATCTTCACCAAAGCACATTGGTCCTCCTGTGTACAGGAAGAGTGCATTGTAGTAACTCCTTGTCATTCCACAGATGCTTGGTTGTTTTGCAGTATGTCCCCAGGAGGGAAATCTTATTTAAACCCCCAGACACTGTTATAGATTAGATAGAGGCTGACTGTATAAAGTAAGAGAATAAAAATCAGTCTTCACAGCAGAGGAAACAAGTCTTGGGATTTTTTATGTATATGCTTTCTAAGCAGGAAACAGTTATGTTAAATGTGAGCTTTCTCTTGGCAAATTATTGATACCTATTAGAAAGGTGTAGATGTTAACACTGAAACTATGGTGAAGAAGTGGTAGAGGCTCTGATATCTCAGAAAGAAAAAAAAAAAAAAAAAAAGAAAGAAAAAACAAGCACTGGCTTGTGCCAGGATTGTTTGCTATTGCATATCTCAGTAGCAGGAATGCCCTTCTCATGAGGTAGTGATACCTTCTTCACCAACAAAATATTTCAGAAGACTTTGGAATTTCCTAGTACAGAATGAGGCATCTCTCAGAATATTAGGAGCTTGATAGTATTTTATTACCACCTCTAATTGTGGATACATGAGATGGGCCACTCTGCATCTGAAGGTACAGCCCTACATCCCAGCACAGGTATTGAGGCGTCCCTGGGGGGCCTCATCTGAACTTGTTGTCTTTTTGTCTTACCTCTGCTGTTCAACAAATAGAGGACAGATTTATTCTGGACCTGATCTTTGCCCTTTCTTACCCACCATTTATGCAACCCCCACAGCAGCAGGCGAGGTCCAGCCCACCTGGGCAGGCTGTGGGAATTCCTGTTCTTTTGCTGTTCCAATGCATGATCCTGAGGTATGATAATGTTCTTAGCAGCACTTAGCAAGAGCTCCATGGCGTCAAGGTTGTTGTGTTAAATTGACTCTACATTGGTTATTTTTCTGTTGAATTGCATCTTATAAAGTACCATTTGTTCCTAGGTAACAGTGCAGATCTGCGGCTGGTAAAGACTTTTATAGAACTGGGACTTCCTGGTGGAAAACTGGACTTCCTAATGTCTGAAAGAAATCAGGTAGTACAGAGCTAATTTCTGTCTTCCTTTCTGTTGCTGAAATAATGCCTTCAGAAAAAGCCTTTTCACCAGCTGAGTGAAACAAAAGCACTGGGGAATTCAGGGAGTTTTATGTAGTATTTAGTGCAAAGGCTTGGTTCTATTCCTGTCTAATTTGATAGGGTGTTCTAACCTATTGGAAAATATTCCTGGCATTGAAGTCAAAGGCAATGACATTAGCAGTAGTAGGACTAGACCTTAGAGGAAGAGAATGGATTTGTCCTGCCAGTTTACAAACTTGGTAGCCTGGTGCCTCTGCAACACAGCACCAACAGAAAGCAGCAAGTTTAGTGATGGGAGATGTGGAATATCCAGCAGTTACTGTCAGCTCCCTTTGCTGCATCAGCCATTGTTTCTCCTGTTGCAGTGTTTGTGGGATTTATTTCCTTGAATGATAAAGAAATGTCTTCCAGAATAATTGATTGCTAGTCTAGGCAGAGAAACAGAAATGAATCCTGTGCTTTGCTTGGCAGTGGAGCCATATTTACGACCAAAGGCCTAACTTTATGCACAAGATAAGGATTTCCATTGTGCAGTCAGAAACATTATTCTTATTTATGAGTACTTGAGAAACCTGAGTTAAAACTTTCTAACCTTGTTTGTTCAAAAGCTTTTATATTTTGAAGTGGTTGGTTGGTGTATGTCTATGAACGTGCCACTTCCAACACCTCTGTCAGCAGCAGACCTGGACACTGAATGTAAGCAAGGTGAAAATAGTCAGGAGACCACTTTACACTTCCATCAAGGCCTCTTCTAAAAGAAGAGAATGTTTTCAGAGAATGAAACATCTTACAACATCTGTATTCATCCAGAGACCAGAGACCATAATGGAAACTCTTTAGAGATTTTATTGTCTGGGAAGGCGGGGAAGTTCTCACAGCACTAGAAGTGGAACCTGGGTGGCTTGTTGGTTATTTTAATGTTGTAAAGCATCTCATCACTGTTTTTCCCTTCTCTGAGAACCACACTGATAATGACCCACGAAATGAGTCATTTAGCTGGTTTGCTTTATAGAGGAAAATTCAAATCACTTTTTTAGGCATTCATTAGTGATGCATTTGACAAGCTCAGTCAGGCTGAAATGATCATAAAGAATGGAGATATAATCAGGTGAAATATAACACGACATATTTTGGTTATGATTAACATTCAGGCTGATATTCTTGCACTTTTAAACAACTTGAAAGGTTTGGGATAATGAACCTAGGAAGAAATCATTAATTATCAATGCAGACAAAACAAACAGGCAGAAGGTTACTGGACTGTTTTTTTATTTTAACATTTATTTTAAGTCTGTACTGCAAAGTGAATATCAACATATTTTTCTTTGCAAGAGCTGCAATTAGCAAGATGAGTTGTGTCACAAAAGCATTAATTACTCATATGTTTCAAAAGCATTAATTACTCATATTTTTACTCTGAATAGCTGTTCCAACATTTGATGATTGTTTTGTAGCATCTCATTAGTTAGGGGTTTGATTTAGAGTCCTGTTGGATTGCCAAATTACGAAGTTTTGAATAAGATCTGCCTATAATTGTATAGACTGGAAATATATTGCTTGTTTTATTGTCTCACAACTGGCAGTACTGTTGCAAGCAACAAATTATTCATCTGTCTCTAGCACTCATTCTCTTACTGATGACTGTTGGATAACAAACACACAGCATTTGATTAAGACGGCCAAATCATTTTGTGATGACATCCTTAGCATCAGCATAACCCTCATGTCAACGTATAATCCTGTAAAGTATTTTATTGCAATAATCTGTTGAATCCTAAATGCCAAAAGCTTTTTTTCCATGTGCAGACCTTGGTATCTAGAGCAGCTGAGCATTAGTTGTTCTCACCAGTTCAATTCAGGCTGCTTTAGCATTATACTTACGATTCTGGAATCACTCAGCAATCACTCTCAAAGGAGAACTTCAATTGAAAAGAAGGCCTGCAGATTGAGAAAATTCTCCGTTCTTCCCCCTTGAGCATGTATAAAGAAAACTTACACTGCTTGTTACATTTCTGCTTGCATTTGACTTTAAAAATAACATCAGTCTGCAATAACTGTAATATATTTTAATTTATGAACTCAATTTTTCAACAGACTGATACTTTTGCTGATTTTGATACAATGACTGACCGATTATTGGATGAAATTATTCAGCATATCCAGCTGTACAACCTCTCCATATCCCGAATAAGGTAAGCTTTATTAGATAGCAAATAGTATGCAAATATTTTAGTTACATGAGCAACATCCAATGAAATTAGTTTTTCCTAAAGTGCCCTGTGTCAAAAGCCATTGAATCAGTGAGATTATTTTTTTCATTCTTATAGATGAGAATGAAGGAGAAATATTCTTATGAAACAGAATCTTGTAGGCTGAGAAAACCGTTAAATGATAACTAAAGGATCTTATTGAAAGCCCTGACAGAGTCCTCCCTCCAGAGCCATTTGTGCCATCTTTATGTTTATTTTAAAGGAAACACAGATGGGTTTCGTATTAATGTAATTCTTTCTTTCCCAACAGTTTTATTGGACATTCCCTTGGTAATGTCATCATTCGATCTGTACTAACTCGCCCCAGGTTTCGCTATTACCTCAACAAGTTACACACCTTCCTGTCCCTCTCTGGGCCTCACCTGGGAACCCTCTACAACAACAGCACTTTGGTTAGTACAGGTAAGAGTTGATAGGAAAGCTTTGACTATCTGTGGTCCATGGCAGAGTGCATGAGAGGGCAACAAGTGGAGGTAGGAACTTATTGTAGCATGATTTGTACCTTGAAGTTTAGGAAAATATTTGCTGAAGGCTTCAAACCTTCAAACTTCAGAAAAAAATTGCAATTTCAGTATCTGCAATGTCCATCATATTGCTCCCTGAAAAGCTGAGGGGTGTGCAGCAGTGAGAAATGAACCTTAGTTTCCACTTAGTCTCCCACTTCTCCTCTGCTGCAAATAAAGAGAAGCATCTCCATGGCTGAAAAAGAGACATTATTATGGAAATGGAATGCCCTACATTTCAGTCTTCCTGAGTGTTTTCCTATTACCATGAGACAACCACAGAATCACAGAATAGTTTGGGTTGGAAGGGACCTTAAAGATCATCTAGTTCCACCCCTGCTATGAGCAGGGACATCTTCAATTAGATTTGTTTGCTCCAAGCCTTGTTCAACCTTGATTATTTCCAGGGATGAAACATTTACCACCTCTCTGGGCAACTTCTTCCAGTGTTTCACCACCCTCATTGTAAAGAATTTCTTCCTTATATGTAGCCTAAATCTACCCTCTTTTAGTTTAAAACTGTTGCCTCTGTCCTGTAAGACCTTTAGACTTTTCTCCCTGTTGATTAGGAGTACAAGAACAAAAAAGACTTCTACTAAATTACAGTGCTATCCCTAGTGTAGGCATGTCTTTAGCTCTCCTGCTTGATGATTTACAAAGGATAAAAATATGCACCAATTTTCATTCCAGGTCTATGGCTAATGCAGAAGTTAAAAAAGTCAGGGTCTCTTTTGCAACTGACCTTCAGGGACAATGCGGATCTACGCAAGTGTTTCCTCTATCAGCTCAGCCAAAAAACGGGTGAGTAGGGCTTGATGTGCCTTGCAAATACCAAGGGCTATTCCATTGGCTTGTGCTGGATTGGCCTATTCAGGGAGTAAAGGAAATCAGCATTTCATTAATGATCTTTAAACATGCTTTTTAGAAGGACTGCCCTGTCTAAAATCTAATATTAATTTAATCTGTGCATTTTTTCTGTGAAAGCTATCAGATAATGTCTTTGCCAAACTGTTAGCATTAAATAAGACCTTTGTGCTGTAGTAAACATTCACCGGCATTTATATTCTCTGAGAAAGAAACATCATTCTTGACAGGCCATAATTCCTTAATTTATACTATGAGATGAAAACCATTTTTCCTGTTTCATTATTTTTTTTGTAAGTTTAACATCTCTTGTCTCTAGGAAATATGACTCTTGATATGAAGAGCAAATTTTATTCATGTCTGTTCTGACACTTCTGTACTACAGAGAGAGATGTATGGCTTCATACTAGAAAAAATGATGTCTGAATAGAGAGTCTTTTTTCCTATTCTTTAGTCTGTCATGAATAAATTAAATAAATCAGGCTTTTTTTAAGAAAATAATGCAAGTGTGATCCTTCTGTTGAAGCAATTGTTTTCTTTTAAGAGTTATTTTTAATACTGACTGCGAGCAAACTGGTGCTAAGTATGTAGTGACAAGGTCACTACTTGATGTTTAATTCTTTTCTCATACTTTTGTACACTGCTAATAGTAAACAAAGATTATGTTAATATGAATAGAACATCTAAATCTTACAGATATGCTACATAACTCGATCAATGACAGGAAGTTGATGTAAATTGGTGTTATTTGAATTTTCCCTTTGATTCCCTAGTTCTTATTTCCATGGAATACAGTTGATGACTGCTTTATTACTGTCAAGTTAAAATAAAATTGGGTCTACACAAAAAGCTTATATTTTAATTTGCCAAGCAATGAATTCCCAAGCATGTGTAGTGAGTCAAAGCAATTTGCTGCTTGTTAGGCTGGTAGACTGGAGATATAAGAGGCTATAAATGTTGTCATCATTGCCAGATGACTCTTTAGGCCTCCAGCCATTTCTGACTTTCTTATTAAAGAAGAAGTCCCTGTTACCTTTCAATCTCTTCAACAAATGTTCCTCATGTTTGTTTTGAAAACAACAAGCAAAACAAAAAAATATTCTTCCCTATTGAACCTCTTCACATACGGTTTTAGATACGGTAACACTCAGTGGGGCTTCTCCTATCTTTTACTTTGGACCACAGTTGCAAACACAGTTGGTTTGACTGCAGAAGAAAAAAATTATAAACACCTTAAGACAGGTTTTGGAAAGGCAGCCAGCAGGAATTTTCATTGTGGTCGTGATAGTCAGATTTTCTATGAAAGTCTAGAACTCATAGTTGTGGAATCATAGAGACATGGATGGGGCTTCGAGATTATCTGGCTTCAATCCCCCAGCAATGGGCAGGGACACCTTCCACTAGACCAGGTAGCTAAAAGCTCCATCCAACCTGGCTCTGGTTCTGGACCACATTCCCATAAGAGGGAGGGAAAGGTGAAGGACAAACCCACAGCTCTTCTGTGTTCAAGATATTCTCTGAACTAGTAGGTTACCTCATCAGCGTCCATTTTCTTACTTTTCTGTTAAATGTGGGTGATGGAGCACTCAAGTGACCATGGACAGGTCAAACAGCAGGAGCTCATCAGTGCCCCCATTAGCTCCAGGGAAGAGGGAGGATTTGGGTTTTCAGTTGATGTACCAGCAGCATGGATTTGTCAAGTGACTGCTGCATGCAGGGTCTGGATGGACCCTAAGACTCACTCAACACCAATGTAACAGTATGACTTTATAGCAATTCCTTTTCTTCTCCCTCTCTCTATTTTGTTAGAGAATTTTACTAATTTATTGTGCTATTTTTGAACTTGATCCTCTTTAGAGGTATAAATATTTGCAAGAATAAGGTTTTAATAAAAGTATTTTTTTTTACAGACAGTTCTTACTTTTCCCTGTTGACATAAAATTAACATGTATGAGTGTTGATAAGTAACAAATGGTTCACAGAAGCAACAAGTATGTGTTTAAGCTGTTATGAATATTTCTAAAATTGTGTTGCATGTTTTATTAACTATCATCTATTTTGCACTGTAGATTTTCAAAAGCCTTTGTACAGGAAATAGTCATGTTGACAATGTATTAATTTTCATCACTGTGCTTAATTGTGATTAATATATTTAATATGTTTGTGACAGGTCTTCAGTATTTTAAAAATGTTGTGTTAGTGGCATCGCCCCAAGACAGATATGTACCTTTTCATTCAGCAAGAATAGAAATGTGCAAAAATGCACTTAAGGACAGACACACAGGTATGTTTAAGTTCTTTTCTATATTCCCAAGGCTGTTGAAGAATTGCATTTCTGTGCAACTGAGGTCATTACATTAGAAGGGTTTTTCATCAACATGATGAAAACTCAAATGTTTATTTGATAAGGAAGAAAGTGTTCATTTCCCACAGGAAATTACTGAAATCAATAAAAGAAGCTTTTCAAGAAGCTCTTTTCCTGATGAAAACAATTCCAATCAGGTCATAATCAAGGGTTTCTCACTGCTTCCTCCCCTTCCATCTAATTTTATTTTTTAAGTGATAATAGAACTAGCTCTTGACAATTTTTTTCTGTAGTTTTCTGATTTACTTGTATTTTCTCCCTTTTTTTTCACATAATGAAATCTTTCTAAGCACATCCAAAGTAAAGAGGGTTTCCCTTTGTTTTCAATAATGCTTGAATGATTGCAAGATCATTTAAGGGACAGATCTAAAATCATATTGTTTTGTAATACAATCTGTAAAACACATCAGGACTCATGCCACCAGAGGCCCTCCTGTGAGCTCAGGCTGTGTGTATTGCTTTTGTTACTAGCAGTCTTGCTCATTTATAAAATGTGTCATGGCTTAAGTTTGATACCACATCCAAGAATAATGTTCACTGTGATTTTATCCCCATTTCACATATGTGATTACCTAGAAATGGAGGTATTCTTTGGAAGCAGAAAGAGACATACAGGCCCAATAATCAGCATGGTTGCCTTCACACCTCTTACTTAAATGACAGCTCTTTCTATCCTACCTCAGACATTAATTAAAAGGAAATTCTTCAACTCACCTACAGTGGTTCTTCCTCAGGAACATGTTTATCTAGCAGGAGCCAGGCCATTACATTTATCAATACATCAGATCATTTATCTGTAAATGTTTCCTGAGCCATTGTTTCTGCCCCTACGAACACCTCAACTATCTCTACATTATGCCCTTCCTGCATTAGAATATCCAGAGAAACCCAAATGGACTTGTGTCCTGCCAGACCCTCTCATATTTGAATTCATAGGCAGTATGAGTCCAACCCCACCGCCCTAAAAGAAAGATGAGCATTTTCTCTGACGGAGGAAAGGCTGAGGATGTGCCAGGCCTCAAGCTAAGCAGCTTCAGCAGATCCCTCCTCATGGCCAGTGCCTTCATTAGATGAGCACCACTCTGGTACCTGGCAAATCTTTGAACTGGACTGCTGTTCTTACATTTATTTTGGCCTTACTTCCATTTTTCTTCTCACTGAGACTGTAATTAAATGATACTGGAAGAAAAGAGTGAATCTGGGAGCTTTGGCATGTAGGTGTGATATCTCAACTTTTTTTCAGGTCCTGTTTATGCAGAAATGATCAACAACCTGCTCCAGCCTTTGATTGGGGCCAAGGACTGCACTTTGATCAGACACAATGTGTTTCATGCTCTGCCTAACACCGCCAACACGTTGATAGGCCGGGCTGCCCACATTGCTGTGCTGGACTCCGAACTTTTCCTGGAGAAGTTTTTCCTCGTGGCAGGACTCAACTACTTCAAATAGTGCCTGAAGTACGGGGTAACCGAGGTCAACTTTTCCATTGGGTGGAGGAGACTTCCTTAGCCAACAGAGTGCAATGTTAGAAATTAGATCAGGTGGGACTTTCAAACTTTCCATTTCCATTTCTCTTTCAGAGAATAAAGTGCTATGGCTTTAAGGCTTTCAAGCTTCCAAGTATTGGTGCTTTTGGAAGAAATAAATATTCCTCTTCAGTTTCTATGTTTTTTGTCCACATAAAGAAATGAGCTACTTCTGAAGTACAGAATCAGAGTAAGAAGGTTAATCCTCTAAATGTGATTGGACCAATATAATTCCCATTTCTCCTGAATATTAAACCAGGAACTTGTCTGTCCTTAATTTGCTGCTTATTTATGTATTAACAAAGCTCTACATTTGTAGCACTCTTGGGGTAGTCAACACACAAGGAAACAAGTGTATGTGAACTCAGGTTAAAACCTTCTTTGTGATGAACTGAAAAGTCTGAAAACCATTTATGAAAGTTTCAGTCTTTCTGTTTGTTGGAAGAAAATATGTGGATGGTTCCATTACTGGTAATAATTTGTAACATACAAATTTTACATTCAAATAATGAAAAGGAGTAAAATATTTTACATAGAATGAACAAATATTGATATTTGTCTTTAAAAAGAAGCCCAACTTTAGTTTGGGAAGAATTTCATTTGAGTTAGAAGCTGCCAAACCAAGAGGACTATATTGGATTACTTGTAAAATATCAGTGGCATCTGTTAACATTTCTTCTGTTTACATTTATAGAGGATCATAACTGACTGTGTTTGTTATAAACTTAAAGGTACAATTTTTAAGTTTACATTTGTATGTAAGTCCATTTTTTCCAACAATTTTTTAAAAAATTTATTACGTTGATATGGAATTCAAAATCTAGCCAGTTATACCCTTGAAAACCCCAAATATCTGAAAAAATAAAGGCTGGGGATATAGAATGGTAAGGATTATGGAAAGCCTAAAAAATATAAGGATGTCTTAAGATCCTCTGCAATACTCTCTAAATGCTTTGTTAATGCCCATTTGCAGTGCTGTATACAGTCCTAATTATTATATGGTTACAGCTGGTTGAACTACTTAAAACTTTATTTGTGCATTGATATCTAGGTTGTTTTTAAGAGTTTGAAAAAGAACGTATTTTCCAATTTTTAGTTTTTTCATCAAATTTACAATAAGATTTTTATCACAAAGTTATCAGATTTAAAGTGAAAATTTTCAATAACTTTTTGCACATTTTCATAACATTTTGATGAATTTTCAATGTCATGGGAGTTTTTTGAAAAAAGTGAAAGTGAATAATTCTTCACAATTATTTTTGTTTAGAAGGAAGGCAATTTTTTAAAGCAAATACAATTTGTTTAAAAATACAAATGAACAAGTCTCCATATCCTCTAGCAATGACTAAAAAAATTACAAATTTGGGTTTAGGTGTCAAGACTCCAATCAGTAAACTAAGATCAAGATGGTGGGGATTTGTGAAATAAGAGAATACAAAATGAAAACAAAAAACATCATAGCCACAGGGACATATTTGTAGTTGAAAAAAGTAAAACAAATCTCTTCTCAAAATAAAAAAGTGAAAAACTTACACAAAATTAGTTCAAGAAAAGAGATTTAGCAGACTGACAAATGCTGGTAAAGGAAAAAGGCTGGCTTGATAACTAATGCATGTTTTTAAAATAGGAAGGAGAAAGAAGGTATATACCAAAGGGTGAGACTAAACCACCTGAAAAGAAGTATTACACATAAAAATCTTGTGCCCTCATAGAGGCAGAAATCCTATGGGAACAATTCCATGGTGTGATTCAATGTTGACAAGTTTCTTAAACAATACCTTAGTACTTGAATTAAATAGGTACATACTATTGTGTCTCGCTCTCTCTTTTTCTTTTTTTTTCCCTTACAGATTGACTGTTAAATGTTAACAGTCAGTTTTACTCAGTTAACAAATGAATTCTATCAGGAAACCTGTAGTTTCCACTTCTTGTTTGGGAATTTTTTCTCACTTTTTAGCCTCAGCAGTCTAGTGCCATCTGCACTGATGTATCACAACTTCTTCCTCAGAGAAGGAAATTGTCTAGAGAATTTTAAATATAATGGGACATGGAGTTGAAGCTGTTATATAGTGCAGCCCTTTTGAGCCAGGACTAGTACTTCTATGGAAAAACTGGAAAGAAAAGCAACCTCTAACCATAAGCAAACTCCAGTGTGCTGTATGAGGGTCTGGTCCACTTGTAGAAAATGTTCATGAGTCTGAAAACTGAAGATTTTGAAAAACATTTAAAAAGAAGTGACTTTACACCTATATATATGCCTTCTCTGTGTGTGTGCATAGTCTATACAAAAAAGTTTTCTTATTTCTAGGTCTCACACACCAACTTTCACAGTCCTGAGTCTGACAACAAACCAGTGCAGCTGTTCTTATACTCAGATGGGAGGTTCTTGCCTTGCCTCGTGCATTGGACAGCATTCCCAGCCTCCTGTTTGCATGACTGTGAGAGAATGGATATGGGAAAAGGTCTCTGCATTGCTGCAGGAGTTGGTGGATCTTTCCAAGTTCACTTTGATGTTCTGTACTCCTACCAGTGCTCTGACTGATGGATAAATATACCTAAAGGTGTCAGTGTTCCTATTCATATAGAATTCTTTGATGGCTCAGTCTGATTTCAGAGTTGGAGTTGGATTGTTATAAACTTGGATTAGGTCCACATAACTTACATCTTGTGCAGTATGGAAGAAAGCTCCTGTGGAACCTCAGAAAAATTTGGGAAGTATCATTCCTGTCAAATTATGAGACACAGATTTTATCATCCTTGGCAGAACATTGTGGGATATATTGGCAGTGGTCTAGTTCTGCTTCCATTTTAAGGTTCTCAGAATAGCCTCCCTCACTTTTTCTTTTTTTATTATTTTTAATGGGATATTGCCTTTAAGTACTTTAAATCCATTCAATTGTATAGACTATTGCAAAGAAATCTGCATTGTCATTATAAAAATATCTAAGTTTTTGGACTTCATCAAAGTATATATATACAATCTTTAGATTTGTATTTACATGGAAAGAAACATTCCACAAGAATTATCTTCATAAAAATAGCAATGTGCACAGTTAGCGTCTTTGTTTCTGTCACAGCCTTTGGAATTGCAATATATTGTCCTTTCACATAATGACTTTTAAAACACATTTAAGTACATTTGCAGTATTTCTGCAAGGATTTCACCTACAATCTGCACAAGTCCCTTTTAGCTTCCTCTGTCTATGGGGGCAGGGCTTAAAGAGCTCTTCAGTGAAGCTCTCACATTCAGCTTCACTCTTCAGCGAAGCTCTCGCATTCATAGAGGATAAGAGTTTTTCAGGACCTTGGACACAGGAGGACAAATCTGTTTTTTTTTACTAGCTTGTCAATATAAGAGTCAGCTGTATTTGAAGTTAAACTCCCTTCAATTCTAAAGGATTCTTCAGTTAAGCAAAAAATGAATCCAGCATTCCAAGATTGTTTTTTAGCATCCAAAAAGCTTAAAACTAACAAGGAGGATCTTCACCAGGTAAAGTGCATTTGGCTGTTGAGGTTTTCCAGGGTCAGAGGTGAAGTATGGGCTGTAGCCCAGATGAGCAAGTTCTCTGGGGGAAAGGTGATAGCCCATGTGTAGAAAAGAGGAGCAGAGCCAGCAGATGTCAAGGCTTTGAAAGACAGAGACAAAAATAGGGGGATGGAAGAAAGACAAGAAGTTCCTGAAGCATACTGTAACATTTAAGAGGACTGACTTAACTGTTTTAAAGATTTAAAGAACTTTAAAGCAGTGTGGTTATAACAATTCAGTGGATATCTCTAATTTTATGAACATGCCTTTATTAATAGCTAATTAATTTTTCTCTGATATTCTGGGTCTCCTAGAGCCCATTTCTTCCCACTTTTAAATGAATTTAATATCTTCTGGAATGGATTTTTCTTAAGTATGGATGGAGAGAAATTGCAGTATTGACTAAGTGTGTGTAGATGAGGGACAGAATAATAAGTTCTTTCTCCATCTGGGCTGAGGATTTTCAAGGAGTTTGTTTTCAATCTCCTGGAAAAAGAGAATACAATCTCCTGAATCCTCTGGAATTTTTTTCTTCTAGGAGAATTGTAGAATTTGTCCTGCTTAATTTCATCACCTAATTTGTGCTTAAAAACTTGTTGCAAAATGAATTTGTTCAACTAAAATAAAAGGCTTAATTTCTGTCTGTAGTCAGTGAAGAGAGGTAGGTACTACTGAAATGTCTGCAGAAGTGATCCTGTTTTCTGCCTTTGGTGGCATTCAGGGTTATTTATCTCTGTTTCTTGTCCAGGGAACTTTATAAGTCTCACTTTCTGGGTTTCTAAGACATAGACAGAAACTGGAGGGTCAGCATTTGTGGACTGGATTACTTGAGTTTTTCATACCTGGCTGCAAGTTTTGACTGCATACCTTGACCAAAAGCAAACATTTAAGATATGAATAAGGCTCCTTTAAAATCTGCCAGGGAATGGGTCTTTTTCTGGCCTCCAATGAATGCTCATTTTCTCTTTAATGAAATTCGAATTTTGTTTCCAAAATCAAGTCTGACAATAGAGGAAGTTGAAATTTTTTAGCTTTAAAGGATTATTTTTTAAAGAAATGAAACCTTAGCACAGAGCTTTGGAATTACCTACACAAATTCTGAGCACAATTTTACTTCAAAGCATTTCATACATATCTACTGACCAATCCTCTTCACTGTTCCCTTGCCAGAAAAGAACCACACTTGAGAGAGAAAGCTATCACAAGACAGTGTGAAAACTGGGAATTCAAGCAAAAGTTTTCATTAGAATTTGTAGTTTTCTTTGGTGCTTTTTGCATGTTAAAAAAGAAAAAAAAGGTCTCTTGCTTTCTACCTCTGCATTTAAAATAGTGAAAGTGGTGATGAAGTAGAAAGACGAGAGCTTCTAATAACAGGGTTAGACTCTTGTGAAGACTTATGCAAATATGCCATGAAACTTAATATATAATGAATAGTCATGGAGCATTTCTGAGGCATTCTCAGCATGCCAATATGTGTTAGCCCAGCTGAATGATTATTTTCTTTGTGGACTTAAATTTTCATTTATAAATTAGCATCAGAACAGCCTAACATATTTCACTCCAACTGGTTATTTAGATGCTAAAAATCATGTCCATAGAGAAATCTTATGGAGTGCTTTTCTTTATTTCAACACATATGCTCAGTAGTTTTGATAGTTAATGTTATCTAATTGACAGTTTCTAGCTAAATTTACCTTGTCCTCCAAATTTTCAGTGATTATTTAATCATTGAATTGTTTTGAAGCTATAAACCAGAATAAATACAGGTCTGTTGGAGTTAGTGTTCATGTTCTTTAATGCAGTTACTTTATGGCTGTAGAACCATAGCGTCAGGACAAATAATCACAGAATTACAAATTAGACCATTCATATTTGGAGTAATGAAATTCATAGTGGAGGGCTTGATTTGCTGCAGTTCACTTTCCTCTGGTTTGGTTGTACCTTTGGGGTCAAAAATAACCACTACAAGGTTCTGCCCCAGGCTCTGTTCATGGTTCCCTTAATTTGCAATTCTTTTGAGGTGCCTAAATTGCCCTAAACGACTGTTCTTTGTCCAGACATTCCCATATTTGCTTGGTCACCTTTCCATGACTTGACAGCATCTCTTCCAGGTACTGTGAGGTCAGTGCAGACAGGGATTCACAAATATATCCAGCAGTGCTATTCCATTTATCCAGGAGTGGGATATCGTGCTCACAGATTCATTCCAGTTGGTTTTCTCAGCCCTTTATGAGGACTGCTATGCACCTATCCAGACGTGTTACAGGTGACAGAATATTTTGTTTCAGAAGGAACAGCTGGAAGTATCCCTGAATAATTCCTGTTCAAAGCAGGATTATCATGAACCTCATGGTAAGGTCAGCCATATATTTCTCTTGCTGGATATTGAAAACATCTGGTGATGGATATACTACAGCTACTCTGGAATACCTTCTCAGCTGCTGTATATCACTCCTATGGAAAACAACCAAGCAAACAACAACAAAAAATTAAAAAAAAAATCCAATTTAAACTTTCTGAGTTGAAGCTTCTTTCTGTTACCTTTTTTTTTAAACCCATCTTTTTATTCCATGGGGTTGTTCTTGCTCCTGGTACAGTTGTAACTTCCTTTTCCATGCTTTCAGACAGCTCTTTGTCACTTGGTGTTTTTTGTGCCAGGCTAGACAAGCCTGACTCAGTCTGTGCTCAGAAGCTGTGTGTTTAGACCCGTCGCTGTCTTGGCGATCTTTTTTTGGGCCTCCTCAAGTTTCTCAACCCTGGACTGGGTTTAAGGGGCACCTGGAACTGGCAAACTGCATTGGATGGTAGCTCTTCTGCAGACTGGTGCCTTTTTCCTGTTCAGGAGGGCCTCTGGCTGCTGGTACTCATCACATCCTCTCCCTGTCTGAGGCTCTAATCCAAAGAGCTGGAGCTTTTCTCCTGTTGCCACAACTAGAATCTTCCAGCCCCCTGTGAATTAATTTTTACTTTGGGCACAGATATTGAGGAAGCCTAGTGTGACCAGGGCTGCTGATGTTTCTTCTCTGTTTTAGGAAGACTGTATAATATATCTGCAATTCCCCAAGAGAAATCCATGCACTGAATAGAAATGCTTATGAGAAGAGTTTAATCAGTGTTAAACAGTTAGAATGCTTTAAATGCATATGAGTCAGGCCTTCCCCTCATAGGACAAAAGCATAAAGAATAAATATGTATAAACTCATCTTATACAAAAGGTCAGACTAAATTAACTTCTGCTACAACCTTGAAACTTGATTCTCTGCTTTTGAAAATTCAATTCTCTACTTTCACCCAAAGTGCTGCAAGATGCTCTTATCTGAGTAGCAACCTAACCGTATCTTTCTGAAATGGATTTCCACACATGCATATATATTCCATAAGTCCAATGTCTATATGCTAATTGCATTGAGTTTCATGTCTTCAAGTATCTTCTGCTTCTTCAATTATGAAACTGTGATACAGTGAACTTACTACAATCCACCATGCCTTCCAGTCTTTGAAAGATATCACTACAAACACAAACAACTTATCCAAAGGAACAAAAAACACCCTCTTCTCCACATGAAAGTCTTCAGTAATTCTCTTTTATTTCGGAGTGGGTGGTTGCAATATTGTGATGGCTTTTTTTATGCATCCTGTAAATGGGGTCACACTTATAACAGTTTTGGTGATGAAAACTCCCATATTTCAAGCAACTAATGTAAGAATTTTATCATTCCTTCCTGAAAGCATAAGTGCTATTAGGGATCTACCTATTTTAGCCCCGGAGACACTTACTCTTTGCAACTTTTATGTGGACAAGACTACGTGCATCATTCCCAGCTGTGCAAAGAGGCCAAGGCATTTCTGATACTATCAAATATGCAGCTACATGCATGGGAAAGGCTGAGTGGGAATGTTTCTGATGTAAAAGGAGTCATCACTTTCAGTAAAAATGCTAATATAAAGTATAGTTCTTGTATGTAATCTCTCCCAGATGATGTATACCCCAAATACATACGTACACAGAAAGTGTCTTTTCCCATAGGAGCTGTATGTTATTCCCATAAGGGGTGAACCTGTGTTTCCATACATAGTGTATATATACCATCCCACACCATACTTAGGAGGAAGCTGGTGCTCAGCCTAACAGGTTTCTGTTGCTTTTGGGGGCAGGTTACATTGGTTGTCCTCGAGAGCCCCTGTGAAAGAGCCATTTCTTGGCTTCATCCATCTTATGTGAAAGAGCCATTTCTTGGCTTCATCCTCGTTGGAGGACAGAGGTTGTTTTGTGCGGTGATTTGACAACCTCTTGGCACACCATTAACTGACAAAGCTTATCTAAGCAGTCCTGAGTTTGATGTGTGCTATCTACCACCCCCATGGTTTCCGTGGTCAATGCAACCTGTCAAACTGAGCTGCCCTGTCTCCTAAGAGAGGAAGCCTGTCACCGTCTCATAATTTTCCTTGACATCCATCCTCTTCAACCAAGCACTCATTTTTTAAGCTGGTAGATGAATAATTTATCAGCTTTGCCACTCTTCTTATTAATTTTTGTCTTCTATGTATTTGACTATGCATCCAGTTTGGGAAATTAGCTATTTCCTTTTTCTGCAGTTAAATCTTCTTATGAAACATGAAGGAGATCAGTCAAGAAGTCTGGACAAGACATGGTATTCCTTTGCCACTGCATGTCTGGAAAATACCCCCCACCACTGAAAACCCACTAGTATTCATAGAGTGTTCTGTGCTCATTTTCTACTGTGTTTGTTTTGCCAAGAAAAAACATACACTGATGTTTTGTCCCATTCCATTTTGGGTCTCCAGGTGAGTCAGAGTCTAGATATAGCTCTGACAGACTGAGGAGAAGGCAAAGATAAACCCTCCTCCTGTCTAGGATGTGACAGGAATATACCCCACTGAGATGGCAGTAATGACAGAGAAATCAAAAAGAACACCTAGAGAAATCAAAAAGAACTTCTTCCAAAATCTTATCCAATTCATCAAAATAAATCACTCCAGAATATTGTTGGATTTTTGGTAAAAGTATCAGGTCAAAACACAGATCAGCATATTCCAAAACACAAAGTTCAGAAGTAAATTGAAAATTACGTTAATATTTTTCTACTTGGATTTGTCTCTAATAATAAGATTTCTTAAAAGAGGAACAGTTTAACCTAAAACTTGTTTTCTTGGACTTGAACAATGAATCTATTTCTTATTGTCTTAGACTCTAGCACCAATCATCTTTACACCTCCCTTAAAATATACTCAAGTCCTTTAAAAAACATAAAAATCTGATCTTAAATCCCTATCTTTCAATTATGCTTAGACAATTAGCCACAGCATCTGAGACAGCAGACAATTAAAATTTCTCTACATACAGAATTACCTTCAATGAACAGTAAAAGTCATAAGTGGGAAAGATTCGTCTGCTGGGAGATCTTCTTTCTTGTTTAGAGGACGTTTATGTTGATGAGTCTGATTTAGCCGATAAAGAAAGTAAGTGAATTCTGTCCTCTTTCTTAGCCCTGCAAATTCAGGCACTTAAAAGTACGCATTCTAGTTTGTGTTACAAACAAAATGCATCTCTGAGGCAGATTTTGATTGATGTCTTATCTTTCCCTGTATGAAATGTTCAAGCACAAACACCTTTACTCTTGTTTTGACACTGGAATCATATTCTTGGTTTAATGACACTTTATTCAAAGTGTGTTAAAATTGTAGCTCTCAAAATCAGACTTTGACTTTTTATAATAATAGTTAAAGTTAACAATGGCAGCAGAAGTAACCACATTTTTACAGTGTCTATTCAAATGGAACACCTTACACCGCCGGATTAATTCCCCGCTCAATGTTAACACCTAAAATTGGACCTTCACTGTTCCTCAACTGACATGTGGACTAGAATTCAATGGACAGCAGCATAGTTCTGTGAAGATCCTTAGCCTGTGTTTTAGAGTTATGTTTTACTTATTTATTAAATATTTAGAAAATACCTCTTGGAAATAAACCCTACTGTTTCCTGTAAATAATTAGCTCTGAAAGTGGTTTTCTGTATACACACTGTTACAATTTTTAGTTAACAAAGGCAAGGCTAGAAAATTTTTTTAATTAAATAGTATGGTTTGAGGTTTTTTCAGATAAGCAATTGCCAAATAATATTGGACTGAGTTTCAAATGAGTAATTGAAGCATTTCAAATCTATGGGGTTTTTAATAGTAAAAAAATGATACAAAATCAAGAGATTGGCCTCTGAACTTGATAACCATTTGTACTCTTGCAAAGAGGATGTAAAATACTAGCATTGGATTCATGCCCATGTTTGTGCACACAGGCTGCAAAGCAAAGCATCAGAGACATATCTTTCTTCAAGTACTTCCTTTGGGGCTGATTGTTCAGGGCAAGCAATATGCATGATATAACTGGTGCATGTAGCAGTAACTACAACATTCTGCAAATTTGAATTTATACAGTAACTTGATATTGAGGCTGAACTTTGCAGATGAGTAGTCTGTGGTATTTTTAATTATAATCCTTTCTGTGGTCTGAATATGAGTACAGCCAATTCTGTCATGTGACACTAGAAGCTGGACTTTTAAATGAGACATTATTATATTTGATTGAGGCAGTTTGTTTCTCAAGAATTATTTCGAATCAGACAGAAGCAGCAATAATTAGAGGTTGAGAGCTTAGAAAACCTGTACTTTTTTTTAAGACACTGAGATTTACAACACATGCTCTGTCTGCCTCTGTCTAATTTACTTCCCTTTCCCTAATGAACATTTGTCAACTGCCACACACTTCAACTTTCTTTAACTATATCTGTCAAGATTTAAGTGAGACATCAAAAAAGCAAAACTAATCTCACTAAGTGGAAACATGTGAAGTTGAGTCAATTCTGTGATATTTTAAGGAAAATGGAAATGCAAATCAATTTTCTTAGAATGTAGGTTTGGGTTCAACAGCATTCACAAAGTCTTTATAAAAGGTCTGATCCTGAGAAATGCTGGTCAAATGCACTCTTGGTATAATGGACCAAATCTGCAAGTGGATTGACGTGCTGAAGAGCTTTATACAGCCACAAGATCTTAACAAATGGCAACCAGCAGAATCCATGACATCTCAAAGTCAGACCACCGCAAGATAACAAATATTCTGTGTTCTTTTTAAGGCAAATTTTCCAGCTGGTCAAATGTGTTTTAAAAGCAATGTCTTTTAAGACCAATGCAGACCTCTCCAAGGGATCAAGTCAATGGATTACTGTGGACAGATCCTTATAGGTTAAGGGAAAGGGCTTTTAATTTTTAAATCTACTAGTTTGAATCATAATCATACAAAAAAGCTGAAGAAATCTGACATGGTCCCTTGTATAAATAAGATCATGAATGTAAAGCTTATAATGCCACTGTGAAATTTTAATGCTTATTTATTATGGTTATAATGAAACCTGTATAATAAGATGATGATGATGATAATGATAATAATAATAATAATAAATATATAATGAATAGTCATCAGTGCCAATATGATTCTACTATTTTTCTACATATGCTTTATTGTGGCATTTTGTGTAGCTTGTGTTCTGTGTAAAGAAATGTCAATAAAATCTTTGCTTCCTTTTGTCTGTACTTTCTGTGGTTCTTGATTGTTAGGAAATTCCCTAACCACTTTTGTCCATGTAGCTCACAGCAAACATGACGAGAGTGATAAGGAGAAGTAGAATAAAAGATGCTCAATTACAAGAAAATAGATGAGCTATATGAAGGGCTGTGGCTGGTGCCTTATCCCTGGAAATGTTCAAGGCCAGGCTGGATGGGGCTTTGAGCAATATGGTCTGGTGGAAAGTATCTCTACCCATGGCAGGGAGAATTAAACAAGATTATTTTAATGTCCCTTCCAACCCAAAATATTCTGTGATTCTATGTTTCAGACTGTCCTTCTGTTCGAAGAATGAAAACCATCTCTGACTTATTGAATGCATAATTATTAAGTAAAATAATCATGGTCTAAAAGGCCTTGAACATGGAGCTCTTTCTGACCAGTGAAATGAATGGGACTTGAAACAAGGTCTTGAAACAGAAAAACCTTGAAGGCAAAAAAATCAGAAAATTCTAGGAAATTTTTAAGTGTTTTTGCATTCAATATTTATGAACGAGTTTCATGAATGTTATTCATAAGTAGACTTGAGTTCCTCTGGCCCCATATATTGCAATTGTGAACTTCCTTATACCCGGCTGCACACTGTTACCAGGAAGTTATGGAAATTGGTGGGCTGGAGTTGGAGGGATTTGCTCTTTCTTCATGACTCTATGGCCATGTCTATAACAGTTAACCCAAGTAGTAAGGATATTTCTGCTTTTTCTCTAGTCATATAAACAGGGACCCTATAAATTCTGGTCTTAGCTCACAATTTCTATTAAAATACATCTGTACTAAAAATCAGTCACAGCTGTACATCAGCATCACATGCATCTGTTTATCCTTCTATCAAGCATATATCCCTTTCTATTTGTTTAATTTTTCTCCAGATATTTATAGACTGTTGATGGCATGGGTAGTGTAGTGTTATATAATGGGATACAACCCATGTTATCTGACTTGGGAAATGGAAAGGATGGAAGTGTAGCAGACCAGAGTCCAGTTCCAGAAGTTTCCTGGTGCTAACTGGTGCTTTACACTCTTTCAGGCAATTCTTGAGGAAAAAGAATTATTCTGAGTTGTCATCCCCAGAGACTCCAAAACAAAAATACATTGAGAAATTGATGGAAGCCCTTAGAGAGTCAGGGAGGGACTACAAAATTTAGGGCATTGCAGCCTTCCTGTTGCAAGCTGATTAGCAGTCAGCAGGAGCTGTGTTGCTGTGTCTGTCTGTATAGATAGTTTTTTTTCCTAACTCATTTCACAATCATATCAAATGGCAAAGAGGCCAGCAGCAGGGAGGGTATAATTAGTGCATTGGTTAAATGCATTTTCCTTTTTATTATAATTACATTCCACTCTCACAGGCTGAAAATGAATTGACTTCACCTTAATCCCAACAAGTTGTTTGTCCATCCTCAAAACATTGCATCCAGGAGTTGGCATATTCTCTGTGATTTGGCAGAATGCCCCTCAAAGCAATCAGGATAAGCAGATAAACAGGTACTGTGGTCAATGCCAGGGCAGACTCATCACAACTGTGCAGGAAAGGCAAACCAATGCCAGTTTTTTGATGACTGGTCCAAATGGATATTTTTAGTGCATTATTTAAAAATTGCTAAATAACCCCCACTATTCTCCTGAATCTAATTGTGGTAATATGGTAAACTATATCCTCATCAGAATTTAATTTTGTGCTGGGGACGCCTAGTGAATAAACACCATGATTTGCATCATGGATGTCTAAAATGAAGTAGCTGTTTTACAAAAAAATCTGTGGCACAGTCCACATCCTGGTTAGGTTTTAGTCATAGATGTGGGATTCCTAGACCAATAAAGTCACATAAGAGCAAAACTTTTAAAGAAGGCCTCTATTTTATCAAAGGCAATAGGCAGGTACCTATTAGGGGACAAAGGCTCAGTTTGGCCCTTTGAATAACTTCTCAGGGAAGTGTAACAGTGAAGGATACATATGCCCTTGATAAATGGGGAGAATCACAAATAACTCCCTGACAGGCATGAGCAATATGAAGTAGAGCATGGGTAACATGAGCTTTCATTGTCTTTTTAAGCCTAGGGACAGTCTGGTTTTTTCCTTTATGGTTGGAGACCCAAATGCAAGTAAGCAATCTAGTAAAATATTGCTCTGTATAGCCCAAAGCAAATCTGGTCTAAAGCCTCTTCAGCACCTGGAAGCACACTGTGTTCCCTGTGGTTCTAGCTTTTGGATGGTTGGGCTTTGGTCCTATTCTTCCAGATGTAACTCATACCTGTAGCTGCAACCTGTATCCCTTCCCATAATATTTATATTCCAATTTTTCCCTCCTTTTCCTCTAGCCAGTGTTTCCTGCACAAACAAATCCCCATTCCCAGCCCATTACCAAAGATAGTACCCAGTGTGATGAACAATTGACTTTAAAAATCAGAAGGCAAATTCAAAGAGACTTAATTATTGAAGACCTGAGAACCTATTTACACAGTTTAGACTGCAATTAGCAAAACAAGCCAAAACTGGTCTGCTGGACTTTGAGGTAATTATTGCACTAGAATTGATGGTTCATTACTGAAGAAAAGAGTAAGTGTGGATGTTCTGCATTTCATCCTTCTGAGTGTCGTTGTTCAGACACTGATATGCACAGAGCGGTGGTTGGTGGCCTTAGCAACCTGTTCTTCAGCTTGAATGGCTCCCGAGAACTTACACTGGCTTGATCAAGTTTTTATTATTGCTCTCCAAAGAGGTTTCCTCCCTAATCTGAGTCAGAGAAGAAGTGAGGTATGCATTCATACACTCTCTGTCCCACACAAACACACACATGCACACAGAGCGTTATAGCACATGCACAGAGTACAGAGCACATATGGTACAGAGCACATGTAGTAGAGTACATGCACACTGTACTATACTTACAGTTAATTCTACTGTAGGCAACTAACAGCTTCATATTCATACAAAATTGCCTACATATGGAGACAGATGAAACTTGGCTTGTGCTTTTCTTCCTTGAGCCATGACATTGAAAATAAGAACCAACAAACAGACTGAAAATGCTATATCTTTCATCATTGCTTGCCTTTTCTCCCTTTCATTATGTCTTCTGCATTTTGCATTCAATTTCACCCATTATTTAATAATTAGTAGCAATTTTTGCACCTGCCTCTAGGATATATTCATCCCATAAGCTCCATGAGGTATTCATTGAATGGGTTGAAAAGAAAGATGTAGAAACACGAGAAGTCTGCCTTGCATTGTGCAGTAGCACAGATTAGTTCAGGAAACCCTGACTCTCTTCCATCAATTTATTTTACAGAGATGTTGTGATTTCTCTAGCAAGTTTCAAATTATTTTGGTGGACTTAGACATCAAATTCATAAAATTGTCTTACTTTAAATAGTACAAACTCTTTCCACAAACATGCATTTTTCCTGGTTGTATAATCCAAAGCTGTCACAAGCTTTTTAGCTGCAGAGTTATTTATGGATTACCCTGTCTGATCTTAAAGTGGGACATATACAGCAATACCTCTCTAGAGCTGTGCTCTACTGTACTAACTGTAAAGAAGTAGCAGGCAGCTCTGAAAGAGCATCCTTAAGAAACTTTGATAAATCATAAAAGCAATCCGTACATGGCAGGAAGACATAGCTAGCCAAAAGAAAGTTATTTTAAATCACCAGTAATAGTAACTGCAGACTCTCCCTGTCTGGTTCAGTCTGGGTTAGATGTGAACATTCCCAAGAGCATTTTGTGGTTGTGTAACTGCATCCTGTCTCGTGTCCTTGTGAATAGCTTTGACATGTGAGATCTTTGGCAGGGCTAAACAGGCAGCACATCTTTGCTCCTATTCTCAATATTAAATTCTGACACCAAGCTGGCACCTGCATGTCCATGTCATTTCCTCCACAGCTGAAATGCCACTGACTGGTGAACCATGGGGTGGAATTAACTGTCCCAAATAACCTGCCAACTCATTTCATACACAACAGGAAAGCCTTTGCCACTGGAAGTGTTCAGAAGGAAATCAGGAAGCATAATTCAGATTTTGTTACTTTTATGTTGGCTTCCCAAGATGCCAACATAAAAAATCACAAGGATTCTTAGTCCTACAGGCAGTGGACAGTCCCAAGGGAAGTCTGAAGTATCTTGCCCTTGCCAGCAGCCACACGAGGTCAGTATTGGCTCATACAAATAGAATGAGCTGTGCACTCCCTTGAATGTCATCGTGCACCTGCCAGGGCTGTGACAGGCCAAGGATATGATGCAGGAAGTAACCTCAGGTAAGTGTAACACCCTGGCTAAACACAGAACCAAGTGCAGATAGAATGGACATAAAGGCAAAGCTGTGTATTCTTCTGATGTGCAATGTTGCTGCAGGCAAATAATTTCTCTTTTCTAGACTACCACCGTGTATCTTTGGGGGCATATGAATCACAGTTTCCTAATGTTTTCCCATTGCTGATGACATAAATTGGAGATTCAGACCCAGCATGTGGCTTAGTGCCCATAGATTGCTTTGTGCTTTACATCATTATGTTCACAGAAAATGAACACTGAGTTCTCACGAATCTGATTTCTTTTACAGGCTGTTCAGAACTCACTGCTTCTTATTAAAATAATTGAGCAAAGATTAGGATATTTCACTATCAAAAAGCATGTGGGCACAGAGCTTCCTGAAATTTAACTGGAACATTTCAATAGATCAAGCTCTTAATACAGAAATTGCCATGAGGCAGTAGTCAAATACCAACTTTGTCCTTCTTACAGCTTTCATTAAAATGGCCAGCAAAGGTTTGGTATCAACAAGTCCTCCCAGAAATGACAACCACTTCTTCAGTGGAAGGGTTCTCAAAGACTGGAACAGGCTGTCCAGGGGAGTGGTGGAGTCACCATCCCAAAAAACATTAAAAAATGTGTTTATATGGCAATTAAGAACATGGTTTAGTAGTGGACATGGTGGTGTTTCTGGGCTGATCGTTGGACTTGATGATCTTAGAAGTGTTTTCCAACCTTAATATTTCTATGATTTCAGAAGAAGAGGGTTTTTTTTTTATGAAGTTAAATCTTGGTCATATTTTTCCAGTGGAGAATATGCAAGTTCAGAATTTGAAATGGAACAGATCTACTACTTGGCTGAATTTCTCGTTCAGTTTGAACATCCCTAACTATTTTAAGGAATGATGCTCAAGAGCTTGTGTTGAAAAATTTAATCCATTCTACTGGTGACATGTCAAAGCTCAGTTGAAAGCATAAGCTGGGTACATTCTGAAAACCTTTTTAGCTTTCTGGCTTTCTTGTGTTCTACACTTCCTTTTCTGTGAGATGATTCATACACAGAGAAAGACTAGTGCTAAAGCAACTGTTTTCTCTGTTGCCATACTTTTGGCAGTATAAACACAAAACAGTAGCAAAAAGACAAAGACAAATCATAGTTAAATACTGAAATCCTCTTAAACTTCTTTATCAGGAAGCCAGCTGTTGGTGGTGTTATACTTAATAAACAGATAAACAGGTTTCTACTTTTTTTACTTTTTTTTTTTTTTTTTTTTTTTTTTTTTTGTCTTTTTGCATGATATTTATTTAGAAATCTTCCAGTGTGGCTGTCTCTGGAAAAACAGATGCAGGAACTGAACCTACTTTTCACTGTTCCTTTGCTACACCTTGGCTGTTTTCTAAGGATAGCAGAACAGCTACCTATGTGCTTGCTTCTCTTTTTGTTAAAATTGAAGGAAAATAATAGTTGATAGAGACACTGAGGTCTTTCAAAGCTAGGGTTCACTTAAAGCATTCTAGAAAAACCCTTGATAACTTTTCTGCTTGAGATGGAACAAATCCATTTACTTACCTTCTCCAGCTCAGGTCAGATTCAAGTGTCACAGTAAATAGTTCTGCTCCAGAAAGAAAATCCAGGGTGAAAATGTGTCGGAACTAAAGTGGAAGTGCTTCAGCCTTTCTGGCTTCCTCAGCAAATGACAGCATCACATTATACCACTGTTGTTCTTCCATTCCTTCTTAATCCTGAGGCAGGGAGGATTCAGGGCACAGACTCTACTTTCTGCTTTATCTCGGGATCTAAATGTAGAGTGAAATTTTATGAGGGTGATCTTTCTTTCAACCAACCTAAAATAGTGAATGCCACAACCTCCTTGTGAAAGGCTTTTGAATAGTCTTTTTTCATAATGGAATACAAGGAAAATGGAAGTTCAAGTCATGGAAAAAATCCTCAGACAGAATTCTCCTACCTTCCTTTGAGCCTCCTGAAATGCCATTTGATTTCTCTTGGATGAAAATTTCCATAATAAAGTTCCCATGGCACGGACCCAAACACCAAATCATATCCCCAACTCTCTCTTCCTCTTTGGGACTTCTCTCACCAGCAGCATGTGCTGAATGCCCTCCTGCCCAGTGCACTTCCCACAGGAATGAAAATTACTTGTTCATGTAATTTTTCCAGAGGAGAGCTTAATCACCTTGAGTCAAAAATATTTTTTTATTTTTTGCTACCATGGGGTTTATCAGTTTTATTCCCATCTTCTACTGCAGGTTAATTGGGAAAAGACCCAAGAAGTGCAAAGTCTTCATGGCGGTCCTTGGCTCATAGAGGTGTTTGTGGTACAACTTTAGATCTGCACCAAGAAAACTCAGTTTCCCTTAACTTTTTTTTTTCGATAGGATATTCTTGTAGATACAACTAAGCACATTGTCCTCAGGGGTGCAGCCTCCAAGTCAGATGATAAATGGCTGAAATAACATATCAGAGGCCAGCTCAAGCACAGTTCTAATGTAGAATGAAACACACCAAGTAAGAGAAATTAATGAAGAACAATAAATAATAATAATTTTAAAAAACCTTAAAAAGCCTTTTGTTAGAGAACACTCAGTCAAGACTCTGTCAGAGGCTTTTAAAGCTTCAGACACATTTATAAAAACTATTTCAGCTATCTCTGCAATGCTCATCACTCACAGAGGAAACAAGTACATTGTAAGGCTTAAGTGCTAAGAGAAACAAGCAGGAACAAAACAAACCCTACAACTGAGAGACCCTGAAGATGCTCATATGATGTCACACTTTAACCACCTGATTAATCTTCATCAGGGCAATTTTGAAGCAATATTCCTAGTAGACAAGAGTGCTTATAGTACATGTAGTTTCGAGGCTTCTAACAGAAATTCTTCAATGGTTCCTCAATTAAAGCAATTACTGACCCCTCCTTTGAACAAGACAAAACGGAAGAGTGGAATCAATTAAACATATCCTCTGACTGCCAGTCCAGGGAGAAGAGGTTTCCAATTGATCCTAAAGGAGTAGTGATTGGTGAAGAAGTACCACTGTTCCACTTGTTCTCTCAGTGTAAAAGAGTTTCAGTATTCCCTCAGCTGTTTTGTAGACTATTTTCTTGAGGAAATGATGCTTATACTGTCCTACTAAGCATTTCAGCTGGAGTCCAATTTCATTTAAATTTGATGGGAAGATAGAATTCATTTAGGTATTAAATTCTCACTCCTGTGCACAGAAGAATACATCTGAACAAAAAACCCAAATCAAAACAAACACTGAAGTGTAAGTTCGGTCTTTATTAGATAGGTTAATTTGCTCCTTTTTTTTTAGCAGCAGAGTAATTCAGCATCCATATAGACTTAATTTATAATTATTTATTGCTTTTGAAATTAATGCCTAACACTAAGAAATCTAAAATTATTGAGTAGTTCCTGGAGTTCTTAAGTAATAAAGTGAACTGCTAATTCTCCTCTTACTCTCATTTCCCCCTTTAAATTTTAAAATACATTTACCCAGTCTTGCTAGCAACCAGGCAATATTTTATTTTGCTTTTTGAAAGGAGTTAGCATGAATAAATGAGTGGCCACTGTGCTCATCTGAACACTAAACCAACCTTAATCTACACTAGAAATATTGAGGGGATTAAAATCTCATAATGCTACAAAGTTAAAATTTTTATGTCATGAGGAAAGATAGAAGAGTTGAAAATTATAGGCAAGAGACAAGATCCAAAATTTTTCTCAGATTGATATCCTGCATTGCTGCATTCAGTCTGGGCTCACAAGTGGCTGTGTCTCAATCTAAAGTAAAGAGAAGGGTAAAAAATTCACCAGGGGTCTTGTTCATCCACTACATCTTCACTAGTGGCAGGGGTGGATGATGTTCTCACTTATCAGTGTGCCACATGCACCTCGTGGGGTTATAAACAATCAAATGCAAATAGTAACAAATGATTCCCAAGGTGCCTCTCCCTCAGTGTACTCACTCTCTTCACTGCAGTAGCAGTGTGTTTTGAAATACAAATATTAAATTTGTTTTGGAGAAGCTGATGGAAAACAAAATCTCATCTCACATCTGGTGTCACCACAGACAGGTCAGTACTGTCAGACTTATATTTTTATTTCTTAGCCTGAGGTATTGTCCCTTCCCATTGGGTTGAGCAGGTTTTGTCCTGGAACCAAAGCAGAGCTCAGTGACAAAACCCACTCTTGTTTTGTTGTTTCGTGGCTGTCAAACTGCAACTGATATTTTTTGACAAAATGCCCAGGCCTGTTGGGGCTTCCAGATGCAGCAGGCTCCTGATAACTCGCAGTATGGGCATTAATGTAGTGGACAGTTAGTTCAGCTTTCCTGGCTGTTTCTTTCTGCAATACCATGATGTGATGAATAATAAATTGTCCATGTTACCCTCTCTCTTCTGAGGCTTTTTTATGCTTAGCAATAACTACTTATTCTGACAGAACTAGCTGGGACTCCTCTCAAATGAAATGTTATTTGTGGGGGGATTTTAGGTGTCTCAGTGCTAGATCTAAATTATACGGCATGCTTGATTCAGCAGGGCAGAATACAACACCACCTGCTCTGGCCAGGAAGCAGAGTTATTTTGTCCTGTCCCTGCTGCTACAAGGACCATGTAATAATTATAATGTCTAATCTGTTCAACAATCCAAGCTGGTCCTGGCCCTCATGCTGTCAAGCTTCCTGCAGTCTTACCTGTGAATACAGAGGGAAGTTCATAAGTCAGTCAGTGTCTGAGGACATGTAAGGTGTGACTGTGGAGCCAACCAAACCCTGAGCACTTGCTCAGTTCTGCAGTTCCCCTCACTGGGGATTCATGTACTACAGGCACTTGATCAAAGACTCTTTGTTTGTCCATGCCTGTTTAAAAAACTATTTCAATGATTTTGACAAAAGCATCACAGAGGAAAGGAAGAAAGGAAGGAAGAGAGGAAGAGAAAGGTAATGAAGAAAAGCAAGCAGATATAAAGGGTTATGAAAGATTCCAGGGATCATAGAAAACACAATAATGGTTTGGGTTCAAGATCACCTTGTTCCAACCCTTCTGCCATGGAAAGGAACACCTTCCACTAGAACAAGTTACTCAGAGCCCCATCCAGCCTGGCCTTAAACACTTCCTAGGATGAGGCAGCCACAATTCTGTTGGCAACTTATGCCAGTGTCTCACCAACATCACAGTAAATTTCTTCCTAATATCTAAAATGAGCCTGCCCTTTTTCAGCTTAGAGCCATTCCATTTTGTCTGGTCACTAAATGACCTTGCAAAAAGTCCCTCTCCAGCTCTCTTGTAGACACTTTAAATACTGGAATGTTGCTAAAATTTTATCTTAGAGCCTTCTCTTCTCCAGGTAAAATATCTCCTATCCCGTGGGTGTTATAAAAATTTTAGAAGGACGGATGTATAAAACAGTCTTTTCTGAATACACAGGCTGGTTTTGTAACAACTTTAGGCTCTCCTTTTCCTGTGGGAACAGAAAGGCAGTGGGTGAGAAACACCTTGCTCTTCTCTCCTGATTCTTTTCTGGCACACTCCAGAGAAGCAGGTATGAACTTCTCACAGATTGTACATTGTTGATGCAGAGGACAGAAGTGATTCTGGAGAAAAAGTAACTTTGAATAGATACTGATCCATCCATTGCCTCTGATTATCATGCAATATTTTAAGGATTAAGAATAAAGATTGTGGAACTTACAAATCCAAGATAAAATTCAATATAAATCAGCAAAAATTCAAGATAAAATAGCATAACAATTAATTTAAAAGACAGGGAAAAGGTCATAGATCTTATCTCTCAGACTAGCTACCAGTGAAATCTCATTTGAAGCTGAATATACAGTGTTGGTCACTCTTGTCCAATCAATGTTAAAAAATGATTAATTCACATAAGGAGATGAAGGAATATATAAATAGGCTAATATGAAAACAGAGTAGAAGGAACACCTTTCAAAATCTAAAGAGCTTGGCTTTAGTCTAAAAGAAATAATCATGGTTAAAGGGCAGAAATGCTGCCTGTAAAAAAAGAAGGATGTAGCAGGGAGAAGAAGCGAAAAATAGAACACAAAAAACCCCCAAACCCCTATAAAGTAGCTGTGAATATAATTTCACTGAATATAAAAGGCTTCCAGCCACCAAACACTATGGTCTGAAACAACCTTCTGGTTGGAATAAAGTGAATTGGAAGCTGAGCTTGCCTCAAGGTGTTGGTCAGTGATTTTGTAACTGAGGTTACAAAATCTTCTCTGCAAGCTAAGATATCCCTTTCAATCAAATATCATACTTTTACATAGACCTGTGTTTCCAGATCAAAATTTGATTCTCATCATGCCCCAGAACAGTGACCTTTCCTCCTTTCAGCAAATCTTGTCCAGCTCTATTAAAACAAAGGTCAAGAATGGGGAATAAAAGTGAGAGTGGAAGCAGCTATTGACTATTTATAAAAATGGTCATGATCTGCTATGAGTGAAGAAGAAGGAACAGAAACATTCACACCTGCAAACATACCAAATTTCACAAATAAGTTGAAATCTGAGAGCTGCTTCCAGAGAAAATATGATTTCTTTCTGCAAAGATATTAATGGCTTAAGTTTGCAAAATACATGATTTGGCTTAAGTTTCATCTTCAAGTAACTTTGAAAATCAAGGATCCATTTACCTTCAAAAACCAGAATCCTACATCATTCCAATACCTTGAAAAGAAACAATTTCTCATTTATGCTGCTGTTTCTAACAGCACCTTGAATCAGGGAGGACAAGCTGACTTGAAGTATTCCTAATCCTTTGCCACTAAGGAAAATTTCCATTTACATTATTTTCAACCCATACTAAGGCAGTTCGATATACAAAGAAGAAAATTACTATGCTTGCTAAAAACATGTACATGCCTCCTTATTCTGGTTATTGTTTAGTCACTTAATGTAGACACACTGGACTTGCAAGTTTCAATCTTTTTCTCAGGATCTAAAATATTAACTGCCTTTCTAAATCAATCACCAGTGAATATATGTGATTCACTGCCTAGTCATACATACAATACCATTAAATTCAGTCTCTAAAGCTGAGTTTTTGACTCCTAGTAAAATATTATGCCCAGAAGGAACCATGGAGACTGCAGTGTGTATTCTACCAACAACAGAATTTCTCCTGAAATTTCACCTACTGATGTGCATTATCTCCTAATTTCATCGTGCCTTGGACCACATTGTGTTAAACACTGCAATTTAACAAAGTTACAGAGAATATCTGGCAGTTTCTCCCCACGAGCCCCTGTGATTTCAAAGTATGACTGAAAGGCAACTGGGAACTTTCAGAAATGAAACAATCTGCACAGTTGAAAACTGTCAGCTTTCATGTGCTGGACATGCATTTGAGTTACCTTCTTGAGTCTGATTTCACTCCCCTGAGACCAAAACAGGATCAAATCTGTAGTTGTTGAGAGAAGAGCCTCATCAGCACAACAAAATGGGAAAATAACCCTGAAAATAGTGCTGAGGTAAAAGCCCTTCTACTCCTGCTTATCCTTCCAAATGGCTGGGGGTGAGAAAGAACATGTTGCTAACTGTGTCAGGAGGCACAGACTGAAAATTGCTTAAAAGCCTGTGCACAGTAACAGGGTGGATTTTACCCAGCGGCACTCCAAGAAAATTATTGTAATTGCACTTTTTAGTTATTACCAACTTGGTCTCCAGGACCTTGGTAAGTGCCATTAGACATCTGCTGTGGGACTATTCTCAGCAAGCTAAGAAGACACCAAGTCTTTTAAAAATATAAATAAGTGAAGATCATACTGGGTGGGTGTTTATTTTTTTTTCTTTTTTTTGTTCCTCCCAAATAACATTCCATTTTCTTTTTTAAGCCTAAATATTATTATTATTGGTGCAGGTTGGCATATGCTATTTGCTGTAATAAGTACTGAGTTAGATAGCATGTGTTCTACTCATTTTAGCACTTACAATAGCTGAACATCTGATTCAGATGCATTTCCCACATAATTGAAGTATGCTATAGGTTAATAGAAGTTGAATATTTAGACTCCTCACTTTTCATATTTCACAACCTGTATTTTCTTTACTTCTGCCATAATTCTGCAGGGTTACTATTCTTGTAAAAAGAAGGGGAAATGGAGAGAAAAGGGATTGTATCCAGAAAACAGTGGATGGATTAAGAGAAAAAACCCATCTATTCCTGATGTGAGAGGAATAGATAGAATAGAGGAACCCATCTTCACTGTGAGAGCAGAGGCAGAAGCAGGAAAGGCCTTGGTGATCTGCAGACACTGTTCAGCAATAGATAAAATGTGAATATGTTGCCAGTACAGGCTTAATCATGAATGTAAATCACATTTACGTTCTGTACCAGCTGCTAGGAGAGCCATAATAAACTCCAGCCAGACCAAGCCTCTGCAAACATATTCATAACAAAGATCTCAGAGGGTCAAATACTGAGTGTGAGGCCTTCTTTCAATGGAGGTCTCTCATATCCTTAAGAGGAATCCCAAAGATATCCTAGAACCTGGGTAGAGATGCTGCCATCCTACCTTTGGATGAACCTGTGCTGCTGCAGGCATGGGAATGCAAAATGTACAGCAGCAGGAGGAAAACAGCATGAGAGAGAACAAGTTCCTAAGTGAGGGTTGGATGGGAGCAGTTTTCACCCAGGCTCTTGGGTTGTTCCAGTTTATTAGCAAGTGCTTGCATAGCAGAACTGAGTCAAGGCTACAAGTACACTATTAAATGTGCTGTGACCTTCCTCTGGCACTGACCCTAATGGCATGACACAATCAATATCTACCCTGTGAAACTCTCTTGCCTTCCAAATCAGGATGGATGCATCTAATGTGCTTCTTGGAAATGTCCTATGGCCCCTTCATTGACTGGTTAAGTGCCTGGGACTTGTCTAGAGAGTGTTGGCTGGTCCTGACCAAAACCATGCCACACAAACACACAGTGTTATACAGCAAGGTGATGTCAGAGCTTGAGTAGGACACAGACACAGTCAAATGTGTCAAACAAGCAGATGTGTATTTTCCCCCCAGCAGCCTGATTATCTGCTGTAGCTATTCAGGACTGCCAGCTGTCTGTGGTAAACAGAAGTTATTCTGCCCCAAATAGACCCACCTCAGTGGAAGTGGCCCCTAGATGGACCCAACTTCAACAATCCTCAGACTTCTAATAGTTCATCAGGCCAGTGCTCAGCAAAACGCAAGAAACCTTTCTTGCAGATTGAGTCCTCACCTTGCAATAACCGCACTGTAGACAATGCAGAGCTGAAATGGCAGATGGCCAGGAAGGGATCCATCCTTCAGAAAAGTCTTTTCCTCCCCATGTATACTCTACTTATTGCTCAGGCAAGAAAAAATGGTAGGGCAACAGCAAAAAATAACAATTATATTGGTAGGAATCCTTCCTTTGCTCTCCTCTGCCCTACATTGTCCCTGTTTTCACGAGTTAAATTAGGACACCACATGTAAACAGAGAGCTAACTCAGACTGTCTCGCAGAAGCAGGCCCTCAGCCTCTTGCTTATTCCTTGCATTTTTGTTTTCCATAAGGCCTTACCTTGGAATCAAACACAAAGCTGCTTGTCTCCAGCTTTTGAATATCATAAGACAGAAGAGAGAGACTTGAAAGCAATGGTAACTGCAGCAGAGCAGGCAGATATTCACTTCACAGCAACCCTCTTGGGCTGTTTCTGTGCTTTTACTTCTCAGTTTCCCCCTGATCAAAGAGCAGGCTCCACTGCGTGTATAATACATGAAGCCACGATAGCTGACAGCACCTCTGGCTCTGAGAGCTGGGGAGTGTTGGGGAGACTTTGATGTCTGCATGCTCTGAATGGCCCTAAAGATGCTCTTCCCCTGATTGCCCACACATCCTTCAAACCCCTGCTCAGAGGCAGAACTGAAGAATTACAGTTTCCTAACTTCTTTCACTAGATTGGTGCCTTTTTTTATCATCCCCTGAAAGAAGCCACCCTAACTGGTCTATCTGGGGCCTAAGGAAGAAAGCAGAGGACAAGATTGGTCTAAACCTGGTGAGGAATAAGAGGAGGAGGAAGAAAACTTGTTCAGTGACACTGACAGAGACGGATAAATACAGGGCAGTATCTCAGAGTGGAGAAAAACCATTCCCTACTGCTGCACAAAGGAAAGGGATTAGCTCCCAGCACTGAAGCCATGCTTTATGCTAGGCTTCTACATGCTTTGAAGCACAAGCCTGAGAAATTGAAAAGGAAACAATCCTTAATCCTGCTTTTTCATGATTTATTGATAAAGTCAAATCCACTTTGCTGTAAGTAGCTCAGCTGTTTTCTAGAAGCCAGACTATTTCCTGAGATACAAGGCTTTGCTTATATAAAGAGATCGACATTGTTACTGGGACAAGGGGTGGGGAGGAGCAGGGAGAGGTGTGTGGGAGAAGTTTGGATGCCCTTTGTAGAAGGCTGCTTTTTTTGATTACATTATTGACGTTGTTACTATTTGTTTTTTGTATGACTCAGGAAGTGGTATATAAAAAAGGGAAAAAGTATGAGGAAAGAAAAGCATTTTGTCCATTTTTACCAAGACATTATTCTGAAATTCCATTCAATTGGTCCATTTTTTTACTTCCCATAACATGGAATTTTTTTCAGAAAAGAATAACATCTCCTGTTGTCATCCTGTCCAATATGAATGACGTAGATTGAGTTACATATGACCCATACAGCTAAAAAAGACTATCCACTTATTCCATTAATGGCTGCTAAGCACACAGGCCTTAAAAGCATCATGTCAGTGTATTTCAAGGTCTAACCCAATGAAAAAAGCTATCTGCAAAATAGAAAGCTATAAACAATTAATATTCTGCATAAACACCATTAACAATAATGGATCTTCTAAATCAGAAAGCTTTTACTGATTCATCTTGAGACTGGAGGTTTCAATAAAATAAATAGCAGCTTCCAACAAATATGAAAGGAAAAGCCACTAGAACAGATGCATCCCATGGTCATTCCACTCAAAATTCTGCAGTTCTACTGATGGCACTATGCTTGTATTAGTCATCCAAGATGACATATGAAAAAAAAACCTCGATATTGGTTAAATAATATCACTTTTGTCAGTAATATCAAAATTTTTTTTTAAATACAAACTGAAAAGACAGGAATTAAGTACATGGCATTTTACCTGCCTGAGTCTGCATTTAAAAATATAATAAAAGATTAAGATATAAACCATAAATATGGACATCATGCATTTTCATGTTTTGTCAAATGTTTTTTATTAAAAAACCCTCGCAATTATTGTTTTCATTTTGTAATTTTCAAGGACCTTGGGTGAAAATATCTTTCCTATGCATGAAGCAAACTATTTTAAATTTTCTGAAGTACTGAGTATTGAATGACCCAATTCATTTTAAATTTTCTGAAGTACTGAGTATTGGATGACCCAATTAAATGTAATATGCAATTCCTGCAGTCACCAAACTGCACCTGATGAAGTGAAATGGCAACTTTTTATACAACTTCATGTTACTGTTCATTGCTATCAGGAAAATGAAGTCCAGGCTTTTTACAGATACAGATAATGAAAATAACATATTGGCTCTAAACTGAAAGAGTGTAGGTTTAGATTAGATATTAGGAAGACATTTTTTACTGAGTCTGGTGAGCCATTGGCACAGGCTGCACAGAGAACTGTGGATGCCTCATTCATGGGAGTGTTCAAGGCCAGGCTGGATGGCACTCTGAGCAACCTGGGATAGTGGAAGTTGTCCCTGGCCATGGCAGAGGAGTTGGAATGAGATGATCTTTAAGATCTCTTCCAGCCTGAATCGTTCTATGATTCTATGAAATAGCAATTCATTAGCCCTGTCCAAACCCCCTATCAGTTTCCACCCTTGATGTTACCCTATCAGTGCACTCCTAATTTCTCCTTTCCCTCCTGCCACTATGGTATTTCATCTCCAGGTATTTGTGAATCTCAGGAGATCTGGAAGCACATCATGCTTCAGACATCTGTAACTCAGAGCAAACACTTTAACTGCTCTTTGCATCTCTTATGTCCAAAACAATTTTGCTTTGCAAAGTGGAGGCAACAGGTTTCTTCTTACCCATGTGCGCCATGGCAGGCAGGCAGACAATGCACCTTTCTCTCTTTCATCGCTTCCTGAGTATGGTGTGACCTTCTCCCAGAGTTGTTCTAGACCCTGAAGTCTCTCTAAGAGGGTGTCTTCTCTGTGTATTGCTTTAAGGCAACCTCCTTATCTTTTATTGAAAATGTTCCTTACCCTTTGTTAAGTCACATTTTAAGAGAAATAATCCATTGCAACTCTGTAAGAAGCATATATGTCATCACAAGTAACTCCAGAAAATCTCAGGACTCTCAGAGACAGTGTAAATACAGCAATGGAAGATCTTTATTATTTTCCTGAGAATTCTTTCAACAGGGATGGAGAAATCAATAGTGATGTAACATCACTAAATTCGATTTGTCATTTCTCAATGTTAATAAGAGGTATTCTATATTTCTCTTTTGTCTTAGGAGCAAGAATCACCCCTAGAATGACCCATTATTGTAAAATGCAGGCGAACCCAATGGGAAGGAATGATGGTGTCTAACGCCACTTCAGAAGGCTGAATGATTTCTTTATTATAACTATGCTATAATACATTAATATACTATATAAAGGAAGATACTAAAACTACATACCTACTTTCTCTAACTACCATATCTAACTAACTCACAACTCGTGACCCTCTTGCGAGAGTCCAGACACAGGTGGATTGGATTGGCCATCAGGCTCAAACAAGTCTCACCAGAATCCAATCAAGCAATCACCCCAGGTAAACAATTCTCCAAATACATACCACATAGGAAAAACAAGGAGCAGAAATAGAAATTGTTTTCTCTTTCTCTCTGTGCACCTGTATGAAAAATCCTGAGAGAGAGAGAAATGTGCTTTCCACAACCCATCATTATTATTTTTATTACTTTGATGGATTTACTGAACAGCCTACTTTAGGATGAAAGCTCAGCTGTATTGCATGAAGTGCGCAGCGTCTGAAATTCTGTCATCAAGGCACATGAGAAATCAGTATGTGAGATGTACCTGTAACCTGAGATACACATACCAAAAAATGCCTTAATAAAAATAAAACTACAACAAACAACCTTAAAGGAAGCAATCCAAAAAGCTGCTATGTGGTAATTTCTTCCTTTTGACAGAGAAGAGAAGCAAATGAACATAATAAAAAGGCAGTGAGGGAGAGGGTGTTCTATTAGAGACTGAATTTGCTGGTAAACTTTTTAGTGAGTCAGCCAAAGAGCTGAAATTAACTGAAATATGTCAATACAGTATGTGGGCTGTTGCTGTGGATATTTCATTTCCTGAGGGACTGGGGGAAATCTATTAAAAAACCAAATAGTTGCAAAAAAGATGTTGACCAGACTGTTCCTTTTTATTTTACTGATTTTATTTGCTGTGGTGGGCTACAGAATTCTCACTAATTAAAATAAATAAGTGAGTATCACAGAGAGAAAATTGTTAAAGAAAGATATAAGGAAGAAGTTTTGGAAATCAGATTTCATATAATCATGGAATGGTTTGATTTGAAAGGGCCCTTCACTGATCTTCTATGGGCAACCTGCTCCTGTGTCTCACCACTCTAACTGTAAAAAAATCTCTTTCTTATGATCTAAATCTCCCTTCCTTCACTTTAAAATAATTCCTTTTGTTTTATCACTAAATGTCTTTGTAAAAAGTCCCTCTCCAGCTCTGTTGTAGATACACTTTATGTACTGGAAGGTGATAGAAGTTTTCACTGGAATGTCCTTTTCTCCAGGCTAGACAACACCAATTTTCTCAGCCTGTCTGAGAGACACTCCAGCCCTTTAAGCATCTTTGTGGCCTCCTCTAGACCTGGTCTAGACATTCATGTTTAGAGAATAGTCTAAGATATTCATGTCTTTCTTGTGCAGGGGACCCCAGAGGTGGACACAGTACCCCACACAGGGTATCACAAGAGTGGAGTAGTAGGGGTGAATCATCTCCATTGACCTGCTGGAAAGCTTCCTCTTTTGCTGTCCAGGAAGCTCTTTTTGTCTTTAATATTAACCTTCAAGATCTGACAAGAGAAATTCTTGATAGGGGAAGGAGAGAGACAGAATGAAACAGAAAAGATAAATTAAATTAATTAGGGAAACTCAAGTTGGACCTTAAATATAGGTCAGAGCAACCCTGTTGAGATGTGCATATTCAAAGAAAAGTAGAGCTCTTTTATTTCATTTCCTTTTCTTCCACTGTCAGTCACCATCCTAATGTAAAAGACAGTATAAGACTTGATTGCAGATGAGATCACAGTAAATACTCCAGCCCATCAGCAGCAGTTTGTTTTGGGTCTGTATTAGTCATAAATCATTAGTGTCATTGTTTTTTTTTTCACTTGAACTATTTTTCTTCTACCCAAATCCTCCCATCATACCTTGGTCATGGCAGAGGACAGAGCTCCACCTCAGTGTATGTTCTGGCTCTCCATATCAACTTGGAGGATGTTCCAGGGCAATATTGATCTCAGTTAGAATCCATATCCTACATTAATACAGAGTTAAATACATATTAATTTCTTCAGTCATTAATAATGTTTTTTCTTCATACTCTGATATTAAAGGACAAACTATATCGCCTTCAATCTTCTTTGATAACACAGAAGTCAACCAAATCTTGGTGTCAGTTTCAGGATAGTATGAACTGACACCTAGGTGGCAGTGGCTGACAAGGAAGAAAACAATTGCACATTGATTATTCTGAAATAACACTAGAATGAGATAGTTGTGATAAATACATCTGTAGACATGCTTTATAACTGGAATGTGTTAATTTCTGAGCTAAAGTTAACTTCTGGACAAATTTAAGCTACTGCCTAAAGAAAAAACATAGAAGTAGAGAATCATAGAAAAAGTCAATTTTAAAGGGACCCATAAGGGTCATCGAGTCCAACTCCCTGCTCCTTTTAGTCCTGTCTAATGCTGAACCATGAAACTAAGAGCATCATCCAGATGCTGCTTGAACCCTGGTAGGTTTGGAGCCATGACCACTTCCCTGTGGAGCTTGTTCAAGTGACCAAGCACCCTCTGGGCGAAGAACCTTTTCCTAAAGTCCAGTGTGAACTTCATCTGACACAATGTCACCCCATTCCTTCAGGTCCTATTGCTGGTCACCAGAGAGAGGAGATCAGCTCTTCCTCCTCTACTGTTGCTCTGGAGGAAGGTGCAGACTGTGAGGAGGACACCCTCAGTGTTTTCTCAGGCTGAAGAAACCAAGTGACCTTGGCTGCTCCTCCTGTCTTGCCCTGGAGGCCTTTCACCATCTTGGTCTCTCACCCCCTCTGGACACAATCCAAGACCTTTATATTCTTCTTTTACTGAGGCACTCAAAACTGCTCCAGGACTCGAGATGAGGTCATCCCATCCCAGAGCAGAGTGGGACAATCCCCTCCCTTGCCAGGCTGGTGATGATGTGCCTGATGGTCCCAAGACAGGATTGGCACTCCTGGCTGCCAGGGCGCTGCTGACTCATGTTCAACTTGCTATGGACCAGGACACCCAGATCTCTTTCTACAGGGCTGCTTTCCAGCTTCATCTCCAAAAATTATGTCTTGTGTCATATGTATCATTGGACTACATCATTATGTCAATGTCTTCTCCATTTTATACATGGAAAGTATTCAGCAGAACTCAGTGAAGAAGTTTTTTCATATCTATGCAAGAAAAGAATGCATTTTACAAATGGCATGCACCAAGCCTGTGACCTAATTCCTGGTCTATTCAATTAGGTCCTGGCATCTTCTTTTTAAAGGATAAAAAATCTGCAATTCAACTGAGAGCTGTATAGTGCATAAAAATGCATTTTCACAGCACATTTCATTAAGATATAATATATAATATTTTCAGGCAGGTGTCAGTGCTGTGAAATGTCAAATACTTTTTTTTTTTTTTTTCTTTTAGAGGGCTTTTAAATATTAGTACAGAAAAACTGCTGTTTAATTGAAATTCCCTTTGCTGTCACTCAGGCAAACAGAAGGATTAAACCATCAATTAAATGGTGATTATGGCGCTGTGTTACTTTGCAGAATCTGAAATTAAATGTTTAAGAATAAAATTTTGTGGAAGAAGCTGTTGAAGAGCTATTTGAGGAAACAATCTCTAACTTAATATCTAAAAAAACTTATTTCTGAAATATAATTTTATATGTATTTTCTGAAGAAAATGAATGCTTTTTCTTCAATTTTGGAAGTACCAACTAAATATCATAAATTAAATAAAACAAGGAATAAAACAGAGAAACTAAGTTTTCCCTTAAAGAATCTATGCAAATTCAGGCTCTAGCCTCCAAAACAGAGCTGAAAATAGATGCTCATTTTTCCAGCTCAGGCTGTTCCCTGGGAGTGCAGGATAGCTACTGGGGACAGTGAAGATGATGAATGTGTAGTACAATTTAAAGCAGAATTTTTTTGCTCAGTACACATAAATGAATGTTTTCATGCTCCATCTCAGTGCAAAATAGACGTGGTCACTGCAGTCCTGGAATATAGATAATTATATAATATAGATATAGTCCTGGGAGATACAGAAAAGAAATCGGTCTCTTCCTGAGCCTTATGTGGGTACATCTGTGATGATTTAAGCACAACTTCAGAACAGAAGATTTTCTGAGAGGTGCCTAACTCAGGGCTTGAAATGTAGCTTCTCTGTTTGACAGGCTGATGCAAAGCAGGCTTTCCAAAAATCTGGGAAGCTCACAGCCACCAGACATTTCCAAAATTTGCCATGAATGGTCTCAAAACCAAAAAATAGGGAAGGCTGGGGGAAGGTTTCATATTTGAGCTTCAAAAGACAATTGGCAAAAATTTTCAGTGTTGACTGCCAGCCATGAAGAGTGATCCAGTCACACATTAAATTTTGTGTCATTGCAGTTACTTGATAAAAAAAACAGCACTTTTGTCACAAAACTGCAGATAAAGTAGCATTTCCCCAATGTGTTAGCTACTCTAGGAAATAACCCCTTTAGATTGCACAGCTTTCTGGGGATGGACTGGCACATCATGGTAGGTTCCTGACCAGGGCAATGGTCTAGTCCTTTGATGTGCTGGTTCATGTTCTGGCTCTCCCTGGTAAAGTTACCAGTCCTCTCCTTGTTCCTCAGTATATTTAATTTACTTAGCCTTTGGTCAGATAAGAATATCAGTGCAAACTCTGAAGAAAGCTCATCTTGGGTATCTGGTAGCTAATGTTGTAACCAAACTGCACACCTGGCAAATGCCACTGGCTTGCTGCATATTCTTATCAACTTAAACAAGTTATTGCAATGCCTGCTCTCACCTGATAAAAAGTGATGAATACAAATGCATGTAGTTTTCATAATGAAGTAGCTCCATTTCTAATCCATTACTAATATGCAAACATAATTCTAAGGTAAATTTCTAATGTTTTGAAGACTGAAGGTACCATCTTTTTATTGCTGGTGCTTCTATATCAATATCTCAGGCTTGCATTGTGCCACCTGTATTATTTCTGTGCCACACTAAAATAAGTCCGTTGCTTTTCTCTAGAATTTTATGTCAACTTCTGTTCAAATTTGATAAGCACTCTCTCATAACACAAAAGCTGTGTACTGCATGGGTGACTGGAGGTACGAACATTTTCTTCTTGCTGGGACAAAACAGGGGTGCATTTTTGATATGATAATAGAGAGGGGGTGCTTGCAAGTTCTTCTGTCTTTCAGTCCATCCACACTGTGACTGATAACTGTGAGAAAACAAATAATTTGGAAGCTTCTACCTCAACTTTCTTTGAAGAGAAATGATGCCACAGATGTCTTAAGCTTAAAAAGAAATATGCCATAGGGTAGAGTGGCTGTAGTCAAAGACTTTAATAGCATAAACCTCTAGCAAGAGGGTCCAATTCTCAGAACCAACTGTGAGTCTGAAACAGGGAAAGGATAAACAATTTGTGGGGGAGAAGGTGGGCTCAGGGGGAGAGCATCCAGTCCTGTGATTCCTGTAGGGATTTCAATGACATAAATAAACAAGTCAGAGACATTGCTGCAGCAGATCCTCCCTAAGGGCATGGTCAACTGAGAAACTTTAAAGGAATGCCTGTTGTTTTTTTTTTTCCTTGCCAACACAATTCATGTGACAGGTATGGTGTTTCTATAGCAACACAAATTTACTTCAAGAGACAGTTTGCACAAAAGGAGGCCAAAGGCTCCAACTCTCTGAGTACACTGATTCAGATAACTGTGTGGGCCATCCAGCATCTACTGCTGTGCTGGGCTGACCAGCAGGTGCCCAACAAAGCAACTCTCTCAGATGGACAGGGGAGAGAAAATATAAGAAAAGGCTTGTGGAGTGAGATAAGGACAGGGAATGATCACTCACCACGAACTACAATAGGGAAAGAGACTTGACTAGGGGAAATTAATGTAATTTATTACCAATCAAATCAGAAGTCAAACAAAATCTTAAAACATTTTCTCCTCAATCCTCCCTTCCCAGATTCAATTTCTCTCTCAAATTCTCTCTCTCTTCCTCTGCAGTAATTCAGGGGGCCAGGGAATGGGAACTGCAATCAGTTCATCACATTTCTGCTGCTCCTTCCTCTTCAGGGGGAGAACGCCTCACAGTTTCCCTCTGCTCTAGAGCAAGGTCTGTCCCATGGGGCACAGCCACCCATAAACTTCTCCAGTGTGATCCCTTCCCACATGCTGCATCTCTTGATGAACTGCTCCAGTGGCGTCCCTCCCACTGGGTCAGTCCTTCAGAAACAGTCTGCTCCCGTGTGGCCTTCCCTCGGGGTCACAAGTCCTGCCAACAAACCTGCTCCAGCATGGGACCCTCTCTCCATGGGTTACAGGTCCTGCCAGGACCCTGCTCCAGCCTGGGATCCTCTCTCCACAGGTCACAGGATCAGCCAGGACCCTGCTCCAGCCTGGGATCCTGCAGGGGCTGCAGGGGGATCTCTACAGGGTTGTCTCTCTCACACACTCTCCCTCCTCTCTCTGCCCGCAATTGCAATTTTGCAGCAACTTTACCCTTTTTTAAACACATCATCCCAGAGGTGTTGTCACTGTGGCTGAAGGGCTCAGCTTTGGCCAGCATTGGGTCCATCCTGAAGCTGTGGCTTTGGCTCTGTTGGATATGGGAGAAGCTTCTGGCAGCTTCTTAAGAAGTGACCCCTTAGTGCTGAATCCTACATGGGGCCTGCAGTCACTTCCAGAAGGGGCCGTGGCCATCGTCACAGACAACCAGGCTCCCACGTGGTTTAGGTTCATTCTCTTTCTCTGGAACATTTTCAGCTATTTTTCAAATGGCAGCAGTTGCTCTCAAGCAGAACAGGATCTCACGGCACACAAAATTCTGAAGTTATACAAATACATTGTTTGCTATCTGAAAATACACAGGCTGCAGAATTTAAGGAAAATAATTTACTAACCTAAATTAGCAGTTACCTGTGAAAAGAGAAATAATTACCATGCTCAGCTGAGCATAGATGATTGAAATATGTTACATTCCAATATTTTTTGATGATTCTTTTACAAATAATGTCCCATGAAGCCACAGAAAAAAAGTTATGTCAACAAGAGTTCTGCCTGCCTTCTGCTGTAGGAAATCAAGTCTTTGGATCAATGCAGAACAAAGGCATCTATGTCTGAATTCATCCTGAAATCCATCTACATGGGTTCCCTATTTCTTTTGCGTTTTTTTTTTTTTTCATTTCATGACTTATTTGCCAGTATTCACACCAATAACAGGCCAAAAAAGCTTAGTATGAAACTATTACTCCACATTCTAAGTGACACATGACCAGTTTTACCCTGTTCCTACTGAAACAATGCTCTTGACTTGACAACACATTTTTAGGGTATTTTCCAGGGTACAAGAGGGAATATAGGCACTGATCAGAGAAGGTATCACCTCCTGGGGAGCTGCATCTGAAGATGAGGAGAGAAAAAACAAAGATATGAAGCCCTGGCTGGGTCTTTTATTATCCTTCCTTTCCTTTTTTTTTTCATTGGGTCCTAGTTCTCTTCCACTGGCTTGCTGTTTTTTCAACAGCTTGATTTTCCTCTCTAAGAGAATTATAATGAATGCTGGGTTTTCTGGTAACAACGGCCCCAATTCTGTCTAAACATGACTCTAAATCTGTGATTGCATTAATGGTGTCCTTTTCTTTGTTTGCAATATGCTCTTTCCTTAGTTTTAAATGAAAAAAAAAATTGCTCTCCAGAATTCCCTTATTTTTAAACTTTATGCATTCCTTACTCTCTTTCTCTCTTTTTCACATTCAGTTAAATAATTAGCATTCCTCCCTTCTCTGCCATTGGCTTACTAGTTCTGAGAAGCTCCCAGTGCTTTTATAGAATTTTAGCTCAGCAATGGATGTGTTGAAGGGCATTACCATCACCTCAGTACTGCTCACACATTTTGTAGATGCAGGTTATCTCTGTTTTAATCCTTTTTATCCCTTGTTATCTCTGTTTTAAATGTTCATCATGGTCAATTTACCACATCTTCACTCTAAAATGAGCTTGGAAGTCCATCTTTGTAGAATCCTCAAGTATGGTCCCACTTAACTCATGCTGCCCTACTTGTAAAATAATCTCATTTGCTATGAAATTTCTTGGCGACTTCAGTGGCAGCAGACTATGTTCTGAACCAATTCCACTAAAATAAATGGAAAATAAATTCTGTCTGATATTTACTACAGGTAGCATGTTATGCTTGGAATTTTTTTTTCTTATATGCTGTTTGGTTTCAATTTCCCTCTATCAACAGCTTTCTTTGGTGAAATAATCAGAATTTGGTGATCTTTTTTCACGTTGTCCTTCTCTTCTTCTCTGTCTTTTATTTTGTACTGTCTGAGAACCCAAGGAAAAGAGTGTCCTTTAATAATCTCAGAACAAGGTTCTAGGAGAGATGTGTAGGTTTGAATTATGTGGTGTCACTGTAACTGCATTTGTTTGTGCACACTATATCATACATATCATACTGATCTTGTAGGAAGGATTGGAAAAAAAATAAATAAAGGAAAATTAAAAACATAAATGCCTGATTTCAGTTTACCTGGATATTTTAAAGATATTTTGACCTAAAAGCATCACTAATCTGCAACAAGGTAAAAAAAAAAAAAAAAAAAAAAAAAAAAAAAAAAAAAAAAAGACCAACCAGAGGCACAGACACTGATTGCCCTGAGAAGCTGTGGATGCCCCATATGCCCCATCTCTGGGATTGTTCAGGGCCAGGTTGGATGGGGTTGTTGGAGCAACCTGGTCTAGTGGAAAATGTCCCTGACTAGGGCATGGGGGTTGGAATGAGATAATATTTGAAGTCCCTTCCAACATAAATCATTCCATTATTCTAATAGTAAATATTAAGTTTTTTTTCTGCATTTCTGATCCGTATCAATTCCCACCACTAGCCTCTGTTAAGTTCTGTACAGCTTCCTCCAAGCTGCTGGGATAGAGTTTGAATTCAGGCAGCTGTTACCCTGCTAAACATCATAGCTGAAAATGAGAATAAGAGTCTTATAAAAAGCAAGACTCGTGTTAGCAAATGCTCTCTTTCAAGAGCTATCAAAGTGTAAAGAAATTTGTAGTATTTTTTAGTTCTGGGCTGAAGGTGTTTCCTGTAAATGTAGGCAGGAGTAGAGACAATGAGATATGGTGTTGATGGTGTGAATATATAAAAATCTGAATGTGCCAGATACTCTTCCAAGTAGATATCTTTCTTTCTTTTTTTTTTTTCAAAGAATAAGCAAAAGTATAAGTTTTGTAATTGTAATGGCACATACAACCTTAATGAGCTCAAAGAAAGGCAGTAACCTTTTAGAATGTATTCTCTTCTGAATAAGAGGGGAATGTGATAAACCCACTACTTATTAGACCAACCATATTCATTGGAAATGGCTCCAAAGGGGGTTTCTTTTCAAAAACTGGATTTGGTAATCCAAAGATACTGCATTATTAAAAGGACCATTACACTTCCAGTCATAAAAACGCATTCTCTCTTTGCTTAGGTTTTTACTTATTTGCAATTCCACTTTGTTTATTTTTTTTTCTGACATTCTTGCTCGCTCTGAAGTCAATGGGAAAGGCTACGTCACAGCATTGTGATACCTTTGTGCATATATTATATGCACCTCAAACTCTGCATAGTTGTATGAGACAGTTGCACAGACTGAAAATGAGAACCAAAGACCATTGTCCTGTCTAGAGCCTTTTAATTTAAATATTTGGACTCAGATACGGTTGCTGGGTGACTGTGAAGAGTTTGTGGGATCCTTCTCACATAACAGAGAATGATAGAATGATTTGTCTGGGACGGGACCCTAAAATCACCCGCTTCCATCCTTTACCCTCAGAGAGACCTGCAGGGCATGGAGCACTGGTGGCAAAGCCCAGGCTAAGACAGGAGTGGAAATGTCTGTGTTTGAGTTTTGACCTTTGAGTTGCCTCACTGCAGGAGTCTGCAGAGAAATCACATTCATTCTCTTATCTTTTGATTAATACAGAAGGCAACAGGCCAAAGCACAGACACAGAGGAATCCAGTGCTCTGTGCTGTAGAGGAGTGACTTCATCTCTGTGGACATGTTTCACATCCACTGCTCCAAACAAGAGTGTCATCTCCCTCAGACCCATGACAGAACAGCCCTCTTTTGAAACCTGACACAAGTTCTTTGGGACAGGCAGGGAACAACATATCCTGAACACACATCTAAACTCAGAGACAAGGACAATGTGTGTCAGAGAGCTGACATGATACAGTTTTGCCTACCAACCTATTAGTTTGATGTTCTTTTTGAAGAGAAAACCGAAGGTGAAAACACATCAAAGAACCCTGGATAACTCCAAATCTCCTGACATAATGGATTTACCAGTGATGTTAAAAAAATAGATAGAAATCTGAGAATGGAATTTTTTGGGAGGCAGGCTATAAAGTCTATTTCTCAATTTAGACTTCAGATTAAAAAGAATCAACTGCAAAAATCTGCAGGAAATACAGCCATAAGTTTAAGTGTTCAAGGCCAGATTGGCTCAGGTTTTGAGGAAACCGGTCTAGCAGGGGGATTGGAACTAAATACCCTTGAGGTCCCCTCCAACCCAAACATTCTGTGCTTCTCTATGGCCTGTTCACTGGGGACAGATGCAATGCTGATCTATTCTGGGAAGGGAAAGAGAAGGCAATCAGTGCATGTGTCACTGCAAGGTCTTTGCTATGACCCACAGCACTACAGCACCTCATGCAGATGTGAGCCCAAACAAGTTCCCTCAAAAGAAAAAGTCAGGAAACTTATACCCAAAAGCTGCAGAAAACCCAGATATGAAAACCCCAGATATTAGTGTGGGATCTACCTTCTCTGTTCTGCAAAGGCAAACTAAATCCTGCCTGACATCTCCATGTTGTGGCAGGTCAGCCCGTTCATAATTTGCTGTAATTGGCACAGTGACACACTGCACCTGCAGGCAAATGGCAGCTTGGAATGGTGCGAAATCTTCTGCCTCTTCTGACAGAACATCAGAGCTTTCAAACTGATCTCTACATCCAAAAGACCCACTGATCAGCATAATTGAGAGGCATTTCCTTTGGGTACACATAGACATTAAAAACCCAAACCCACTGTGCAATAAATCATGTGCATCAGGGTGCATGAAGGTTCTTCTGCAGGATCCTTGGGGGCTGCAGGACTGTAGTTAGTCTTTGTGTGCCACATATATACATAATTTCCCTGCCTGAATCATGCAAAGAACACTTTGACCCTGCAGCTCCTCTCTGGTGCTGTTCCCCAGATGAGCCTTTCAGAGTCTTCCAGGACTACATCTACTTTCTGCAATTTGAGGCCACAGATGGTGAGGGGAGAGAGAGAAATCAAGTCCCTGGATCTATATCTCCAGGCTTTCTTTAATCCTATCCTAATTTTTCAACTTGATTTTAAGCTAGATGCTGCAGCTATTTTAAGATTTAAAGAAAACTTTACCTCAAAAAATATTAGTAAAGGAAAACAATTTTAGGAGTACAAGGTGACTTGTGGGGTCATAAAGTTCAGGCCTCAAACTCACAGGAAACGATGCAATTAATCTTTGGTCAGCAAAACATACTTCAAACCCTGGGGCAAAAAATATTTTAAAAGAATCTATGTGAATCTTAAATTCTAGAGTGTGAGGACAAAATCTCCAAATATGATATGTCAAAGAAAAAGGCTGAGAGAGATGTTGAGTGTTGCCACTGTACTCACCTCCTGCAAAGCCAGCAAGGATTTAGGAAAAAGATTAAATAAGCAAACCATACTTTACAGGTCTGCAGAGCTTTGTCCTATTAATTGCCTTCTGTCTTCAGCCTGAAAAATATTTCCACCCTGAGTGCATATTGAAGAATTGCCATCTAAATTCTGGAGGGAATTCTGCTTTGTTCCCATCACCAGCACATCCCACCATACACCTCTGGGTAAATTCTCACTTGTCAGAGGAAAACAAGGAAAAAAACAGACAAGCACCACCAGTAACTAAAACCAGAAAGAAATAATGAGCAGGGAAAGGAAAAGAATCAGACTTTTTTTACCCCAACTATTGGAAGTCACTAAGGGAAATTGCAAACCATGAAGTACAGAATAAACACCAGGCAAGTAAAGAGAAGCCAGGTCTTATAGACCTTTGACACAAGAATGTTGGTTCAAGTCCCTGGAAACCTTCTTTCAAGGCTCACTTTCCTTTGTTTTATTCAGGAAACTGAGAACACCTTTTACTTAATTTCATTGCGTCTGCTGTAAGAAGGCACAGAAATGTATCATCCAGCATCCTCCTGTAGCAGCTGCAATGAAAGATTTGCTTGGAGTCTGACTGCATAATAGTGCTTTGCCTTCTCATTAAAATAAATCACACAAAGTGTTGTCATTGCATGCTCTGGGCTTAAAAAGAAGTCCTCAGGTCCTGCGTATCTTAAGGGACAGGCATGAAGGCAAACTCTGAAAGGCACATGGAGAATAAAGAGAAAAATGTTCACAAAGGGAGTGAGAATAAACTTTCAGTGTGCCTACTTTTGAAAATTCAACCTCTAGGGTGTATTAAAAACGTCCCTAAGATTTTACGTGAAGTTGATTAATTTGCCATAGTGAGAAAATTCAAATGATCATGCATTTGAGATTGGCTACTCTGTGTGTGTGTCCACCTTTTTTTTTCCCCAAAATGGAACCTGAATAATGAAATACAGCCTCTGGAAATAGCATTGCTAAATTTTGAGGATTCAGTTGATACTTATATATGCCACTGGGAGAGACAGATGCTTCCATTTACAGATAGCATCTATTAATATTTTGTATATATATTTATAGATCTATATATCTATATCTTTATATCTATCTATATCTATATTTAATTCTATAAATATATATATATATGGAATGTAAGTGTATATATGTGCCCGAAATATTCAAGAGCATCACAGAATCATTTTTTTTTACCTTCTCCCCTTCCTGTAATTGCTAAGCAAAATATCCTAAAACATCACACACAAATCTCAGTGGGTTTTCTTTTTTCCCAAGGTCTGGGTGCTGACTCCTACACCTTTGCTCCCATCTCCAGGGCAGCTATTAGCAGTGTGTAGGACTCTGTCTGCTCCTGGCACAGGTCACCCTGAGATATTATTAAATATTACACAAGATGTTTATTTCCTGGGGAAGCCCTGGAGCCCTGAAATTCTGCCTAGACCCTCTGAGACACATTGTTTCCCACATCACTAGATGGCACTATTAACTTAAAATCATGGCACAGTTCACCGTGAACCTGTCTCCAAGCCTCAGATGTGGAAAAGAAGTAGCAAAGAGTCTCTCTGCGTGAAGAAAGGGAGGCAGAGTGGAGGCTGTTGACCAAACAGTCTAGATTTTTAATTTTGCCAGATTCTAAAACAGTAGCACTTCTGAAAATGGTCCAGGGCACTTAAAACCACATGAGAAAAAGCCTCAGGCTAATTTGGCTAACTTGAAAGTTAGCCAAAAAGGTCCAGGTTGCATCCTGAATGCTAGGTGAGCCGGCTCCTTTCTCAGCTCCTGCCCGGGAGCCCATGGAGTGTTTGCACCTGTGGCAGGAGGATAAACACAATGTAAGTTGCCTGTTACTGTCCTTAAAGTCTTGAAGCCTGTGGGATCAGCCCTGGGTCCATTACTTTATAGTAAGGAAAAAGAAAGAAAAGGTGCTTGTTCAGAAAATCACAGTTAATTAAATTATGATCTGAAAGCAGCAGCTGTTTTCTGTCCTTTAGTGAGCTGATTTTATCTCTCATGGTTCATTATTGGGAGAAATTACTATTTGTTGCAGGATCCTTTGCAGTTTGGGTCAAAATGCAAGGGGATGCACCCATTTGTTTATGTAATTGTGCTGTCTGCTGCTGCTCTCCCTCTGTCTGTGGCACATTCAGTCTCTCCTGCCCACTCTGTAGTGTCGGGCTGGTGCTGGGGTCAGTGGAGCTGTGAAATGGGTGTGAGAGTTCCCTCAAAGCTCCTGGGCTGGAAGTTTCTCAGCACTGAGCACAGGGCCAGGAGAAGATGCTCCAGGCACAGATAAAGTCAGGAGCAGAATTCATTGCTTACTTCTGGGAGCCCAGAAAAGACAGGCTGATGCTGGTACCTCCTTATAATGATGCTGCTGGGTTAGCACCCGAGGTGAGGCGGGGGGTGGGGGGGGAATGTAGTAGTTTGACTTAGATTTATGAGAAGTTTTGAGTTGAGTCCCATGCTCAGTGCCTCCTTCTAGGCAGACACCACCATCAGACAGCATCTCTTTTCCTGGCACTGCTGTAAAGCAGTAAAACTTTGTCAGAAATTATGGATGAGCTAATATATTGTACTGCAATAAATACTTCTGGTACCCTCTGGAGTCTTAGCAATGATTAAACTGGTGTGTCTTTCTGGTGAGGGTAGAGCAAAGGTGGAATCACTCCTCCAGGATTCTGCACAAGGAAATGAACACTAGAAACCTAAGAAATTCAGGTTCCCCAGCTCCTAAATTAATTCACGACCCTGAAGGAGATGCTTGGATTCCCTGAACAGTGAAGATGAAGAGGTAGGAACATAGTAATGGGACCTGCAAAGGACATTACCTTGAATAGGGTGTAGCAAAAACCAAGTGCTGAGAAAGGGGCTGAAAATACAGTTCTCTCTAAGATTTTGGAGCTTACTTCTGTACTGCCCAAGATTTCAATTTCCTCTCAGGGTTCACTTCTTTTGGCAATTCAGTGTCCCAAATCCTCCCACATACTGCAAGGAATGCTAAGTTCTCCCTGTTTCCATGTCTAGCAGATAGAGATACCAGGAATTCCAGGAATAGGAATTCTGCTTTGCCTTCTCATGGGGGGAGAGAAAGAGAGAGCTTTACAATGGTGTTAAGACTCATCTTGTGAAAGAGGGAATGCAAATTCAATTACAGTGTAAATATTTTAACATAAAATGCAAGAAATGAAACAACTGAGTTTTCCATGTCCTCTTCCCTTCTCCCCCTCCCCTTCCTTCAGGATACTTCATTGCCTGATGATTACAGCTTAATCTTAGTGGATTAGAGATGGGATATTGAAATACATTTAGTCCTTCTCCATCCAAACTATGATAATGTCTGAGTGAAGCACACTGTGTGACAGTGAATTTATTATGGAGGGAATACGAAAGGTATTATATCAATGGCTTTAATTTGATGTTTTCCCTTAATTTTTCTTTTCTCTTCTCAAAGAAAGCTCTTTGAGATGATGGAGGTTTTGTGCTGTTTCTGTTGAAAACTGCAGACCACAACCAGAGCAAGCTGTGAGAAAGTGAGTGTGGGAGGGAATGAATAATAAAAAAAACAAGAGGATTTAATAAAATAGGAATATATTGACATGGCAAAGGCAGGAACTCAATAAAGAATGGACAATGCATGATTGATGGTGAGCGCTGTGTCGGTAAGCACTAATTCTGAGATCTCACTGTGAAGAAAAAACATTTTTCTTACAAGATACCAGGTGTGTGGGGAGGAGTACGTTTTCAAAGTCATGTTTAAAAAAAGCTTAAAGCAGAAGGACATGTCTTTATATTTCCTCTCCCCCCTTGTACACACATGCACACACATACAAAAAGCTGTGGTGAAAACAAAAACTATCTGTTATCCTCCTGCTTCTAATTCCTTTACAGATTTCCCCCACTTCTTTTTCTGCTGTTATTGCAGCCAAAGCCTTCTGACACTTTTGTATGGCTGTGACATCTGCCAAGAGAGGGGAGAAAAGAACAAACCCTGCCTTTCCCATGTCAGTGGTGGCTTCAGGAGAGCACAGCTGCTGCTTGTATGGCAGGACAAATCAGCCTGGTTTACTTTCCTCTTGGAGGAGAAGCCACCCTGATCGGAGCAGTGATGTCTGCTTTCAAGATAGGTTGACTTTTGGGTGTGTTTTTCTTCAAATTGGGTTAGGGGTGGTAACTTTCAAAAGGTAGGAGCCACTGCAGTAGGTGAAATGCATTAATACCCTGGGTTTCTTGTCAGCCCTGAACATTTTCTTGAGCTTTGTGTTACTTAAGGAGAGTGAGTTACATTTCACTTTTGGTTTGATTGAAGATAGGTCTAATGAATCAGCTCATCTATGATTGGACTAGTTAATTTTCTCACAGCCCTCATTGAAAGATTTTGAGAGGAAAAAAAAGCAGGAAGAAAAACAAAGAGAGGAAAAAAAAAAACCCAGCTACATGTCCAGATTCACACCCCAGTTCTGCATAATTTAGCAGAACTTTATTTAGGGATCTCTGTTTAGGGTTATTTGTCATTACTTTGCCCCATATATCACTAACCATACAATAACTATGTGGCAGTTTCTTTCTATAGAACCTCAGCTGAAAGCTTACAACAGTACACAGGATTTGCAGGTGGAATAGGCAGTGCAGCTCATACATGTACATGTGGGAGGGAGGGAGGGAGGGAGGGAGGGAAGGGAGGGCTGGAGGGAGACAAGTGGGGGGCAGAAACAGTAAAAGAAAGACTGGTTTATTAGTAGAGTATAATTTTCTGTACACTAAATACAAGAGCAGATTTGTTTCTAGGAAATGATGAATCAAGTCAGATCTGGTGCTTGTACAAGGGTGACAGCCTGGTTTTCCTCAGGCATGAGAACAAAATGGAAAGCAGCCGTGCGACAGCTGCTAATCCTCCTTTGGAAGGCATCCAGCTGATACGGTGACAGGGCTGGCATGGACCCTGTGGAAAAGAGAAGGGAATAGCCCTAGGGAAAGTGTGCCCAGAGGGTACAGTGCAGCACCAGTAGAGGTTTCTCACCATGCTTTAGCTAAGCTTTTATTTCCACCCACAACACTAAAATCCACTGGAGCAATAAGTAAGAGTTTAATGTGCTCTGGTTTTTATGTTAAAGGAAGGAATCAAAGCCACCTTTTCAGAGTCAGTAAGCTTAATGCTCTAAGAGTGAGGTTCACTGAGCCATGGAAATGCTTAAGTTTTATGTTTCTTGCCATGTAGGGGAAGGCATGAACTAGGTATTGGAGGCCTAAAATTGCTCTACAGTGGGGGAAGAACTAAATCTGTTAAAAGAAGTAGATCTGTTAAAAAGAAGTAGTGATGAGAGCATGCAGGAAAGCCGTCCTTTTTGTATATAAGGTATCTTTGACTTAAAATTAACTAGAAATTCCTTGTGGGAACATCTAGCCAGGGATGCCTACTTAATTAATCTGAATTCCAGAGCTGGGAACAGCCCAGGGATGCTCATCTCAGCCAGGGTGGTAACAGTTCTGGGACAAGTGTGACAAACCATGGCCAGGCACAAAGTGGTTCAGATGGGACCAGTTATGAGCTGTGGCCTTGACATTGACTCCAGGAGGACATCTGGTATATGAAACTCCTTTGGAGCAGGTATATGAGAGGGATGATGTGAAGTCTCCTGGAATGTTACAGCTCCTTTTTAGACCAGCCTAAAAGTGCAAAGTGCTGATGTCTAAAGTTCAAGTCATAGACACACAGCAAAATCTGGCACCATAGGGAACCATCGCTCCCACATTTTCTCAAGGGGAATGAAGGCACACACTGACTTCAGACCAGGCTTTGGAAACCTCCTAGCTAAACCCTGTTCTGCATGAAAGAGAGAAGACCCAAACCCAAGGTCACCTGCCTTTAAGCACACTGAAATTTTCATATTATCTTATTATTGACTCAGGGGGAAAGAAGGCTCAGAATTGCGCTCTCATTCCAGTGGAATTTTTTGACAAGGTAAATCAGAGCCACTTTCATGATATGGTGGAAAAATGAGGAAGGGGAAGAGGAAGGAATGGGAAGAGAAGAGGAAAGGGGAATTAAGCCACATTGCAAAGTGGTTTTACCTTCAGGAGAGGCAACATCCAGAATTACCTTGAAGAAACCTTGCATTTTATCAGATGGGTTTTGTTCCATTGACTGAGGGTATTTAAGAGCAAAAAATGACTGAATAGATTTCAAATTTCTCAAGAGAATTTTAAAAGCTTTTCCATAGTAAAAGCTTGATTTTATCTTGCATTTGGTTTTTGGTGTTTGTTAAGGATAGCCCCATGTTTGTGTACAGTGTCAGATGATGCTACACTTTTACACAAAAACATGAATTCCTTTTAACACCTGTTGGCTGTGTCAGTTTGGGAGGCCATGCAGGTATGAATGGAGGGATGATCCATCAAAATACACATTCCTCTCACATTACAAAAAGCTCTCCCACCACACCAGGAGTGCTAATGGAAGGAGCTACATTTGCTATGGCTACATGGGAAATCCATTTAACCAGTCAACAGTTTATATAAAATCCTGAAATCCTGAAATAAGATATTGTTTACACAAAAAAGATTTTTTTTTGTAAATTGTTACTTGTGAGTTGTTTGTTTCTTTTTTCCTCCAGCAAACTCCATCTGATACTATTTAAATTACTAAAACATCACTTCAGTATCAATTTCACCCGTGAAGGAAGCTGAATTGGGGAGAAACCTTGAGAACTGTTGCGTGAAAATCACATCACCCTCTCTAAGGGGTGTTAGTATAATTTCCTGCTTTGAAATCAAGGAAATAAAAAAGTTATATTGATTACAGAAAATGACAGTAACTTGTCTGGAAACAGTAAAACAAAACCAAGACAGATAAAACCAAGCATGGTACTACATAAATGATCACCTCCTCTATTGCTCTGGTACACCACCCTAGCCTAAAATTGGAGGCCAGTGCTGTCATAGGATATGATGGTCTTTTCTCCCAAGGAACAAGCAATATGACAAGAGGAAATGGCCTCAGCTTATGCCAAAGGAGGTTTAGAGTGGATATTAGGAAATATTTCTTAAGTGAAAGAGTTGTCAAGCATTGGACCAGGCTGCCAGTGGTAAACAACCTGGAGGTATTTCAAAGGTGTGGAGGTGTGGATTCTGGGGACATGGTTTAGTGATGGACTCTGGCAGTGCTGGGTAAATAGTTGAACTTGGTGATCTTAGAGATCCTTTCCACCCTAAGTGACTCTAAGATTCTATGACTGACTGATCCCAGTGTCTCCTTTCAAGACTCCTACAGCAATGTCCAGTGTCTTCTGTTCTTGCTGCAGACTTTGGGACTGTGCAGGGGGGGAGATTTTTCAGAAGGGTAATCAGAAATCCTCTGAAAGGAATCAGTTTATAACGCTGCAAATATCCATCCCACAGAGGGTTGCATCCCCCAGACAAATGTGATGGCAAAGTGTAACCTCCCTAAATTATAATAAACTTTGATTTAACTGAGACAGTAATCTTGTTTTAATTAGAAAAGAGGAAGAAAACCTGATCTCTAAATTTTAACTTCTTTGGGGACGAAACAGGTGATCTTATAAAGAGCTGTTCAAGGAAACCAGAATGAGAGATGGTCTGGTACTAACGTAAAGACTTAACAGCTGATTGTTTTCATTTTAGAGGTAAGAAGAGCTAAATGAGCCAGTATAAAATATAGTTTTCCAGAAGCCTGAACAAGACCAAGCTGATCTGTGTCCTCATTCACTTTGTCAGAAAAGAGGTGCTTTTCTACATATTTAGAAGATGGCTCATTTCCTCCAAAGGAAGATCTCATCTGCCTATGGAGCATCATAGCATGCTCAGATCTCATTTTTCTGCTCTGGTGTTTTGCCTCAAGCCAAACACAGATGTGAATTTAATTTGGATTGTGCAATTACATGTTATGCACACTACAGTTTTTTGTTGTTTTCTGTAGCTACATTATTATATCTGAAGTATCATAATACTGCTAACTTTTACAAATGTCTTATAAAGTAAATTTGTTTTCATCCCACAGTTGCAGGGATGCAATTGTAGCAAATTGCTGGCATAGTGAGTTTGGTGGGTGTGATGGGAAGGATCATGCCTTTCAGTGGGATGTCTCAAGATGGCAGAAGTCAATCCACATTTTCAGGTCTGCATCTCAGATGACACCAACAGGGAATAAAATGTTCAGTGTCTCATTTTGATGATGACAGGTTTTTACCACACAAACAGGCAGCTGAAAACAAACAAACAAAAAAAGCCTAGCGGAGCCATAAATTTTAAATGCATGAATCTGCAATAAGAAAAATATTTTAATATCTGCAGAGCGTCCAGTAAGGATGTTTACAAAACTTCATTTTTGAGATAATCAGCTGACTGGTAATGAGTGTTTAAAAGCCATCAACACTCCTTCTCCACTATATTTACCCTTGGCCTTCCAGCTAAAAGATACCTGTCATCTATGAATAAAAATGCAGACAAAAAAACCTCTTCTGAAAATAGATATCTGTGTTTCCCCTTCAAGAAGTCTTTCAAGCTTGCGTTGAAAACCCAGGTAAGAGAAGCATGGACTTCAGCACATCCAGAAGATTTTAGCTCACATTTTTTCTCAGAGTCCTCATCCTTTTAATGCAAATGAGGCTGTTGAGGAATATATCTGGTCCGGGTAGCTCAGCTCACAGGCTGCACATTGAAACAAGAGGACAAGAGCTGTTTGGGATAACAAAGAACAAGAAGGTGGGTGATTGCCAGCCAGGGGAATGGATGTTAGGGATGCAGCAGAAGCAGAAATTGCCAATCTTTTGGATAACATGCAGGATGAAGACTGGTGATGCCAGTGAGGTGGATGGACATGGAGAGGGGGCAGGAGCTGAAGTCTCAGGAGAAAGAGTGAGACTTGCACCAGGAGACTGTGAGGGTATAAAAGCCCAAGAGTTCCTTTGCTGAGGATTCTCTTTGGAGGCACCGAGCCTGAACTGTTTCTGTGTTGTTGCTCCATGAATAAAAGGTTTTATGGAATAAGACATCTGAGACTGATATGGGAAACCTGGGGTTAAACTGGTAAGGAAACCTGCTCTGGCTGAGAGAGGGGGATTTGTAGGGAATCAAGCAGGTATCTGTGGGTTCACTGCAGCTGCCCACTGTGAAGGGGCTTTGGTCACCACAGTTAAAGTCCCTGGCATTGGGAGTGGGACTTCTAGAGTCTCGTGAATGGGCAGGCTGGTGAGTTTCCACTATAACATCAAGACCATATGATAAGGACAACTTCTAATTGCTTTTCCTTGGCTTTAATTTGTTTGCTTCATTTTTGAAGCAACCAGGATTTGAAAGCAAACTTTTAAACAAACCTGACCCAGCTGTTCATTCCCCATTTACCAAAGTCTTTTTGATCTGTATTATCCACTCCAACAAGAATAATTGTCCAAAATGCAGTAATGTTGAGCTGTCCAGGCTGTTTTTAGAGAAATAAAGAGATAAATTAGTTCCCTTTGTATTTCAGATTCCCTTGGAAAAAAAAAAATCCTGTGCTATAAGAAAGAGACTTTGAACATCCTATACCCCTGAGACTCTCTTGCACTTGTTTGTTTTCTCTCTTAATTTCTGGAATTAGGTCTATTAGGCAATAAAATCATACACCCGTTAGATGGCACTGTTAGTTTCTACTTTTCCCTCCATCACACCTGATGAGTTTTTAGAAAGAACTGGGTCAAAAAGAAAAAAAAAAAAAAAAAAAAAAAAAAGAAGAAAAAAATAAGAAAGCCAAACTGAAACAGATTTGGGCTGTGTGCAAGTCATTTGGAGTCAGGAACAAACAGACCAATCTGCACAGAGCTGATTTGCACAGATGCTTTGGGTTCCCCTGGCTGGAGCTGGGACCACTCCACACACCTAATAATAACCCCCTATGATTGTCACTTCTGTCTGGAAGCTGTTTAGCTGGACAAACACGTAATTTCAATGGCAATTTCTGCACTCCTGGATGTATAGACATCTGGCATTTACCAGGTACAGAAGGTACTATACAGCCAGCTCTTAGGTAGGCTCAGTGGGATTATTGCTGCAATTTTCTGTCTTTTCTCTCTATGTGTGGCTGTCTTATATGAAAGGACAGTGGTTATAGACCAGTGTGCTTAAGAAGATATGAGCAATTTCCTGCTCTGTCCTTGACCCTCCCACATCCCCGCTGTGTTCCCAAACAAATAAACAATAGAAATCCAGCCTCAATGCCTCTCTTTTCCACAGGAGTTTTTGCCAAAAACTGCCAATACATATCTTTGTGAAGGAAAATTGGTGGGTTAGAACAAACATCCAAAAAACACAAAAGCAGATTGAACAGGAATATTTTTGGCAGCTGCGTGGAGGTAGAGTGGGCTCCGTGACAGCTGATTTTAGAGGCACTATAGTTAAGCACAAACAGAAAAATGACCAGAAATAGATGGCCATCAGTTCTCAACTTTTTTCAGAGAGGAAGAGATATTCCTTTCCCTTACACTTTTAAACATTTTTCATTTTCTTTCTTTTTTTCCCCTTTCCATTCTATTCTTTTTACTATATTTACTAGAAACAAAATTTGCAAATAGAAGAAATAGCATGCTCTAGTACTGCTTCTTTACCATAAAAAAAAATCAAGAAAACTCCTGTAGTTTGGGAGTTGCAGAGTTTATGTAGATGTTTTGCATTTCTGTTTCTCAGCTGACCAACCATTTACAAATACTTTCTTCTCATTTATGTCAACCCCTTAATGCAGAGTTTGATAGTACATTCAGGCTGCCATGTTTGATCACAGAAGTTAACGCATGAAAGTTTCTAGAAACAAAGTTATGGGCATTTGAACTGCCTCCTTTGCTCAGATTGTTAGCTTTATGAAACTTTTAGGAAAGTAAGTATCTTTGTGGTCTCTGTTTCTCAAAAGGGTTGTCAAGCATTGGTACAGGCTGCCCAGGGAAATGGTGGAGTCACCATTCCCGGAGATATTCAAAAGGAGAGTGGTTGAGGTCCCTGGGGACGTGGTTTAGTGGACTTGGCAGTGCTGGATTAAAGATTGGACTTAATGACCTTAGAGATCTTTCTGCACCTAAATGTTTCTACAGTTCTTTTGAGGGGAAAAGGCCTGAAGAAGAGAGAAGGGACATGGTCGACTCAAGTGACTGACCCCTGGGAGAGTTTCCTAATCTAAAAAATCCTTGTTGGTGTCATTCCAGGGAGTAACATTGCTTTTTCACATTTCTAGATTTGTCCTAGGACTTAGAATCCCCATCTCTATCATGTTTTGTAAATGCTGATGAGGTGAATTATAGCAAAGGTCATGCCTTTCTCTTGTTTTTTTCCTCAGCCTTTCCACTCAACAGCCTTGCTCATGCAAAAGCAATGCTGCCTCATAAAATATAATCTAAAATATTGCTCCTTCTTCACACTTGCATTTCTTGTGACCCATGAGTTATGAACCCTGACCAAAATTTTTCTTTTCATATGGGCATTTAGAAATTTTTGTGTTTTATCCCCAGCTACCTGTAAGACCTATAAGACTACAGCTATTTATGACTCCTCCACCCTTTCAGTCAAGTTTGATGCCTCCAGCCATTACTCCCAACATTATTGCTGAGATGAGACTGAAGGCACACATACCATTTATATCAGGGCTGTATAAACCTGGGTACTTTGGTAGGGCACTTAAACTGTCCATGTAAACCACAGATTTGAAGCAAAATGTTAGAATGAAGTTGGGGAAATTTTCACTACCTTCATGCTCATTTATCACTTGTAAGTGAATTATTTCCTTTCCTGATGAGAGTCAAAATTTAGACATTTACATATCACTCTCCTTCCATGCAGGTTTAATCAAGATCTTTTTGGTAATCTATAGAGGATTCTTAAATTTAACTCAGTCTGGATCCACTGTGCAAAATCTCTTCCTGCAGCAGCTGCTGCAGTAATGGACCCTCTTCAGGGACACCCTGAGACATCAGCATCCTCAGAACTGTGAGGTTGGTTTAAATTATATGTTTTGATTTCCTGAGTAGCTCTGTGGTAGTCAGGATGGAAATGTCAGTATTCCCAGTCTAATTCCACAGGGACCAGTCACTGCAGCCCTAAAGGTGGGGCTAGAAGCCTTTACAAATGCTTTCCCAATTGCTGTCAATGGTAATGATCCTGGTGGTCAAACCTGGCCCTGTCTGGGAAATTTTCAAGAACAAACGCACAGAGTCACTGGCACACAAATACAGACATAAGAAAATATATGAGAAAACACAATGTATTACTAAGATAACTCCAGAAAATTAATGTAGCTACATTTAGGGGCACTAGGAATATGGAAATATTCACTGTAATTGCTTTTCACTATAATTCATTTCAGGAAGATGAGAAGGTTGAAATGTAGGGGTCATGTAAAGACCCTCTTCACTGGGAGTAAAAAAGGTAATTTTGTAGTAGTGTCTCATCACTACACTTTCTGTCTTTAATATATTTATTTGTTTGTTTGTTTTGTGGCTAAGGAAAATACATTGAAAACTCCTATAACAATACCATGGTTCCTTTTTACATTTTCTCTAAAATAAGCATGGAGGATCTATGTATAATGGACTGCTCCAGAAGAAATTAATATTTTTACTGGCTTTTAAAACAATCAAGTAGCTATCATCTCTATTCTTTGGAAACCACCAGAAACAAGATAGTTCAGTGTTCCTTACTGTGGTGATGAAAATTCAGGTTTAGAGTAAGTTATGGAGCTGATTCAAACTTTATTTTGTGCAGGCAGTTGTGTATATGGCATGCAAAGATAGACACACAAAACCTGTGGCCACCTCAAAAATTCCCACACTTCTTCAATTACAGTAAGTAATTGAAATTGATCTGGTGGTAAAGCTTTCAAACACCCATGGCCACTTTTAATGTCATCTTGATAACAGGCACAGAGAACCTTAATTCAGGAGGCTGCATGTTTAAAGCTAAATATTTGCTGTTATCCTTCATATGGTGCACTTAAACCCAAAAAACTCATTATCTCCTTTGACAAAGTAATTCACACAGGCCTTTCATAAACTCTTCATTATGGCTATTCCTGAATTATAGACATTCATGGAACAGTGCAGATATTTGGGAGGAAAACAGGAAAAAAAATAAAAAAAGAAGATTCCTAATATATTATCTAAACTTCCTGTGGTGAGATATTATTTACAAAGTGACAGGGGCATTGCAAAAAGGAGTGAGACCAAGGACATGACCCAGTCCTTCCTGATAGCCCTGGGATCACCACATGGAGGAACACAGTTGTGGTCACAAAGGCCAAGCAGTGCTGATGTCCCTACAATTTCATACATTGTGTGTTCCTTTGCTTAACACTGATGCACAACGTGAAGGTTGCTTTGTAAAAGGTCCTCTTTCACCTAACCTTAGGTACACGGAAGTTATTTCTGGGGACCATTTGGATCCTTCCAAATACAAATTTATAACCTCATTTTTCATCGTCTGCTAACATTTAGACTATTTTCTTATTTGTAAAACATTTGCCATGCAGGTGAAAAAATCAATTTATAACCTGCATTTTCTGTTAGGATAAATAAATCCATAGGAATTACTGAAAAAGCCAGGGGCTTGGCATATTCCAAAGCTCCTAGGCCCAAGAACAGAATTCTGCTCATAGTTACACCACCACAGTGCTGAATAACCAAATCAGGATTCAGTCTGCTGTCATCTAAACCCTACCAACAAGACAGTGCATTCATGGGTTATTTTTATGTGTTCAGTTAGAGTGATTATGTGTGGGATTGAGTCCAGTTGAACAGCCAAGGCCAGATTTTGTTTATTTGCTTGTAAAGCTTCTAACACATTTCAGCCATGGCATAAAGAAGAGCCATTATCATTCCATTAAAGAAGTCTGACAGTAAAAAAATCCTGTGCAAATTGAAAGTGATATGATTACTACAGCATTAGATTGTTCCAAAGTCCACAAATATATCTACAAAAAAGTAAGGAGAAAATCAAAGATACGAGAAAGTCAATAGTGAAATGAACCTTAAATCCTTGAAGTACTTGTTTATAAATCCATGACATCCATATTTATTAAAACAAAGGAGGATGCTAAAAGTCCAAAATTATGATGTGTCAGTTTATCTGGCAAACAGCTGCATGCTCTTTTCAAATTCCTTGCTACACACAGATTTCAGTGACTGAATCAAGAGCAAACAAAACCCATCAGGAGCACAAGCATATGAATCTATTAACAAATGAAGGATGTGTCTGGAGCAATAAACAAGAGAACATATGTGTATTCAAACTAGTGAGCACAAGTTCCTGGGAAAATAAAAAAAGTGGAAGGAAGAAAAGCAAGTCAGCAAGTGATCTGAAGTGCTGGGAGATATGTAGATTAAAGGAAAGAAGTATGCAAGCAATCTCATATCAATTTTAGTAGATTCAGTTTGAAATATATTTCTAGCCTCTCAGGAGAATGGTTGGAATTTCAAAGGTGCTTCAGTGATACTCTGGCTGAGCCACAGTCTGGAATACTGAACTGTGGAGTTGCTGATTGCACAATTGTATGTATTCAAACTTGTCCTCAAAATAAACCCCCAAAAATAACACCTCAGTGGCCACCAACAAAATCCAAGCCCCAAAACTTATTACTGCACTGCAGCATTTATTATCAACCCATGACTCCACCTCCAAATTCTTTCTCTTAACCTGCCCTGCATTTTCATTTGACTCTGCTTCTCGAGTTCACCTATGTCTTTACCTACATTGGAAATTTCTTTAAATGAAGGTTCTTTCTACATAGTTGCTTTCCCTATTTAAGAAATCTCTATATTTCTGGAATGCTGTGGCTCCTGTCTATCTTTCCTGAGCAGTTTTTAGACTTGGATTAATTTTTGATTTTGAGTCGAATGTTGTTAGCCTTTGGTATGCTCTGTGAAACATAGTTCATCCATTCTTCCATTTTATTTATATCCATCTGAGAAAAAGTTTATTATATTACCCAAAATGGCACACATTTCTTCCATTAGTGAATATGCAGGTAAAATTGGAAAATAAGCCCTACAATCTCCCCATGCTCTTTCATACAAAGAAAAATACATTGAGACAGAATTTGCATGTGAAATCTGCACAGATTTTAGTATAAGGTGTTAGTAATGCCTGCTCATTCTTGAGGACAGAGTTTCATAATCTTATGGACAGTGGTACTCAGAAAACTCTATCAGAGGTAATGGGATATGATTTCTCTACAAAGGTAAGTAACACACTGCCTGAAAGCAGTGAGATTTTTCAGTGAAATTAGGAAGTCTTTGGGGCATCTGCTGACTGAAGCTGGAACACTATTCTGCTGTAAGTACAGATGGCAATCTATCTAATTCACCGCGCAGAGAGAAAGGAATCAGCTAAACCAGATGAAATTTTTAAAAACCTTTCTGCTTTTCCCCTAGAGACAAATTTTCTTAGCATATCCTTAGAAATCACCTATCATTCTGAAAATGCCAATTCAACATTTAAATCCATTTTCATGTCAATCTTGCTTTAATTCTGTTGCATTTTCAGATGAAGTGTCTGAGCTCACAGTTGCACAGTGCTGCTGGAGGCAAATAGGTAGGAAGGAGTTGCCCATGGAAGGTTTGGATGGCCCATCTCTGGAATTGTTCGAGGCCAGGCTGAACAATGGGGGGCTCTGAGGAACCTGGTCTAGTGAATGGTGTCCCTGTCCATGGCAGAGGGTTGGAACTGGGTGATCTTTAAGGTCCCTTCTAATCCAAACCATTTCATGATTTTATGGAACATGAAGCCTGCTGAAGTCCTATGGAAGTGGAAGGTGCTGGTCAAGCACAGACAGATCCTTCCTAATGTTTCTTGGACAGCGAAGCCTTCAAGACAAAACATATAGACAATGTTGATAGAATTCACTCAAAAATCCAAACAATTTAGGTGGCTACAGTAGACAGGTCTATACTGGAAAGACTTGTGAACATTTTTGCTAGTTACTGAGGATACAAATCCTCTAGATGTTGCGAGTGTTGCCGCAATGGTAATGAGGAAGCAGTTGGGGCATTATGAAGAACTTGAGTACTTAGCAAGGGGGATTTCTTTAAACAAAATAAATTTTAATTCACCAGACTTAAAGATCAGTGTTGAGGAGCAAGACATTTGTGCAATTCTCACTGTACAAGTAAGTGCAAGGCAAACTAGAGCATGACAATGCTTCATTCTGAGACTAAATAAAAGAAAATTAAAGTTATCTTTTATTGTGAAGCACAAAGTATTTTTCTCCTTTTTCCTTCTTCCCAACCAGTATTCTTCAGTGATGCAAAAGTTCAAAACTGCTCACAAGGGATACTTCCTCCTTAAGCCCCTTGCTGTGGAGGCTTTTCCTACCACAGTCCACTCACTTTCTGCATTTGTGTTGCAGACCTACTCAAGGTCTCTTTCATTCCTTCTCTGCACAGCAATTCTCCAACACTTCCAAGGGAAAATCTTCTGCATCCTTCCAGCAGTTTCTGCAGCAGGCAGAGTACAGACCCCAGCAGTATTGTGTCCTCCTTCCAGGCACTACCTTTCAATAGACTAATACGTGTAGTATTAATTCTACCAAATCACTTGATAGCAAATCAAATAGCCCACTCACAGTCTCTGTTGAGAAGGTCACTTGTGTTCCGGAATCTTCTAAAACCTACATGTTATTGAACTACAAATTGTTTGGAAGGTGAAATTCCTTGTCCATAGATACAGGGTCCCTTCTGGTTTTGAGAGCACTTATTCAAGATATTTCAGTGAGCACTTATTCAAGATATCTTGCCTACATAGACATAAAGTCAATCAAATCAAGATAAGGACAAATATTTTGCAGTGTGAGTTTACAGTTATAACATTTTCTTTTTAAGTGTCTCTTAAATTCTCTACATTTCACTCCTCCCTGCTTACTGAAATATGAATATTAACACTTTTTTCATGTTTACCTGCCACATGTACAGGAGAAATCAATTTTCTACTTAGGGCAATTGTTCAGCAGGAATAAATGCTTCTCCATACAGCTTGTATCCATTTTCTGTTGGACTTTTTTGTTTAAAAATTGCAAACCAGTAGGAAAGTGTTACAACTTCAATAATAGTTAACTCTACAAAGTTCAAAAAAAGAGAGGGAAAAATGAAAGAAAGAAATTGCAATAATAAAAATCCGAATTCATGAAGTGCAAAATTGGGTAGGATGTTGTGTGTCTGTGTGGGGAAATTAAACTGGTGTCGTATTAAGGCACTTTGCTCTGTCACTTAAATGGCACACGATGATAGAAAGAGAAAGCATAAACTGTAGTTCTTCCAAGCAAAATAAACATCCTTCAGAGCTCAGTGAAGCCACAATGGTTGTTGAAATTCGTACATGAGATTCATTTTCTTCAAGCATAACATGCTTCCATTTCAGCATAACATGAGCAGTAAACAATAATACAGGTGGCTTAAAACAAAGAACACTCCTAGAACAGGCATCCAGTATGCTTCCTGTGAGAGCAGACAATATCACCCACCAAGATAAGAAGCCTTTCTCTGCTATCAAGATGTTAAATTTGAATGCCAGCACTTGAGCTTGATTGTTTAAAATTTTCTCTCAGCAGAACAATGCAGACTGCTTCTCCTTTTTCAGAATTGTACAGTAGTAACATTGGAAATCTTTGTCCTCTGATATAATTTTTTAGGCCAAAAAAAAAATTTCGGAGGTGCCTTCTTAGAAAACAGAGGTGATGTCAACTCATTCAGACCTAAAAGTGGTGTCTTAAATCTCTAAATCTAGGATTTCCATTCTCCTTTCTTCCCAAGAGAGCACTTTGCTTTACAATCATCTTTTCAGGGAGACAGAATATTTGTCATGGAAGAGACAAAATGTTTGCGATAACTTCTTTCTGCAAACTTCAAGCAGATGTACTCTATTCTAGGTAGCATGAGAAGTCAGCTAAGCCATGCAAAATAAGAGTCATGCATATGAGATTTTTGTTAGCATTTTCCCTTATATTTGGTTAGAGGGAAGTCCAAGATAATTCTGTTCTCCCTGTTTCCACTCCAGAATTAATTTCTAGTTCTTGTCTCTCTGAAATAGCCAGAACCATTATTTTCAGAGGTGTCTAGTATATAATATACAGCCTTCTTAACCAGTCTCATGTCCTGCAATTCTTTTATATAATCCAGACTTAAATTACCTTACCTAGATCAATAGCACTTAATTCAAGATGTTCTTGCATTTGAAAGACGCATATCAGTGTCTAATACAACACCTATCGCTTTTAGATCTTCTGTTAGGTATGATAAAGTCTTTGACTATTGCAGGACCTGGGGATTAGGTTCAACATGAAGGTTACAAAACTAAAAGTAAAGGACATAGATCTATTAAAAAAACCCCTCATCATTCCCTCTCCTCCTAAAATTTCCCATTAAGAATGAAAACACAGATTCCAGCTACTCATTAACCTGTTTAATTTCCTAAGTGGAGGTTAGAGAAAACAAACAAACAAACAAACAAAAAACAAAAAACAACAACAACAACAACAAAACCACAAAAAAAAAAAAAAAAAAAAAAAAAAAACCCCAAAACCCCCCAAAAAACAAAACCCCCAAAAAACCCCAAAAAACACACACAAAAAAAACAAGCTTTAGTCAGAAAGAAAATTCCTGGTCATTTATCTAAATGTTTCTAGTTTTAAAGCCTAGCTTGACCATTTAAATACAGACAAGCTGGAGTAATTTTTTTTTTTTTTTGTATAAAAGGCACTTCCAGCTTTTGTGACTAAAAATAAATGATGAAACAATTCATCCCCTAGACTACAAAACACTTATTTATAAACTAATCCCAAAGGATAGCACATTAATACTAATGACTATGCAATTAATTGGTACTAGCACAAATTGCTAGGAGAGGCCTACATGGAGATATGTTATTAACAAGTGTTTTAGCTTTTTTTCCAATTTTAGAATTATTGTGTTACCTGTCTTCTGTATTTCACATGTTGAAGTAATATACCTACAAATTAGTAGGCATTGGTAATGGGGTAGCCTCTCATGGAGGGACTCATTACAACAGCAATCCACAGGTGTCTGATATATACATCTAGTTGAAGGGCAATTATATAGCAGGGTAGAGAAAAAAAATCCCTTTTTCTTCTCTAGCATGACTGTGTGACAAGTTTCTGAACACATGGCTTCCTCTCCCTGCCTTCCCTTTTCCTTTCTTCCTCTTGGGTCTTAAGCCTTAAAAACATATAGCTGTTAATGAGATTTTGGAATTGCAGCCTACTCTGACAGGTGGCATTTGGTGGTTACCACCCTCTTCAGGAACCTCAACTACTACCTACAACCTTCTTAAATAGGCGAACAAAATAAATCCATCCTCCTTAATAACTGAATCATGGAATCATGGAATGATTTGGGTTGGAAGGGATCTTAAAGATCAACTAATTCCAATCCCCCTGCCATGGTCAGTGACACCTGCTTACAGCGGTGCACATGATGGTACAGGCTGCTGACAGGAAGCAGACATGGATGACCAAAAACATCTTCAGTGCAGAGAATTGAAATACAGAAAAATTCAAATAATTGCAGTCCTTTGAATACAACAACCCCATTGCCATTATTGTGTTCCAGGAGAGAGGAAAACCCCAATTTAGGAATGCTCAGGTGCTAAGATATGTGTAATCTCTACATATATCTTAGGGATATATGGATGTACATAAATGCAGATGTAGATAAATGCAGATAATTATGTAGGGAGAAGACATCAGCATGTGAAGCTGGGAACTGATGGAGAAATTTGAGTAAGCACTGTGGTAAAAGGGAAAAGCTTTGAAGACTACTGCAGTCTGGTTTATCAGACTAAATTGAGAGAAGAGGAGGAAGATCAGAGCTTTGCTGGCACATCCATACACAGGATAAACTTCAGGAACCAGCTGTCTTGTTTCACAGAGATGGGTTTGCAGTTTACCCATTATGCTATAGAAAAGCTAATTCTGGGGTACGCTGAAGAAAGCAGATTAAATCTTCATTGTCACTGTCAGCCTGTCTCAAGAAACAATTGCCTTGACCAATATCACATTTTGGGAACAGCAGAGGAACATCCGGCACTGTCCTTAATGAAATTTTGGTTTTCTTTATGAATAAAAGCAAGAAGTGACTTTGCTGAACTCTGTTCTGCTTTTTATTAATTACTATTATTTACTGCTTGACACAATACATAATAGGAAGAAAAACATTTACTTTACTTAAATGAGTTCAGAATTGTATTATCTTGTGTGGTAAGAAAGAAAGCAGCACATTGAAAGTGTGTAATTAACTTGTACCATGAATGATGTGGTGGAAAACAAAGCCCAGTGTACAGCTAATGTGGTAGATGCAAAATAATGTGTTCTCCTGCACAACATTCTGGAGGTGCACATTATTCCTACCATTCATTGCTTCCTGAGTCATGGTGTTATTTGGAAAATAATTAGAGCCAAAACAAAAAACCGAGCCTAAATCAAACACTTTTGTGCAGGGAAAAAAATCTCAGTGGAAAGGGAAATAATGTTGTCCCCACCCCACTTCTTTGTCTAGCAGTGCAAAGAATGCCAAGGACCACAGCATAACAAATAGCCCATCTGCAGCTTAACTGTTTGACAGTCCCAGGAGCCTCTTTGGAGCCATCAACACAACCAGTCTGGCTGCATCCCCTCGGTTTTCTGTAGCCCAGTCACTTCGTGTTAGCCATGTCACTTGTGGTGTCCAGCAGGTCAGACAAAGCATGATGCTTTGTGTCATGTGAAGGAGCTGAAGGAAAATGTTCCCTGAAAAGAGTGATGATTTTGTCCTTTCTTTAAGTATCTCAAACTAAAATACCCTCCCCATATATAGCCTTTATTTTTTCTTTTTCTTTCTTCTTTTTTTTTTTTTCCCAAGGATTCCTGTGGCAGTTGTCAACTCTGACATGAAGGAATCACTGCATTCATCCATTTAATGCACATTTGGGACAAAGAGTGGCACACAAGAGGCAGCAACAGCACTGGAGCTGGAGAAGGAGCTCTGGGACAAGGATACCAGGGCAGCTCTCTGCAAAGAACTTCCTACAGAAGAATTCAAAATGGCCTGTGATAAATAGTTTTTTCCTTTTCTAGCCATTTTTCTTAAAGGGTCTAGCTCACTTTCTACAGCATATTGGAATGGGAAAAACCAGCCACTTATATATACAGCCAAAATATTTGAAACTTTGAGACTTCCAGTCTGATAAAAACCTTCTGTCCTCACACCCCTTATCTGCATATATCCACTTCTGTTAGATTAAGAGTCTGCTTTGTATGTGAAAAGTGACTACATAGAGAGCAGAATTACCAAATTCATAATGTTTCTTATTAAAGCAGTGTTGAAAAAACATTAAAAAGCAGTCAGAAAGTATTCTTCAGGCACTGACAGGAATCTCCAGAGTGTATGCGACCCAAAAGACCCACACCAGAAAGAAAGTGAAAAGCTACTTGTCCATCTCATTAACAAAATACTCCCTGGAGCCAGCAGTGTGCCAAGTATAAACAACAGTGCTAACTGGGCTATTCAAAATAAAAAAACAGTTAATTTATTAGGATACAAGACCAAATAGGAGAGTAAAACAGGGATAATTCTCCTTTTCTCCTTTTTAATAAAAATGGCAGTAAGGTTGAAGCTGCCTCATCCGCTGTGAAGACACTTGAGGTGAAGCAGAGATAACCCTGAGCCAGTTTGTTCTCTCCAGTTCTTACTTAACAACATTTTTTTGTTTTTGAGACCAGAGATTCTTAGTATAAAACTGCTGGTACCATGCTATTATAAATAAAATCCAAGCCCCAAAAAGGAAAGGGTCCTTCCTGTCATATTAGATTTGTGCTATGGAAGACATTACTGTGATAAATAGAGGCAGTTCTATGTTAGACTTCAGCAAAAATGACAACTTGTGCAACGAACCCTTATCAAAATACCCCTTCAGGTGAGGAAAAACACCCAACAAATCAATAAAAAACCCAAAAGCCCAAATCAAAGCTAAACAAAATAGGCTCCCCTAAAACTAAACAGCAGATTTTCACCCTTGATCCAGATTGTGTTTACATTTTTCGTTTGCAACAGCAAGTAGGAAAAAAAAAAAAAAAAAGCAAAGAACAAACCAAACCAAAACAAAAAAACCTAAACAAACAAGGGGAAGTCTAACACAGCCATCCTCATTAACAGTATGTGTCCATTTTCTGTGTGGAAAAGCTGGCTGTGTGGGCTCATACTTTTCCAGTCTTTTCCTCTGAAATAGTCAAGGACTGACACTTTTCAGACCACAGCCAAGACGTAGTGAGCAGCAGGACAATTTTTCTCTTAGCTTTACAGAGAAACAATCCAGGGCTTTCCATCATGCTCCACCTCAGGCCGTGGATCAAATAAACCTCAGAAAAGTCAATATTTTTTTTGTTTACTGGGGGGCTGGTTGAAGTGAAAGAGGCATTGTGCTCAGCCCATTTTTTATACCCACATATGGAGGGTATTACACAGCTCTAATGCAGGCAGAAATACAGGAAATTGAATCCAGAATTCTTTTCACACAATCACAGAATCACAGAATAATGAGGTTGGAAGAGACCTCTGAGATCATCAAGTCCAACCCATGCCCTCACACCTCAACTAGACTATAGCACCAAGTGCCATGTCCAGTCTTTTTTTAAACACATCCCGAGATGGTGATTCTACCACATCCCTGGGAAGAAAATTCCAGTACTTTATTATTCTTTCGGTGAAAATCTTTTTCCTAATATCCAACCTGTACCTTCCCTCACGTAGCTTGGGTAATGCATGTTATGATCTCAACCTGTATTCTGGATTTAAAGGGTGGGCCTGAAAACTTGTACACAGACATGCAGTCTTTTGCCTTCTTTATACTACTTAAAAAATATTAGTCCTTGCCACCTAGACTGAGTTTTTCAGCACGAATTTTTACAAAGAATGAACTGTCTTCACACTGGAAATTTGGATTGCTTAGAGAAGCTGAGTAGAATTAAAATTTGAAGTCCATCTCTCTTTTCTTTATCATAGAAACGTATATTATCTATAAAAAAATCAGTGATCCAGACAGTTAATTTTTTTCCCTTTTCATTAAAAATTACTTGGAATAAGACAGTCTCAAAACGTCAAATGCAAAGAAACTTACTGCTTGTCAATCCTTACACATTAGAATAGATTTTAATCTCCAGACAAACAGTCCTCTTGCATTTTTAGATGCAAAATTGAGTGTGAGTTTAAGTAAAAAAAGAGTCTTTGCCTGAAGGGTTGCATTTGGGCTGCCTACTAATGCTGCTTTGCATTTACTTCATTACCAGCAGGAGCACAAATTTGCTCACAGGCTGTGTGTCTGTACAGCACGCTGCTGGCACCGTGGGTCTGGCTGCTTTGTTTTCCTTTTCATTGAGTCACACCTTTCCCTCTCCTCTCAGTAGCTGGGTGACCAAGCAAAAAACTTGCAGAGAAAAGGAGCAGGGTTGCAAAACACGCTCTTCTTAACTAGGGTTGAGTTGTTACCCATGTTTTCTCCAAGCCTTATAAAAAATATTTGTCCAGACTAGAAGGCTGGCATTTTGTTTTGCCAAAACCTTGAATATCTAATCACATAATATGAGTTAGAAGAAATGCTGATTTTGGGTCCTTCTTTAGCCAATGAAGGAGTGATTCCTTCAGAAACATATTCTTCCCTTTGATTGTAAAAGGAGCCTTATGTTCTTCACTTAAGTAAATATAATTTAAGATCTTTGGGAGAAACCTCTGGAGATCTTTAACACAACTCCTCCATCAGAAAGAAAGTCTAACTCCAAAGGTAAGTTGATTTCACACAGTCTTTTCCAGACTGTCTTCCAAAAGCTCCAAAGATGGAGACACAGCATTCATCATTCTCCTGAGGGAAAATGTTTTCCTCATTTCCAGTCAGAACTTCCTTTATTGAAGGAAGACTGCTGTCTCTTATCTTCCCTAATACCTGTAAGAATTGTAAGAATCTGTCTTCTTAAAAGCTTTTTTTTTTTTTTTTTTTTTTTTTTTTTTTTTTTTTTTTTTTGTGTAATGATGGGAGCCCTTAGAGCTACCTTTACCTTTCTCTTCTCTAGGCTGAGGGGAAGTTCCATTTCCAGCTGAAATTCCATTTCCCCCAGCCTGACTTTATATACAATGCTCTGGAGACCCTGAACACCTTAGCAACCCTCCAGTGGATTGCCACTGGTTTATTCACAAAAGTAATGATAATAAGTAGCATGAGATCATCCCAAAGATATCAGCATTACTCAGTATATATGCAGGCAAGTTAAATGGTACAAAGGGATATCAGCATTTGCAGTTGTGCAGTTTCTTCCATTTGAAAGCTACGGCTCAGTACTGATCAAATTCTGTGAAAGTCACTGCCTTTCAGAGTCACACTAAGGCAGCCTTGCCAAGACCCTCTAGTTTATTCTCCAGCAAAATTATGCTTAAAATGTACAAAATTATTATTGCTAAAACAAAATAAAATCCAACTAAAAAGTAGGCAGCCTATTTTAGGAATATCTGCAAAGTGCAACAGAGCTGGAAAACTCTGACTTTTGCATAAATCCTTGGTGTATATCTAATCTGATTTTTCACCTTTTCTGATTTTCTGCACAACCAGTGAGTAGTAAGTTTGTAAGGCATGATAAATCAGGAAAAATCTCTACATCTGGATAGGAATTTTCTAATTTTTCTTAAGAAAGTCAGAAGAAGCCCCCTCAAAACATATGGTACAATATAGGACAAGTATGACCAAACAAACTCTTTTCTTTCCAGGCTCTAGTCTTGCAATCATGGTTATTCAAGGAAACTTTACTTTTCCATCCTGTTGCTCTGCATTTAATAAACTTAAATGCATGAGAATGAGTCAATACAGGAAGAAATACAGGTTATGGTAGTGAAGATTCAGTTAAGATGGAAACTAATTCCTCAGTAAAATCAAACTATAGTTAATAATAGAAATAGAATCATTCACAAAGAAAAGTGCATTGCAAAAAGGGAAAGCTACCAGATTATCCAGTTCTACATATTTTTATTTTTATCTTGCTGAAGGACATTGTCTTATGTGTATACGTATATATATTATTGCTCTAATTGGAAATAGAAGCATGTTGTCAACTCTTTAAAGTACTTTGGAAGGTCAGTAATATCCAATAATTTTTATATTTTTAAATGACTTGTGAGTAGTGATTCTCAGCATATTTTTTATTATTTTTCATGAGAGAATAGTTTTACATGTGGTTTTGAGCTATAAACATGCAGACATGCACTGACATAGACATCCACGTGCATAAAGACAAAGACCTAAATTCATTGCATTACCTTTCGTTCTCTTTTGGATTTCAGTGTCAACAAATAGAAACTCAATTATTAATATGCAGACAAATTTCCCTAAATTACACCTTTAGCTATTTTTATGACAGTGCTGACAGTGTTATTACTGAGTAGAAGAGAACACCCTACTGAACAGTATTTTCCTGCTTTTAGCACCAAAAAAAAAAAAAAGACAAAAGCTAGAGGAAAAAGAAGAGCTTTTATTTTTCTATATTTCTTTTGGTGATGTGCTTTTTATGCAAATATCTCATAGTTTTCTACAGTAATGGTACCATTAAATGCCTTGAGATTATTTGTAAGAGAAAAGCATTACCTTGAGATTAAGACATAAAGTACTAAGTGCATTTTTAGGAACAGAGAGGATTTCTCTGTAAAGAAGTTAATGTTCCAAAGAAAGCTTTGTTTATTTGAAAGGTTTTATGGTTGTGCTGTTTTCTTCACTTAGCACCTTAATTCTCACGAACCATACGGCTGTCCAGATGTTTAAAATAAAAAGCCCATTTGGGTATTATCAGAGATTACTGAGAAAAGATATACAGACATGATGTTTAGCCCTACAACATAAATTCTCAGGGCATGTAGTACCCAATAAACGCCCTATCCTAGATCTGATGAAACTGAATGCATAAATCATAAAAACTAGGGAAAGGTTTCATAATACTGTTTACCTCTAGCCAGATGCTTTCTGAAAAGAATCTACTAGCCAGGGTGATAATCCTTTTCTATTTTCCTATTTATTTTTATTTCTTCTCACCGTGGCATTACTGGGAAATATGCTTACCAGGGGTTAATATGTTTCTGCCCAACCCAGATGCACTTTTCAGATGTTCTCGTTGCTTGTAATGCCTTGAGAATAGGGTTGCCTAACATCTAAAATACATACATTATCCTTATTGCCCAAATCTTTCATCTCCTCTCCTTTGGGGTTGCCTAATATGCTCACCAAGCTATTATTGTTTTGCTTCGGATAGCTTGGCCCTCTTGCCGAGTTTCATTTGCTGTCACACAGTCACAAATTACAGCATTTACTTCACGCTACCTCCATTCCAAACTATCAGTTTGTGCTTGCTGAACTGGAGAACATGATGATGGATCAAGGCACATTTGTGCTAATCCATTGCAAGTTGATTCTCCAAAGAATGAAGCACGGTAGTAGTTTCTGGCATTTTCTTTCCATTTTAATTTGCTTATGCTCTTTTCTAGTAGTAGTTTGCTATCCCTGGCTTTTTTTTTTTTTTTCCTCTCACTTTTCTTCTTTGGCTTTTGACAGATCATAAAAAATAAGTAAAGAAAAGAAAAGGAGGAAAACAGATGGAAAAGTGATTTTTGTTTTTTACTTTTTTTTTTTACCTTCATAAACAAACCTTTAAAGCTAGACAGCTTTTCTGCAGGTGTAAATCACTCTGGCTCCATTGTGCACACCATTTCATGCCATCTGAAGCTGTAATACAGTACTTTGAAAATGCCAGTGCTGAAGCTGTTGTCTAGACTTGAGTTTCAAATGTAGACGTGGATCTCCTAAAGGACTCAGTTGCACCATATTATCTATATTCACTGACAAACTGCATCTTCTGTGTCAAATCTTTTCAAAAATATTTGCTCCTTCATGTATGAGAATTCAAGGTTAGATTGGTCAATCAAGGGATATTACATAAAAATCAATTAGTGTGTGTTCCAAGAACAGTTCAGTAGGAAAATTCTGAAATAATGGGTTGGCATTTATATGCTTCCTTGCTGAGTCAGGGTCTGGCTTATAGACTATACCCCCACTCCTGTAGCTGCTGGACCTTCACAGGACAACAGGAGAGTTCTCCCTTCTTGAAGAATCCATTTTGAATATTATTTTAACATTAGGAATATTCAATCAAAGGATCATAGGTAAGTGTTGTGTCCTGCACCTGAGGAGAAATAACCCCAGGCACCAGCACAGGTTGGAGGCAGACATGCAATAGAGAAGCTCTTCTGAGAAGGACTTTGGAGTCTTGGTGGGTGACAGCTGACCATGATCTGGCAGTGCTCTGGTGACTAGGAGGAACAATAGTATCCTGGGGGGCACTGGGGAGATTGTGGCCAGCAGGTTCAGGGAGGTGCTCCTTTCCCTCTACTTGGCCCTAGTGAGGCCATTTCTAGACCTTAAAGATCATCGAGTTCCAAGCCCCAGACATAGGACACCTTCCACTAGAGCAGGTTACTCAGAGCCCCATCCAACCAGAACAATTCCAGAGCCCACAGCCACTCTGGGCAATATGTTCCAGTGCCTCACCACCACTGCAGTAAAGAATTTTGGTTTTAATATCTAATCTAAATCTACCCTCCTTCAGTTTAAGGCCAGTCTCCCTTGTTCTATCACCACACGCAATTGTGTACACTCAAGGGTTTACACAATTCAATCCATTTAAAATTAAAAAGTTATTTATTTATCCAGAATCCCCTGTACTATCACATGCAGTCCCTGAGATCTATCTTAGGAATACAAAATGTGTAAGAGCGGACCATGTTTCTGCTGGCAGGTTAGGATTAATTTGGATTTGCTGGATTTCCTGTGTGATTCTCTGGAGTCTTATTTTACTGAAGCATTTCCACTGGATTCTAAAGAAATATCTTACCAAGTTGAATTGATCAGGAATTGTAAATATTATTCTTAATGAATAACAATCATAAGACTCTGGTTTTTAACCAGTTATATATTTGGAGGGTATTTTTATTTTTTAAAATAAGTGTCAATAACTATAAATTCACCCACTGGACAATATAAAAATAAGAACTACTTATTAGAATAAATTTTGTTAATTGTAAGAGAGATTGACAATAGGTCATTGTGAGCTGTGACCTAAAAAGTCAATGATTCTAGAGATGAAGAAAATAATAGAAAAGATTTGATCTATTTTGAACAAGGTTCAAGTATATACACAAAAATACTAGGATGTGTGGTTCAATTAGCAGACAAATTAGTTGCCTCTTCAAATGAATCAGATAGTTTCACATAGGTTTGAGTTGGAAAAGAATCATTCCCATCACTGAACAGAAAAAAAAAGAAAACAAAAAAAAAGCAAACACTTCAAGAATCTTTAAAACTTCCTGAGTCTTTGAAAGTGTGGTGGGTACTGAGTACTGGACCCACCACCTACATCCAGGGCACAACAGGCCAAATTCCTCTGTTTCTCTGCCCTGTCATCAGAGGAAGGAGAATGACAACATCTCAGAAAGGCATTCAGACCACAGGAGATTTAAGCTGGCTTCTGTAAAGCCTTGCCCACTGCATTGACTACATGAAAATTATACAGCAATAATAGCACTAATTTAGATTTGTTCGGTAACAATATTTAAGTGAAATGAGCTGGGGCTTCAGTATCTAAACCCTGCAGAGCTCATACAAAAAGCTGTGTCTGTGATAGTATCATAGGTCTGCCAAGTCATGGGTGGTCTGGGGGAGATGAATAGGGAGTGGTTTCCTTTTCTCTTTTCTCAGCAAAAGTTCTGCAAATTGTTGAATGAAATAATTGTCAGATTCCAAGCAAACAAGAGGTGGCAATTCTCCACAAAAGGTGAAGTGGAACTTTACCTTCAGAAGTTTTACTCTAGATTTGGAGGCATTTAATGCCACAGGAACTTTATTTACACATTTACCCAAGATTTCTCTAGCTGCTCTAAGTTCCTCTTCAGCTTCACAGAGTACTTCTGTGCTGGTAGGGCTGTGATATTTTCCACCCAGGTCATTCTGCTTAATCACGAAGCTTCCTGGAAAAATGTGGTAGACTAAAGATTCCCACAGAATGTCTCACAAGGCAAAAGTTTGGAATGGCATTCATTTCTTCTCTCTGCCTTGAGCCTTTCTTTTTTTTATATATATATAATGACTCTCCTATGAGGTGGGAGAGTGCAATTTGATATTCAACTCTATCTGTACAGATTCATACCTACTTCTCTCATTTTTTGAATAAGCTACTTTAACTGTCTAGATATAGAACAGAGAGGGAGAATGAGCAAATTTGTGCATATTTCTTATTCTTTACTCCCCCCTGAGGATAGTAATCTACTGGATAGCAAAATAATTTGAGATTCATGAAACCCAGCAGAGCACAAGTGGCAGCATAAGTCTGTAGTGTAGTGATTAGAAGCCCCTGGAGACCTAATTTACTCCTCCAACAATACGATTGGATGTAAAAACTGCTACAGGATAAACCACAGAATATTCACTTTTTCATTCTGACCAAAATGTCCAGGTGTGATCTCCTTTCATAAGAATGATTTTTTGATCCAACAATGCCATGTATGGAGATGATTTAATAGGAATGGGGTCTAACATAATAATTTGTAGCAATAGATTCTGGTAGGTGCTAAAGCCATTTTTGCTCACACAGCATTTGTGATTTTCAGTAATGAACAAACTGGTTCTGGACTTTACTCAAACCAGAAAGTTATGCCTGATCTTACCAAACACCTCAAAATGGCCATGTGGTAAGGAGATTCCATTATCTGCTGAAGGTGCTAGGTTATGAAGACTTCCAAGTAAAAACAGTGGCAGATTCCTAAAGTCTCCTTTAAAAGTTCTCAGCATTAACACATTTTAGGAAATTGAACACTTCCTCTTCCAAGCAGTTAACTGGGGCAGCTGGCAGACACAACAGTCAGTACAAAAATACTGAAATATGGAGATCTGTATTCCTTGGCTAAGTGCATCATTTTAGGTTCTTTCTCTTCTAAAGCTCCTTATGTTATAAAGACTCCACATCTCCTCCAGGAAAGTTAAAGGTGGCAAAAGTCCATTACTGAACTGAAGATTAGACTAAATGGCCTGCAGAGATCCTTTCAAACCAATATTCCTATGACTGTAAAACTCATTCCACTACTTTGAAGTTTTGTCCTGAAACCTACATGTAATTTTTAAAAAACAGAGGTTGGTATTTCTTATCATGTCCTACAAGGATATTTCTTTCCTTTTTTCAGCAGCACATTGCCTACATGAAGTCTGTTACCAGTATGCCAGTCTTTTCCTCTTTTGGCTGAATGGCTTGATTTTTTTTTTTCAGACTTTCCTAAAATATAAATCTTTTCAGAGATGTGATCACCTTCACTCCTGTCCTCTGGCTTTTGTCCATAGCTCTCTCTGATGTGTTGCTCTAGAAGCAGCCTCCCCAGTGCTGAATAAATTGAAGGGATAACAGCATATGGGACTGAAGGTTATGCTACTGGTTTTACAGTCATGATGGTGGGAGGGGGTTGGAGGGGGATGATTGTTCACTTATGACCTACTATAACCTAAACACTTCTCTATGTAACGGCTGCTCAAGCAGCTGGTCCCCATTCCGATTTTTTACAGCTGATTATGCCTGTGAAGTGTTATATTTTGCATGAGTCCTTAATGAATTTCAGCATAGTTTTTCCAACCGTATCTCCTGTGTCTCAGCGTAATTTTGAATTCCAGTCTTGTTCTTGAACTTCTTGAAGCTTGTTGTCACCTGCAGATTTAATAAGTACACTTTGCATTCCATCATCTGGATCATTAGCAAAAGTATTGAAGAGCTCCAAAATGAAGGCAGACGCTTGTTGGATCCTGCCCAGGACTTCCCTCTGTTTTTACTATGAACCACTGACAAATAGTCCCTGAGTACAGCTTCCAAATTGTCTTTCCACCTACTCTGTGGCAGTTTCATCTAGTCCAGATTTCTCAGGCTTATTTGTGAAATTAACCACTAAGCCCATATCAGAAGTCTTACCAAACTAAAAATATGACACAACCAGCTTCTGCTCAATCCACAAATAATTTTATAAAGGAAAAGAAATAGTTGGTTTGATAAATCTTCTTCATTACAAATAATTACTCCCTGATATTTCCAAGGTACTTGGAAAGAATTTATTAGATTTTAAAGCTCTTTGTCACTGCACAAATCACTGACACAAACTATTGCTTATCATTTCATATAATCTCTAACCAAATCAATGTTATTTTTAAAAAAATGTCAGTGAGTAAAATTTGTCTTAAAATTAGATTGCAATACATATTACCTCCAAACTAATCATGCTTTAGTCTTTTGTGGTGAGAAAGAGCCATTCACCATAAATATCTAGATTTATGAATGGAGATGTAAATCATATTGCATATCTATGCACATAAAGTACCTCAAAGAAGTCTGCCTTTCAAAACTGCAAGTATCTTTCAGTCATAGAGTCCATTGACTGAAAAAAAGGAGGGCTTGGGATGTAAATGCACCATGGATGTTCAGCTAAGGTTAGAATGAATCCAGAGGAAGACACCACCATGGATGGTCTGAGAGAGTTAGGGCTGGAGAAATGAGGGAGAACTTGGACCACCATCCAGAGCCTAATGGGGACCTCCAAGAAGGCTGGGGAAGGACTTTTCATGGGGGCATGTAGTGAGAGGAAAAGGGAGAATGACCTTGAGCTGAAAGGTTTACATTAGGTATTGGAAAGAAATCTATGTCTAGATTAGGTATTGGAAAGAAACTTGTTGCTATAACTGTAAGGGTTGTGAGGCCCTGGCACAGGCTGCCCCGAGAAGTTGTGGATGCCCCATCTCTGGGACTGTCCAGCAGGAGGCTGGATGGAGCTTTGAGCAACCTGGTCTAGTGGAAGGTGTCCCTACCCATGGTGGGAGCATTTGGAACTAGGTGATTTTCAAGGCTCCTTCCAGCCCAAACCATTCTATGGTTGTGATTGTCGTGGATTGACCATGGCTGGATGACAGGTACTCTATTACCCCCCTTCCCAACAGGACAGGGGAGAGAAAATATGAATGGAAACAACTCACTGTTTGTGTTGTGACTCACCCCTGAAGGCAAGGACGACCCAGGTTGTTGTTAATAGCTCTCTTGCAGTAGATTAGAGTGAAACAGCACTGAATGATCAGTGTTTGTATTTATATATATTTATTTATATTTATATTTATTTATATTTATATTTATATTTATATTTATATTTATATTTATATTTATATTTATATTTATATTATTTATATTTATATTTATATTATTTATATTTATATGTATGGTTTATTCTAGAACAATTCGGTTACAATGGAAAGCAGTTATGCAGCCATTTTGGTTGTTATTATTAGTATCTATAGTAATAGAGCAACAAAAAGCATAAAAATATCACTTAAGAAAATATATGAGGGAAAAGTAAGAAAGAGAAAGAAAGGGTAAGAGTAGAAAGATACCACCATGCATAGATCCCACAATGAGGCTTGATTGTTGTGGAGTGATGGGAATCAATTGGGGGTGGGGAAAGTCCATGAGAACCAGCTCAATCCACTAATATAGGTTCAGGCTTGGTGGGATTGCCCAGGTACCACCCTGTTGGGGTGAGTGGGGGGATAGGTTAGCTTTCATTCCTGTGGTGGAAGACTCGGAAATTAGTCTTGGGACACTTTGGGAGTCTTTGATGGTTTATGACTCTTTCTAGGGCATGTCAGTGTCTCATGTCAGTGAGTTATGCTCCATTAGAAGGGATGAATATCCTCAGGCCTACATGTGAACATGAATGTCCCATGTGAAGTGACCTTCCTGGGGATCAAGGGGTGTGCAAGGGAACATAATTGGTATGATGAAAAACACTATCCCATGTCACAGGATCTGCCTCTTACCTGGCTCAAAGCCTGGACTGCAGCCTCCAGTGAGGGGCGTTCTCCCCCTCTGTCTTGTGCAGACCAGAGGCTTTATCACCAAACATCCAAAAACTAATCTCCCTCTCAGGAGGTGCAAATTTGGCCTCAGCAAAGCTGCCTCCACAAAGAAGCATTCATTTTGAGTCATTAACCACTAACATTTCAGTCTCTCACAGGCTGACATAAGTAGTTTGCTAAAGCAAAGTTTGCGTGTGCACAAGCAAAGAGAAAAAACTCAAGGCTTATTCTCTACTTCCCATCAGCCACTTCCTGGGAAGCACAGGCAGGGGTTGCTCAGGAAGCTGAACCTTGTAAGTAATGGACGTCCCTCTTTCCTTCTCTTTCCTTAGTTTTTAGTCTGAGATGACATCCCATGGTATGGAATATCCCTTGGGTTAATTTGGATCAGTTGGCCGCGTCCCCTCCCAGGATCTTTGCCCCACCCTACTGATGGGGTGTATGTTGTAGACAGTGTTGGTGCTGTGCCAGCTCTGGTCAGCAGGAGCCAAAACTCTGGGGTTTTACACACACCTCTGTAGCCACCAGTACCCAGTGTAGCACTCTGGGGAAATGAACTCCAGCTCAGCCAGACTCAGTACAATGACTCTATGATATGATAGAAGAAACAGATTCATGGTTATTTCAATAGCTAATTATTCTGTTAACTGAATGCAGAATAGCACGAAGGAAGTGGATATTGTTTTTTGCAGATAATTTTTGTGTTTAAGTTTGGATGCTAAGCTTTTAATACAGCCAGTGGAGAAAATAAGCTCTGAATCCCCCTGAGAGGATTTTTTCTTAGGATTCCAACTAGAAGTCTGAAGTCAGGCTGTGTAATTAACCTGCATTGCTCCTTTTCTTCCATTGCCCAGCAATACCACAATGGCCTAGCCTCAACCAACTGCCCATCAGCTTCACTTTTTTATACCTCTTAGGGTCCAGCCTTGATTTCACTAATGTGTACAAGATTGAGTAGATTATTGCCCAAATCCCCGATTCAATTTCCCTTTGCTTTATTGTTACTCCCACAAGCAGGATGAGGCATAATAGTTCATCCAAACTTTCTTTTTTATCCAGATTTATACTGGGTTTTGCTTCTTCAGGGAGATCAGGACCTGGCAGGGCTTACTGCACTGCAGTTATAGGTTGAACTAGCAGCAAGGCACGATCAAGTTTTTAAACATTTCTAAGCATCATTTCCCACTGTTCTTTGCTGCTGTTCATATGACATTCAGCAGTGAGGCTCTTCAGGGGATCCTCCTGGGATGCTCATTAGTGTTTCCTAATTGCTCCATGCGGAGGGAAATAACTGTACATGGCAGGACTCCGTTGTTTCTTCAGCCTGTTTAACTCGTGGGGTCTTAAGTTATGTGTCAAACCACAGAGAATGAACTAATGAGAGAAAGATTAGTCTAACAACCCTCTAATGTGCTATCAGAAGGCCTCTGCTATTGCATTAAGATGTCTTTTTACAGACTAATTTCAGCTTGTCTCTGCTAGACATCAACTGTTTTCTGTCTTGTTCTCCTTGCTCCCTCCCTCATGCTGAGTACAGCAGCAGTCCTGTCTGCTCAAAATGGCCATATACATTATCCACCCTATTTCCCATCAGGGATTTGCCATAAACCAGCCAGTGGTATGCTTAAGGAGTGGGAAATACCAGCCTCTGTGGGATGTACCCCTGGGGACAGCAGCTCAGGGATGCCCTGGGAGACTGCATTTGTGTAGAACACTTTCCCAGAGCTCCCTACTTCCCCATGCAGATGAACACATGTCTGTCATCTGTCAGTTCATGCTTCTCATTTCCCCAAGTTCTAGAAAGTTCCCTGTTCTCGAGATTCCCATTGGTTCCCTCTGCAAACCACTTCTTCCCTTCTCCCTCATTGGTTTGGTTTATGTCACTCCATCCCTGCTCCTCCCTTAAGCCCTTTTCCCATTGGACAGTTTGTACCCCAACCACTCCTATCCTCCCCCAGTTACATACCCTGGCCCCTCCTTCCCCAGTCGCTCTCTGAGTTATATATTCAAAGTGTATAAGGAGGACTGGAAGCAGTTTTGTGAACTATGAAAAATGCTGGGTTAAAATACACATACAGAGGCAAAATCCCTTATATATATGTATCTAAAATATAAAAAGCAGAAGCTTTGAATTCTGATAATCATATAATTAAATGTTTTTTTCTGCTTTCAGTTTCATTTCATGTGTAACTATTTTCCACTAGCAAAATAAAATTTAAAGTTAAAAAAAAATCACACTGAAAACCAGAACCTTGTCTTTAGAAAACTTACATTTCAACCATTCTAAAACTGTCCTTAGTAGGGGGAGTTTTTAAAATTACTATTTCCTTGAACAATTTTGCTTATAACACTGGTAAATTATGATTTAAAAAATTGTTGAAAAATTGATGTGCACATCTACTAGTCACTTCCACAGGCTGTGATTCAACTAGGTGTGGTACTTAAACAGTTATATTTCTGTAGCGGTTTTTTCAGATAATTTTCAAATGTTCAAAACCATTTTAAGCATTAAATTTAAGACTAATATTTGTAAAGTGGTCTGGTATCTCTTATTAGAATCATAAAATAGCTTGGTTTAGAAGGGAACCTGAAGATCATCCAGTTCCAACCTCCTTATGGTATACAGGGACACCTTCCACTGGACCAGGTTGCTCAAGGATCCATCCAGCCTGGCCTTGAACACTTTCAGGAATGAGGCATCCACAGATCCTCTGGACAACCTGTGCGAGGGCCTCACCTCCCTTTTAGCGAAGAATTTCTTATCAATATCTAATCTAAATCTACTTCACTTTAAAGCCATTTTCCCTCATCCTGTCACTCCATGCTCTTTAAAAAGTGCCCTGCAGCTCTCTTGTGGCCCCTTTAAGCACTGGAGGGTGTTCTAAGAACTCCCCAGAGCCTTTCTTCTCCAGGCTGAACAATCTTTCCCAGCCTGTCTCCACAGCAGAGGTACTCCATCCCTCTGATCATCTTTGTGGCCTCATCTGGATTTGTTCCAACACAATGATGCCTTTCTTGTGTTGGAGAGCCCAGAATTGGATACAGCAGATCCAGGTGGGATTTCACAAGAGTAGAATAGAGGGGGAGAATGCCCTCCTTTGACCTGCTGGGCCCAGTTCTTTTGTTGCAAACCAGGATGCAGATGGTTTTCTGGGCTGTGAGCGCACATTGCCAGTCACGTGGAGCTTCTGAGTGGAGAGCAGGTAAATACCTGGCCAGCAGATGTCTTTGAGGCTTCTTCTATTAGAAAGTTCAGTGTTGAATCTAAAGAAAGAGTTACATGTTTTGCTTGTGTCTGTGGAAGAAAGAGGGGGTCTTAGTGTTAATTTGCTCTTCGTCTAAGGGACCCTCTGTACCTGCTCACAGCTGATGAAGCTGCTGTAACTAGAGCTAAGTGCATCTTTATTCATAAGCTTTTCAAAGAGTTCTCACCAATGATGTGCATGTTTGCTCCTGAACACATCCTTGTCACTGGACCATTAAATAAATGTATGAATCCATTGCAGACTTTTCTTACTCTGAGCCTGTCGTATGACAGGAATTAACCTTTTATCCCTTAAAAGCTTTGACTCTTTAGCTAGTAAGGCAGCTTCTTAAGCAGCCTTCATCATACCCCAAACTGACACTCAAGATCTGGAACTACAAATAAAAAGGAAAAAAAAAAAAAAGAAAGAAAAAAGAAAGACAAGATCTTATAGGGTGGGTAGAGAAGCTTTTAAAATAGGAGTATACCCTTGCCTTCTAGAAATAATGATAAAGATTCTGTTATGGAACTTACTAATTACAGAGAAGATATAATTTGGTTTGTTAAAGTCTGTTTCTGAAGCATAAAGAGCAGGAAATAAGCCTTCAGTTAAGCCTATCAGACATTATAGTGGCAACCCCTGGCACATTAAAAAGTTAATGTGACTTTAATAGGTCATAATCACATTAATGAAGTTTATAACCACTGTAGTAGCCAGAGTAATTTGACAAAACTATAAGTTTTGTTCTTGGGGTTCGTTTCAGACTCAAAGTACAATTAAGTTTAACAGGGCAGAGCTCTACTTTAATGGAGTTCAACAGCAAGAGACTCAGGCCCACTTCTTGTTAAACAGCTGTTGCAGTGAAGTGGGGCTAAAATGTCCGGCTGCTCAATGTAGATGTGCACAGAAAACTTCATCTGCAGTGGAAAGGAGAGGATTGAACATACCCAGGGTGCATCTCTTGTTCTGAGACATCATGTGCTTCCTGGAGGTCACTTTAAAGACCATCCCTCTCTGCCCCAGCCAAGCCAATTAATGTCAAAAATATCACATTGTTCTGTGTGCTTTCTTTTTGGCTGAATAGGCTAGAAAATGTTTCCATTGAAGGGTATTTTTTTATCCCAAATCAGCTCAAACCAATATACTCACCTTAATCTGAAAGATCACTGAGGTGACCCCCTCAAACAGGAAACATTCTGTGTGCCAATTTGGGACTGTAAGAACAGAGAACAACCTGGCCTAAACAGGACGGGAGATTGAGATCAGCAAATAAGATTAAAACTTAATTTTGATGGGCAGTTGGAAAAGCAGTCAATAACATTATACTTTCCTTTGAGTGATGCCATACCCCCTTGCCCACAGCAGAAGTATTTATCCTTCAGTAAAGTTGGCAAATCAAAGGTGGATTGGTCCCACATCAATGCACAAAGACAGTGACAGCAACCCCCATTTTCAGAAAGGTCTATATTGCATGAGAAAACATCAGGGGACTGAAGGCCTTTGAAAGGCAAAAGAGTTCCAGTCATTTGAACTTTAGGTTATCTGATAGAAATAGCTGTCAGATATATTCAGCTTCTCTTTCTTCTTTTCAGTGACTCTGAGACAGGACCTTTTGAGATAAGCCTAAGAAAGAGGAAGAAAGGGCAGATAGTCAGCATAAAGCAGTTGTATTGTGTAATGTGACAGAAAAGAAAGGCTGAAGAGCTCAGCTGGAAGCCTGTAGTCAATGTTTTAAATACTATCCTATTGAGCTTAAGAGCTGGCCGAAGCAATTTCATGTTAATGACAATTCCACTTTCCAGGCATTCTGCCTAAAAGGAAAATCGTGCTGTTCATGCATTTAGCACTTCTTCAGAGAGAGACCTGCCTCTGGAGGTCATGGCAGGTAAAGGGGACTGACTCCCTGGTCCAAAAACAAGGGAATTTCTCCCAGTAACTCCTGAGATGGTCCTTCCCTGCTGAAAAGATGCTGAATGATGATGAACAAAATGTTGAGATAAGATTATTCTGTTCTGGTTTACCTTAATATCAAGTAGAATATTGATAGGATACTATATTTTTCAGAAGAGCATTAATTAGGACCTTTCCAAACACCTTAAATATTCTCTATGAAAAACAGCAAAAGAAAAAATAAATAAGAGGCTACATATTTACACTTGAAACTCAGAAATAAAAAGAAAGAAATAGTAAAACAAATCAAGGTCCATTCTGACACTTCTGGTGGTATTTTTCTTGGATGAGCATAGATGCTATGGTTCCCTGCATGCATGTGGGTTAAAAGTGCTTACATAGTAAACATATAATTTGAACTTAACTTTTAGGGTCTAAAGCATTTTAGATAAATGACTAAATTCCATCCTTCCTTTTCCAAGTCTTGTGTGAAAACTTGTTTTTGTCCTGACAGGGTTAGCATTATTGATTGCAAAAAAACCCCATATACAGTTCCAGTAGCTTAGCCCTAAAATATCCTTTTTCTCATTTTCAATTAAAACACATGCTTTAATATTTTTCCTGTTTCCTCCACATGTATTTTTGGGCAGCATTTGAGCAGATATTCAGTTATTATTTTAGTACAGACATACTAAAAAAAAAAAACATTTAACCAAAGTTCTTACACATGCTTAGCTATTGACCAACAGTAAAAGAAATCACAATAATGAGCCAATCCCAGATTATGCTTAAAAACTTACCAATAGCTAATAATACCAATGTAAAGTATTTTCTTTGTGTCACCCATCCTTCTAATGAAAGCTTGATTCTGTGAACTTTGTTCAAGTTGGAGAATATTTGCTATTTTGTTGAAGAGGTGATAACAGAGGCTAGGAAACAGCATTCACTTCACAACAGTATGCTAGATTGTTTTTGCAGGTATTTGTAGATGATTTGCAATAATGAAAATGTCTTTATTGCATGTATGTAACTGTTGCTATTGGACATGAGTACACAGAAGCTTGGTAAGTTCAAAAGAGAAAAAGACCCAGTTTTATTCAAACATCTGGTATTTATAGAATTCTAATGTGGATTGGAGGATGGAATTACTACCTCTCCAACCACACTGGTCTAAAGATCAATCAATCATTTCTCTCCATCCACAGAGAAATATGTAAACTATTCTATTTATACATGAAATTGTGTGGGAACTCTGATTCTCAAATATGTAAACATTATCAGAAGGTTAAAGAAGTTCTATCAGAATATTAAAAATTTCAAAAGAGCTATAAAAAAAAGCTTAACAATTTTATTCAGGACAACATGTAACTTGTAATTGAATGCATAAAGTGTCAGCTCTGAATACAACTACAGGTATAAAGACAAAAAAATCCTGGCTAAATGTTAGAGTCTACAGTACAGGTGTCTACATTTCATAGAATCAATGGCTTTTTCCCCCCTTAGCAGTGTGTGGAAGCCTGGCCAATATTGCCATTGACGTTTTTGATAGGATTCAGCCTGTATTAGTGTAAGGACATATGGGTCAGCTGGAGCTTCATTTACCATGCTTATTAGGTACAATAGGAACCTGAGATCTTTCTCAGACTAGATTTTGACATTCTGAACCTGTGGGCTTGTGGGAGCTCAATCCCCCACAAACTACTTCTCTAATTTAGGGAATCAGATTGCCATGCTCTTAGAAAACCATAAATGCAACCATACCCCCAGGTAAATTCATGCTGAGCTCTGGCTGGCTGAGACTACATGTTTGGAAAGCCCACTCACATAGCAAGGTGTAAGATTTTGTAATGAAGAATATTCCTCTTATTTGTTGTTTCTTTCATTGCCCTGCACAAGGGGACCCTGGGCTACCACAACAAGACTCTGATCTTGGTGGTGACACAAAAATGGCGTTTAATACTACTGCACATTTAAAAATTCCCACCCAAAAAACAAGGCAAAAAAGCCCAATTTCCCTTCACTTAACAAAATGAAATAAGAAGAGAACAAAGTGTTATGTCACTTAGATGAGATTTCCTTGGTGCACAGATGTGTTTGTGGTGAGATGAACAACTTTTATGTAGGAAAATCAAGTTCCTTTACTCCTGAGTTTGCCTGTGAGATCTAATAATGGCTTAAATAACAGAAATTTTGAAATGCTGGGGAATAATAAAAAACCATTGTGCAAGACATGAATTTTTCTTCTTCTTGCCCTTTCATTTCATAGGAAACAGATGCAGGATCAGTTGGCAACCTTGCATCAGTCTGCATGGCTTGTTTTAAGAGAGTCTATTGTTCATAAAATGTTAGAAATGCAGTTGCACCACAGATGTGTGGAACTGAGTTTGTTGTGACATCAGTTTAATGGAAACACATGAAAGATTCAGAGGACTTCTGGTTGTGTTGCCTCATAATATGTGTGATTGCATGCAAAACCACTAATAAAACATAGAACCTGTGCAAATGACTCATGGATGTTGGCTGCTGGGTAAATCTATAGTTATTCAATATTATCTTAATGAAACCAAGAAAAAAATTGTAGGGACAATTACCTAATATTCTTCAGTCTCATGAGACATTTTGATGATTGCTTCACTATTATTTTGTCATCAAAATTTCTATAGAAACATTGTTTTCTTTTAGCAACAAGAGGGTTAAGAAAAATGTCTATTTCATTTGATGAAGAGGTAAATATAATGATAAAGGAATAGAAAAAAAGGCTGAGATGTTTCGTGCCACTTTTGCCTCAATCTTTAATAGGAAAAGTTGGTTCTCCAAGTACCCAACCCCTGAGCTGGAAGCCCAATAATCCATGGGGAAATGGTCAGTGACCTGCTACAACACTTATACAGTCTTTGAAGCCAGCTGGGATCCACCCAAGGGTACTGAGGAAACCAGTTCTCACCAGACCATCTCCAATGATTCACCAGAAGTCCTGGTCAGCTGGGGAGGTCCCAGATGGTTGGAAGTCAGCAAATATTCTGGCCTTCTAAAGGAAGAGCTGGAAGGAGGCTCTGGGGAAACCCAGGCATGTCAGCCTGACCTCAGTGCTAGGGAAGGGCATGGAGCAGACGACCTTGAGTGGCACGACACTGCCATTTGTGGGGCTACCAGGTGATCAGGTCCAGACAGTGTGGGTTTATGAATGACAGGACCTGCTTCACCAGCCTGACCTCCTTCTAGGACAAGATGACCTTCTTAGGGAATGAGGAAAAGGCTGTCAATGTTGTCTACCTGGACTTCATTAAAGGCTTTGACAGTATTTCTCACAGCATTCTCTGGGAAAAATGATTTCCCATGGTGTGGAGAGTTGCACCGATTTGAGGAGGTGTTTAGTCTGCAGAAAAGGTTCAGGGGAGACGTTATTGCTCTCTACAACTCCCAGAAAGGAGATTGTAGCTAGGTGGGGGTTGGTCTCTTCTCCCAGATAACAAGCAATAGGAGAAGAGGAAACAGTCTCAAATTGCACCAAGGTAGGCTTAGATTGGGTCTAAGGAAAAAATCTTCACTGAAAGGGTAGTTAAGCACTGGAATAGACTGCCCAGGGAAGTTGTGGAGTCACCATCTCTGGAGATATTGAAAGATGTATAAATGTGGCACTTGGGGATGTGGTTGAATGGTGGACTTGGCAGTGTTGAGTTAGAAGTTGAACTTGACAATCTTTGAGGTCTTTTCAAGCCTTAATGGCTATGATTCTATATACACATCATATACAGACATCAGTCAAGGGCTGGACAAGTCAATGATCAGGATTTGTTAAGGAATGGTGCAAAATGCAGAGGGATTGCAACACTTTCAGAATAGTTTCATATTCTATTATTATTTTTTTAATGGGGAGAGGTTATAGTTGGGATCTTGATCATGCTTATAGTGGGTACCTGCTCTAACTCCTTTGCACAGCAAATGGTGCCTTGAACAGCAGCAGCAGCAGATTAAAAAATCATTCCTAAATTCCTGAGCCACTACTGAGTGTCAGTTGGCATTACATGATGCCCCTCTATCATGTGTTGTTTGTACGAGTAAAGTAAATGCAAACCAGGCTTCTGTAGAACAAAGAAATTGTTTACTTGGATTATCACTGGTGGCCATGTTCATGGGACTGAATTGCAAAGCCTTTGTCATCCATCAAAGTCTTGGACTCTAGGCACAAGAGTTTTATAAAGGGGAGGCAAGTCATTAGGGTTCTGGGATTAGGGCTCTGCGGCTTTTTTTTTTTGTTGTTGCTTTTTTTTGGTTGCTTTTTTTTGGGGGGGGGGGTAGTTTTTTCATGTCCACAGATTCTCCTTTCCCAGCCTTCTCATTCCTGGTTACCTTTGCTTTTGGCAGAGTGTGTAACATTGGGACTGGGGGGCTGACGGGGCTGGACAAAAATGCACATTAGTCCAAAACAAGAATTTGCATGTGGCTGATTGAGTTGAGATCCTGCTGTCTTAGCTGACTTGATTTGTAGAGGGTGTAAAGGTAGCTTAGACACTGATTGCAATTTTGAATGTCTGTATATGTTGAAATTAAGGAGAGTTCTCTATGGAACTAATTTTGACTACCAGTGTAAACCAAGGATTCAGTTACCTGCTCTCAGACAAATATAAAGGAAGGGGGGTTTTATTAATATTATTTATATAAACATTATTTTAATCTTCAGAAACTTCAGAGAAAAAAAGTTCCCAGAGTTTTTTCTTCCCAGTTCTTCTTGTTTTAATATAGAAAGTCAATGACTGATAACGACCTTCCACATTTGCAAAGTGCTGTGAATTTAGAAGCAGCATGCCGAGTGCTACCCATCATTATTAAAAGCTGCATAGTAATTAAAAGAAGAATGATGGCATTGCCTGCAAGGTGGAAGAGCTAAATAAATATTTATTTTGCAGGGCAAGTAATCTCACAGAAGCAAGAATATGTAGTATAATTACATGGACCAAATCAACACCAAAATGAGTGAAATTTTCCTTCTGCCTTCATGTCTGGGCTACTCAAACACCTTTTTCAGGCTGCTGTAACCTTCCACTTATTGACCCCACACTCAATGGGGAGGGTGGTGAAGATCCTAAATGCACAATATTTATTTTCAAAAAAAAACTTTGCTTAACAAATCCAGGCATGGAAATGATGCTACAAAGTGTCTTTATCTTACCAAGATGCTGGTTCAGCACTTATCTTCTGCTTCAGATTGCTTAGAGACAGGAAAACAGAAACAGACCCCTCAACCCACATTCCTAATGAAGGCGCCTTTGCTAGATTAGTTATTATTAAGTCAAATTTGTTTAGCTTGCTCTGAAGGAAAGGATACAAACCCTTCCCTTGGATAACATCATAAAAAAAAATTAATCTGTAGATCCTTTCTAAGCCCATTGCTACCTTTTACTGGTACCTTGCCAGCTGGCTTGAAGTGCCCTTCTCCTGTCTTACTTTCTAGTAAAGATACTACCTATATATCCTAACAAGCAAGATCTGGAGGCTATAAAGGATGGCAACTAAAATGAATCCTGAATTTACAGTATGTTGGTTAGGTCATTCAGCTAAGAGGGAAAATAACTAGTGTTTAGTTAGATAATAACTGGATAAATAGTACAGAGGTAATTTGGAGAATGGGAGCAAAATGTCAATTGTACTCCTAAGTAAGGCACAAAGGTCTGCACTCTGCAAGGCAAATCTGGATGTGATTTTCTAGAGGTAAAATGAGCTCAAACCAAGAACAAATGTACTTGGAATTTCTCCTGCTGTTGAACTATTGATTTTTTTTTGGGTTGGTATGAATGATGAAAAAGGAGCCTTATCTCATCCCTCTGCAAGAGGAACCCACACACTTAGATTATCTCTGTGAGCTCCTCTCAACCTTGGCACCTTCATCTTACACTTTTTATGACCATCACAATGCCTAGGTTCCCTTGGTGAAGGCTTACCATCAAGACTCTTCAATCTCCTGATTATCTTTGTCAGTTAAGCAATTGTGTGCCTGAATTGCTCTATGGATTTCTATCATTGTCTAATATGCTTACATATATATTTCAGCAAGAACCTAACTAGAATTTCAGATTTTTAAATGAATTTCACATCTTGATTAGCCTAGTTTTAGGAAATTCAAGATCCAGAAGTTAGCTCAAAGTTAGTTAGAATTTGGAAAATCAGGTGTATAGCTTTGTCTCAGAACCATGGAGACAGGACAAACAGGCATCAATACTTAGGTTTTTTGACAATTAACTTTCAGTTATTGCAATGACAAATATATTAATTTTTAAAAAGTCCCATTTGAATGCATGAGTTTTTCACTTCCAGAAAGTATTCCCTCTTCAGTTCTAGTATTAGAGAAGAATCTCAACTACTTTTTTTTTTCCTGTAAGACAAGTTTTGTTCTAACTGTTAGTACATTATTTTACACTCACATAATCTGTTATTTTAATTGCACAGCATCCCCCGGGTATCACCAAGGGCAGGCACTTTATCAATAAAACTATAATTATAGCAACTTAATGAGGCCAGCCAGGAAACACAAAGAATCTTGATCCACTTGTCAGAAAAGCATGGATAATTTAGTGGAGCTTAGTCTGTTTCTGGACTGCAATCTGATAACTCCACATTCTATCAATCACCCTGTGGCAACCCAGAGACTTCATTCCTAACTGCTGACATCCTGACTTCAGAGCTATCATCTGCAGGGTGAAAGAGATTCCCTTCCCTTCCCTTCCCTTCCCTTCCCTTCCCTTCCCTTCCCTTCCCTTCCCTTCCCTTCCCCTTCCCCTTCCCCTTCCCCTTCCCCTTCCCCTTCCCCTTCCCCTTCCCCTTCTCCTTCCCCTTCCCCTTCCCTTCCCTCACCTATTCCTGGGGCAGGACAAGGACTCTCTGAGAATCTGAGGTCCTCCATGGCTCACACAAATACTGGAACCCCTGAATCTCAGCATGGATCTCACAAATCCCAATGGGCAGAGCACTGAGGGCAGCAGATGTTTCATTGCTCATCCCCACCTAACAGCCAGAACAACGCCAAAGCACTGGAGCTTTGTTGTCCAGCTGAGGCTTGGAATCCAGCCCCTCTTCTCAAATACTTCATTTCTCCAGTCAGAAGTGGCCTCTTCCCATGGTGCCCTCTCAGTAGCCATGACCCAGCTGGAGCCCTGCACTGGCACAAAGGACATTGCTCACAGGATCACTGCAGAGAGGTTTCCCTGCACACACAGCTCCTTGCACCTCTCCAGATGCTGACACAGGAACCTTGGGCTCTTTGTTGTTCAGCTCAAGGTGCCTCCAGAGCGAAAATGAGCATCAGGCAGGATCTGCAGAAGGGGTTCAGAGTGGAGCAAGGAACATAAAAGGCACCACAAAACACCTGTAATGAAGGACAAAGGTGTCATTTCAGTGGCTCATTGTCACAGGGATGAAGCTTGTGAGAAGGGTGCACATGTGTTCTGTTCTCTTCCTTCTGCCCTTCCCAGGTATCACACTTCTGCTATTAAAAGGAGAGAAGAAAAAAAAAAAACAAATTTAGGTAGCCTTAACACGTTTTTTTAGGCAACTCTTAATGGCATCTTCAGCAATTACATTTTACTGAACGCAATAGATAAGCTGACACAGTTTCCAATATGCCCCTTCATTTTCTTTTTCCCTTGTGCTGGCAAGTTTTGACAAGTCACAGCTGTTGGTCGAGGATACTGAAAAGAGAAAAGGAGATAATATGCAGATTTACCCGGCAGTACTGAACAGTGAAACGAAGCACATTTCATTTACATTTTAAAAGAAAGTACGATTTTAGGAGCCGGTTACATTTATATAGGTTTGTTTGTTTGCTTTCTCTGGCCCTGAGCTTTCCTAATACAGGGTGTTCTGTTGTGGTTGCTGTTTTTTATTTTCATCCCATGTTTCTTAGGGTATAAAACAATTAAATTTTGACTTCCAGAGCTCTCTCTGTAAAGACAAAGTATATCTTAGCATGTAAAATTTTCCATTTGGAAATTTACAATTATAATTGTGAGCTCACAGTAGACCTCCGGGGCAGGATTTATACTGAATATGAAATAGGTGTGAGGGTTTGGGTTTTTGTTTTTCCAAAATAGTTTGAATATGGAAGCCCATTTCTGAAATTACTTGGACTCAAAGAAATATTTTTCCACCAGACCAGACCAACTACCTCCAAAATTTTTTCCCTATATAATTTTAACAATTTTACTTAAAAAATTAAACACTTTTTAATACACAGGCTTCCATTTCAAAGAAGGCAAGAAGGTCACTGCCCTGATTACATCTTCTTGTTGAAGATATAATCTTCCCTGATTACATAAACTTGTTGACTTCTGAAGAATGAGTCTACAAAGAAACAAGTTTATATCTCTCATTCCAGCTTTAAAAACCAATTAAAAATTAATTAACTTTAAAATTATTATTATTATTATTATTATTATTATTATTATTATTATTATTATTTCTGTCCAGTTTCTTTGGGAAACTCATATGGAAATAAGAATAGTGACAGTCAACTGATTATTTTGTAAAATGCAAGATATTAGTCAAAATTCACTGAATGTCTATCTCTTACCCCTAAGTTTATTTCAACAACATTTGACAAAGATACTCAAACTTACTTTATCATGGTTACAGGAGACATCTATTGCTTGATTGTCAGCAATAGTCTTAAAGTGTTGTAAACTAAAGTAAATTAGCTATTATGTAATAATTTTATAACCAATGTAGTGTTAGCTATTTTAAATAAATGAACAGATAACTAGCAGTAGTGACCAATAAGTTCAAAAGCCTTTGAGTTTGGACAACTGGGTGGTCTCCGTCACCAGATAATATTTCTAAATCAAAAACTTTATGTTGTGGTATAGATAAATACATAAAAGCACAGACAACATTTTGAATCTTCCACACTCTTTATTTTATTCTATTTTTTACTTTTTTTTTTTTATTCCAGCTCACTTGTGTTTTGCTTCAAAGCCAACAAGTTTAAGCTGTGAAAAATGGATCAATGCAACCCATGCTTTCAAGAGTAATAGTACAGAAGAAACAGAAAAAGAAAAGAGTGTGTGAGTCATAAAGCTCAAAACAATATCAATTTAATTTTAGGAACAATAACTATTTCTTAATGAGGAATTGCTGAGATAAAGCAAAATCCAAAAGACACACAAAAATACATTTTTCTTCCTATTTATTTCTCTATTGTTATATATATATATATATGCACACACATAGATATAAAGATATAATTTATATTTCTACCCTTGTTCAGGTTAGTTTGACACTAAATTGAAGATAAAATCTTATGAACTTGTTGATTACTTTTCATATTAAGTGTGTGTACCTTTTTCACTTGACTTATTCATTTTACTTCTATATTTTTCCAAATAAGCTGTTCTGCTTCTGGTAAATTTATGATTTAATATCTTTCCATTCCTTAAAAAGCAGACTATTTATATTACAAGCAAGAATGACATGGTTTGGATAATAATGAGGAGAGAAACTCCTAATTAGTTGGAGACAAAAATACTTTTTCTGTTACACTGGATTAAAATTTGAGCACATTTCTCAAGAGACAACAACCAAGGTCCTTCCCAACATTTTTAATTTGCAAAAAAAATGATATTGTTGTAAATTACCACATTATCTCCATGCATGTTCTTTTATGTCACTTCTCAGTACAGGAAAAGGTGAGTAATATTTTTTTTTTAGCACAAGAACAAAAAATATCTAGAAAATACATTTAAGAAGCTGTTATATTTTAAAAAATATTTTATGTCTCCTCCCCCCCCCAAAAAAAGAAAGGACAAGTCACAGAAATGCCCAGAATAAGTATTTCAATATAGAAAACACAAAACCCTCAGAATTGAGAGATCAATGTTCACATCTTCCTTATTTCTGAAAGACTTTGAACCCACATTACCCATTTCCCCAGAGTGTGCTCTAATCTCATGTGGTATTCTCAGCATCTCCTCTGACTTTATTCCATATTCAACTCTATTAAATATTCACTAGATCAGTACTGCAACACAAATATGCCCTTTGGGTGTACTGTTGGCCAGGATACAAAGTCATTCCTTCTACTACTTACTTTCTGCTGCTCTATCTCACGTTGGCTAAGCATGATAACTAGGTAGAAATGAAGATATTTTGGCATCCACCATTTTGGGAATCTGATTGGATTTTTTTTTTTTAAGTCTATATTTCAGGAGTGTAAATATCCTTTGAAAATTACTAATTAAATTGTTTTCATAATTTCATAATTTCCAAAAATATTGCATTTTCTATTTATTCAGAATTATTCAGAGAATTTAAACTAAATTCAGGAATGTCTCAAAATACTTTTTTTAAAAAACTATGTACTTAATTTACCCAAACCACTGATTTTTCTTTCACTGTTTCCATGAGGAAAAGAGGAAATGGGCAAAAACTGATGTACAGGAAGTTCCTGTACCTGAATTATGAGGAAAAATTTCCTTACTGTGTGGGTGACTGAGCACTGGAAGAGATTGCTCAGAGAGGGTGTGGATTCTCCCTTGCTGGAAATATTCCAGAACTGTTTGGACACAATCCTGTGCCTGTGCTCTGGGATGGTGCTACTTGACTGGGGAGGTTGGACCAGATGAGCCACTGTGGTCCCTTCCCACCTGACCCATTCTGTGATTCTGTATGTGTTATTATTTTTTTTTTTTTTTTAATATATAAGGAAAAAATAGAAAACAGTCTGAATGGACCTTTGCAGAAAGCTTAAAACTTGAAAAAAAAAAAAAAAAAGGGAAAAAATAAACAAAACAGCAAAAACCCCACAACCTGATTAACAGAGAAAAATATGTAATATCTGGAAAGGAGTTTAGGCTCTTAGATAAATAAATTTGGTCATTCCATCACAAGTATGAAATAAACTCAGCTCATTTTTAGCTCACTGCTTATTGTAGCAAAATTTTACATGTGGCAAAATAAATATCATTCCATAGACAAGAAATAGTTCAGGGAGTGTTGCTGTATAATAACCTGGACATTCAGGATCTTATTTGTTTATTTGCACAACAAATTAATTATATTACTTTATCTTAAATACTGGCCATGGATTGAACAGATGAGAAAAGATGAGAAATTTCAGTTTTTGCAATTAGTAATTCTAATTGAAAGAAATATGTAGCATTTAAATGGTATAATAAGAGTCAATTTATATGGAAGTGGTTTGTCAGTAACTCATTTGTCATGTTCCCATCTGGCAGGCTCTCTCAGTGGGCTTCAGTCTTCCCTTCCTCTGCATCAATTTCTGACCATGGGACTTGTGCTGTGTTTGGGAGCTCCCATCTAACACATGGGCCCATCAGGTGCATGAAATAAAACACTTGGTGAATGTCACCTGTGAATACAGCCTGAACTGGAGCAAGTTTAACTTTTCAGTGATATATATCAGTTCTAAAAGTGGAAAATCTACAGAAAGCAAATTCTACCTGAAATATTTTTTTTTCTTAATTCAAGAATCAGATAGTGTTCTAGTGGTTTATCTTTCACCAGCCTCTAGTAACAGTGTGAGAGATTTTCAGTCTTCTCTGATCAAGGCTGATGCTGGGCCATATCCTCCTTAGTGCAACACCAACCCAGCACCACACAGGCCAAGTCCCAGATTCAGGTGTTTAATTAACCCAAGAAATCTAACTCAACCAGCCTTACAGCAATACCCAACCAGCTTTTATAACACAAATCTCCCATATTTCTCTGGAGGAAGTGAGGGAGTGCACTTGGTCCTGGGAAGGGCGTAAGGAGATGAAAGGTGTTGCTTTAAGGTTTGTCTTTGTTTCTCATTACTTAAATCCACATAAATTGCAATAATTTAAGGAATTTTGACCAAATTGTGTCTGTTTTGTCTGTGAGAGTAATTGGTAAATTTCTCACTACTTCATCCCTCATACTTTTCCATCCTGCCCACTTGAAGAGTGGGAGGGATTGAGCAGCTGGGCGGGCATTTGAGACTTAGCCAAGGTTATCCCACCACAGCTCTTCTTCATGATCTGTTTTCTTGGCACAACTGCATATCTAATATCTCATCTGAACATCTAATCTCGCTTCTGATGTCTATAACTATTCAGGCATTGGACTGTAGGTCAAACCACGTGGAATTTTCTTGCTTTTCTGTAGGTGAAAAAAAATCCAACCTAAGTAGAACTTACTCTTCTCTGCATGACATGCTTTTTTATATGCTTAACTGCTATTGCAGGAAGTGCCTAAAAACAATTTATTGTTTTATACCATAAAGTCATTTTGGACCTCCTGCTGAAAGATATTTTTGAAGCCAACAATTTAAATAAATTCTAAACTGTGGATGTTATTGTTGTGGTACAAAACACTTGTGCTGAAATTTGGATCCTTTTAAAATCCTAACTGCCTCTTGCATTTGAAATGTCTCATTCAGAGAACCGTAGCATCATACAAATGAGAACTTGGGTCTGTATTTTTCAGTTGCAGAGCTAAGCAGATTGGCTGCATCTTAAAAAGTTATTTCCATTATCTGTTTTCTGTTGGCACATAAACTTGGTCTGGGAGTGCTAGGGCCATAAAAAGACATACAAGAAGTTTCATACCACTTGGTAGCGTTAAAATTTAACAAGTGTTAAATATTAGCATGACCAGTGAATTTTTATTCTTTTTTGCTGAGATGATATTTACCCTGTTGAGATGAAAACACAAGTAAGATACCTTTGAGAAGGCATCCAGATTTCTTGGCAGGATAAACCTTGTCTCTCTAAGGCACTGATGTAATATCAAATTGTGCAAAAATAAAGAATATCAACTTTGAAAGGCTCTTTTTTGCTGCAACATCAACAGATTAATTAATGTCAAAAGAAAAAGATCCAGAGTAGCTGCTGTAAAGCTGCCTTTAGGCTATAGAAATTGCATTTGTCAGAAAACAGTCAACGGGGGGGATCCCAGGAAGCCAGGCCATAGATCCTAAAATAGGGCATAAAATGTGTTGTAGCTCTGAAAAGACTTCCTGAATTGTATAAAAGCTGTGGAAGTAGGAGACCAAACATGTGTTGACTACAGAACGAGGGTTATGGAGAGGAGAAACTGTCAGTCTCAGCATGGATGAGCAAAACTGCCTGAAGCTGTATAGAGCACTGTGAAGAGTAATGAGCCGTCCTTGCACACAGGTATGCACAGCACAGATGCCAGGAGTGTTGTCTAGTGAGGGCAGCTCACTTTAAAGGCAGCTCTGTTTCTCATCAAATGTTACACAGATCCCTCATGAGCACAACTCACGTCGCAAAGTTCCCCAGAGTATCCCCAGCAAAACAGGATGGGTGGTTTCTACCATAAGGTCTTGGAATAAAAAACAAAGATATGTCATAGAGACAAGATGAGGACTTCCACATCCTTAAGGGGACCAATCTGTATAAAGCTGGCTGCTGGGGCAGCTGGGTCTCCCGTGGCAGGAGGAGATGGTGAGTGATTTAGAGAATCACATCATTCGGAAAAGCTCAGTCAACTGGGAAGGTTGGGTAGGTTTCTCAGCAGGATTGCCAATTTACAGAACTTCTTGAAATTGAAATGGCTGGGGAAATCAAAAGTGAAAGTATTAAGGGGGTATATCCTTAGAGGCTTTAATCTTTCATTTAGTATCAGTTTGTTGGAAAAAATGTCAGGTGAAAGTCTACCTTTTGAATCCTTGTTTCCTGTTCCAGACTCTTGTGGTTTTGGAACAATTACAGAAACTGAATGTGATTCTTTATAAGAAAAAAGCAATCTTATTGATTGTATTTTGATTTTCAGACCAGAATACACTACAGTTCTCCCTTATATTTCCTTTCATTTTTAACTTTTCTCCTTCATTTTCAGGGTAAACACAGTCATTGTAGCTTAGCTCTGGCACAAGCTGTTCCAGAAGACATTTTAAATATACATTACCCAAATTATTCCATCTCTGGGATGGAGAAAACCTCCAAGGGACCACTAGGTCAGCCCAACAGTTTAGCTGAATTGTTACTAAGGAGACAATCTGATGCCACAGGCCTTGATCACAGAGTGCTTGGGCTTGCAGCTCAGCTTGCTTTGCTGCCGAGAAGTGTGGAGGGAGTGAGGGAAATACTGTTTTCATTAAAGGGTCCCTTTCCACTCAAATTATGCAAGCATTGACCTGGTGCCACAGTCATATCCTGTGTGACTGGAGATAGTTGAAAGAGCTACCACCAGTTAATCTGCTCTTAAGAAAAGGAGGATAAAGGCAAAAGATGGTAAAGGAAAGAGGTACTAACTAATTAGCACAGGTGAGTTGGTTTACTGGAAAAAATATCCAACAAGTGTGAAGCAAGAGTTGTGCAATTATTAGCATTCCCCAGCTTAAGGTGTCTCTACATGGCAGACAGTTTATAGGTGATTAACAACCATGAGGAAAATGATATGGCTATTAAGTTATATGTTTGCAGAAATTACATCCTAAACAAGACTCACTCTACAAGGATGGACACATTGGATTAACTCTATGTATTCTGACTTCTTGGACTAGTTTGGTCACTCCCTGGCTGCTTCTCAGATATGGTCAGGACATAATGGGCCAGACAAGAGTGTATCTAATGAAGCGCAGCACAGTATGACATCTGTGAAGGTAAGTCTAGGTCGATGAAATATCCTCTGGTCTTTATTTCTGGGAAAATGTAGCCTGTATGTCCACTGCTTAATCCCCTAAACTCTGCAAACCTTCTGTAAGAACACTCTCAAGGACACACAGTCTGACTACATTGCTCTCTTGAAATTTCATTGGTGACCAATCCTACAGCTTGGGAACAGGCACACTCAGGTGAAGGAAAATGCCTGGCAGTGCTCTAGGGTGTGTGAGGGTGCATCTCCCTGCAACATCAGTAAGCTGAGGATTTTTTCTTCAGACACACCTTCTGTCAGGCAACACATCCACATTACTTGCTAGGTATTCCAGGTAGCTCAAATACTTTTCTGGTATACCTAGAAATGCATCCCTTAGAATTTTAAAACACATATTTATACAAGATTGAATTTTTAACCCAGCACTGCCAAGACCATCACTAAACCACCCCAAATGCCACATCCACGTGTGTGTTTTGAACACTCCCAGGGACAGTGAGGTAAAACACTTCCCTGGGCAGTCTGTTCCAATCCTTGACCACCTTTCACTAAAGAAATTTTCCTAATATCCAATCTAAACCTCCTCTGAGGTTTAGAGGACCATTTACTTGAGGCCATTTACTCTTGTCCTATCACTTGTTATATGGGAGAAGAGACCCATCTTCACCTCACCACAACCTCCTTTCTGGTGGTTCTAGGGAGCAATAAAGTTTTTTCTTGAGGCTCCTTTTCTCCAGGCTAAACACCCCCAGCTCCGTCTGCTGCTCCTCATCAGACCTGTGCTCCAGACCCTTGCCCAGCTCCATTCCTTCCTCTGGACAGGCTCAGGGCACTCCCTCCATATTCTTCTGCAGGATTTGTCATGGAACCTTTTGAGCCACGTCCTTTCCTCTCACTCCATCAATTGAGTATCTCGGTATATGTATGCATATATTACATATCTACTTAAATATATACAATATAAATTAATATATATTGTGCATACAAATATAGAAACTTATATTAAATCTCTTCATTTAGTTTTTTTTTTCCTTTTTCACCAAATGAAATTCTGTTTTTAAAGTCAATGTACAGAACTTGTGTCTCAGTCCTTATGTTGAGGTTGGCTAACAATTCACAGAACAGAATTTTGGGAAGGTTTTTTAGACTAGGGTGATTCTGCTGTCCAGTGTCTGTGTCCAGAAAGGAAAGATGATTTTCACTGGACATACCAGATGGCAAAGGCAGTTAGAGTGGGAAGAGGCTTGGTGCTCTGCCATTGTGTGCTGGACCGTGCAGAAAGCCAGCAAAATGTGGAAAGAAATAGAAGGTTACAGATAAAATCTCAGCAGAAAGGTGATCTTTCTACAGAACTGAAGGCAAGGAAATTTTCAGGAAAATGGGAAATCACAAATGAACAGCTGAATTTCTAAGATGCCAGATCCATGTAAAATAGCCATGTGTGAGGAAGCTCTGTGGTGAAGTGTAGGAAATTGCTAAATGTAATGGAACTCCAGAAAAAAAAAATGTGAACAAGACAAAGAAATCCTGAAAAAAGAAGGAAGAGAACAAAAGCGAAGAATGGGAAGAGAACATCTCAAACCAAAGGTCAGCATTAGGATAAAAGCCATAGGCACTCTGATGTCCCTGCGCTTTGGGGCACAAAATCTTGTGTCCCATGGTTTCTGAGGCCTTGCAGGTATTTTATTCAGTGGGAGAAAGCACTTTCCATTCATTTACATAAAAAAATTTAAGTCTCTTCATTCCTTCTGGAGAACAATGACAATTATAAGGAGGATAAATTTTGTGTTTGGGAGGGAATAATAGCTCCCATTGCATGAAACTTCCTGTTTCATAAAATAAATGATAGGAATCTCAGAGGCAATGAGTGTAATTTTTTTTTTCCAGTTTTGCCCCTTATACTCCTTATAACACATATAACACACAGGCTGTCACTTGGCTGGGCTGAGAAGGAGCTGGGGGAAGAACAAAATTTCTGTTTATTTTGGAAAAGAGAAATGTTTTTCTTAATCCTTTTTATTCATGATGCACCCTCTCCTCTCTTTTCCACTCCTCTCTGCTCCTCTCCTTACACAGTAAAGAGGAAGGAAAAGAGCCCAACAGAAAAAAGCAATCTAGTAGAACACAGTGGGTATCAATATCAAAAAATATTCTTCATTTTATAGATATTTTTATTAAAAAATATATGAGGCAAATTCATCAGAAATTAGTGGATTAGATAAGATCAACGGGGAAAAAAATGGGACTTCATCATCCAAAATCAGCAAATATTATAATTTCTAAATGCTTGGCCTATCTATCTGTGTCTAAGTATGGTTTATGTATCATAATATATATATATTTTAAAAGAAGACTATAATCAGAACTTCTTATGACAGAATGAGTAGATATGTCCCCACCCTAAACAGATTATTGTTTCAAGTCATACATACTTAGCCTATTTTTTTTATTGTTCCTTTCTGGGTGTTAGTGATAAAAAGCAGGTCAGGTTCAAATGCAATTGCTCTGGCTAATGTTTTTACTTATACAGAGATGTAACATGAAGACTGGACACTTCTTAGTCCCTTGTGGGTTATGACATCCTCTTGCTCCTAACTAGATATGACTGTTTTTTCTAAGATCTCTCTTTTAAATGACCAAACAGTAATATTTTCAATTTATTCAATTTTTTTTTTTTAGGTGCATTTCACAGAATGCCTAAACATTGTGCAACATCAAATCTACAATTATCTCCTGCATGTTTTTACAACTGTTCCATGAGCTGTCTTTATCAATAATTTATTTATCAGTATTTTTCTTACTGAAGGAAAACCACAACTTTGGTGGTTAAAAGTATATCAATAAGAAATTAATTTGTTGCAGGAACTCATCAGGGAAAGAGAAATATAGATGGAAGTAACAAATAGAAGCAGATCTCAAACCCAAGAAAGTGAATGCCTTGTTCCCCTGGAGCCAGCAGCACCTCATAAAGGGCTTTTGACAGTCTCCAAGGGGGTTTCTTTTAGTGGGAGCACTGTAATTGAGCTGGGGAGATAAAGAAACCCTTCCACTACCTCTTTCTACGTAAATATAGATGGCATGTGAGGCCTTTTTGACTGGTCACAGCTTCCACAGACCGAGCCCTGTTATCTGAAACACTCCAACCTGGTCTGAGAGCAGGCAAATAGCTGGATTGCAATCCATCATTGCAGGACACAACTCGTGCCATGCTGGGTCAGAGGTTCAGGTGTTTGCCAAATAACACTATAAATCATCTTACACAGGAGCTCCTTTAAGGACAGGAACTGGGTGCAAAGTAGAGTCTGGGAAACCAGAAAACACATCTGCTTCATGCTGGGATTTAGGCACCCAGCTGTGAAAGGATCCTGTGGCAATCCCCGGTGAAAATAGACACATATTAGTGGTGACCATAGAATATTAATTGAACTCAGTTCTGGGCAGGACTGTGGGTAGCAGCCTTTTCGTTGTTGTGGTTCATGTGGAAGTCTCATTTCTGATTCACTGTCAGAACCCAACCTGAGTGCAATGCTGTCCTGAACAAACACATTTCAGAATGATCTTTCCCAACTATGTGTATAGATTCACTAACAAAATGCAGATCCCTGATATTGTATCAAACAGATGCCAAAAATGTCTGGCTATGTATTTTGATCCTTCTCTTGTTTTATTTTTTGTTTTGGATGATTACATAAAGCAGTTTCCCTTTAACATCTGCTGCTGCCTCTAAATGATGGACTAGCTTCCAGACACAATTTCTGCAGGTAACCAGCTGTGATACCCTGCAGTGATTCATAATACTAAAGTGTTTATGGAAATTTTTTGAATTTACATGTTTATGAAGTTTACAGTGTGACATAAGAGAAAATAATTGAATTTATGTTGTTTATTTTACTGCAGCCATGTCTCTGAAGTGCTCAGTACAGTAAATTAAGTTAGTAGATACTTCTCACTATATGGTTGCAAACCTCTACTCAACAGAAAATGTCTTGTGGAGAGAGAAGTATGTGAGATAAAGATTTTTTACTCTGAAAGCCATTCACAATGAGTCTGTAATGCAATTTAGTCTTTGGATCTAAATTGTAAAAAAAAAAAAATCAAGCAGAGAGTGGTTGTCTGTCTTTGTTACAGAATTAAGTATCCTTCAGGAAGTCAAAGATAAACTGCAAAAATGCCTCAGTGCATGAAAAAAAAAAGTAACAGGTTCACTGGAGAAGATCCCAAGGCAGGCTGCTGTCATAGGATTTTATTGTAATTCAATATCTTCTCATCCTGCCTGTCATAAGAGGAGGCACTGAGAGGAGGCATCTGTTTCTGTGTGTGCAATACAAATTATTGTGAGGGACTGTGTTTTGGCACAAGCTACACTGATTAGGTTCAGTAGGGTTGTTGAGGTCAGGACTGGCCCTCAGCTGTACAAACCAGTCGATTTCAGAAGTGTTGCTGAGTGTGTGACAGTAAATCAGTAACTCAGTAGTTCTGAAAAGCACCATCCTATTTCTGGTGTTCTGGTGGAAATCAGGGGTTTGGAGAAATTAGTGAACTAGGAGGAGGTTTAACTTGTACTTTCTTTCTGTATTTTTCCTAATTCCTCCACCATCCTCAAAGTATGATCTAATTTTGCCCAGGGTGATGCTGGTTCCTTGGCAACATCGTTCCACAGGATGATCTGTGCTGCACTGGCACCCCTAATGGCATGGGAAAGCTGGGATTGCCACGCAGCAGGACGGAGGGCCATGGGACTTCCCCCAGGAGTGGGGTGACCCGACCCCTTCCCATCTGGGACCCTTTCCCCTCCTGCAAAAGGGATTCTTTACCCCAGACTCCAGGCTGGACACCATGTACTTTATTGGGTCCTTCCTCAAATATTTCAATTGATCCTGTGTGCATGATAGGCTTTCAGAATTTGTCTTAGTTCTTTTCTGGTAGATTCGGAAATGCAAGGAGCAGCCAACATCTGGATGGAACCATGAGAGGAAAGGGAGGGAGGGAGGACTCCAGGAAGGACTCCAGGAAGAAAGGAAGGAAGAAAGGGAGGAAGAAAGGGAGGAAAGGGAGGGGGGGAAGGAAGGGGGTGAAGGAAAGGGGTGAAGGAAGAAAGGGAGGGAGGGAGGGAGGGAGGGAGGGAGGGATGGAGGGAGGAAGGACTCCAGGACTCCAGGAAGGAGTCCAGGAAGGGAGGAATCACAGTATCACAGTTCTGGATTTTTTGCTTGTAGCAGTGTAGAATCCAGTTTTGCTTTAGCAGCATCTGGACTTTTCAGAGGAAAGTTTGTAATAAACAATCACATCCACAGGCTCTTTTTCTGCTTAGTCTAATTACCATTCCTGTGGCTAGTCAATTTGCAAATAAAGATGGGAATGTAACAGTAGAAAGAACTAAAATTTTAGAACAACTATTGGTAATAAATATCAAAAGAACATTTTAAGAAGCAGTTATGGGATTATAGAAGAGGAAAACTCAGAGCCTGATATTGTGGGAAAAAAAAAAACCCCAAAAAAAACCCAAACAACAACAAAAAACAATCCCAAAACCAAACAAGCAAACAAAAGCAAGCAAAAGTTGAGCACTTCTCAAGAGCACTAGAAGTAAAAAATGGAATAGGAAAAAATTGCTCTTTGAAATTTTGATGATAAATAACAATTATATATAGATTAGCATCATGTTACTGCAGTGAATTAAACTTCAATCCAACCAATTTATCTTTTTTAATAACAACAATGTTGTCTACATTCTACTTCTAGAAAATGTTAGTTAAAATACTTTGATCACATATTTAAAATAATTTTGAATCATTCTGGCTTACTGCTTCATGCTTTAAAGCATTTTCTTAACAAAAAAAATGTGTAGAACTTGACAGAAATTATCAAACATTCAATAATTTGTTTTTTACTTGAAGCTATAATTTGGTATTTAGTAGAGCATTAGATCCCTGTTATTAAATTCCAGAAGATGACTCAGATATTCTACAGAGGATAAACTTTTTCTCTGTTAAGTGTCTTAAGTTTTTAGAGTAATTTGTAGAGAAAATCATTTATTAAGTCACTATTAAATTCTAAACTCCTTTCCCACCAGGGTAAAAACAATTAACATGAGGCAGATTCTTCACTGCCTGGCTTCTCATGCAGAGTGAATGCAAAATTGTTTTGATGTGACATTGTACACATATTTTCTGTTTATTATACATTAATGTAGAGGCCACAAAGTGCTCTTTTCTTTTTTTTTTCCTTAAAACTTTTCATTTTCAGGCCCTGTAATAGTGACTCACACGTGGTGTTCTGTAACCCTTTTATCATTTCAGTTGTGCTTCAGTGAGTTTTTTTCAATAATTTATCAATGTCCTTTGTGTACTCCGGGACTCAGCTGTGCCCTCTCCTTCATTGCCTGCTCTGCCAAGGGAGGAAATGCTGGACACAATCCTTCATATCACACTCAAGTAGCTCCTATCAAGCATTTTTGGTGGCATACTCAAAGAAAGTTTCTAGGAACTGGATTCCTCCTGGCTTACCTGACCTGACTTCAATTTGTTGAGCACTGCCTTTTATATTTGATTTGAGTCAACTCAATGTAATTTGGTCTAATGCAAGGCAACAATTCAGGTTACAATGCCTCTCTTGAGTGTATCATGACTGATGCTACAGGTCTTCTACAGAGCTAACTGGACTATGAGGCAAAGACTGTTTAGTAAAAAGAGACAATTGAAGCAGAGCATATCTAGCTAATCCGAAATTGCCCATCCTACATGGCAAATATGCATTTGCCACATCCACATAAAATAAGGATCTTGATCTGAAAGGTAAGGGTCAGACAAAATACAAAAACATACTGGACTCTGTTTTTTTTTTCTTTTGAAAGCAGTCATAAGCAAGAATTATTACTTTATGTTTTTGAGGAGGACTATAAATGTCCAGAATACGTGACAGCAAAGTCATTGTAGTGGGAAAAAATGTACAGAAAAATAACCTCCTGGAAAATGTCATAGGCTTGTGGCTTGATGTAATATTTTTAAATTAGTGTCATTGCAAAACAACAAGACTCCCCAAGAATTCTGGGTTCTCTGAACACTTTTGAGAAATCAACATCTCAAAAGCATTTTATAATATTTTATTTTTTTTTAAGTGAGAACATGTATTTACATGACTCTATCTTAAAATCCCTGCAGAATTAGCTACGGAAAAAACAGATTAGAATGTCCTTTCATTTCAATTCTGATAGGCTGGTCAATAAGTTGTTAAATTGTATATTGGAAATGAGTATTTTTTGAATAGTCTCTTCCTAAAGCAAAATTCCAGCTATGGATTAAAAGTCTCAGATCTGAGTTCTGGTTTGTTTTACAAATTTTCTTGTGGAGAATAATTTAAAAGTAGACATTAATATCTAAAGAGAAAATGGGATGCAATAATAGATTTTATATACCGACAAATTACAAATAGGTAATGCCTTTAAGGTGTCTGTAAAGTAGGATAAACAAATTCTAATCAATTTTGTTTATACTTTCTCTGCAAAGGTGTCAAAGAATTTTATCTGCCACTAAGCACTCAGCAGACCAGTACATGTATCCATGGCAAACTGTACACCATGGGTACATTTTCATGCTATAATTACCTCCAGAGTATTCATACATGGGTCTGAGACAGACATCTCTGACAGATTACCTGCAGACCTTGAGAGCTGCCAGCACAACTCAAAACAAAGACTGAAGCAGAATATTTTGAGGTGAAGACAGGCAGCTTTGCAGCCAGAAGAGAGAATCCAGCCCTCCTGGAGATCAGATGTAGAACCAAGCACACATCTGGTGTGAATGAGGCAGAAGCAAGACAAAAAGCCATTTTTAGCCTGAGGATGGGCCATCATGTCTCGCCAAAGACTGCAGGCACTACACATATAAATGAACATTCAAGTGTTACATTCAGCTTTGGTGTCTTTTCCATTCGTACTTTTCAGTTATGCATTTAAGGTATCTCCAAATTTTCATAAAATAAATTCCTGGATGAGAAGAAGATCCTAACCCTTAGTCTCAGGAGGCAAGTGCTGGTGTTGAGTGTCCTAAGAAATGCCTGAAATTTGTGACACTGAGAGGAGAATTCAGGTTAAATGGCAAAGAAATGCAGGGCTGGAAGTGGCTGCACTTGTTAGGCAAATGGCCTTTATTCCTGTTGCCATGGGGTGAAGTGGGACAGCCATTTTTCATATCCAAGAGCAGTATGTAACAAAAAAACAAACAACTGTAGAAAAAATAAACAAAACAAGACCCAACAAAAATGTCTGCTGAAGGGAACAACCTGTCGAGGTTTTTGCAATGCACTGAACTCTGATACAGGACTGATGAATTTAAGACGGAAAAATACAAATACGGGAGTTAAGGGATGCATAAGCAGATGTGTTTACAGTGAGACAAATAAATGCATTGGATAAACCGAAAGCAGCACTTTGATACAGCTAGGAGTAGAAAAAAATCAGAGATAGAATTTTTCCAATCCCTTCTTTTCTTCCGCCTTGGAAAAGCAGCTCTGCAACTATCCACTGTGTTATCACACCTGCTTATTTAATTTTGTGAGTTGCATCATTTCACCCTTGATCTTTATCTTATTCTTTTTCATTTGTTGGAAAATCAAAAATTGCTATTTTGGTAGGAGACAGAATTGTGAACTATAAAAAAAAAACATTGCTTGAGGAAATATTATTTTCTCACAGTCTGACTGCAAATTGGAAAGACCCAGTGAACTGCTGCCTGTATATCTTACAGTGGAAGAATTTTTTATTCAGATAAATTATTATACATATATATATGTACATGTATACATATGTGTGTGTATGTACATGTGTACATGTGCACTTGCATAGATGGAAGGAAGCAGAGGATAAAGAGAAGTGATACACCATTTAAGGAAAAGAAATTAAATCACACTGGGAAAAGCTCTCCAGTCTTATTAAATATTTATATCCAGGCCTGTATAGGGACAGCTAAATCTGTTCAGGTAGAGAAAACTCTCATATCACCCTTTATCCCTTCAATTTCTTTACCCATGCTTACATCCGGATTTCATAAAAAATGTTCTGTGGACATGAAATAACTGTCTCCTTCATTACCATGTGTTTTTGAACCTGGGAAAAAAAGTAAAAGTCCTACTGGCAAATCTTTACCTGTGGTATTTCTGGTCAGCTATAGATTAGGAAGTTCCATCAGTTTTTAAAGAAAGGTTCAGTTTATGATATTTAGTAACCTCCAGAGCCTTGAGTGAGTCAGATAAGCTTCAGATAAACATCTGACCTTTGTGGGGTTTATCCAATGTGAAGGAAAGCTATTGAAGTGCACCTATTACTAATCCTGCACTTGTTCCAAGCAGGAAATTTTCATTGATGTTAATGTGAGCTCTGTGCACTGAGTAAGATGAGATTATCCAACAGATATCCACAAAAAAGGAAAGGTAAGAGCATATGAATTAGAAGACACACAAGTGCCTTCTAAAAGGCACTAAAAAATTAGTTCTTGAGGTATGTCATGCAGTTTGCTTTTTAAACTAGCAACATTACCATATAAAACTAAACTGATTAAATTATGAACTGAAAGTAAGCTTTTTTCTTTCAACATAGACATCAGCTTTCAAGATGCTTCCATGTGCATGTACTTGCAAGATCTAAAAGACAGAAAAAAATTCTCACTAAAAAACCTTTCATACTTTATACACTTCTTGAAGTGCCAAAGTTAAAACTACTTTTCTTCTTGATTTAAATTCACTCTCAGCAAGCCAGAATAACACTATGTATTCTAGAGGCTGTTCCAGGCTACATGGCACTTAATTGGTCCATTTATTTTTTATGCAAAACCAAAATTATTTACTCACATTATGGTAAAATAGTTTGGATTGGAAGGAAGTTAAAGATCATTTGTTTCCAAGCACCCTGTCAGGAGCAGTGACACCTTCCACTGGATCAACTTACTCAGGGCCACATCCAACCTGACCTTGAACACTTCCAGGGAAGTATTCACCAGCACATGTAGAAAACAGCATGAAAACTGGTGTGAAATACCCCAGTGAGGAAAATTGGCTGGATGCTCTGCTACTCCCATGCCTTCAACCCTGTGAAGCACCAAAAAGAGCAAACACAGCCCCTTCTCTTGACTCTTTCAAAACTCCATTACTTCTTGATTTGTCCTTTTGTGTCTTACAGTGAAAGAAGTTCAAGGTGGAAAGCTGCAACAAGGGGCTTTGTATAACATACAAAAGATCATATAAACCCTTCCCCACCACAGCTTATTGACATGAGTTGCAAATGCTGGCTTGCCCAGTCTGCAGTTCTTGGCCTTAGAAATTTACTGGGAATATCTACAGCATCTTAAATAAAGTGGCCAAGAAGAATTCACTGAAATTTTACAAACCAGGCTATATTCCCCCAAAGTCAGGCTGCAGAAAATTAACAATGGTTTCAGAAAATCTAATGGAGGGAGATAAGCTATGAAAAGAGGCAACTCTCTAGAATTAATAATGAAGCTGCACCAATTTTTAGCAGCCGAAGATCCAGTCTTTTGCTTATCTTCTTCCCTGATAAAGCTGTCTCTCTTTTAAAGATGAGAGAGTTTTCACCTTTTTTTTTTTTTTTTTTGGTTATAATTTCTATTTTTCTGTCAGTGGGTTATTTTTTCACTGGAATGCAGAGCTGACCTCAACTGAAAATTCACTGAAAGTCCTGCGTGGCAATCCTTATCTACCAAATCCCAGCTAAAACTCCTGGCCTATGTATTTTCATTGTCCTCTCCATAACTCTGTTATAGTCATGATATTTTTGACAAAACACAATGAATGAACAATGCTAGAGATGTGAGTACATTTCCTTTCTCCCTTGAGCAAAATGAAACCTAGACTGCCTCAGGCCTTCCTTGATGAAAAAAAGAGTTAATGCATTAAACATAGGACATAGTCTATAATTTTAATAGGATCTTTAATCCACCATGTTTGGGTATATAATTGTTAACATTTTGTTTTTCATTATGGAATGTTTTATGCTTAGGATACTCCAAAAAATGAACATCTGGTATTAATAATTTTCCAGCATAAAAAGCTGAACAAAACTGTAGCCTATTGTAGTTGGCAGATGGGTTACAAAAACAGGAAGAGAAAAAAATCCACAAGATACAGCTAGATTAATTCACTGCAATGTAGATCCTGATTTAATTCAAACAATGCATAATGCATTGACTTCCAACAATAGGTTGCTATTGTGAGAAGTCTTTTCATAGTTAGACATATTCAGTAATGATTATTCATGTAAACAGGCTTTTTGTTTAAAATTAGTCAGTGAATTGTTTTGACTGGTGTGTCAGTTCCAGCCTTGATGGAAGACAGAACACGTGTGCTGTGGAAAGAAAAACCTTAGCAAAGTGGAAACAGGCTCCCCGTTGGAGAAAGCTCTGGCATTGAGTTTGCTACACTTGGTTGCAAAAGGAGAAAGAGACTGTACAGAGTTGTTTTCTCTTTCACATGACTCTGCCCCTGAAAAATTTAGCGAGGGTCATCAAAGAATCATAGAATGGTTTGGGTTTGCAGGAACCTTAAAGATCATCATGTTCCAACACCCCTGCCATGGGCAGGGACACCTTCCACTAGAACAGGTTGCTCCAAGTGCCATCAAACCTGGCCTTGAACACTTCCAGGGATGGAACATTCACAACTTCTCTGGAAAACCTGTTCCAGTGCCTCACTGCCCTCTTTATCTGGGATGTCTTTGTTTGGGATGACATTTACCACCATTTGTTACCACACACAATTTGCTTGAGACAATTTGAATGAGGGGGAAATGACCAATAGCTACATTGTCACATCTTTCACTTGCAAAAGGCAGATGAGGTTGACTTGACTCATAGGTTATCAGCTCTGCTAGATCATTAACTTTTGCTCTCTGTCTTTGTAAGGACTTGAGTGCCTTAGTTTGCAATTTCTTTCTTTCGCTCCTCTTTTTTTTTCCTTTATTTTTTTCCCCCTCATTTTATTCTTACCAAAAGGACGAAGATTTATTTTATCACGTACAACCATGTTCACCTGGAGTGGCTCCAGGAAGTGAAATAGCTTTTCTTGGAGATTTGTGTTACAGTAAATGACAAATCTCTAACTCTCGAGTTTTCACCCTGAACTAATCCCAGAACTGTTCCTACTTTACATGATGGTGTGAAGCAGGAACCTGTTCCATAAGAACTGAGTTATTCATTAAATAATTTTTTTTTTCATTCTTGGGAGCAGAAAATGTAGAAATTTATTGTACATTCTTTTCCTTTATAGTCATTAAAAAAAAAAAAAAGAGAGAGACCTGGTCTCGTGGAAGGTGTCCTTGTACCCTGGAGTGTTCAGCATTAACTCTGTTATAAAAAGACCTCTGTACTGGGTTTCCAGACAGTTTCATGTGGGAGGGGATAAGACACGAACACAAATAGAAATAAGAATGTCTCAAAGTCACAAGGTGCCTCATGGAAATGAGGGCAGGCCCAGGTGCAGTTTTCATGTGGTACCAACATCCAGATCATGAAATTTGGATGCTGCTGTTTCAAAGTATGGATGCAGTCCCACAGCTGGGCTCTAGGCAGGCATTAAGAGTCAGACCACATCTTTCCTCATACTAGAGCAGCAAATAAGAAAAATCTCTTCCCCAGGACTCAGTTTTCTCAGTTCTGTACATAGCTATTTTGAATGATTTTAGCTAAGATATCCTGAATCTCAAAGAAAGAAAAATTACATCGTTTACTAATCAGATTATCCTCATAAATTTGCATATTTCACAAGTCACTATATGTGTTTCTTTTGCTTCCTTCCCATATTATTGCTTTTAGCATCTTGTTTATATTGTAAAAAACCACTGGAAGTGGGACAGTTTCTTGTTGCACAGCTCAGTTGCATCTATTTCTGAATCCGAGTTAGTGCCTGGGTGTTGTCTTCCTTCAAAGAACAATAAATTTTGCTGCTTGACAGCCTCCAGACTGAAATCTTCATGACCAAACACTGGTTCATGGATGGCAGCTTTAGCTGGAAGGTGTTCATTTAAACTAAAAAAAACATGATTTTTTTTTCATTTTGGATTATAACAAGGAATTGTAGAAATAAATAAAAAAAAATACAAAACCCATAAATCAAGTTTTAGTTTATCCAAACAAAAAGACATCATTGTTCAAAAAGACTCTAGTTTTGTGATATTTTTTCCTAATTTCAATGTGGGAAAAATTGCACACTTAATTTATAATTTTTTTTAATTGGTAGACAAGTTTCAAAATGCCCAATAAGTAGACAATACTTTTGGTGACTCATCTTAGACATATTAGCTGCTTGAATCAAGCAGTGCCATGTTTTGACTCTGGAAAGGCAGCTTTCTGTGCAGCTGCCATCCTTAAAGGATAATACTCTAAATCTCAGCCTATAATCACCTAGCAAAACCTATGCCTTATGTAAATATGTAATTCACATGAGATTGGCTCCCAAGGGAATTCCTATTAGAAGCATGAGCTGCATTGGGAGCGACAGTCTTTTTAGTGCCATTAAGGTAAATGAGGTGGTAATGGGAAGTGCAGATTATACTAACTTCAATAATTTATTTCATACTTCCCATCAGGGTAGATTTTACAAACAGCTAGTGTTAATTGAAATGTAAATGAATGATAAATTATGACAAGAAGGTATTAAAGAAAGGAAAACAGGGTGAAATAAAATGAAAAAAAAAAAAAAAACCACAAGATTCCTGCAGCAGAGGAAAGAAAAATGGGTTGACATGTCAATTAGATAGCACAGAATGATGGGAAAACAAGAAAGCATGCAGAGAACAGCCTGTGTGAATGGAAGCACACACATGCACGGTGCCAGTGCAGTCCTGCCTGCTGGTACTGAGCACACATGAGTGGCAGTGTGTCCTCAGTCTGTCTGTCTCAGCTGACCCACCGTCTGGGCTTTTCTGTGTACATCCCCTGACAGGAGGTTTGCAGCTCATGGCATTGCTCTATGTCAGTGGAGCATGAACTACACCCTGACCCCTCTGAAAGACCCTGGCAAGGATTTTCAAGGGTACTCAATTGTTGTAGATGTCAGCAAACCCAATGGGAAGAATGATGATGATGTCTGACTTATTTCAGAAGGGTGAATGATTTCTTTATTATAATTATGCTATGATACATTAATATACTATATAAAAGAGGATACTAAAAACTACATGCTACTCTCTCTAACTATCATATCTAACTCCCTCCCAACTCGTGACCCTGTTCTCCAGAGTCCAGACACAGGTGGATCCAATTGGCCATCAGGCCCAAACAATCCACTGTGATCCAACCAGGCATTTGCTCCAGGTAAACAATCTCCAAACACATTCCACAAGAGAAAAACAAGGAGCAGAAATAGAAATTGTTTTCTCTTTCACTTCTTTCTGTTCACCTTTATAAAAATCCTGAGAGAGAGAGAAATGTGCTTGCCACAGTCAATGATTTTGGTTGCTTCAGAACTGCTTTATCATCATATTCACTCTCAGGGTGTCCTAACAGGCAAGATTCAGGGAAGCATGTTGAGTTAAAGCATCAAAAAGAGTCTTCTAGTATAATTAGCGTTTATGAAAAATCTTCATGTGTTCCACTGAAGGTGCCCCAGAATAACCCAATTCCTAGTGTCATAGACATGCTTTCTTCCCACAGAAATGTAAAAATAGGAAGATTTACCAGGCTGAGAAAATTTAATGGAAGTATGAATCATGTTGACTTGTACTGCTGCAGATTAGTTACAGTACGTTACCATTTTTAAACTCTTTTAAGTTTCACCAACAGAGCCTGGAGAGTACAATTAAAGTGTTGGAAGGTTATTGATCCAGGCAGATACTGCCTACCAGAATTAAACACATGCACCTCTGCAATTTCTGGAAATGTCTTTCCAAAAGTACTTCATGTACTTGAAGTAGCAATTGTCTATTTAAAGATTAAGGAAGTGCTGGGAATTTCAGAAAACATTTGTTTGGCTTAGTCGTTACAATAAATGAGCATGCCTTCTATTCATTTAGAAAGAGATATATATACTCAAAAGAAATTTGAAAACCAAAAGGCTGAAAAGCCATTAAGTGTTCAATTAGAAATGCCTTTATTCAAAAATACCTGACCCAATGTAAGTCCAGATTGATGAAATATAAATTCATTTTTCATTATCAGTGCCATAAGATACATCAGTGTTAGAATTTTGGAAATGCTCTGAAGAATCTACATGTCATACCAGCTTTACTACAAGAGTGTCTGGACCTTATCTGGCAAATCTACAGAAATCTTCACTGCACAGAAGTGTGTTATCTCACAAACCCTTGGAGGTCAAATATGATGGACAGAGCAGTGCATGCAATCAGATTTCTTTATGTAACACAAAGCAGCAAAGAAAGTTGAGCCATTACCCATTACTAACAAAACTCTTTGCATCTCCTGTAGAGACAAGCAGCTGACTGACCTGCCAGCAGAGGAAATCACCAAGATGATTCTTGAAGGAATATTCTCTCCTGAAAATAGTCAGTACAATATTTTGATAAAGCCATGAAAAATAAAATTCTGGTGTGGAAACTGCAGAAGCAGCCACAAAACAAATGCCTTTGGCAAACAGTTCAAACTCATTTATGGTCAAAAAACAAGACAAACATTATGTGAATGTTGAAACTGCTGGATGACCTGATCAGAGCCATGAACAAGTGACAAATGCTTCTTCATGCACTCTTTGTTGGGCTAGTTAGCCTGGAAATCTGTCAGGACAAAGTATTTCTGTCACACCTCCGAAACGCAGGGAGGACAGATGGGTGAAATCAAACAGCAGTGGTTTATCTCTCTGATGTACCACAAGGAGTCATGCAAGTAACTGGTGCCGTCTCTATTTTATGTCCAAATGAAGGGTCTAGCAAACATCTTTCCTCTATTTCAGAAGACAGACAATCTCTCAGGGATGTTTTAAAATGCCTGGGGAGTCACTTTCACCAGGTTGCTCCCGACACTGCAAATCATGGTTCTTGTAAACATCAGCCTTGGTAGCTGTGACAGATGTCATTGTGCCCCCAGGGCAGGAGCAAATGGCTGAAGAGAAGCTGCTGAAGTGAAAATCTGGCAACCTGCAGGCAAATCAGGCTGTCAGATAAGAGCTCTCAGGGATGACAGGTGACATGGTAAATCAAACAGCCAGGGAGGAGGCTTTCTCCTTCCAGACTACCAAGCAATATTAAAATGAAATAGACCACTTTTTCTTCTGACTCAGTAGTTAAGAAGTGTTCCCACAATTTTAATTTACTGAAAGCTTCAACCTTTCCTCTTGGTCTGCTAATTGGGATGCTAAAGAGAAGTTTAAGGAAGGAGCAACATAACTGTTAAAAGACTGAAAAAAATTTGATAACAAATGTGTTTAAGGAAAGAGGAAACTCTAAGGCCCAACAAAGACTCTTGATTTTTGCCCCAGGTGATTCTGCTTTAACATTTTAGGCGTAAATATTTGGACTAAGAATTAAACCCTAACTTTATCTTTCCATGAGTAATTCTAAACTTCTGCAATTGTTATTTGAGTTCTCAAAGTTATCATCCTTCTCATGCAAGCATGGCTTTATTGCAGTTACTGACATTCAGAATCTTACAGACAAGTCTGTCATGAACAAGGTATAAACAATACTAATTAAGAACTCGACACAGAGGCTTCAACTTGAAGAATGTTTTTTAAAGAATGTTAAATATTCAAATTCTGTGCCTGAGTTGCAAGAATATAATTCAATAATTGAGTTTATTGGAGGAAAATCAAAGAATCACAGAATCATTAAGGTTGGAGAAGATGTCTAAGGTTATCAAGTCCAAGCATTAATCCTACACTGTCAGGTCCATCACTAAGCCATGTACCTAAGCATCATATCTACACATAATAACTGAAAAGAAAAATGGCTCAAACTCTGGGAAAAAAAATACAAAGAGAAGCAATTGTGATACTAGAGATAGCTACTGATATCACCACTTTTATTTTGCTCTATATTTTACCATATGTAATAAAGTAATCCACTTTCAAATGAGAGAAGATGCTTAAGATATATAGACAAAAGGCACATTTAGAACAGGCTAGTCTTACAGCTCACCTGAAATGCCCAATGACTAGATCTCCATTACAATGGCCTGAAATCTATGGTGATGGGCTCTGCAGGCCCATGGATAAGCAGGAACAACTACAAATCATAATTAAAAGTTTCTCGAGACATAGTTAAATCAGTGATCTGTCCAGGCTCTTAAGTTCTGTGTGACTAATGAAAGAGAACATCAATAAATCGGTAACTGCCTGTTCCCACTGTGTAGTTACATGTCCTCTCCTGTAAGGCTTTCCTTCTATTCAAATCACATCATCTAATATTACAAAAAGTGATGTAAGGTAAGTGGTTTGTTCCATCTCCAAAGGCATATTCCACTGTTAGTTTGCCAATTTGCCCTTTTTAAGTTTTGTACTGAATATCTGAAATCAACAACTGATTAGGCTGGAACAACAAGTATTATGTCCACCTACTCATCACTTGGTACTATTTTTACCAAACAACTTGAATCTTTATTGTTCCACTATATCTGTCTGTACTTTTCACTTTCAACTCTTCATTTCATTCCAAGGACTCTTCAGTTTCCTTAGAACTTTTTCTTGTGTTCTACCTTAATAAAAGTCCTCTTTATTTTCCACTATGTCATTCACTTATCATTTCTCTATGAAAAAGAAAAAAGAATACTAGGTCACTTTGTCAAAAAATCTTAGCAGATATGCATAGAAGTTTAACTTTCAGTGACATAAATCATTTAGATGTATCACTACTTCCAAGACAAAATAACAATTTTTGTTTCCCATAATGATTTATAATTTTCATTACCTCTGCATTAAATTCTTAGATATAAACCTCTGTAAATGTAGCTGAAAGGAATAGCACTGAAACCAGGCCATTTTTAAAAGATGATAATTTAGTGATTTAATTTTTAGGTAAATTTCAATATTCAGTAACTAACTTGATTGGAGGGTAAGACTGAAAATGGATGGACCTCAGAAAATGAATTTATATAACTTTTACACTAGATTTCTCACTTGTGTATTCACATCTAATTACAAGCAAGTAATTCTGCTTATTTTGCTTATTTTTGAATAATGATAATACCCAAAAACTGAGGGCCGATACCAAAAATCCTGTTCCAAACAATGCACCCTTTTTAATTTTCCTTACCGTCACTGGTTGATTACTCAACTTTGGCCTTTACCTTCCATAGCTGAGCAGAATGAAGGTGATAGAAAAGATAAGAGGAGAGAGATGAGCAGTTCCTTTATTAATGGATTATCCCATTTGTTTTCCATTAGCCTTCATTTCTTTCCTTTATTTTTTCTTAGATTTTTCTTTAAGGAGGATAAGTTTTACATATTTCATGCTGACGGCCCAGAAAATTCCAGAAATATCTCAGTAAGCAATTTATAAATGGCTTAAGAAAATGAAGAGGGCATATTTTCATATTTGTATAGGGTTACCTACTTTTCAAGACTTTTATGATGTTTACAGATAAATTGAAGTCTGGCATAAGTAGCAGTAAATTAAGTGCCCTAAATGTGGCTTTTAAAATTTGATTAATTAATAGCTGTAAAGCATTTTTCACTGTTCAGACTAAAGGTCCGTAAGTGCACAGAACAAAACACAATAATTATTAATCCTTTATCCCACTGTATATGGGAATATTGGAGAGATGCTTAGCCCAGGTACTCTAAATTATACAGCCCTATACTTCCAAATCCATCTCCCCCAGCCATAGCTCCATTAGCTTTGCTGATCTTTTCCTGTAATGAATTTGCTTTTCTTTAGTTTGATGTAGGATGAAAACAAGGGGCTATACAATGTTTTTTACAGCTGTGTGCTTTGACATACAGAAGATATTTCAGCTCCCATGGTGACAGCATGCCATTCTGATGAAATAATGCAGCAGTCACTTAATAACATGGAAGGAACAGATACAACCTAAACATGCAAATATGGTAATTACCAACCTCAAACACAATTATCTCATGTGCTAGTACTCATAATGAGAACAATATTTCTGTACTTGTTTTTTTTTTCTCAGAATCATGTGCAAAACACTCACTCTGTCTGTTTCCTGCCTTGTGGAAAATTGTCTCTCCCACAAAATTTCATTTTCTGTAATGACACAAAAAACACTAGCTCAGTGACCTTGGCAGCTCCTTCACAGGGCACATAACTTATGCTGTCTTTCCACCTTTATATGAATTGTGTGTCTCAATTGCCACGAGCTGATCAGAGGGACGTGCTCCAGCCCAACATATGCATGGTTGAGGATGCAATTACTGGAACAGCCTTTCTGAGCTGCCCAATGCAAGAGCAAGAGGTCAGATCTTCTGCGGGTCCAAAACCTGGTCCAGTTTCATAAGGGCACTGGTGTGATTTATGCTAGGAGAGAGTTTGTGCTGGCTTGTGTGTCCATATCAAATTTGCTTTTATAATAAGACTCCTCTGAGATTTTATTCTTTAAAATAGTTACAGCTGCTTGGTAGTTTGCTTTCTTTGGCTATGATAATGTGCTGGTTACTGCCCAGAGTTAAAAAGGTAAGGGACTACTGTGATGTGAATACAATATAACCTAAGGAGCAAATATAGTAGATTTGTTTCAAAGATTTAATAAGTGTAAGCTGGGAGAAGTACGTACGAAAAACAAGTCTTCTAGTTTCGTGAAACATTTTATTAGATGAGATTGAGTGGTTCTTGTGTTGATATTATCCTTGACAATCAAGTACAAAATGTGACGCCTCATCAGAGACTGGCATAAAAATTTCTGTAAAAAATATATGGGTTCCTCAGAAGCAGAAAATAATAATCAATCTTAGCAAAAGGTTTCTGCAAGATTTTTAGCCTCTTTTCCTTAGACTGTATTTTTTTTGAACATTTCAGGCAAGACCTGGTTTCCTGTATGCCCATAAGCACCCAGATTCTGAACTCAGTGGCAGTTCACATGCAGGGCAGTCAGTTATTTCACATATCTGGGCTGCCACAGCTCAAACTCGGCTTTATCTGGATATCTCATGTTAAAACAGAACTACAAGCAGAAGCCTAAGAAAGAACTTTTCAAACTATTCCTTCCCTGAAAGGGTCCAACTTAGATCTGTAGTTTTGTTTTTTCTTTTTGCTCTGATAATATACTTCAACATAGACATGAAAACCACTTGGAGTGTCTGGCTTGTTTTGGATTTCATGCCAGGTATTGAGGCAGAATTGGCTTGCACACCAGACAAGTAATCTGTCACATGGGACAATGAACAAATGCAGACAGCAAAACAGACACAGCCCTTTGAGAGGTGGTATCAGCTACTGGAACAATGCATATTATTAGTCATTTGTCATCTCCTGCTTGTAGGTCTTTGTTGATGTTTTATCATGTGGGGATATATGAGAAATAAGTAGCTCTTTCTGTAAAGAGTGGCTCCAGCAAACTGTTGATATTCTCCCACTTCCAGGCATGGTGGGAGAGTCAAACCAATATTCATTAAAGCATTGTCAGCCTCTCTGCTCAGTTCCCACTTTTCAGTGACTAAATGGCAAGATCAAGTCCTGCCTTGCCACCCTATTCCATCAGCTCTCAGAATAATTATCTTGCTGATTTTCCAGTTTGCTAAAACTAGAGACATACTATAATTTGCCATTTTATTATTGAAATAGCATTCACATGGTATTATGGATCAGTGACAATATCAAAAGTCATAAAATATACTTTTAGACATAACAAGAATCTGAACAACATATATACTCTGTTATCCATTTTTTATGGCACCAAGAATCTATGTACCCCATTAATAAATAATAAAAAGTTGAAAAATTACAGATCATTAATAATTATACAGACAGCAAAACTCAGTAATTTAACTCTTAGCCAGGATTATCCTTTTCATAGATATCTACTGAAATGATTTTCAGTCTTCAACTCCCTTCTTGCAGCTGTGCTGTAAGAAACTACAGTTTTCATTGTATTATCCTTATTAAACTCTGGATGTCTGTAGCTCCATGCAGTAAATTTAATGAGTGCAAGACCCACTCAGATGAAAAGGGAGAGTTCTTTCATCATGAGACTTGAATTTGACCCCATTTTTTTGAATGAGGACTGCTTCATGGCTTTTCCTTTCAGAGAGGGCACGGTGAGGTTGGATGGAAGCCAGAGTGAGGTTTCTCTCCCCCAAACTGGTGTGAGGGGAAGGAGAGAACAGAGCTGGGAACAGAGGGATGCCAGCAGGAGCTGCCAGCCAGTGCCATACTCGGCTTTGAGACCAAAGAGGTGTCAGAGGCTTAGAGCTCAGGGCCCCTGAGCTCCACCACTGCTGCACAGGCAGGGACAGTGCCTGAAGCAGAAACCTGTGGGCTTGACCCAGGATAGGATTTTATTCAATATACTGAGAGAGAACACTGCATGACACACATACCATAGAGGCTCAGTAACTTTTTATGCCCAAATTTCGTTGCAGATTTTGGCCTAAGCCTTGCAGTTAACACTACTAATGGCAGAACCCTGTGTCCCATTGAAATTAGTGATACTGTACCCACAGTAAATGAATCTAGTGCAAGCCTTCAGCCCCTAACCTGCAGCTGTTCTTGAAAGGTAACTCTCAGCATAATCACTGTACCCCATTTTAAAATTTTCCATACAACATTTGAAAAGTGCTGTTCTTGCATGAGGTCTTACCGAACATGGAAAAAAAAACATTTTAAGTTTGAAAATGAGTCGCTTTGGATTCATTACTTTTTTCTCTATGCAGAGGTTACTTGAGACTAGAAAATTAAAGGATCAATTAGCTGAAATTCTTAATGCTTAATTCTCTCAGGGCAATGGGATTCTCAGCACTAGAATTAGAAATAATTTTGGTCTTTATTTTCTCTGTTTTAAAATCTTTGTTTTGGCTTCCCATAAAAATATCTTTCTCCTACCTTGATTTGACAACTTGCCTTTGGACCAGACTCTCAGTAAATTTAGTAGAATTTTACTCCCTGATCAGGGCCTTACCAAAGGTATTACATTGCATATCACAATGTTTTCATGTCCCACTTCTTCAGGTCATCTACAGTGCAGTTCGTCTGAATAAATTTTGACATTTCCACTTAGGACCTCTTTCTACTCTTGAAGAGAGATGAATCCTTGCACAGTCTGAATTTAGACTACTAAAGTAGGTCATGGGAATTATACTTATTCACTCATGCCTTTTCTCTCAGCTGACTACAAAGAAACCTGGGGTGACTGGCTCAGCTGGAGGCACTACAGTGAAGATCTCTAAACTTGGATGAGGTGAATCCCACCTCCGTTTCCTAATAAAGGCAAATTGTCAGTGACAATGGAAAGCCTGATCCTCACTTGTTTGGCCCCTTGTTCTGTTACCTGAATCTCTGCAGAATGACTATAAATATATTGCCACTGACATTTTACAACATTTGGGACAAATCTACTTATGCTACAGCTGGCAATGGAAAAAGAATGTTTTATTACTCTTGCTCAGTTAAAAGACTAAATCACTCCCTTTGTTATAAAAGGCCTACAAGTGTTTATCTGAACAGAAGACATTGATATTCTTTTATCATTTTTTGCAGCTGAGCAGCACACTGGGAAGCCCTGATGTGGAATTCACAGGGATCCCAAGAGCTACTTAGAAGCTTGATTTTCATTTAACTTTCTAAAAAAAAAAAACCTCCAAAAATCTGAAACTAGGGTAAGGGAAGAAGGAAAAGAAAATGATGGATTATTTTGAAGAGCTTTGGATCCAAACAGAGACTTGGCCTACTTTCATTATTTAATAGTCAGGAGAAGAATTTCCTCCCTCATGTATTTTTTTTTTTTTTAAGAATACCATCCCCCTAAACACTATTTCATGCAGGTATTATTTCCAGCTTAGAAAATGAAATTGTTTGTTAAAATGAAAATATCAAAAGTTGACACATAGCTGAACTGTTTCTCTTTATCCAGGTAGATCTTGACAATCTTTTATTTATTTAGGGAAGAGGCTAGGCACCTAGGCTGGCTGGCAGATGCTGTTCAGCTGCTCGTGGAGTACCATCACTATTGCTTATATTTCATTAAGTGGGCTATGCTAATCTTGAATTCCAGAACATGGTAGAGTACCTCTGCTGAGATCCCTACAAATATTGTGATAAAAAGGAGGATGGAAATACCTGAAGTCCTTTTTTAAGTCATTTGGTGAGGAGCTTTTCCTTTCTAAATTTTCCTAGGAGATGATTTTTATGGTTTCTGTGGCACAGATATATTTGGTCTTAAAAAGGAAAATGCTCTTGGAAACAATTTACCCTGTAGACTATCAGGAGGTAACCATGTAGCCAATTTGAATTTGTGTCACACATACCCTGAAAGAGTCTAGTCTGCATTTCCACTCCCTAAAGACATAGAATCATAAAATGGTTCACGTTGAAAGGGACTCTTAAAGGTCATCTAGTGCAATTTCCCCCCACTGCAACTAGATCAGGTTGCTCAGCCCCCCATCCAACCTGTCCCTGAATGTTTCCAGGGATGAGGCATCCACCACCTCTCTGAGTAACCTGGTCCAATATTTCACCACCCTCAATGAAAAAATCGTAAAAGATTTCTTCCTTGTATCTAGACTAAATCTACCCACTTTGGGGTTTAAACTTTTCTTCCTTGTTCTATTTCAACAGGACATCCTGAAAAGTCTGTGCCCACTTCTTATAAGATCTCTTTCAGTATTCAAGTATTTCAGTATGTAAAGCCTCAACTGGACACAGCACTCCAGGTGGGGTCCCATGAGGGAAGGGCAGACAGAGACAATCCCCTCCCTCAGCCTGCTGGCCATGCTTCTGGTGCAGCCCAGGATACTGTTGGGTTTTTGGACTCTGAGTGCACACTGCTGGTTCATCTCCAGCTTTTTATCCACCAGAGCCCCTGAATGCTTTCTCTCAGGGCTGCTCTCAGTGACTTCACTTGCCAGCCTGTGCTGGTACCGGTGGTTGCCCTGACCACAGTGCAGCACCTTGCACTTGGGCTTGTTGATCACTAGGTTCTTGTGGGCCAACTTCTCAAGTTTGTCCAGATCCCTACGGATGGCATCCCATCCTTCTGTTGTGTCACCTGCATTGCACAACTTCATGTCATCTGCAAACTTTCTGAGGGTGCCCTAAGTCTCACTCTTTGTATCACTGATAGAGATATTAAAGAGCACCAGACCCCTGAGGGACACCGCTCGCCACAAATCTCCACCTGGATATTGAACCACTTGCCACTACCCTCTGGATGTGGCCATGCAACCTTGCAAGTCATCCAAATCTCCTTCATATTATTTATACTTCCTTTTGCAAATCCATCTTTGTCTGGCTTATTATTTTTCCCCTTTCTTCCCATTAATAGAAATATTAGTCATTTTGGGGAGTGGGAGAAGAAGAGAATAGAATCTTGGAAATATGTTGCTACTGATTACACTTCCAAGTTGACAAAAAAGTGCTGTTCCCAAATTTAGAACTGTGCACTAGATTGCAAGGAGCAATGCACCATAAATTACTGTATTTATGACATGCAATACAATATATAGACAATTTTCTGAAATTTCCGTGACAAGTGCACAAGAATTATTGAAAAAATACCACCCCATTAGGTACCAAATTCAATGGAAATTTACAGCCACCTTTGTTTCCACACCTGCAGGCATTAGTGTCAACAGTATATTTCCCCTCCTCTCCCAATCCTGAATGCTTCATACTGGTAGCTATAGTGTGAAATAATCAGCATTTGTCCATTAGGTAAATAGCTCTGTGTGTATGTGTGTGTTGAGGACAAAGGTATTTTTTTCTTTTTCTTCTTTTTTTCTCCTTTCTCTTTTTTTTTTTTTTTCTTTCCCAGTATTGTATGTCTGTGCACAGGTTTCCCAGGGGACCAGGCAGACACAGCAATATGCAAAAAAGCCTGAATTAGGGAAAAGGAAAAGGGAGCTTGCTGCAATTGATGTGGAAGGAAGTCTTGTATTATGCATTTATTAGATACAGCACCCCTGTAAGCGTGATTAACATCACTGATATTTGTATCAGAGAGAGGTGATTTTCCCAATCTGTGTTTCTGCTTACATCTTGCATGACATAACAAATCCTGTGGCCCATGCCCAGTAATAATGTGTCACCTCTGTAAATCAAGCCTTACATAAACTAGCAAACAGGAAGAAAAAAGAGACAGTAGCTAATTTAGAGCTAATTGTGCTTGACAAACTTCTCAGCCAGCAATATTCCTAGTTAAGAGTTTGGGCTGGACCTTAGGAGACTTTACCTGTAATATCTAATATCCAATTCCTCACAGATGACTATGACTGGTTTTTAAAAGATCTGTTTAGGCTGCTGAATTCATCTAGATGCTCCCAGAGCCAGTGTTTAGATTCTCAAAGACCACTATTCAGTCACTGCTGAAGGATTTCTACCATTTCAGATTTCTCCCATATAGCCTAATGGTAATCATTACCAGGTACACTCAGACTTGCCTATGGTCATATAATTTTAGAGGGAACAATAGAGTCTGAGTGTTTGATGACTTGGATAATATGCCAAATGCCTTCTTTTTAGGGCCAGTAGTCAGACTTCATGGGATGCATCTGCTGGCTCTGACTGTGTATCTCCTATACCTAAAGGAATTTCAAGGTAGTCCTTCAGTATTCTTACTACTTTTATAATGTCTGCTTTGCTGCTGCTCAGGTTTTTTTTCTTCTTTTTTTTTTTTTCTTTTCTTTTTCCTCAAGTGAATTTGAAAGCATATCTTCTATACTTTGTCTAATCAACAAACTGGAATATTCTGTATAAGGCCCCCTAAATCCCTACTGCTAAAGCAGTTCCGGTTTTCATGACACTATACAAAATTCTGTGGACTAAAAGCATTGGAATAGAAGTCGGAGTTAAAGAATGAAGGGGATAGAGTTAGCTTATGGAAATGTGGCTTTGTAAACCTTCACTGGGAACCCCACTACTAAAAAGACTTTGGAGTTAATCTCTGTTTCCACCCAAAGCCAGGTGCAGTTGCTTTGTTGTAGGCACTTAAATTCTGTTCCTGAGAATTCTCTCTGTCTCTAAAAACAAGCTAATTTTATTTCTGGATACAGTTATCAGGGTAAAAACATGAAGGACTTTGAGATGTTTGGAAATCCTTGTGCTGCCTACATTTGAGGGAAAAAAAAAAAAACCCAAGCAAAATAAAACAAAAGCCCAATGACCCACCTAGAAAATGTACACTTAGATCGGTGATTTGATCAGGCCAACACTGATTATTATATATGTGCCTCTGTATGGTACTACATTGAAAAATGGGTCTGATTATGCTCCATTTTCCCCCAAGTAAGTGCTTTTTTTTTTTTTTTTTTTTTTTTTTTTTTTTTTTTTTTTTTTTTTGGATGGAAAAAGAAAAGATTAATCTCAATGTTCTCTCAAGGTCAGCAAATGACTTTGGGCATGTATATCTAATATCTCTTTTCCAAGCATGAGTCTTTTATTCACATTACCCTTTTTCATTCTAAATGCTATGAGTCCAGTTTCCCTGAAGAAAACACTGTAAAATGAACTTTTTTCTCCCTGAACATGAAATCAAAACACAACATAAAAACCTTATTTCTGTTCTTACTAACTAGTTGAGTCACTGTTCTGTACTTTGTTCTATATAACACCAGTGTGTTGAGTAGCACAACCTGGGTCTTTCCAGATGAGTATAACCAAAAGATGTAAATGTTAGCCCTAATGGAAATATATTACAGGGAAAGAAAAATAAATTAACTTACCAGATAATACAACATAATTTATTTCCTCCAGAGACCATATTTTCAGTGCAGATTTTATTTTAATAAACTTGTCTCATACAATATTTCCCAGTACCACTTCACTTTCAATCCAACTTTAAATACATAACAGCTTTGGAAAATAAATGGTCGTTTACCTAATGCAACTTGAAGATTCAGCTCAGACTCAAGACTACTGATTAGTGCTCTCATTTGCAAAAGATGATGGGTCTGTATCTGACAAATTTTGAGACAAAATACTTATCTGCCTCTTGTATCACAGACTTAGGTTTATTTTTATCTCTTCTTGTGTTCCCTTCCTGTGGCAACTGAATAAACTTACTGTAAACCTCACGGGGCCTGAATAAATCATTAGGGCTACATTTTGTAACATAATGAATTAAATAAATAAAATAAAGGAAGAAGATTGTTTCTGGCAATGAAGGATTTGCTGGGGAGTAATAACAATTGTATACCTTCAGGATCCAATTGGTAAAGAAAGTTCTCTTTAATACAGAGATTATTCTCCCTCTGTTTTGAGACTGCCCTAAAGCCAACAGGGAGTAGCCTGTCTTCTACCATCATCTATCATTACATAAGGTCATAAAATATGTCACAATCATGAAATATGGTTGAGATAATTTAAATGGCAAGAAGATATCTTTCTCAGCAACACACCACATGTACTCTTCTGATAAAACTGCTGCCATCTGAGCCAAAAGAAACCAAGCTCAGGTGTGAGCCACCATTCATCTAGAAAGCTCAGATTTTGCCACTGCAAGTAATTTAGGGGCCTTCATGAAGAATAACTAAAAGCTGCCCTTTTTCTGTGGCTGTAGTATATATTTAAGGCTGCATCTTCTACATTCTGGAGGAACAGTTTTGGGTTTTCTGCACCTTACAATTAGTATAAATCCCTTCTGATGAGTTAAGTCATTTTGTCTCTGCAAGGTGTCCCAGAAACACTAACTGTCCAAGCAGGCAGGATCCCTGACTGAAAGGAAAATTAAAACAAAATAATAAAATTAATATCTCTTTGGTTTTGCTGACTGTGTTGCACAACGTAGCTAAAAGCATGCTATCGGAGGAGTAAAGAAAAAGAAGTGGGAAGGGGAGGGAAAAGCAAAAACTCTTTGTGGGTAAGTGTGTAAGTCAGAAGGTTAAGGAAAAACCCCACTGATAACATGACAGGAAAATCCATAAAACTGTTAACCTGCTTGAAAAGGTGAATGTGACCTCAATATATTCCATTAAACAAAAAATGTTCTCTCAGTATTGTGATCCTTGGAGATTAATACAAAGGATTTGTTAATTTGTTACCCACTGAGGCACCTGTAGACGAATGTGCAGAGAATGTGCAGCTGATTGCACTTCTGCTTTGTCATTCTACCTACTCATGATGACCTCTGATTTAGTAATCATGGAATCAGAGGAAAAATTTATCAGTCTTTCATATGTAATCAGAATAACAAAGAAAGGTGCCTTAATTGCCACCAGTGACTATTGCATGCCGGTATTTGAAATTACAGAAATTTCTATAAAATATTTTGAGTTTTCTTGGGAAAATGTGATGTAATTGCAAGATCTGATCAGTAGAAGCTCCTGAGAATCCTGGTAGGAAGATGCAAAGTAGCATTTCTAGTTATATGTGCTATTTAAACATGTTTTATACAAGTTAATTATTTATTGTATTTTTTGGTGGTACCATTCCTCCATCTGTGATAAAAACAGAGAAAAGGAGTACAAGACATCCTGGAGGCAGCAGTGCTCCTATGAGATTCACTGCTATAACTGATATTGATGTGTTTACAGAGCTTATCAGTTACAATGAGCTTAGCTGGCTTCAGCAGTAGAAAAGACACCTTAGCTCTTGTTTGCATTCTTCCACAAGGACATCCTGATCATAGAACAGTCTTATTGGAAGGGGCCTTTAAATGCCATCTAGCTCCAACCCCCCTGACTTGAGCAGGGACATCTTCAACTAGACCAGGTAGCTCAGAGCGCCTGATGGAGGAAAGTTTCCTTGCATTTGGGAGAATGTGTTGTTTCCATCAGAGGAATGTGATAAGTTGGATGTAGAAAATTGGTTCAATGCCATCCCCATCACTTGCACTGATGTCAGAAAAAGGGTACAGCAGGGAATGGGTGACATGATCTATACTGTGGAAAAAATACTTACTCAGAGCAGGAATTGCAATCAGTTTTGCTCAGGCAAGTAAATATTAGGAAGATGCAGAGCTTATTTTTTCTAAATGTAATTGACTTTACAAAAAAATCAATCTTATTAATAACTTCTACCATCTAGCACAGGGCTGAAGGAGGGTTCCAGCACTGCTGAGATCTTTGCAAAGGTGTGGGCACTATTCCTCAATACTTTTTCACCCCTCAGATCAGGGTTGCCTCATCAGTCCCTTTGAGATCTCATCTTCACATATGACAGACTATGACAGAGGTCATGGGGAACAGGGGCTGGGCTGCAATAGCATCCTACTGCCTTTATTTGGGATATTAGGTTAACTAAGCTCTCATTTCCCTTTTTTCTAACTTTAAAACCAGTAGATTTCCTTTTTGAATTTGATTTTAGAAATGGAAGTGGAAATAGAGATTAAAAACCCCAACCAAATTATCAAGCAAACTGAAAAATCCAGCAATAAATCCCAGTCTCTTGCTCTGTCAGTCTCGTTAATTGCCACTCTATGTAATATGTTCCTCTTCTGCTAAAGGTTATTAAGAAGGATGCTGAAGCCAGACACACTTACAGTCTGGTATTTTATTAGAGATTACACTGTGAGATTTTCATCTAGGCTCTCACATGAGGGACTCCCTCTGTTCACTGGTCCATAATGACTGACCTACATATCTCTGCTGACCAGGGTTTTGCTGGATGACTGCATTACCCTGCAGAATTTGACTCCCCCCACTATATTCATTTGTCACAGCAATTAAATCCATGTGTTGATTTATTGAGTGCAGGCCTGGTGTGAAATTTAGTAATGCACAGGACTCATTCTTTTCTTTCTGCCATTACCTCTGCCCGAATGGCATTTGGCTGTCTTGTTGTTTTCAATTTACCTAGATTTACTTTTGTCTTTTAGTGACAAATAATGACCACATCCCTTAATTTTGTAATGTCTCATTTTCCCCCTCCTCTTTCTTTCTAATTTATAAATGTTAGGTTCATTAATGTTATGCCTTGCCTTTACTGTCCGACATGGAATTTACTCCATCCCTCGACTGCCATTTTGTTATGAAGATTTGAGAAAGATCCTGTAACCCTGGCTGGGGATGCAAGTTGGAAGTGAGTATACAGAACTCCAGAAGTTAATACAGTTCCAATGTTTCTTTAATTAGCTTATCAATAAATGCATGACTACTGTGTCTTTTGTAAATTAGGAATTGCAAATGGCTTCCCCACAGAGGCTATGGGGTATACCTTTAGATAAAAATGGTTAATTGGCAAATTAACAATGAGGAAAATGAGGGCTAAGATTCATCTGATATTTTGGGTGCACATCAGGTAACCTGTGTATGTAGTCAGAAAACAGGGATGGAAAGAATCTGGAGAGTGAACATGTACTGAAACCTTTAACAAAATATTCACCCAGGGTCACAGCAGTTATGGCAAGGCCCAGGAATGGCCTGACATCCCTAAACAGTCAGTAGGTAACTCATAGAATCATAGAGCCATCAGAGAATGGCTTCAGATAGAAGGCATCTTCAAAGATCATTTTATTCCAAACCCTGCCATGGGCAGGGACATCTTCCACTCTCCTAGGTTATTCCAAGCCCCATCCAACCTGGCCTTGAACACTTCCAGAGATGAGGCAGCCACAAATTCTCTGGGGCAGCCTGTTTCAGGGTCTCAGCACCCTCCAGATCCTTCTCTTTTCATATTGAACAGATCCAACACTCTCAGCCTGTCTTAATGGGAGAGGTTTTTCAGCACTGTGATCAACTTAGTGGCCTTTTTCTGCTCTCGTTCCAACAGGTCCATGTTTTTCTTTTATATTACCTGAGGAAATGCAAAGCTTTTTTTTCTTGGCAGTCAGATCTGAATAAGGACTTAATCTGAAGAGTCTGAGCTCAGTGATTGTCTTCATATCTTTGTTTCAGCCTCCTCTCCAGCCTTCCCGGTGCCCAAGCTGTGCATGCAATGGAGTATTTTAAATTAATGTGAGTCAGGAGGCAGAAATTTTGGCACAGATGGGGCTGAACGGTCCAGTCCTAAGTTGATGTACACTGGTTCCTTGGGAGAAACAGAGTCCTCCTCTTTTAATGCATGCCTACTGAATCAGAAACTACAGCAAACCCTTGGCCATATCTTTTTGTATTTGAGCCCTGGAGTAGGCAAGAGCAGTCCTGCTCTCTATTCTTTTTTGCAGTATAAAATATACATGGTTGCAATGTTCCCTAAGAATTTGCACACCAATGGCTCAGTTCCTTCATGAAACCAAGAAATCCTAGTCTATGGTTTCCCCTGCAGGAGAAAACCTTCGAAGAAGCGTGAGACAGAAGAGTATAATATTCTGAAAAGAGCAAATTATCCCTGTCATTCTGTGCATACCCAGATGCCAAAAGAGGGGACTTCAAGCCTCTATCACAACAAGGTGATTTTGTAACTCTCAATTAAGATTTTTACTATTTTAGTGTTGCATTAAAGGCAGACAAACAGTTGAAGAGGATTGAAGTTTATTATGTATATTTTAAAGCCTTTGCTGTCATATAATTTTCTACATATAGGAACTCTGTGGTTCCCTTCAGAAATGGGCTTGGGGATATGAGCGGAATGCACAAAGATGTTTTAGAGTAGCCTTGGGAAAAATGTCCCAATACTGGCAAAAGGAAGGATCTAGAGCAACTTTACAGTCTACTTCATCTTGATGGTGTCCACTGGATCCCATGATGTTGGGGCCTTTTTGGGAGACTGACATTTTTCCCCCTCTGTAATGTGATCCCAGACAGGTTTCAGTGGCATCTGCACACTGGAACAACAGGAAGGTGGATCAAGACGATTGATTTTATGAAGGAATGTACTACACATATGCTTAAGACACAGAATAAAACAAATAATACATTTTCTTGATTATTTGGCACATTACACACACAGTGTGTGGGGTTGACACAACAGCACAGAATTAAGAAAGCTTATAATATATAGGAAACCTCTTATTTGCTTCAAGTACTGAAGATCAAAGTGTTTCTAAACAGCAAGTTCACATTCTTCCTTTCCACAAAAGAATTGTCAATATTTATATTAATTTTCTTTTTTAAATTCTTCCTCTTGGGATGACCCTACACCTTGTCACAATCAAAAAAAAAAAAAAAAAGGCAGTAACATTTGTAATTTAATAAAATATATATTTATAAATAACAATCTCAAATCACCCCCTGTACAAGAAGAGATCCCCAATGTCATTTCTCTCCACAGAGAGAGTCAGACAAGCAGGATGAAAAGGATAGCAAGGAGGGGTTTCCTTGGCAACATGTGCTTGAAAGGATTCAGAACTTCTCCCTTTCTCCTAAGACTCATTTTTGTATCATATTTGTATCATTTTTGTACTTTTTAATGTTTGTTTGTTTTTTTCCCTCCTACACAGTTTTGTGTGAAAGGGAGGCAGGATTGTGAGTCAGACCACTGAACCTGTTCCTTCCATGCTGCCAGAAGCAGTTGCACACATCTGACATGGGATTTGGACTCCATTAGGGCTTTTAAATGGCTCCTGATTATGATGGACTTTGCCAGCTCTTGAGTGAAAAGCAAACTCTCCTTGATGTGTTCAGTATCAGCATTCATTGTTAGTCCTACTTGGATTCACTCACCCACAGGGTTTTGGGTTTTTTTCCCATGATTTCCTTTTCTTTCCTTGGCTAAGCCAAGAAATGAGGTAGGAATATTAGATTAAATAAGTAGCGCAGCATGACTCAACTCAAAGATTTTAGATGATCCAGGTTAATTTCACCTGACTTCAGATACCTAAATGAAAAATGCCACCAGATCATTCCACCAGAGTGGAATGACTGTATATTCCCATTGATCTGGCAAACACCCAGAGAAATTCAGATCTCTGTTGGGTTGTTTTGTCTTCTGCAGGCACAGTCCAGGTATAGGATCATAGAATCAAAGAATCATTAAGATTGGAAATGATCCTCAATATCACCAAGTCAAGACTTCTGTTCAGCCAGGGATGATAGACTATGCCTCTGTTTTAGGTATCTCACTGTGTATCTGAAGGCCTTGGAGACTCTCTGTTACCATGAAAACACCTCAAAGAACAGAAGGGTGCAAACTTACATCATGTTCCCATCAGTCCTGCAATAACAACTCTGCTTTTCTTTCTAATCATTCCTCCAGATTTCCAAATCAAACAAAAATTATCAGATAGTTTCAGGCTTCAGTTCTTTTCAGGTCTTTGAAACTACTCCAGACTTACACCAGAGAACGGAAATGAGCTAATTAAACCTACAGACAGTGTTGAATGAAGTGCAGAGCCAGGAGCTGGGCTCAATGACCCTTGGGAGTCTTTCCCAACTCAGCATATTCTGTGATTCTGTGATATGAGATTTTGGTCCCTTTGAAGTCCATGGGAAACTGCCATCCTGTTGAGTAAAGTTTTCTTTCATAGATGTAATAGACTTCTCTTAAATGGGGAATAAACTGATTGATCTGATATGGGTGAGGAAGGCTGCAGTAATATTATTTTACCCTTGGTGTTCCATTTATTCAAGTGTGTTCTCAATGCTGCATCAGTTTTCAGTCCCGTCTGGTTTATGAAGTTTCATAGGAGAGTTTCTCATCTGAGCATCTCAAAGAAACCTTGGGAAGGCAACTGAGAACGGATACTCTTTCCTGTATGTAGGAAAGAATAGGATGTGCATGGTAGGAGTTGTTAAATTTCGCGGCCTATGAACTGGCCTATTCTGTACCCTATGAACTATTCTAACAAACTTAATAGCAATGCTATTTTGTGAAAGAACATTGTGTGTGGATGCAATTCAACAGTTACAGTCACTGGCCTAATAATAGCTTGCAGTGCTTTTATACTGGACACAGCCTCTTTCTTTGGAGTCCTATGACAGCTTTTTGTCATTAGACAGAATAAAAAAGGACATCAATAAGAGCAAAGTTTGGAATAACAGATTTTCATTTAGTAAAAAAAAAAAAAGGAAAAAAATAATTATCACATATAAAGGACCAAAGAAAGGCAGCTTGGAGTTAGGATTAATTAATTTCAATATTGGAGTCAAGGAGAGGACCTCTGTGACCTTTAGTAGGTAGGAAGTCAGGAGATGAGAGAGTCATAGAAGACCCTGTGAAATAGAGATGGGAAATACAGACTTTCAATAAGAAGCAGACTGGGCCACATGGCAAGAGGTCTTATTTACTCTCTCTGAGCTTTGATCTCTTTGAATTTAATATCTGGGGTATCATACAAAGCAATATGAAGCTTACACTCTCCTTTTGCTTATTTGGAGACAGATTACTTGGTCTTGGAAAGTAATTAGGGTGTTTTGGTGACCGCACTTTTTTGTAAAAGCTATTCCACAAATTCACTTGTTTTCATAATAATTAATTTGAACAAACTCCAAAAACATGTTTTAATATATCTGCAATTCCCACTTGAATAAAGCAAATTGCATTTTTACATCAGAGGACAGATCAGTGACTCTTTCTTCTGGATGCACTAGATTCGTGAAAATAAAAACCCACTGGGAACCTTACAAGGCCTCAACTTCTGATTTGTTTAACCATAATTGCATATTTATAAATTAGAACAGACTTTTCTAATTAATTTTGTATCATGCAAATAACATTGGTTAGTAACAACCTGCCGAATTAGTAAAATCCTTGCCAAGAACATAGAAGTCTGGAGTCACATTCAGTTTGAAGGGAAATGAAAGGCAGCCAGAGCAGTGACTTGTCTTTTGTTTCACTCGTGAGAGGTAATTACCAACTCCAAAATACAAGGATAAAAGCATTTCAATAAACTGACACCTTCTGCACATTAAGCCCCCAGAATGTTTTTAATTCTGTCAAGCACAAAGGAGATGAGAAAAAAAAAAAAAAGCAATTTCCAGTCAAAGTAACCGAAGAATATTTCTTGGCAAAGAAAAGGTGGTCATGATGGACTTCCTTTGTGCCTAAGCAGTCAGCATATGGAACAGTGAACAGCTCCATCCTAAGATGTGAAGAATTATCATTGGTGACTCTAGATGCTCAGGTCTTTCTGCAAACAAACTGCTTAGATTTTGTAGGCAGGACATCATTTGAGTATGAGCTGGCAGCAATGATACAGAATTTATGGGAAATCCATAAACCACAGCAGCTGTAAAGCAGGCAGGATGTCTCAAGGGGCATTAAATGCCTGTGTTTAGGTAACTGAATCCTTACCTTGATCTCTACAAGTTCATTGTACATGGCCTTTATTCTGCCTGAGATCAAGCAGCTTATAAATCCCTTCTGTTTTTATAAGGAAAATCTTGTTAGGGCATCCAGTTGTCAGAGCTGGAAACTGCTTTTAGTGTAATTAATGTATTAAACTTCTAAGAAGAAATACTACCATTCATATTAGACCAGGCATTTTACTATACAATTACCGACTGATTTAGACAAACTCTAGTAATTTACCCCTTTTCTTTTTATGTTTTTACCCTTGGCCTTGCAGTGTCTCCTTGACTGCCAAGGTCAGTGTTACCTGCATTTCCCAAGGAGGAAGGGATTATGATGAGTTATCAATATCCCAGGTTCTCCACCCATCTTCACATGATGCTTATAGTGAGAAAGTTCTTACTCCATAATCTGGGGAGCTTCCTGGCTGTACTTTGATGCCTTCTTAACACAGTCTGCTTTTTTTCATTGGTTTCAAGAAAAAGCAAAGCTTTACCATCACCTTCTCCCACTACAATTAACACAAAGACATGATATGTTTTTTTCAATGATTACTCAGGTTGGCTAGACCTTTCCACACAGGACATTCAGAGATGAACTAAAATGATTTAGACTAAAACAATTTGGGCAATACTCATCTGACAGCTGGGGAACAATAATTACAGCTAAAATAGGCTAAAATCAGCTCAGACTGAGACCAGGCTGGATAGATCCTTGTTCCAGCCTTTGTGTGTGTCCAGTGTTTACAAGATGTCATCACCTAAGTGACATAGCTGGAGCTGTCATACAGTGCCACAACCTGTGTGTACTCTGAAAACCCTTCCAAGTCAAGGGTTTACTATGGGTTCCTCTTTTGGAACTGCTTATTGGGGTCTTTTCAAAGATCTCTGAGAATAATGAAATAGTTTAAGATGATATTTTGGTGTGGAAGATACTTCAGTGAAAACGTAGCTAGGGAGTGTCCTCTCAGTTTTTCCATAAACACGAAGGTTTGTTTTGGGTTGTGACCTCTCTTTGTACTTTGCATTCTTACCTTGTATAAACAATAAAATTAAAGTGAGGACTGTCTTGCATTCCCAGGGCAATGCTGCAGTGTGCTGCCTGAACATTAAAAAGATCACCAAAATCATTGGCCTGACAACTTCAGCCAACATTTTTTCTCCTCAGAAATGTGAAAATTAGCTCAAGAGTTAAAAAAATAAATCCTTAAAGATTTTTTATCTCTCAGAGAAAAAATTAAATTTTGTACAGCAAAGTATTTTTGCACACTTTTGTGGCTGATGCCCCATCTTCACTGTGGGATTACTAATTATTTTTAAAATTTTTATCTTTAGTGATAACACAAATCTGTGTGGACATGAAACACAGGCAAACAAAACTCAGTTTTATTCCTGGAGAAACGATGAGAGTAAATGAATTGCCTGTGACCAACATTAGTCACATCAGTTGAGGTTCTGTTGGCAGGCATCCAAATATTGCAGTGATGGTGGTGGAATAATAACTTATAAAGAGCACAATCATACAAATTATTGGAACTAATACCTTTCTTGTCCATGTCATTTGCTTGAAGAGTAGGAGATGACTGTGAAGGGTGTTTGCAATGCAGATCCCAAATGCAAAGAGGAGTTTGGAGCTGTTGTTGCAAACTAATAAGAAATCTAGGATTTACAAAAGCAACTACTGTCTATTTTTATTTTTCTTTTGAAAAAGAACATCTATGGGCTTCTGGATCTATAAAGTCTGATTCACAGTCAATGTAAATCAGTGTCATTGAAGTGCACTGGCCCTCAGGAAACACATGTATTTGGTGAAAACTGAGAAAAGCTAAAAAATTCAGTGGAGTTAGGATGCTATAAATGCCAGCTGAGAATATGGCAAATATTGTTCCATTCTTGTCCTATTGCTAACAAGCAACATTAGAAACCGTATCTGCCATTTCTGTGACCATGTGCAAAGTGACAGTGGCAAAACCTTATGTTGCACTTGAAATTTTTTGGTTCCATTATGGCAATTTCTGCATTCAAGATTGGAATTCTCAGTTTTAATGTATTTGCTTACATGAAATGCAAGTTGTAATTAAATTTCAGCCTGCTTAATTGTGCCTTCATTTGTATAAATTAGAAAAAGAGATATAATAAAAAACCCCACCTTTCATTTTCATTTCCCTCTCAATATTGCATCTGAATTAATAGCTAAATAAGAGAAAACAAACTATTTTTTTTAAAGAATCAGAGTTAATTAGCTTTTCCCAGCCTGGGAAGGATATGTTGCCACAGAGTATGTATTACTTGCTTCAGAAAGACAAAATGCTTCAATAAAATGTTTTTCTGCCCAGGGAGTGAGAAATGAGCACTGGCTTAGCAAAGCAGAATTCAAAGATTTTGCATCATCCTGTTCATTACGGGTAATTGGAGCCAGCTCTGAGAAGGGATATAAGATTTTAAGGTCAGACTTGGGTAGAATTAAGGCACCTGAATCCAAAAGGACATAGAATATTCCTTTACTTGGACTTAAGACACTTGAATTGATGGAATTGAATTTGTACTAAACCATATCAGCCTTCAGACACCAGGCAGTCTTATGTTCTGGTGGGCACTCTCGACCCTCAGGAACACACTAATACAATACACGGATGAAATTGTGGATAACAGCCTGGGTACCACACTGTCTTCCCAGAAGTAGGCTTGCCCATGGGCACTGCTCTACTCAAAGGATGAAAAACTCTTAGCATGCTGTTTGCTAGGGATGGTGTTAAAGGGAAACAATGGTTCCTCCTTTGAAATTTTGCCTGTGGGAATTCACAGAATCATAGAATGGCTTGGGTAGGAAGGGACCTTAAAGACCACCAAGATGCAACCTTGTAATATTTTAATATCTATCTCAATATCTTGTACTGTCTTAATACCTTGAAGGTATTTAGAAGAAATTCTTTACTGTGAGGGTGGTGAGGCTCTGGCACAGGTTGGCAGAGAAGAAATTGTGAATTCTCCATCCCTGGAAGCATTTAATGCCAGGGTGGATGGGGCTTTGAGCAGCCTGGTCTGCTGGAAGGTGTCCCTGCTCACATCAGCAGGGTTGGAACTGGATGATCTTGAAGGTCCCTTGCAACCCAAACCATTCTATGATTCTACGATCCTATGATTCTCTGATTCTCTGATTCTCTGAAGGGGCATATAGGTACAAATTTTCTTGATGGAGAAAAAGCAAAATAATTTCAAATGCTGAGAAAGATATGAATATTCAATCAGCATTCACTGAGCCCTAGGTGATATCTTTTTTAATTATTTATTCGTTGCTATCACTGTGACAATTCTGGATATTCTGGGTATCCTCATAAATCACCAGTAGCGTATTAAACCAACCTACATGTCATCTGAGCACAAGCTGAGGACTTCAGCAGTCTTGCTTCCTTGCAGTGGTGTCTGAAATGAAGGAAGTTTGTGTTGATATTAGCCATGACAGAAGGTAAAGGTGAAGCTGATTGTAAAGAACAAGCAGGGCAGAAGGGCCTCACAGCAGTGAGGCACGACTGGCTCATGCTCTCTGTAACAAACCTCAAGCAGATGGTTCCCTGTGCTGTGGGGATTGTCCTAGGAATAAGACATTGCCAGGACAGAGTTTTTGATCCTAACAAAGGAGCACACACTGTGGGCATTGCTGTGTGCAGGCACTGCTAGCTCTGCTTTCTGTAAGGTTTTCTTGCCTTCCTCATTACACTGGAAACTAGTGGGGGCACTTGAGAGCAAACCAACACCATGCACAGATGTAGCTACTTCAGATGCAAAGCAGACAGGGACTGCATCTTTGAATGTTTCCTCTGTATTAACACTGACCTGGTTTGTCTGCAACAAGAATGGCTCTTTCAGCATTGCACAGGGCTGGCATTTCCCTAGGCTGACACACACAGCATCTCCAGCAAATTCTGTGTGCCATGGCTGCCTCCCAGAAGTAAGGCCTAATGGTGGACCCTTGCTTAAATCCATAACATTCTGTCTCATTCTTTTTCCATGTGGAAAGGTGATTGTACACAAAACAAGTTGGGAAATAATCTGAAGTTGTCCTATATCTTGTATGATGTGTGGGCATAGTGCAGGAATACACAAGACAGCCCGTGCAGGAGATATTCCAGGGAGCATCTCTGTTCCCAGGGAAACCCTTTGGAACTATTTACCTCAGCAGGAAGATAGGGCTGGAAAACCAAGATGGAGCCCTCCCTTCACTGACAGAAAACAGAAAAAGTTGTTATTTACTCAGTGATCACTCACCGGTTAATGAATGAAGCAGAAGGATTAATTAGTCTTGACTCTCAAATGAAATACATTTTCTTGGGTTTGGGGTGTGGCAAAGTCATTTTTAATTGTCCAGCCACAGTGGAAGGTGACTCAAGTTGACAACTATTCATGCTTATCTTTAAAAATCAGGGCCTACATGGAAAATGGGAATAACCCACCTCCCCTCCTGTTTATTTGTTTCATATCAAAATATCACAGTAAGGAGAACAAAAAGTTGAATCAAATCCTTCTTAACATATACTTTCCAAGAAAATCTTAGAAGGGGAAATACAAGGGTTGGTAAGGGAATGAAATGCAGCCCTTTATAAATCCTGAGATTCTGTTTCTTAAAGAATGCTCACTAATTCTCCAAGTCTCAGATTCAGAAAGCAGAGGTTCTATCTCCATTCTACGCCCTATGATTGTGTTTTTCTGGGCTGGTTGGTTTGGGGTGTTCTGCTGCAGATGTGTCTTTGACAGAGCAGTGCAGTGTTGCAATCAAGAAGCAATGTAGCTATGCCAGAACTCCATGCCCCATTTGCTTTTTGGGATAATACACAGTCTCATCATAGCTTTGGAAGTCTTATTTCATTTCTCCAGGTCTTTAGTTTTCCATTCTCAAATATCCTTTTTTTTTTTTTTTTTTTTTAATACATGCTATTTGTGAATCACTGATTCACATCACTCTTTGGCTGTTTCAGTTCCTATTATCAATCAATATATTGTATCAATATACAGACTAAATTATACATTTAATAATCTATTGTGAATATTCATACTATGATTGGACCCTAATACTTCAACCAAGGGAATAATTTTGTGACAGCCATAAATTTTGTCCATATATTTCTTAAAAAAGCTAGTAAAATAAAAAATGTTGGAGCCAAAAATGTAAGTAAATTTGCTGTAATTTTTTCTCCATTTTTAACATGTAAAGATCCTGTCACTAAAGCAAGAGGTACTATCAAACATGATCCAGGATCAAGCAGACTTGAGAATGGCAGCTTCAGCTGCTGGTCAGATTTATCTTTGATCTACCCACTGAGGCATTCCTAATCAAAATGTTCAGAGTCCTTTTAAGCCTTTATCACTATTCATGAAGGAGAAGTCATTGCACGTGCAAAATTAGAATTACCTACTTGATAAACCTGTGATGAAAGTGTAGCTGACTACAGCAGAGCAGCAGCTCTTGCACCTGAGAGATAAGTCAGACTCAAGAAAGAAATGCCTATTTCTTTCCCCTGGTTTGGAAGGTCAATAAGAGGGAGAATTTGGGTGTGATACATTTGTTCTCTAAAAATGGATGTATGTCTTGTTTTACTGAAATACAGACTGCAAAGAAAAAGGATCACTTCTGAACCAATAGTTTACTAGTATTCATGATAGAAATTTATTTATTATTTAGGATCATGTGAAAAATATTTTTTCATAAGTTTTTACTGATGAAATAACAGAATTTGATGTGAGTTTGGAACATTTAACAAGTACATTGAAATAAATCTGATGGGGTTGACTTTCTTCTTTTTTTTTTGCTGTTATTTATTTATTTATTTTTAGGAATGATAACTATCACATATATAGACTTATCACTGATAAGTCTACCTGCATAGTGTTTCAAATCAGACAAAATATTGCATCTGGCCAGGAAAACAGTTCTTTTTCCAGTGGGAGCTTTCCAGCCACTCTTCTCCCAAGCTGCAGCATTGCATGCATGGGCTTTTTTGCAAGTTTAGTGCAGGAACTGGCACTTCCTTGAAAATATAATCAATAAAATACAGCCTTTTAAATTAATATATTTCAATACTTGGCGACTGAGATTGTAAAGACATAAAGTAAACCACACAATCTGAATCAGACTTTTATTTAGGGCTCCTGTGAAATCAGAATAGGTTCTGCCCCTTTGACCTGTTTTTCACCTTTTCCATATCAGTCAAAAACTGAAGAGATTCCTCTGTGGACTTCATCTGAGTTTTAAGAACTTCATTAACTCCTGGAATATTTATATCTCCCATAACCAATTATCTTAGATGAGAAACCTTATCAAAAGCTTTTTGAAACCTAAAGTTAAAGCCTGCGGTTGCACAACTCACTGTAGCAGGAATGACTTCAGAAAAATGTTATCTGTTTCTTTGCTCTGCACATTCCATCCTGATACACTAATACATGTGGAAATATGATGGCTATCATCAATAGCTTTTTATCTCTCTCTATTATAAAAGAAATAAACAAAGAACTCTGGTGTTAAAAAAATATATAAATTTCTTACCCTGGTCTCTGCCTCCCCAGTAGCTTCTATATTGGTCTGAAATATTGGGTGGGGTGTTTTTTTCATCTTTTGTCCATTAAAATGTTTTGGGAGAACCACCTGTGGTTATTTAGCTAAACTAAAGTCAAATCCTATGGTGTAACTCAGTGATGAATGAGGAGCAAGTGAAAAAAAGCAAAATGCTTCACTGGATTAAAAAAATGAAAAAGAAATAATAAATATTGGAGAAATAATTAAACTAATTAGATTTTATCTATCCTGTCTAACAATATGGTGGTCATAGTTAAGTCTCAGCAATATTTTTCTTTCCAGTCTAGAGTGTTAATTCAATAGATAACAATTTCTTTCCTTTTCAATTACTGACACCATAAATGTCTGCCCTCTCATCCACCTAGCTATCATTGAACCTTACTGTTTCTCTTTTCTGCTGTTACTTTTCTATAAATTCAAAGTGACCTTCACTGTCCTTTTTAAATTTTATTAGAATGCTTTAAATTTTTAGTGTCCCTCAAACAGTCTCTTTCCTTCTTTTGGGTACTTGTTACCATCTTGAAGTAAATGTGAATGAACTACAGGATCATTTTAACTGAGATGTCGTATTGACACAGTATTTATACTACACTTCTGACCTTTAAAAGGACCGTGGGATCATCAGCTTCTCCCCTGCCCTCTGAGAAGTTGAGAGGGCACTTCAGTTTTATTATCTTTCTTTGAAAGTTATTGTCTCATAACAGAAATAGATTTGAGATGATTAAACCTAGCCATACTGGAAACTTTTCACCACATTGTTTGTATATCTTTCCTGTAAAATTATGATTTACATACTTTTGGATGGGACATGGAAGAATTTATCCTTGAAGGGACAACACTGGTAGTGTCCTGTATTTTTTCAACAGTAGAGTCTAATTTTATAGACTCACAGACTTAACTCCTCATAGCATGAGAAAGATGTTCTTGATATGTGTGGAATGAAGATTTTTGTGAGGAATTTCTACCAAATATCTGGTTTCCAAGGAACCTGAGCCATACAGCAATCCTATGTTCAGCTACTTATTAAGCGCCTTATTCTGCTATTCAAAATACAGGCTGTGAATAGCCACACAAAATGAACAGGGATCAAAAAGCAGCTAGTCTCCTCCTAACTCTGAAACCTAAGGATTGCCAGTGGATCAAAACGCTCATGGTAGAGTCCAAATTGTTCCCAGTATCCTCCCACACCTGAGAGAGGAAGTCTATTAGCAGAAGTTACAGGGCTGCAATGTCCTTTTTTAACCTTTATCCTAGAAAACTCCCTTGAAAATAGAAAATTTTTGAATACACTGATAAGTCAGAAGCCTTGGTTAAAGAGCATATTAAAACTGGTTTTCTCTTTAGTAAAGTGATTCTTTAAACAACAGATTTAATATCTGGATGTCTCAGTTCCAAGAGATTCCTGGTTTCTAATATACAAATATCATAGATGGTAATAAGAAGAGACTGAGGGGAGAACTCTACAATCCACAGCTTCCTCACAAAGGAAAGCAGAGAGGCAGAAATGATCTCTTCTCTCTGGCCACCAGTGACAGGACCTGAGGGAATGGCTGAAGCTGTGTCACAGGAGGCTGAGGTTGGGTAACAGGAAGGTGTTCCTCCCCCAGACAGTGGTTGGGCACTGAACAGGCTCCCCAGGAAAATGTTCACAGCACCACCCTGACAGAGCTCAAGGGATGTTTGGACAATGCTCTCAGGCACAAGGTGGATTCCTTGGATGCTCTGCACAAGGACAGGAGCTGGACTTGCTGATCCTTCTGGGTGTCTTCCAATTCAGGATATTCTGTGATTCTGTGATTAGTGGGAAAGGACTTTCCATCCCTACTAACACAGAATGATCTCTACTTTTATTCAGAAAAGCATCTTGAGAGTTAATTTATGCCTGGAAACCACCAGTCTCAGAGATTGTTGACTAAAATCCCAGAAAAAAATAAGAGAGTGAGAATTTTATTAGCAAAATTTTTGGAGCCTTTACTTCATCTACCTACACTCTCACCATGCTATGAGTTGCATGGAAGTCTTAGTTCTAACTCCCTCATTACCCCTCCAATTTAAATGCTTTGAAAGATTCAGTTCATCAACCCAAAATGCAATCAGCTCAGCCAGATAAGTGAACACAACAGAGAAATCTATATCATTTGCCATGCAAGGAAGAAACACTGAGATTGATTCATTAGAGGCTGTCTTTCTTATGCTAACCTGCTCAATCAGAAAGCACATCCTGTTGAAAATTTAAAGGACTTCCTGATAACTTAATAACAATGTGGGAGCGGAACCTCTCTGTCAGCAGGTTTAACTCCATAGTTTTCCATTAGCTCCGAATTCCCTGGTATAAATCACTCTTCTAAATTCCTCAAATGTTAGAAGCAGAGGGTCTTGAGTCATGAAATCACTTATATCTGGTCATGCCTTCCCTCAAGGGGCAAAAAAAAAAAAAAAACAAAAAACAGGCAGAAGCAAAGCAAACTAACTAAATTAATTCTGCTGCAGTATCTTTTGCATGATTGGGCAACAAATGCAGTCTGGAGGTACCACAGATCATAATCTATCACTATCAGGATAATTTATTTCCAGATTTTCTACACTGCAGATCAGAATAAAGAGAGAAATCTCAAATGTACAAAGGACTTCTTGTGGACCTGCTACCTTTAGTAAAAGTCTCAGCATTAATTTAGAAACCCCAGACTTCTGTTTGGAGATAGGAATTTACCTAACTGTTTATCCTCAAAGATTTTTGCTCAGTTAATGAAGGGTGAATGGGTTTCAGAGGGGAGCACAGGGCTTTTTGTATTCAAGTTCTCCATGAATAAAACACTCTGGTCCAGATAAATGGACATTCTAATTTAAAGATGCAGTTACCCGTGTTGGATCATCAGGCCTACATCCTTCCACCTCAGAAAAAAAATACTACCATGAGTTGTGAACTGTTCTTTTAATGCATGAACTGGTGGTTGAGTGTTACTGATTCACCAAAGAGTCTCTTCCCTGGAGCATCACTCCAGGGGCTGTCTGAGTCTAAGTGAAAGTAATAGTGCAGTTACTGTGAGTAACACACACTTGCAGCAGTGTATGCCAGCCCTCTTATATGTCTCACTGAATGCTCCTGGACTGTGCAAACAATAGAATCTCTCTAACCTTATTAGTCAGACTTCAGATGACTTACACATGGCTTTTATCGATATTAACAATTTAATACTGACAGTAGTTGAAAATTTTATTTTCTTTAGAGTCCCTATATTGTAGATTCAATTTTTAAATTTTTAGATATATCAATTTGTTTTTTTGTTGTTGGTTTTTTTTTTTTTTTTTGTGGGTTTTTAAAATTTTATTTTATTTTTAATTTTTAAAAATTATTTTTAAAAATTTTATTTTTTGGGGTTTAATTATTGTAATGTAATTGGTGATCTTCAAATGATAGTTCCTTCTGAGCCTCCCTCCTACAGGCATTTTCCATTTAGCACAGTCAGTTAAAATTTAGCTCAGAATCAAGGTGCTTAAATGCAGGATTCTGTACACAGGAGTCTATATATAAGCAAGATGTCTAAGTTCCCATTACAGATCTAGTTTGTTGATTAACCAAGATGGACTTGATTTTTTTCCCCTTTTTTTCCTCCCTAAACTCTTAAACATTTAGTTCCATTTGCGAGATCACAGTGTATTTAAGGCATCCAATTAAATGTTTTATATATAGATCTGCTGTGAGATTTGCAACCAGGAGTGGAACTCTATCCTTACAATCCAGGGCAGAATGAATCTCCATGCACTGTTCAGACACCTACAGGTAGATATCTATATGTGAGAATAATCTTTAACTGGAGCTGAACTCCATCCTAGCTCTACAGTAAAAGCAACAGAGGAAAGCTGCATCTTTATGTAAGATGGGACCAGGTTCTGTGTTCTCCTGAAAAGAAGACAAGTCTTCTTACCTAATCTGCAGGTGCTTTACATCCACACACAGATTTTCCCAAGAAGTCAGGAAGGATTTTTACATGGCTGATCTGGTGAAGCAGTTGAGTTGAAGAGTCCTCTGAAAATAAAAATACGTTGAATTCAATAGGATTCATTTTATATTATTAGAAGTTGTTGTGGTTTGACCCCAGACATCAGCCAAGCCCCCGGCAGCTGCTCGTTCACACTCCCACCAGTGGGATTGAGGAGAGAATTGGAAGGTGGAAAAACTGGAAAACTGGAAAAAAATCTGGAAACCTCATGGGTTCAGATAAATACAGTTTAATAGGGAAAGCAAAAGAAAACACACAAGCAAAGAAAAACAAATAATTAATTCCCTGCTTCCCAAGTGCAAGCAGGTGTTCAGCCACCTCCAGGAGAGCAGGGCCACATCATGTGTAACTGTGACTTTTTAAGACAAACTCCATCACAAAAAGACAACCCCTGCTTCCTCATTTTTCCCCCATTTTATACACTGAACATGATGTCACTGGAATATCCCTTTGGTCAGTTTGGGTCATCTGTCCTGGCTGTGTCTCTTCCCAACCTCCCCTGCACCCCCAATTTCCCCTCCAGTGTGGCTGCACAAAAAGCAGAAAAGGCCTTGGCTCTGTGTGGGCCCTGCTCAGCAATGACAAAAACATCTCTGTATTATCAACACAAATCCAAAACACAGCCCCATACCAGCCACCATGAAGAAAATTAACTCCACCCCAGCTGAAACCAGCACATATGCCCACCAGATATTCTTTGTACATATGTATAACAATGAACAGGGAAATGGAAAGGTTTGACTTGGCTCTGAGATTTGTATTGTTTGGTTTTAATCCAATAGTTTATAAAAAGATTGTCTGAAGTGTAAACCTGTTTATTAAACATCTGCAGCTTTCCCTATGCACTTGAAACCATATTTTATGTTAAAGGTGAGTTTGTTTCAGAGCTGCAAAAGCAAAGTTATTGCTTTAGACATCGTAAAGCACCCGGTTAAGCACGAGCCACACATCATTAAGATTTGGTAGCATTCTGCATGTGCGCCTCATCTGAAAAGCTAAATTAGAATTGAACAAACAAAACAAGCAAACAAACAACAACAACCAAAAAAAGATAATAAAACCTGAGGTGTAGGTTTTAGCAATTTAAGTCTCGTTCATCTTCAAACAGACTTAATGTGCTGTATTACAATCCAGCCAAATTACTTTCAGATCAGCATGAAAACAAATTCAGGTGCACAATGAGCTTAATTATGCTACAGAGAAAAGCATCACTAATAGCAGAAGGGGGCACTAGAAACTAGCTACTATATTTTCTGAATTTGTTTCTTCTTTTGCAATCACCTCAATATTTATGATGTGTATTAAATAAATGTATGCACATAGTCTCATTTATTAATTAATTGCCTTTGCAGTCTTTCCCAAGGTCTTACTGGGTGTACTGGGATGTGCCTCCCACCTTCAACCTTTACCTTTTGTGACTGGTGTTACTCAGCTGCTCTAAAGTTGCATAAGAGTTGGCCACTTCAGCAGGCCCAGCAGGGGTAATTGCACTCTACAGCAGTTTACTTTTAGTAAAATGTGAGAGCAGGCTTGCATCATGCAGAAACAAATAATTACTTTCCAAATTAAGCTTTATCTATTAACCCCTTAGAGGAACAAAAGCTCTTGGAACAAAGTACAAGACCAGCTGAAGGGGTGAAAGTTGAGTACCTACAGCAGCATCCATATCTCATTGCAACTTCCCTTCAAAGAACGTGGAAAGTTCTCTAGAAGCAAGAAGGATCACTATCTCCTCTCAGTATAAACATCTCTATCTTTCCCATGATAAAAAGATCCTTTTTGCCTGTTATATTCAACTAGTTTCACTGAAGAACTTTAATTATTCCAAGAGCTTTGTGATTTTCAGTTTCCTTTGATTGCAAGTATGATCTTAGGAAAGAAAAATTTTCCAAACAAGAGGCATATAGAAAACAGTGGCTATCCTATTACCCTAGCTAGTTTAGAGTTACATCTGTATGGGCTTTTAATCCTGGTAATTGTTTCAATTTCTTTGGTTTAACTGAATTTTGGTATTCTCTGGTCCATCATCATTCAAACACAAAACCAGGGAACCCTTTTTAGAGCCACAGTAAGGCTCTCTAACTTGAAAATCTTCTCTGTGTAATAGTTTATCTCTCTCTTTCTTTTTTTTTTTCTTTGCTAATTTTGCACGTCAAAGGACTCTTCCCTTCCTTTGAAAATCCACAGACCTTTCCATGGGCCAATAGGTTTTAAAGCCAGAGATATCTTTTTTTATTCATTGTCTTCTGCCATCTGTTTGCTAAAGGAAGCTGTCCTATCCAAAATGGCAAGACAAGCTACATTTCATATTTTGAAATATTGTACTCGGAACATTGTCTCATGTAAGGTGCCTGTGGCCATGGCAGGGGGGTTGGAAGTAAATGATATTTAAAGTCCCTTCCAACTCAAACCCTTCTAAAAGATTTCTGACTCTTTAATTTATCTCAAATTTTCCATTATTAAATTTAAAGCTATTATGCTTTTCTTTTGAAGAGACACTCAGAAATCTTTCCTTTCCCAAGTGTCCTGAAATGAAATGAGAAAGGAAAGAAAATATACTTTAAAATTTATATTGAGGGGTTATGGTGGATGACCCTGCAATTAAAGGTTAAGAAAATGCTAAAGTAATGTTGTCCTTTTAATGGAGGTTCTAATTCAGATCTTTTTTTCTCCCCATGTAGAAACAGGTACACAGGGACTCTGAAATGGATGCACGCAGAATCTGCTAAATGTGTTTCTAATTGTCTGACTTTAATAATTGATAATATAGACAGAGCTCACGAATTTTTCTTTTACATAAAAAATAATTGTGCCTGAGTTTCACCTCGTCTGAAATTAAATGTGTGAAGTGCTCCAGGGACCAGCATGTACGTGCTATGAAAGATCAATCCTCTTGATAAGAAGGAGTTAGAATACGCAATAATTTTTATTTATTTAGACTGTAGAGGCATTCAAAGAGCTAAAGCAGGGCTGGTGAGCCATGGTGACAGGTGATGGTCATTCTCTTCCCCATAAGGAAGGAGTAGAAGCTGTTGCCTACCTTCAGTCTTGTATCCTTTTGCTCTCATCTGAAAGCTCAGAACAGGACCTCTGGCCTTCCAGGATACTCCCTCTAAGATGATCTACCTTTCTTTTGTGCAGACCTCTCTTTTATCCCCTTTCTTTCTGTCTCCTGCACCTTAGGGAAGCAAAGAAGAGGCAGACACAACTGCTTCAGATTTCTACTATTTTCTACTCCAATTTGGTGGAAGAAGAAGGATTTTTCAAGGACTAAGAGTAGCAAAGGGCACACGGCATAAGAGTGATGTCTTAGGAGGATATAAGATCCTTACATTTTGAGAAAACAAAGGCTTTGAAAAAACAGCAAGGGAGGTGAGGTGAAAGCTGCACGTTGGGGGAATCTTCCAGGAAACAGAGGTCAGAGGGAATCAGAAGGAAAAGATGCATTTATGCTGAAATATGATCGATGAGCAAGATGAGACACTGAGCCAGAGAATGAAGGAAAGAAAGAATTAACAGAGAACTGTGAGTGCATAAAATTCTTAGTCTGTGCTTTAGAAGTTGGATAATTATGATTGAAAAATGTGTCATAATCTTTACATATTTATAGAAAAAGAGATGAAACTCATGGGCCAAAAATATAGGCAGAGTCTAGAAAATGAATACAAGAAGAGCAGAACTGTGGAATACAGTAAACACTTTTTTTCTTTCTTCTGGATTTCCAGAAGAAGAGATAAATGTGCAAAAAGAAACTGATAACAGGAAACAATAATTTTTAGCCAAGATGATTTATGTTTGCAGAAGTCAGGGTTAGGTCTGAATAGAAACCCATCAAAATCTAGATCAGTATTGTGTCAAAGGGCTTTGGATTAGGGTTCAATGAACCCCATCTGTTGAGAAGCCTGATGAGAAGTGTTTTGGTTCAGCAAACAAATCATAACCCAGCCTTATGAAGTTCTTATTGTGACTGAGACAGAAAGAAAGGTTCTTTCACAACATTCTGGATGCAGTCAAGTGTCCACAGGCAATTTGGAGTATTCACTGTGACCACCTTGACTCCCTGCAACCACTGAGAAAAAAACATCCTGAATGTTTTCCATGCTGCTTGCTAGACCCAAAGATAATTTTACAGGTCCCGCTTTCCTGGCATTGTTTTTCTGGGAGGGTGAGCAGCAGGACATCACCTTTCAAGAGGCAAAGGGAAGCTCTTTTGTCCCAGTATTCTTCTGTGTGGGTTTGCAGCACTGTGCTCTTGGATCATCAAATAGATGTGCAATGAATGCTCAGGAGATGGATTGGGTTCTTCTGGGCTTATTTTGCTTTGTAAAGATGCTCTTATATACTAGCCTAAACAGTACAAATAATACTGTGCTGGCAAATCTTCTGTGACTTTCTCAAGTGTGCCTGCATTGAATGCTATTATGTGTTTGAAACCACAAGCTTTTATCTCTCATTCGAAGGCACAGCAGCCTTTAATGTGTGTGGTCAGGTGCTTGCAATTGCTTTCTTTCAAAGCAGAGAATCAGCACTCCAGAAAACGAGACACAATTCCTATTTATGGGAATAACTCTGGATGAAAATGACTCCTCTGTTGTATTTCTGTACTAAAACTGGCTTCATGAAAAGATTTCTCTCCCCACTCACATCCCCTTCCAAGGAAATCAAAGAAATTCAGTGAAGCACAGGAAGCTGGATGCCAAATTAAAAAAAAAATATATAGTTGTCATTATCATGACCATCATCCTTAATTTTGTAAAAATCATAGGCAAAATTTAGCCATGAAATTAAGAAATGAGTACAGAATACACAATGGTTAATTTCAATCCAACATTGGCTCAAGAAAAATGCTTTTCCAGTAGTGAGAAAGTCTGTGTGAAATTGAAGAAATGTAATAAATGGCACTGGTAAATGCACAGATTCTGATTGTGACGATAAATGGCAATGATGTAAAATATGATCCTAAAATGTGGATTAAAAAAATAGCTATCATATTATGGCAGAAAGAGATTATATTTGAAATTATTCATTTATGACAATTTAATAGTCATTAAAGCAAATCTAGAAATAAAACAGTGCTGGAAATATATTTGTGTTATATTAAAGACATGCTCATAAGAAGTTTGTGAAGGGTTACTAAGTGGTTAATCAATTGCAGAAGACTGTTCCAGAATTTCTTCTTTCTCATTTATATTATACCCTCGATAGACCATTATGATCCTTAGATCAAAAAGATCTTTAGATCATTGGGTTTTTTTTTGAGATAGTACCCTTTTTTCAAATCCTGAATTAGTCCCAGAGGTTGATGGTCTTACAAAGCTGAATGCAGAGAATTGTCACTTTGATACATTGTCATAGACTCTATAAATAATTACCCCATATTTTCAAATAAGGAGTCACTTAAAACAAAAGACTTCACGCTTTCATTTAAAAAAATGAACATATTGTATAATGAAAATTCAATATTTTATTCAAGAAATGTATGAACAAAGGAGACCAACATATCTCTTGTAAATGTATATTTCTTAACAAAAGTGATTCTTGATCATGGATCTTAATAGTAATATTCCTTTTATATAATTCATTAGCCATGTAGGACTGAGAAAAATTCTATCATTTTATCTCCTCAAAGAATGAATATGGATAATGTGAAGCAACTGTGGGGAAAAAAAAAGGTCTTTCCTTTTATCAGGGGATGACATTTATGTAGATGTAACACAGACTTTGTGCCACTTTCCAGTGAAAACTCTATTGGGAGATTCTGTAAAGTCGTGGCAGGAGTATGGGATTTAGGTTGTGAGTTGGAATTATGAAATTTAGGTTGTTCATTAGTTTTAACAGTGGGATATCTGTTTTCAGAGCTGTGCCTGTTGCACAGCCAGAGTCTGCACAGTGTCTGTGCACTCAGTCCTGCTGGCATGGCTCAAGAGGTTTCTGGACAGGCACTCGCACAGGTGGGATAATGGATTGTCTGGAGACAGCATCAAAAGTCAAAACTACGTGACTGATCCAACTTTTAGAATTAAGTATTGGACTGTTTGTTACAGGAGTGTTCAGGTGGAAATTTCAATCTACAAATTTCATCTGAGTCAACTTCTGCTGAATCCGGATCATTTTATACATCTAGGTAAGCTGAGTGAACTCCTGGGTAAACTAAGCCAAAGATTTTTTACATCACTTCTGCTACAGGAGTGTTGTGCATAGATAATATCATTGAACATAAACAATAGAAATATTTGCTTGCAGACCTGGTAATACAGGACAGACTTTTTTATGCAGTTAAGACATTCAAGGCTTTTCTTTTCACATGTTTAAGGTATATTAACAACCAAGAGTTGCACATGCCCTGGGGTTCTCATGTCAGTTGGGCCATCTGCCTTGTAGGAACAGAGCAAAATAGTGATTTGGGATGACTTTCTTGATTTTAGTAAAGATACTGATGCAAAGACCCTCTCTTGTAACAGGGGTTCCCAGGTCACCATCAGACATCATATAGCTTTTTGGGCAAATTAAATTGTCATGGCATTATCCTCTGCCAGAATCCAAACAAATTTATCTCTCCTTCTAGCCCTTTCTCTCCTTCTTTCTCTCTTTCTTTCTCTTCTCTCTCTCTCTCTCTCTCTCCAGTTTTTGTACTTGTGTAACAGTTCTGATCATTCACATGTAAGTAAAAAAAATATCAGTTCAGGCTAGAATAGGTATTTAGACAAATGATTGTATGCAGACAATGAAAAACCATACCTCATGAGAGTGTGCTGAAAGAGCTTGGCTTATTTAGCATAATAAAACAAGGACTGTCGAGGAATATAACTGTGATCTATAAATATGCCAGGGGAGTAAACATTAGTGAGAGACAAGTACTGCTAAAGCACAATGTTTTTACATAGCTACTGTAACGTAGCTATGACTAGACAGATACGGAAAGCCAGACATTGATCCCCATGGAAGAAATGAGACATAAAGAATATTCTGATAAGAGTAATGTGCGTAAAAAATATGGGAATTGTATACTGAAGCTATAGGTTTATGTAAGGGAACACATGATGCATGCCTGGGACAGAAAAACACTGGTCTTCATGGTCCAGGAAGTCCCTTACTTTCCAATATTCTGTGTTTCTTTTTCAAACTATGAGAGAATGATGGTCTTTTATCTGTTGGATTATCTTTTCCTCTACTAGATTGAGGCATGTAGTGAGCACCATCACCATCAGTGCTGTACTTTGTGATTTGCAGCCTAAAACACAGGCCTACAGGGTTTTTGCCATTTGAATAATTGTCCATCTGGACACATCACCAGCCATGGTAATGCCTACTAACAGCTGTGGTTCCTGCATTTGTGTACTGAGTAAAATAGGGTGGGTTCAGAACCATTCAAAAGCTGAAGAGGTCCATCTTTCAGTTCAAATTCAACCACAGTCTACACAGCCTTTATCAACATCAGTTCATTTCATAAAATTTCAATAAGCAAAGAAATCACTGATTTCTGGTGAAATGCTGCTATCCTCATCTAGGCTGGTGATCTTAATTAAAAATTTATTCAGTGATTTTAACAAAGTTATCAAATTACTTACAGGATTCATTATGCTTCAGCTGCATCTGATATTCTTTCATTTAGGCAGGGTTCTCAGTGCTCCATCAAGCTGTCCTGCTCTGCAAGTCACTTGTTGGTACTGTTTGTATGAGTATAGTGAAACATCTGCATAATGCAGAAAGCATAACAGGAGTCTGCAGGTCCTGTCTGGATGTTTTAATGATACCCCTGTTTGGCTAGACTCATTCATAATGCCACCTGTGAAGTGGGAAACATCTGCAAGATGGATTTTTCAGGAAAAAATAAAAAAAAGTGTTGCTACTCTTTTAAAAGTAATTAAACTGAATTCCTGCTTTTTGGCAAGGTCCCTAGTGAAGAAAAAAAATTACAAATGAAATAAACCAGCAGCTGAAGGTAATCAAAAGTCACGTGTGAACAACACTGTTTTGTCAAAGAGTGTCTTTAATAATGACATTCACTCAGATTTCAGCAGGCACTCATCAACAGCATAGGAGTCTTATTAAAAGCAATCACAGTCTTTTTGCTCATCTCTCTGAACACTCTTCACTTCAATAAGCTTCAGTTAAGTCCAATTAGTCAGTGCAATTTAGTTTGTTCTATGCAAGTCACTGGGTTTTAATTGAGTCCAATTAGGCACAAATCAATAACAGTCAATTCAAACTAATTGTCTTCTATGCAAATCAATAGGATTCAATTAAATTCAATGAGGGTCTTAGTCACTCTAATGACTGACCTGTTCCCCCTCTTCAGTTATAAAAAGAGACCACACATTGTTCAGTCTGGGGGTCCTTGACAAGTATATTCTTTTATTGAGGGGATAGAAATCATTAGGGAAAGTATGGAGAAAGAGATATGTGACTGGGTTATCCTTTTCCCATTTCTCACTCTTCGACAGTGAATTTCCTGCAGTGACATTTTCTCATTCAGATTATGCAGAGGGTTGAATGCATGTGCAAATTTAGACATACCTACATGAAAACTGAGCTATGCAGTCACAGAATTTAAAAACTGAAGAATGTATTTACACTCATTCACAGTGTTTATTTCTAACCTAGAAATTTTTCTTGATTTTAAAATGTGATTGTGCTAAAATGAGAAGTTAGCTGTTAGCCATATGTTTAACTTACAGCAGCCTTCTGAGGAGTTAATTCATGGAATAAGAAGTCTTCCAATATAGACATTATTACACAGTTCTACAATGTGTATTACATAGAAAGCCTCACTATAAATAGAGGGGGGAAGGTATACACTATGATAATCACATAATCATTGAGATATGTGCTGGTTTTGGCTGGGATAAAGTTAATAATCTTCATAGCAGCTCACGTAGTGCTTTATTTTGGATTTGTGACAAGGACAGTATTGAAAACACAGTAATGTTCTAGCTGTAAAAATATAGTTCAGGAAAAGCTCTGCACAAAGTCTTCCACCATTTGAGCATGCTCATAGTTCAAAAGTGGGGTGTTTTTGCACTCAGATGGAATTTGATAAGTTTTGATTTGTGTCCATTACCTTGCATCCTCTCAGTCAGCAGAATCTGGTTCCTTCTCCTTCATTCCTTCTCATCAGGTATTTATACACAGGGATAAGATCCATCTGAGCTTTCTCTTTTCTAACCTAAATAATGCCAGCTCCTTCAGCCTTTTCTCATATGATAATTCTGATAGATAGCAAGAATAATTTATGTAACAAAGCTTTTTTTATGGTATTACTTCATGCAAATAACTTCTTTAGAAGCTATTTCTGCTTTGTGCACATTTCTGCCTTGTGTTTAGGAATCCAAAGGTTTTTTTTTTTGCAATTAGTACCCAATTAGCACTCATTAAAAACCTGTATTTTTGGGAAAATTGAAAGCATAAAACATATGAAAAAGGAAGTCCATGCATGTTTTCCTTACAGTTGACTAAGTATCCTCTATATTTAAGATATGTCTAAATCTGCAAGACTGCTCAGAGGCAAGGCTTGATTGACTGAATAATGTGGTTTAGTGGAAGGTGTCTCTGTCCATGGCATGGAGGTTGGAACTAAATGCTTTCTTAGGTAATTTCTAACCCAAACCATTCTGTAATTCTATTATCCTATCCATGGTGAAGAATGTAGCCTGAATACTAATGCCCCACACAGTCCAGGAACATTTTGGAAGGAACATTTGCCATGGAGGGTGACAATTAATGGCTTAGCTTGTTTGAAATGTTGCTGCGTTGTGAAGCACCCTCCTGGGTCTCCACATGGTTAGGATGTGGGTACCTCATAGCTCTAGCTGTGCTAAGATTTGCTCTCTAAACAGTTTTAGGGGCTGGGATAGGTTGTGATTCAAGAAAAGGTGGTAACTCAATCCTTCAGGCACCTCTGGAATTCTCTTTCTATTCTGGTAATGCTCTCTCTGAGGTGTGCAGGCTGCCTGAATCCAGCAAAGGTTGGATCCTTTGTAGGGATGGACCTGAGGTAGAGGCAAGGTGCAAAGCATGTGATGCTGAACCTGTGAATGAGAACAGAAAGCTGCATGTGTCACACAAAAGGCATGTAAAGATAGATTGAATAATGAGAAATTAAGGAGAGAAGTTGATAAACCGGCAATGAAAATCTAGAACAACTGCACAGCAAATCATCCCTTAACTTCGACAGTCAAGTAGATATTCCTTCCAAAAGATCCATACCAATACTTCTTGAAACTGAGGAGAAAACAGGAAAGGTGACAGAATAAATAACTTCTGGATTAAAAAGCAACTAATTATTAAGAAATTGAACCCTATTTCTGCTAAAAATCTGCTTTAATTTTGTTCACTATTTTGAAATATGTTAGTTTCATATGGTTAAATAGATCTTGTGGCGTATTATTTTTATTTGTGCATTAGATGTCTATATGTGTTCCTCTAAAAACTAGTATAAAAATAAAATTTTGTAGAGTGTTCATCAAACTGAGGTAGCCCTTAAACATGGAATAAAATAGTAGAGATACTACCTTGATTTCAGACTAAAAATTATGTTAAATTCTTTAATATATTTGGTAATCTTAATTCTTCATGTCCACAATACTTATGTTCTCAGGAAGATATGATATTTTTTTAATTGCATGAGTGATAACAGTGTGTGTCTGGGGCAGTTTTAAAGCTTGGAAATAGAATCTGAATGTAGACTAAAACATATAGTAGATAGATTTGTTTGGGCAGCTTAACCCCAATCCTTTATTTCTATGTATTTTGCAATATGTATTACATGCAATTAACATTTTGAAGACAGTAAAAATATCCCTGATGTCATTCAATGTTTGACATAAATTAATCAGCTTATTCATAAAGAGTGAAATTGTCCTGAAATAGCACAGAATTGAAACAGGTTTCAAGTGCAGAGATCTGGCATAATAATTGCTATTTTGATTAGGAAAAAAAAAAAAACAAACGTGTATATAATGAAAGCACAACCCCACCTTTTTTAAATGTTGGAAATGTGTAGTTAGTTGGCTTCTTAGATAACAGCAGGGCAAGGACAAGTATTTAAAAATCGTCAGTTAAGCTCTGCAGTGCTCTGCAGTAAAGTGTAGTTGGAGATGTAGTGCTGGGTTTGTGGAGTGGCTTTCATGTGGTATCAAATTGCAGTATGGGATCAAGCTACTTATATCAACACATTGGAGATGAGATTATTAAAAGTTGTATCATATCCTGAATGTCTTTCAAGCTTGAAATAAATTAGAATGTTTTTTGTTCTACACAAAAGGGAGTCACAAGTAGAAGTGAGATGAAAATTTCTGCCCTAAAGCCTCATAAGAAAAAAACCTTGTTTCCCAAATTTTTCCCACCTGTATGTCTCCAATTTCAAAGTGCCTTGTTTTCCATAATATAAATTTCATCTTTATACTGTATTGTTCTTGCTCATGCTGAGTAGTAACTATTTCTATGTCTCTACTGATGTCAACAGCTTTGTATGAGACTAAAATACCACCTGACTTCCTGCAGGGATCATGTTATAACCTAGGTATGCAAATATAAAAATAGTCTTCAAATTATTATGATTTCAAGGCATTTTAGGGAAAAAAAAAGGTAGAAGTTCTCTTTTTTTAAATTCATTTCTGCTGCAGACACATATTTATTAAGAAAGAGGAAAAATTGATAGAACCTTTCTTAACCTTAAATGTTCTCAATGTTCCACCATTTCAAGTACAGCTTACAAAAGTCTATTATCAATTTGCAAAGTTTCTGTTAAAGTAGATGGTCAAGTGCACAGCCCAGTGGAGTTAAACGGATATGGAGGCAATACTTGTCCTAGATGTTTCTTGAATTGATGGGTAAAAGACACAAATTATTTCTGACTATATAATTCAAGAATGCACATAAATCTGGAAATAAGAGCTGGAGGAACAGCATAACAAAATCAAATTAATGCTTTATTGAAATACTATGAAAATTCATCATATACATAATAAGCAATTTTATACTATATAAAATTGATTGTAAAAAGGGCAAAGTGCCAATGACTAGATTGATAAGGTTTGATTGATAAAGATCTACTAGATTCATCATAGGTATGACTAGCCCAGGCTCTGAGCAACCTCGTCCAGTGGAAGGTGTCCCTCCCTGCCCTTGACAGGAATGTTGGAACAAGGTGGTCTTTAAAGTCCCTTTCAACTCAAACCATTTCATGATTCTATGACACTACTGTACTTATTCCAGTGCCAAAATAAATCATAACAAATAGGCGTGAGTTGGACCAAAAATGTGTAACTTCATATTTTGTGAACAGAGAGGCCACCCCAGATTATACTTTCTCTGAGCAATCTCTCAACTTGCAGGGCTTTGCTGCTAAGGATTTTCCTGAGTACTGGTGGCTACCTTGCTGCTTCATCTTTTGAAGGATTCCTCCTCTGTGATCTTCAGCAGCACCTTTTAATCTGTAGTCAAAGAGGTTCTTTCAGAATCTGCACAAAATCAGTCACAATACAGTTCTTATTCCAGTGAACTCCAATTACTCTTCTTTCTCCAGAGATGTCCTATCAGATAAGTGTGAGGTGATTTACTGCCTTCTGCATATCCATATAAAAAGTTTTTAGTAATCATCTAATTCTATTTAATTTCTCCCCTTCTTACTAAATTTTCAATATATTGCTTTTATACTCTCAAATCTATTTTTTTCTGTAATTTAATCCAATCTCTGCTATTATTTTTACATTTTTCATCAGTCTCATGCTCTAGAGTACATTTTGTTTCCTTGTGTTTCCCCCTCTTTGTTATTTGATATTTCTAATTAATTAGTGAATGAAGATGGTAGTTTGGAATGAAAAAAAAAAGAAGTTCTCATTACTGGAAATGTTAAGGGAAAATAAAAGCTGCCTAAGACCTTCTGATTAGTTGAATGACCCATAAGGGTGGATTTCACAATTTAGTTTCTTTTATCTGGGAAAAAAAAGTAAAAATAGAATAACATATTTAAAGATACAATCAGCAAAACTGTGTTTGAGAGGTTAATAGAATATTCATAGAATAACCATAGAATGGTTTGGGTTGGAAGGAACCTCAAAGATCATCCAGTTCCCTGACACGGGCAGGGACACCTTCTGCTAGACCAGGTTGCTCAGAGCTCCATCCAGTCTGGCCTTAACACCTTCAGGGATGAAGTATCCACAGCTCCTCTGGGCAGTGCCTTACCACCCTCCCAGTAATTTTTTTTTTTCCCAATATCTAATTTAAACCTATTCTCTTTCAATTTGAAACTATTTCTCCTTGTCCCATCACTCCAGGCTCTTTTAAAAATTTGCTCTCCATTTTCCTTGTCAGCTTCTTCAGGTGCTGGAAGGCCAAAATTTGGTCACCCCAAAGCCTTCCTTTTTCAGGCTGAACAATCCCAATTTTCTCAGCGTTCCTCCTAGCGGAGGTGCTCTGATCATCTTGATGGCCTTTTTGGACTGGTTCCAACAGCTTGATATCATTACTGTGATGGGGACCCCCGAGCTGGACGCAATACTCAATTTTGTCACTGTAATTTCCTCATCCATAAATCTCCCTTAAAGGTAAGAGGATGTGTGCAGTAATCTTGGAAGGGTGGAAGGCACTGTTCAACCAGAATGAAGGATAGGAGGAGGGAACTTTTAAATTCTCACTCTTCCAAAGCAGAGTGTTTCATGACACCAGCAAACATCCTCTAAAATTGTATTTTATTTCTTTTCAATATTTCTCTTGAGTTGTCTTGTAGTCTAATGTCTTTTGTGTATTAGTCTGAAGACAATTCAGATAAGGGTAGGGAGAGTCTAAAGTATGTGAGAATAGGTCTATAGCTCTATAGTAGGTCTATAACATTTGTTTAGAGTGTTAGCAGATAAGTGGAGGAAAAGTTGGCACTTACTCTTAGAAAGAATTTTCCTTCAGTTTCATAAAGAAAGGGAAGCATGTAGAACTCAAGTTCCTCAGGTTGGGAATGGAAATAACCACGACACTGAAAAACTGAAAGGTTGTAATACTTAGAATTGGTAGAGGATTCAAAAAGAAGACTTGGACAAGACTGAAGAAAAGTGGATAGACCAAAGCAACATGTACTGATGACTTATTTATAATTTATTTTACCCTTGGAAGTTAGATTTGTATTATTAATAGTAATAAAGTTTTTGCCTAATGTCTTAATGCCTTCAATAAATTCACTAGTTCTTTAAAGAGGATGAAATTTCTCTAATGACCAAACCAAGGGAATAGGGACAATTTGGCTGAGATGAGCATAAGTATTTTTTTGGACCATGAGATTCACTTTACACATAGTGTTGCAAAGGTAGCTCCCTGCCCACTTTCTGAACCCAAATCACTGCCACGTCCTCATAAACTATAGATTTCACACATCCAGCGTGTTTCCCTCTCATTCTTTTTGAAGCTGGATCTATACTCAGGGGGACAAGGTATGAAGTTTGGATTACACAAAGCCAGAATCTCCTCAGTTAACTCATTTGGCTTCTTCCCCAATCTTTTTTGATGTTTCAGTGGAACAAATGGGATGTTCTGGCCTGCACAGCAGTCAACAGAAGACATTTGTTTGAATTCTGATTTTGGCAAACATTGCTATCAATGTGGCTTGGGGATATAAATGATGTCTGGTAACACCAGCTGTATTTTGTAAGGGTCACCTCCAGTGGTGGTAATTGAGCCAGCTCCATTTAATTCTCTTCCCGTTTAGTGTCACATTGAATCAAAAGTTCTCATTTTTATTTTCTGTATGCTTTATTTCAAAGCTAAATGAACTGTACATATTACTTGTCTTAATCCTTCATGGAACTAGTGCAAATTGACATTTTCCACATCCCAGGGTAAGACAAAGATTAATTAAAACCTCATGCTGGCCCATTATCCTACTGTATTAATTTTGTTTCTAATTCCCATGAATTTTTAGCTAAATTTAAAATTATTCCTTTTCCAAATATGAATAAATCCAAGCATCAGACTCTCAAAAAAGAGAAAAATCCTCAGGAGGCACCCATGCATTGGTAATATGCATGACCAAATGATGATAGGAAATTTCCCAAGACATCCAGTTCTCTAGCAAATCCCAGGCCAATTTTGCAGAGTTCAGATAAATAAAGATGAATGCCCAAACTTCTAATTGCTCATCCAAATTAAAGACAGTGAATCACAGTCGTATTCATCTTAAAGGATTACCAGGAAGAAAAAAACAGTGGAGTTGTAGGGAAAGGTGACTGGGAAATCACTTTTAAGGCTCCCTGTTTTTTTGTGATAATACAATTTCATCTTATACGGAAGGACATTATTTTATTTATTTGTGTGTGTGTTTTTGTGTGTCTTCTCAACCATAACAAACACACCCAGTAAAAGAATATAATTTGGAATAAAAATTTTCACAAGGGCACTGTTTCTTGAGGATAATTGAGGAGGTAGGAAAAGATGATGCAGAAATTTGGCTGTTGTCACCTTAGACTTTTACCACTTTCAGTATTGGCCATAACTGAGAAAATTTATTTTGATTTTGGTAATAATTATTAAATAGAAAAATTAGGCAGCCTAAAAAGAACAGAAAAAAAAATGATGCAAGTAAATAAATTATCTATAATGCTCTGGAGGTTGAATTGTAAGTATATTCAATTCAGAATTGCTACAAGTTTGAAGAGCTACACATAAAATATGATTTCCTTTAAGCACTTGACTGTACTACAGAAATCTTTGCTTCCACTTTTTATAGGGTTTTGTGTGTTCTAAAATACTCAAGAAAGACTCAGAGGTAACATCCCACCACCTCTTAAATCCTACCTGAGATAAAATCCCTACTAGAGATGTGGAGATGTCTCCATTCCTGATTAGGGTAAGTCCAAAAAGCCCTGTGCTGTGGCGGGACTCTGTTACCCACTTCTCTGGTAACTGTGGGCAGATGGAGAAAATACAGGTGTGGAAATTCTGATGAGGGTGGCACAGAGCTGGAAAGGACACAGGTACTTTCACATTGCAGGGAGAGACATGTGCTGCTCATATGGAAAGGAAAACATGGGCCACATAGAAAAAGTCAAAGTTTTACACTTTTCTATTTTTTTTTAATCCGTTTTAGTTCTACTCCCCATCACTATTTTCACCTGGTCTATTCCTTTCTATATCCACAGATTAGTGGCATGTTTTCCCTTTGGACTCACATTGCATAGGAGGAACACAAAACAGGATCTTTGTTCCAAAGAGGAAAGGGAAAGTACAAGCCCGTACACCCCCTTGTAACCTGTCAGAGAAGTAGAGTTCACCTTGCCCACATGCTCATACCACGTCCAGCTGCAGGAGGCAATGTCAGCTTTATTATTCCTCATGAAAAATCTAGAACATATTTATGAAAATCTAGAGGCAGCTGTAATTTGTATAATTTTTTAGGGTTTTTTCATGAAAGTTTATTCATTCACAGATTGTCTTTTCCCATAACTCTTACTGTCCTTCTGTATTAGTCTTTTGCTTGTATGATTTGTCACCTTGTAGCATTACCACAATATGCTGTTATTAAAAGCTAAAAATTGTCATAATTAGTTTAGAATGGAGAATAGAAGATGTAATTCTGATCATGTTCACATTACATCGCTTGTAAAAGTATGTGATGAACTGGATTGAATAATATAATTATAGAAGATTTCCTGCCATGTAATTACACTCCCCTGAAAAAAGTCAATTTATACATCAATTTCTAATGTTTGAAACAGTGCATAACTGTTTTGAAATTCATTTTTATTATTAAAAACCTCTGTAATCAGAAAGTCAAGAATAAAAAAAGTTAAATAGGTTATTTAATGCAGTTATTTAATACTATTTTAATATGTTTTCTACACCTTTCTAATTTATAAAATATTTTCTTGGCACTATGCTAGGTAGTTTACAGAAGGAGAATATATAATTTATTCTGTTACACAGGGCCAGAAAAAACCCTTATTCTTGCTTTAATTCTACTCTATTCTTCACTGCACATCACCACTGTCTTACTGGGTTTTTTTCCTAGAAGTTAGTGAAGCAGTGTCATTAGGCCTTTGCAATTCAGAAGTCCCTACTGTCTCTTTCTTTTCCATTTTCTAAAAAGAAAAAAAAATAAAAAAGGTATGAGGCAAAGGTATTTTCTGGTCAAGTTGTTGTTAATACTATTAATACAAGTTGTTGTTAATGCTGTTGTTAATATTAATACTGTTAATATGAAGGATATAGTCCAATAGCCCATTTCCAACCTGGAATGAAAAATTTCAAGCAGTCTTAAAGCTCTACTGGTAGAGCCTGAAGAACTGTAATAATTCCCAGCCCTGCATGTTCTGACATTCAATTCCACCTACCCACACAGTAGGACATGTGACTGGGGGTGCATGTAGCATCACAGGTTCTTTTTCTGTGCATGCACACAAGCATTTCTTTAAGAAATTAGTTGGAAGTTCAGTGCTGCTGGAAAACCTATTGTCTTTCTGTGCAGCATGGTAGGAACTTGTCTGCCACAAGGGAAAAAGAGAAGGAATTGCAGGAATAAAAATGCACAGGGCATCAGGAACACTGTAAATGACAAACGTAGCTTCAGGGAAACAAAAAAAACCCCACCAAAAATCTCCAAACCAAAACCACAAAATCCCCATAGATTGTTCAAAACATTTTCCCCTTCTGTACAGAGATCCCTACTTTTCAATTTTAATCCATTTCTTGGATAAATAAACTGCTTTTCTTGTTAATGCCTTTGTAACTCATTTATTTCCTTTGTAGTAATTATTCATCTGTATAAAATTTTAGAAAATTATGATAAAGAAGAGTAATGTCACTCGGGTGAGGATGCTTTGAATAAAATTGTATTGGCAAAGAACAACACTGGTAAAATTAAAAGCACTGCTATTAATCAGCTGACCTGGCTGTTATTAACTCCAAGTCACTTGTGAACTGGATAATCTAAGCAATTATTAAAGCATGAATGTGAATTTAGCTAATGCCCTCATCCTCCACATCATTATCTTAGGCATAATCACCCTTTGGTCCTTGGATGTCTTTTTCATCTGACTGCAGAAAATCTCAGCATGCTGTTTTCTTTAATGACAGGAATACAAGGCAAAATTCCCTGCTAACACAGATCCTATGTTTCGCAGTAATCCTCTGCCATATTTAGAGGTTTGTTATGCCATTAATTAAAAAAAAAAGAAAATAAAAATATAAACAATGCATTTTGCAGTAGCACTTTTGCACTGAAATATTTTAGGTCTAAAACTAGGCTTGTAAGTGCCTAATGTAAGCTGTAGAAGAGAAGACTTTGCAAAGACAGATTTGTTCCATCAGGGAAGATGTCGAAGGCAGGTTGGATAAATTGACCTTTCCCAGTGACTGCCTCTTTTCAGTGATGTAGAAGGTTCCATAAGTAGAAAAGGCTCGATATCTGTGCTGGATGTTGAACCCTCTCCCAGCTTGCAGAGTGGGCTGAGTGAAGAGACAAACTCTATGCTCTCATCCCTGGCAGCGATTCATTGTGCAAGCTGAACAAGGAACTCTTTGCAGATCTCTCTTCTGTGCCCCTGGGACCTTGGTTTGTGAGGTTTTCATGGGAGTGACTCCTCGACTGTGTCTTAGTTCCTTTTATCACTGTAAGAATAATATCCATTACAGACTTTAGGCTGTTCTGCTCTCCAGAAACATCCTTTCTTAACCAATTAACATTTCCTAGAATCCTACAAGATAAGATAAAAAATGAGCTGACATAACTGCAGATACACAAGTAGTGTCTTGTAATTAAATTTTTAAATTATTCATATCTACATCCATAAGTATAATGGCTGCTTGTATATGTGTGTGTGTGTTGCTACTGTGACTGTACAAGTTGTGCATAAATGAGAAAATAATTTCTTTCAAATTCTGTGCTAGGAATTAATCAAAGTGTAATGTATGTGTTCCCATGTTGCTGTATTAGGGAAAAAAAAAGGGAAGGGAAGGGAAGGGAAGGGAAGGGAAGGGAAGGGAAGGGAAGGGAAGGGAAGGGAAGGGAAGGGAAGGGAAGGGAAGGGAAGGGAAGGGAAGGGAAGGGAAGGGAAGGGAAGGGAAGGGAAGGGAAGGGAAGGGAAGGGAAGGGAAGGGAAGGGAAGGGAAGGGAAGGGAAGGGAAGGGAAGGGAAGGGAAGGGAAGGGAAGGGAAGGGAAGGGAAGGGAAGGGAAGGGAAGGGAAGGGAAGGGAAGGGAAGGGAAGGGAAGGGAAGGGAAGGGAAGGGAAGGGAAGGGAAGGGGAAAGACTAATCATTACTGCCTCAGATCCAGCCAGGTCTCAGCTCCTGAACAGTTTGAGGCACTGGGACAGGTCACTGGCCACACCTATGTCACAGTCTTTTATGTGCTCTGGTGTCCCAGGGCCCTGCCCCAAGGTGGGGTTTTGGATGTGTCAGTGGCTTGGTAGCCACTTTGGGGCTGGACCAGAGGCCCCAGTGGGTGTGGCATGCAGCAGTGCACTGCCCTACCCATGCAGAACTTGTCCTGCCCCAACCCAAGCACACACTTCAGTTGTTTTGAGCCATTAATCATCTCTTTATTCCTACAACAGCTCAGTTATGTATGAAAGAGGGCATTAATAGTTACCTAAAATTAAAATAATAGAATCATAGAGTGGCCTGGGTTGGAAAGGACCTTTAAGAACATCTGCTTCCAGTCCCCTAGATTTAGGCAGGTTCACATTCTATGAGAACCAGGTCACCAATCCCCATCCTGGGACTGGAGGTCAAACCTGGCCTTGAACACTTCCAGGGATGGGGCATCCACAACTTCTTTGCTGTGAAATCTTTTTTTGAGGAGCTTTTTATTAATCACTGCATTCCATATGTCTGATGACATTTGATATGTGCTAGAGTACAGCCTGGGCTCTTGCTTTGTAGTAGTACAGGGGTAGTACAGGGGTCTTCTACAAGCAAAAATTGATATCTCTCTGTTTTATACTTGCCAGTTCACATCTATCAATTCAGGTACCATAAGAAATTTATGCTGCTTCTTGCCTTTATTTGACAATTGAGCTTAGTCTCTGATGAGCTGTAATTTTCCAGAGTCATTGTTTAGCTTAAAAAAAATTGAATTTCTGTTTTCCTTGTAATTGTCCCCATTGTTGTTTTCTGTACCAAGACCCATCCAATAGCACTGTTAACAGTGTTATGAATTAAAACTAAGCAAGAGCCAATGACAAGCCATTCACTGCAGTTTGTGAATCTGGGGAATGACTTACCTAAGGACAGGCACTTTTTGGGATAAGCTACGGCATCTCACAAGGAAAGTCAATGTTGAAATATGATTCTCTAATGTGTTTTACTTACCACCAGGTGTCTACGTCTGGGCAAAGGGATCAATTTCCAAATGCCAACTGTACAGATATCTGTATATGAACCAACCATCTCCTGTGGGTTAACCCCAATGGGCAGCTCAGCCCCACACAGACCCTCCCTCATTCCTCCCCAGGATGGGGGAGAGAATCAGAAGGGTAAAAGTGAAAAAACCTTGTGAGTTAAATCAAGGACAGTCTCGTACTTAATTCAAAAACCATACTGTTTTGGTCACAAATCCAAAACACAACATCATGTAAGTTACCATGAAGAAAGCTAATTCTATTCCAGCCAAAGTTAGCACATTGTCCTATAAAATATGTGGAGAGGACTGACAGAGTAGGGAGCAGTTGATACATTTAAGCTGAGGATTAGGATTCCTTCCATGACCTGTATAAGGAACCTATGTAACTAAATTGTCAAAATATTTGATAAAGTCAGAAATACACTACATTGCATATATAAACTATTTTCCCAAGTGAAGATGGAGCTGCTGTGGTTCTGGATCTCACCCATGTTTTTATGTAGATTCATGAGTGTAGGTGGCTAGAACTGCATGAGATGTTTCTGTTCCAATGTTTCTTGGTATATGTAACTATTCACCTCCTTGTGCTCAGTTTTCAAGCAGTGTATAAAATTAGGTAAAAATGTGCTGCCAAGATATCATGATCTATGTTGAATTAAATAGCTTTTAAACTGTCTTATAAAGAGAGAGTATATCACCTCTATGCTATTTTTTGATTGCAATCTTGTTCCTTGATACTGGTATGTATAGTCCAATTCCATCTAAAACTTGACTCCAAGGAAATTGAAATCAACATTGTCAATGGAATAGATTTTTTTTAAAGTCGGTTATTAAGAATTTATTTGATCACAACAAAAAATAGTTTTTGTGTTGTCAATTTTCCTTGAGATTTATTGACTTGCTCAAATATCCTTTGAGAGAAAAACAAATAAGTTTCAGATCTACCGGAGGTTTGGAATTTATAGCTACTTACAATGATCAGAGATTTAAAAGAAAAATGAAAACTGAAGAACAAAAGAACAGTGGCACAAATAGCTCCTAACAACCTAAATTATTTAGGCCACAATAAAACTGCTTGACAACAGAGCATGTGACCAAAACTTTAAAAAGAAAACCTTCAGGTTTAGTTTATCTTTTGAATAAAAATGCAGATTTATAATAATGTCCTCAAGTTTACTACCCATTTTTTCTCTAGAAAATCTCGTGCCTATTGTAGGTCGTGTTTCTCATTAGCATGTATGATGTGGGTATCTCAATTGGGATTCATGGAAGAACAGCACAGATACCTTATTTAAACAACTTTCTCATGACTCTCTGCAAAGGGCTTCTAAAACTACTTTCTCAGCATTTAGTTGGTGTCATTCCCCCAGTTTTTAATGCCTGGAGATAACAACACTGTTGTATTTAGTTTATTACAACATCCCAGACCATTATAAGCAACACAGAAGTTGGGGAATTCATACTAGGATTTAGAACTTCAGAACATTCATACCCAGGTTTTCTCTTTAACGTCCATGAATTCTTGAATTGTGACTGAAAGTGTTCAAAAAGTAGTTAGTGTTAAATGTCATTATCTCCAAATGAAAATATTATATACTAAAATTCATAGTGAATTGAAAGATAAATATTTGGTAACTCACAATAAAGCTGGACTTGGATATTTCATTTGAACTAGTATGGATGACTGTGGATTTCCCAAACATGGTGCATTTGTGTAATCGATTTAAAGGCAAGGAAATGTACACTGAGTGAAGATATGAACCTACCATCTATTGAAGTATTAGTGAGGCAATGAGAAAGGCTAAAAGCAGATTTAGTTAAGTGGACTTTTATTTGGGTTATTCAAGGGCTTAACTAATAAAAAAAATTAATACACTTACAATAATTGTTCTGGCGGAAATCGTCATAAATATAATTTGGTAGGACTCCTTGTGAGTAAGATGTTGATCTTTTTCCATACTCTGTCACTTTATGGTAGTTATGCACATGGCAGTTGAAATGCTTGTAGGGCAAACTATTATTCAGTGAGGATAAAATATCGGTGTTAGTGAGTTTTTCTCCTTTGGGAATGGGACAGCATTTTGCTGTTTTCAGATTGCAATACTGCTCTGTGTTCCTGTGCTTTGAAGCCATCAACTCTATTTTTGTACATCACAGATGTCTGATCCTCATAGGGTAGAGATTTTAAAAGGTTCATGTTTGATCAATCCTTGACACTTCTGCTCACACAGCTATCAGAGATATCAATTAGTGCTATTTACCACAGTGTTTTCTTGTGACAAGGACCTTTCCTAGCAATATATTCTACTGGTAATCATTATTCAGGCTTAAAAACATACAGTTTTGTTCTGGGCCTGGGATTTAAAGAGCCACTTGAGTTCTAATTTTGTCTTGTATGATAGTACTGCAATCAGGTCCTGGTGAGGCAATTTTATTTTAATTGATCACCATTATTACTAATAATAATAGATTTATACAATTTGGTTTTTAATGAGGCACAAATCAGGCAGTTATTCTGTGCAATATAACTCCTGGACCCTAGATAGCTGCCTTTAATTTTAAAATATGGAGAAAAAAACCCTAAATTCTTCTCTAATAAGTTTCCTTCTGTTCATTAACAATTTATTTGTTCATTTTTAAGAAGAATACATTTTAGATTTCATTCCTTCTTTTCTTACCATTGTGATAAAGACCTAACATTATGGTCATACTTTGAAAATAATATTACCTATTTGATTCTAGTTGCTAATGTATTTCTGAACTATTTGTTTTAATTGGGGGAAAACCTGAAAATAATTGTTGATTGGATGTCATGGAAGTGGTAAAAATCTGAAACAGTCCTTTTTCTAAAAGGTTGTAATATTTGACATTTACTTTCAATCATAAATAAGTGAAAAGTAAACGACAGTAAACAGGAAATTTGATGTGATTTTTTAAAAAAAATTATCACAGGAAATAGTTCAGAAAAAGATATTTGGTATTTATGTAGTCAGCTGTAAGGGAATAGGGTATTCCCCTGCACCCAAAAGGATCAGTGCTACTTAAACCATACTATTTGGAACTTAATTTAACTTTTCTTTTAATTCATGGTTGACTTTGGATGCAGACACATACTTTAATGATGAGAAGTTAGGGATAATCCCAATTAAAAATTTAAAACCCCCCAGTGTTCCAATTTAATTATCACAAATTGCTTCAAGACACTGAAACTATTTTGCTCTGCTTTCTTAAAAAAAAAAAAAAAGAAAAAGAAAAAAGGAGCTTATGTTTTGTACATATCTATGAGAAGTGTATTTTTGCCATAATAATTTTTTTTTTATGATTATGAAAATAAATTTCCAGACATTATTTCTGAAAGTTCATTAATTGACTTTAAATATCTGTGTGCTTTGAGTGGGATTTTTTTTTGTCTTTTTTAATAGCCTTTTAAAATTTAAAACAAACAAACAACAACAAAAAAAAAAGGTTAAGCAGAGAAGGTAAACTTTAAATTCCTCAAGAATATATCTTGCTATTGTCTCTGTTTGTGTTCCCAAACAGGGAAAGCCATTGCCCTTCCCTTCCTCATGACTGTTGGAGACCTGCTGGAAAGGTCACTTTGTCATTATGTCACAGGCCCATATCCCTCTTCCTTTTCTGAGGGATGCCCCAGTTCATTCAGGTCTATGAAAACATCTTCCTCTGAGACCCCGGCTGTCTTTTTCTCCCCCTCCCAAATTAGGTCTTTTGGGAGATATTTTTACAATACACCCCTTTATTAACAGCTCTGCGATGGTTGGTCAGCTCTGAAGCTCTGACTCTATACACAAACTTCTTTTCCTTTCACCAAAAACTTATCAGAAATTGCACTCTTTTATTTTATTAATGTTTAAAGCACTTCCCCTTTGGTATAGTTCTTGTATGCTTATATCACATGGAATGAGCAGAGAGGGTTTGGTATTTAGAAGAAGGCAACCCAAAATTTCATGTTTCCATGTGCAGATGTGCAGAGTGATGCCTCTTTGGCCCTTCAGCTAAGCTTTACTTTTAGTTGTATTAGGACCTTAGTAATGTAGCCACATAAACTATGCTGCTAAACCTTCCTAAAACAAACAGTTGGAAGCACAAACCAAACAAAGATAAGGAAGAACTAGAGAACGATGGATGACCATTAGTTTTTCTCTTTAAATGGGCTATTGATCTTCTACATGAAGATGGTTACACCTACATTTAGCCAGGAACTTCACATAGATTCCTGTGAATTGTCAGGGCGGTCAATCCAGGCTTACCTGTTTACATCTGCCAAGCTCTTCTGCTTCCCTTCATACCTGGCAGAGCCTCTATTGACTCTCCACCCCATTCTCTGACCTCTTTTTTGCAACACAACCTCTTCAGACAACTGGCAACCTCTGATGATGCATCTGCTGGGAGCACCATGTAACATATTTGTATATAACATTCATATCAGTAGATATACAATGAATGACTGACCAGCAAAAGACATGACTTAGGAAGGCAGCAATTAAAGATGCAAATGTATTTCTGCTTTTTGATTGCCACAGACCAATGGATTGAATTTTCAAATGTTATGAATTTTTCTGGCTTTAGTAAAATCTTAAAATGTACAGACCTCAATTTTTTTTTATTACTCTTAAAAAAAAAGTCATCAACTGCTTGCATGTGGTTTGTCAAATATAATGTTCTTTGCTCTTTATGCAAGAACATATTTTTATATATATTTATTTATACTAACAAATAGCGGGGGTTGTGTAATTTTTTGACTGGGACACCTCAGCAGAGATGTAACATCTGTTTGCTCAATGAAATCTTGCATTTCACCCAATTTCCCCCCTGAGCTGACTAGATGATAAATATCTAAAATTGATAAATACCAACCACTTCTTCTGTGTCTGAGAAATTAATTTCCAAAGTTCATTGTAAAACTGCACAGCAATCGAGCACAGGCAAGCAGCAAAAATAATATTGGTTTAGTGTATCATATTGGCAGCAACAACACTCACCTCTAACTGCTCTGCCATGGATTTCACTTGAGAAATATGCAAATACAAGGTTGTTAAAGTAACTGATCACAAAAAAATGGGCTCAGTAGAGGTGTTAAACTTGCTACCCCGGCTAAATTCCTGTTCAGGTAATTAAATTCCACCTACTTAAATTCCCTCATAGGTTTTATTTCTTCACTTTCATTTAAACTGTAGATATTTGGCTTCTAAACAGTGTTTGTGTGTATTTCAGTGTCTCACTGTGACCTGTCTGTAAATAAAAATATTCATAGTGTTTTGTCCACATGGATATTTTCCTTTATTTGTGATAATTATGACAAAGCAATCTTGGTATGGTCACTTGTGGCAACATAAATTTCCTTATGATCTTAAAAGAAGAAAAAAGACTGTGATATGAGTTTTCCTTCTCAACACATACAGAAAACAGGAAATTTTTGATAGTTTTTCTGTGTGAGGAAACAAACATGAGAATGCCTTAATACCCGTCGTAACCACTAGGGGTCAGATTTAGGATTCAGAATGTATGAATCAGGTGTTGGTTTGGTACAGATATAGAAAAAAAAAAGGTTTGTGGTGTTGTCTCTAAGCCAATTTTGTGAATTGGATAGGAAGACTCTAACAATTTGAAGCCAGGGGAGAATAGCTTTATTATCTCTTCCATAACTACATTGATAAGAGGGAGATTTACCTTGTAATTATGTCTGGCTGCAGATAAAAGTCTATTTTAATATTCTTCCTCCCAATTACATTCTTAAGAAGTTCTCATCACAGATAAAGAAGCATTGATCTCTTAATTTTTATGAAGCTGGTAAAATAACACCAAGGTGGTGGGTCCAGTTCCCATACAGGCCAATCACTTAACAGTTGGGCTTGATGGTGCTTGTGGGCTCCTTCCAATTCAGAATATCTGTGATTCTAATGAAAAGTAACTTTAAAATATTAAATAAGAGAAAAAATAGATCATAGATTGATCATTTAATCTTTCATCTATTTCAAAGGCTGCTTCTGCTCCTGGAAGAGGCATAAGAATTATATTGGTTCCACCATCTTAAATGGTTGATACTCAGCCTCTGGATAGTGTAGATCATGAGGCCCCAGACCCTCTAAAGATTTAAGTTTCATTTTACACATTAAGGACCAAATTCATCACACTTTACTGCAAATATTGACCTGAATGGCGATTTCAGGATTTTAGAGAGTTTTATCAATTAAAAAAGGCTGGAACTGCAGAGACAAAATCAATTTCTAGTGAAAAGTATGACTCTTGAAATAACTGTACTTCTGCACTGGTAAAGAGATATTAATGAATTCCATACTTTACGTAAGTCAATGTCTAGTGATTGTTAGGAGCTAACTGAGTCTTCACCTGCACACAAAAGTTGTGGATACTTAATACTTCCATTTAAAAAAATGGCTTATGTAAATTGGAGGATTTTTTTCTGTACAATGACAATACATTGAAGCTCTATTTGTGAAATATCTTTGCTTTCAAAAGTGCCAACAGAATCCAGCAACTGAAACTGACAAGATGATTTCAATCTACAATAAGATTTGGGAGAATTTGGTTTTTTAAAACTCAGTGGCAATACCTTCTGGGAAGCTGGTTAGCCTTGAATCACGTTCTTTGACCTGAAATTTAAATTGACATTTGCATTTCTACCTGCAGTGAAGCTTAGACCAGTTCCTGTCAAATTCAGGCTCCTTTTCTTGCTACTATAGCCATGAAAAAGAACTTTAAATCTATAAGGCTCCCTAGTTTTTAAACTAAACCCCATGCTGAGTTCTTTGCAGATTTAGAGTCCATTAATTGTAATATACCAGTCTCATTTTGTCTATGCAAATAATATTACTGTCAGGTGCTACTGTTTATGAATGCATCACAACCTAAGGGAAATCATGTGAACTTTTCTTTCATTTCTATCATGTTCATTGTTTGAACTTTCATTTCCCTCATGTTCATGTGGCAGTTCATTCTCCTTTATTTTTGTCATAGAGACAAAAATACAGTAAAATGAAGCTTGAAGTTTTCAGCTTGAGCAAAGTTGTAATAAAATCTATTTTCTGTGCCTTCACTTTTATTTACCAAGGCCATTAAATATGTTATTGCTAGTAGATATTTTACAGTTGACATACTTAATCCCTGGACCTCCTAATTCCAACAAAATCAACTTTACATATTATAATATAGAATTGCAATAACTGTGAGAACTAATTGGCCTGAAAGAGTGCATTAGGAGTGTACCATCAGGTCATTAATCAGTGTCTGAGTTCCTGCAAATTCAAAAAATAGTCTGCTGACTAGTAAACCACATATGAATAATAAAAAGATTTGAGACTGGGCTGTTAAGATAATACTATCATCTACTTCTCATCCTGACATTTAAGGAATATGTCAAAAATTAAAAATTTCCTTTTACCAATGATATATTTATTCCATCAGGACTATCTTAGAATCTCACACGATTGACACTTTTGTGATTATGCCAGCTCTTTGCAGACAAAAGCTTCCTGTTTATTATTCTGAGCACTATGGAGCAAAATAAGCCTGTTTGTTGCATATAAAGAGTACCCTGCCTTTATTACTAATTTTTTTTTTCTTCTATATTTTCATTTTGTATTTATTGAATTTTTGATAATCATTGCTGCCATACTTGCAGGAGTACACATTTTTTCTAGTTATGAATTTTTTTCTTTACTTGAGTTATTTGTTAAACATAAATGGTCCAACAAGCTTTGCTAAGAAGGAGACAGATAAATTTATACTATCATGCTGCATACTGTATAAAATAAACATTAATTTTTAAAGTTATTCCCTCCTTAAAATTTCTGTAGTCAGATCTTGCCTTTTTTAGGGAAGTTATTTTGTATGTTTAAAAAAATTCAGATAGGAGTATTCAAGATGCTTCAATGCATTTTTTCTTATTTCCTAATGATAATTCTTCCACATTTTTTTATCAAAAACTGTATGATAATACATTTTTAAAATAAATTTCTGTATTTTGTGTTACTTCTATAGAATTTCATTGATAGTAAGCGAAAACTGGAATTTAACATGTATTTTGTTATCTTCTACAGTGTTCCAAGTTCATGGAGGATTTCAGACTTTGAAAGATAGTTATACTGGCTTCCAGTTTTAAGGTCATATTGTCCTTGTAGGCAGCTTTAATCCTGGTGCCTGTAAATTCACAGAGTCATAGAATGGCTTGGGTTGGAAAGAACCTTCAAAACCATCTTGTTCCAACACCCTGCCATGGGCAGGGACACCTTCCACTAGACCAGGTTGCTCCAAGTCTCATCCAGCCTGGCCTTGAACACCTCCAGGTGTAGGCATCCAGAACTCTGGGCAACCCCTGCCAGGACCTCACCATCCTCAAAGGAAAGAATTTTGTTCTAATTCCTAATCTATACCTACTAAGTTTTAATGCAAAAGGTGTAAGCAACCAGAGCAAATAAAAAAGAGTTGAAATGAGATTTTTAAGGCTGTAAACCAGCTATAAACCAACTGTGTCTACTTCTATGTGACAGCACGGGGATGCTCCCAGGTTTCTATATCCAGCAAGCAGATACAAATGCTGGATATGTATCATCCATTCTTACTCCTTAGCTTTTATCAAAATAAAAGCACCTGTTTACCTGAAGGTAGGAGAGATGGCATTTTGTAAAGTCTGGCAGATGGCCAGATGGTAAAATATGGTGGCAGAATGGTGGAAAATGCACTTTTAAAAGTACAAGAGTAATTCAGGAGACTAAAGAGGTGAAACTAGACACCACAGTGGATTGCCAGGGCATTAGGTCCTCAGGGAGGTGGTTGATCATATGTCATTATTTTAGCCTCTAAAATAGCTGATTAAATGGTTTTGATGAGTCACAGATAATAACATAATAGATACCAATTATTTTGTTAATAAGCATTGGCCTCTGAAAGGACCATCCAATTCTTTCAGCACTGTTGCAAAACAATATATTTTCCTGTTATAACCTATAACCATGCTCAGAAAATTGCTTCTGTTTTATCCTACTGTGATAGCACCAAGGGTAGACTAATAATTGGCATGATAAATAATAAAGCACAGTCTGAGAGCTCAGTTTAAGGCTTGGGATGTGGCAGGGGGGTAGGAAAAAACATAGTAACAGTTGTTATGTAAAACTTGTATACTTACTGACTTTCTTCTCACCTTTACTTGTTTGTACCTTCTGGTACTGCAGCTGGAATGATCATGTGGAAAGTTTTGAGGGAAAAGAAAGCAGTAGTTTTATAGAAAGTGGATCTTCTTTGACTGTGTTGGAAACAAGTTCTTAAAGAGTAAGATTTATGAAATATAAATTTCTAAAACACTTGTAGAATGGAGGTTTCATGGATTTTTTTGGAAGGGTTAGGGGGAATAAACTAACATAGTGCCTCAAAATTAGCAGGATGCAATCAAAAGGAAAAAGAACAGTAATTTAAGGTATATACCAAAGAGGTACTTATTTCCACAGCACATTCATTTTAGAAGATGGTGAAAATACTTACAGCTTTGGCACTAATCAACAATTTTGGAATGTAAGTTTCCAAAAGGGTTCAGCTTAGAGGTAAAACAGAAATGCAGAGAAAATAAAATCAGACAAGATTTTAGGGAAAGATAAAAGGGGATAAAGAGATGTTAAACTATAACTCCAGGCAGTGACCAAGCCCCTCACAGCTGCTCACTCACTCTCCTGGTTGAGATGGGGGACAACATCAGAAGGGCAAAAGTGAGGAAACTTGTGGGTTGAGACAGGGACAGTTTAACTGGTAAAGCAAAATCCAGGCACATAAGCAAAGCAAAGCAAGGAATTCATTCAACCCCTTCCCATGTCTGGGAAGCTGTTTAGCCATGTCCAGGTGAGTAGGGCCACATCACATGATATGGTAACATGGGAAGACAAATGACATCACCCAAATGTCCCCTCTTTCTCCTCCCCCCACCTATACATGCTGAGCATGACTCTGTATGGTCTGGAATATTCCTTAGGTCAGTTAGGGTCAGCTGTCCTGGCTGTGTCCACTCCCCCCCAGCCTCTTCACTCCACATCTCAACTCTGTGTGCGCTCCGATCAGCAGTAATGAAAACATCCCTGTGTTATCAACACTGTTTTGGTCACAAATACAAAACATAGCCCCATACAAACTACTGAAAGAAAATTAACTCTAGCCTAGTCAAAACCAACACAACAGGGAAATATGCTGAAACCCTTAAAAATAACATGAGCTGTTATAAATCCACAAGGACTGGTGTTTGGCTCACAGATATTGGTACCTTTTTGGTAAGATGATGTTACTCCATCAGTTTTTGCTGGACATTCAAGTATCTCACTCCACTTTAAAAGAAAGAAATCTAGTAAAAAAATAGATTTTTTAAAATTCTTATTTTAAAATTTTAATTCTAGGATTTTTTTACCATAAATTTTATCCAACTGGAAAATCTAGGTCTGGAGAAGAAAAGCACTAATTCAGACACTTTTAAGTCTTGAATTTGGTTTTTCCTAGAATCAAGTGGGTCATTGATGTTGGCATTTGAGTCTTCCTATATAATCAATATATCTTGGAAGAAAGAAGAGGACTTACACTTATGTCAGAAACTAATAATGAGAGACGAGTTCGTCTCTGATCAGTAGCTTTGTAAAGTATATATGGAATTAACAATAATAGAAAGATTAAGAAAAAGACTTAGTGTTTTAGTAGATGGCATATATTAGACTGTTGTGCTGCTTTTGCATTGGAGCCACCCACGGGTGTAATTTTTTCTGAGAGAAGCCGCTGAGAGCTTCCTCTGCGCCTAGCAAAACCAATCACTGACTAGTTTTGAATATTGACACTTGGTTAAACCACTAGAAAGCTGAACACGCCTCATTGAACACACACGTTAAAAACGAACAAATTCTGGGAAAAGCTCTCTTTCTTCCAGCCTTGAACAGATAACGGGATGCAGTTCGGGCCAGGCCCGCTCCGCCATGCCCCAGGCAGGGGGAGGCGGGCCAGGCCCCAGCGGCTGCCGGGCAGGGGAAGGGGAGGCCATTGGCCACTGAGACCTAGCCTGGCTGCTGAGATCCTGGCCATTTCCCCATCACGGCCTCCAGAAAAAAACCCAGAGAGTGGCCCTGCAGCCCGCGCAGAGATTGGCCCTGCGGCTGGGATTGAATGCAGCAGGGGCTGGAGAACAGCCATGCAGCGGATCCTGACACAGCCCCCAGCGTAGCCTGGAAATCCATCACCACGACTGCTTTGGCCGCTGCCTGGCAGGGATCTCCTGACCATCTGCAAGCCCCGGGTGAGATATTAACTCTTTCAGTGCATAGATAAGACTTGCAGACCTTCAGTCCTCCCTCGGGTGAGAGAAAAGGACAGAGTGAGAACATGTAGAGGAACAACCTAAGACATGAAGGTCAGTAAGAAGAAGTCAAGTCCCAGCTGGGAGGGTTGAGGCGATGTGTCAAGTCCTTGGCTGAAATCCTCTTGTAAGGCTTTGGAGAAAATATAATTGATACATCAGACTATTTTTCCTTGTAACTCATTGAAAGTATGGGGAGATCAATTGTTTAAACTGTAGATATGAGCAAAGGCCTCCATGCTAAAGTAAGCAGATAACTCCATGCAGTAAGTTGAAGTAGCTGTGATCCCATGAGAAGTTTGAATAGAGAAGAGTGATGAAGACCCTTTGCCCTCAGGGAAAGAAGAGGAAGACCTTTCTTCCTAGAGATGAAATCATCTCAGAGATAGATAAAGAGAACCTTTGCTTTTGAACAGCTCATCCTTAAAATAGTACCCCATAAGTTGACATGGCCCATAAGTGCAGCTGAGGGAAAAGCTGTGAAATATGGGAAGGACTTCACAATTTCAGATTCCCAGGCAGCTGCTATTTGTGGAAATTAAAAGTCACGAGAGAACTGTTTTTTTTCAATTATTCTTTCTTTTCGTTATTGTTAATAAAATTTTCTTTATATCCTTTTAAAGTCTTGAGTCTGCTTTGCCTTCCTCCTAATCCTATCTCATAGCAGGAAAGGAGTAAGTATATTCTAGTAGGTGCACTGGCATTTGGCCAGCACCAGACCCACCACAACTGCAGATTGCTTTCTCCTAACCCCAAATCTATTTTTCAGCTATAAAATTCTGTAGAATGAGGCAGATCATCCATTATTGAAATGGTCATCAGACATGAAAAAAATAGAGAATGACTGTTGTCCTGAAATAATGAGGCAATATGAAATATGCCTGAAATATAGTTCTGTAGCTGAATAATGAAAAAAGAAAAGAAAGAAAAGTGTGTAAAGAGAAAAGGAAATATTTCCTAGCACATCTCAGAGCTAGATTCTGGGTTATGAGCAGCTATAGTAGAAAAGAAAAAGACTGTCTTCCTTTCACTGTAATGTTGCTTTCTTGACCTTCATGTAATGGGGAACCTATTCTTCTAAGGTATTTCTCAATGTTTCACTGTGTTTTGGTTCTGAAATGCAAATCTGTAATGACAGCTGTGTACAATTAAAACTTGAGCATAAGGAGATTAATGTGATTTCACCTATAGTGGAGCCAGAATTCTGGAAACAAGAGTTGTCATTATTCCCTTTAAAATTCTCTGTCAGATAGTGTTGTGCTCTGACTCCCATAAAAATAATCTAGTTGCTTCATGTGGAGGATCTGAAAACACTACCTATGACAGTTACAAAATCTGCCTCTTTGTTTACTTAAGACCCCAGCACTCTCTGTCTTCTTCTGCTTGTTTTGTCCTCAGTTTTTATTAAACATAGGTATTCCAGTACCATGTGGCAAAAGTCTTACAAATAAGGGTGTAGGTATTTTTTGTTTGAAAATTCCTTGCTTCCTTTTAGAATTAAAACAGTTCTAAAACCTTCAGTATTAATAAGAAAAGATTCTCCTAAAAATTTCAGTATCTGGCCAGCCCCAATTATTATGCCAGATGTTTTAATGTAAATGGCTTGAAAATAAGGGGAAATATTTATTAGAGGAGATGGATCTTAAAAGAACTAGTTTTAGGATCAAATAAGGATAACTGTTATGTCTTATGACTCAAAATTACTGACTAAAGTAAAAGACTTGAATAAGCAGACTGGAAGCTCAAATTCATGGGAAGAATGGTGCTAGTTGCATTGATTTAAATTTAAGTTCTTCCAATATAAGTACAAGCACATTGCATATCTCTGTATTCTCTGTACAGGTTTGACATGGAAGTGATTTTTTTTTTCAGGAAGTTGGGTCAAACCAATCAGTGGTCAAGTTTGGATATTGGCACCTGAAGTGACCACTGAAGATAGGGATACGCCTCTGAGAACACAGGGGGTTAAAAGCAAGAACTCCCAAGAGCTCGCTCTCTTTGGTTCCGGTCAGAGTGCTGTGCAGATCTCCCCTGCCCAGCCATGGGGCTGGGTGGGGGAGGGGAAGCCATGAAGCCTGGTCGAGGTAAGCTGAGGGGTAGAAGGACTGGAATCGAGCCAGCTCCTGTGGACGGAAGGGTGGAAAGAAGCGGAGATGTCTTTGTCATCCCCCCCCCCAGAGGGAAGAGATAGAGAGTCCGGACGGCACCTGTAACTTTGCCGGCGTGGAGGAGAAGGGGGGGGGAAGGCACCCAGCCTTGGCCTTGGGAATCAGCTGCTGGGCAGAGATATCAGCCGTCCAGGGAGTCTGAGCTTTTAACCCCTTCCTGAGAAATGAAGGCTTTGTAAAATATTGCTCCTCCTTGATTTGAAGTAGAAGAGAGACAGTCTGGGATCCGAGATGATGGAAGAAGAAATTCTCGAGTTAGAAGGAGATGATGGAGTGGCTTGTGGCTGGACTTTTCTTTTTAGCCATAGACTGAACCAAATTCTCCTAACAGAAGCTGCACTTAGGGTGGTGCGTTGGTGTGCCAGGAGACCTGTTTCAGTGATTACCAGCAGAGGAGTAGAGAGAAGGTGTGGAGAAGCCCTCTATCTTCAAGGAAGAAGAAGAGGAGCAGAAGACCTCTGTTCTTAGACCTTCAGCCCCAAGGGAAAATGGGGGGGACTGTAGTCCCAAAATGAGAAACTGAAATGTTGTCTCTTTTGGTCCATGGCAAAGCATCCTTAAAAGAGCCCTGTGAGCAGTCTGTCCATGCACGGTGGTGAGAGAACTGTGACATGGAAAGGAGAGTGTCACCATGGCAAATTTTCTCTAAGTAGTTGCCATGTGTGGCATGGAAACACAAGGGTGGCAATTGTGTTTCCTGGGGGGTCTGTGGCACAGGAGAGACTCCTGTCTCCCTTGAAAGACTGAGTATTCGAATATCTGAAGGGTGGCAACTTGATCAGGATCCTGGGTGGTGTCTCACTGTTGAGTTTGTTTAGAAATTAGGTGGGAGGAGGAGGGGTGTTTTAGAAAGTCTTCATCCAGGATTTAGTGTTTGTAGTTTTTTCTAGTAGTAGTAGTTTAATAAAGTTCTTTCTTTGTTATTAAGATGGGCCTGCTCTGCTCTGTTCCTGATCACATCTCACAGCAATTATTTTAAAAAGTATATTTTCATGGGGGCGCTGGCATCGCACCAGTGTCAAACCATGACAAATGCTTATTATAACATTATAACATGTTGAAGCTTTATTATTTCTAAATAAAACTGTAAGAACAGCATGATTTTGCTCCGGTTAAAAATGAATCAACTTTTAAGCAAATGTCCCTGTTTTTGTACCTTGTCTGGTCATTGACGGATGTCTCATTGATGAAAATATGTTCTGAGCACTCATCTGTCATTTCATTACAGGAAGAAATTTTTTCTTATGTTAGAATAAACATATGAAACTAAACTTGCAGAACCAAGCACAGATGATTCAATATTTGACCTCTTACTAGGTTTTATGGTGTGATAGTGTCCAACCTACCAAAGAACCTCTGGAAATCAGTATCTCCAGTCTTCCACAAATATTTGGGAAGGTATCATTTTAGGAATCAGTATTTTAAAAGGTGATTTTTTTTTTACTTCATTTGAGGGAAAAAAAAAAGAAAAATAAGAGAAGTTTCCTTGTGAATTCTGGGTGATGAAGATATTTGCAGGGAAGGACACACTGCAGACATACGTAATTTTCAATGAGAAACAAAAATGCCTATTCTAAGGCTGTGGAATCAACTTTCAGGTTCTTGACCCTGATAATAGAAAAATGCTCTGATTTTTTTTTTATTTTGTTTTGTTTCCTTTATTTTGCACTGCTACAGACACATTTTTAATGGACTCTGGGAGCTTTAGCCTCAGTCACGCCTCCTGCCAGCTGGTAAAAACCTTGTTCCTGTTGGAAAGATTTACTACCTTAGCTCTCTGGTGGGTGGTTGCTATGTGTGCATTAGTGTGTTATCTACACAAAATAAAAGTCAGTGATTAAAGCAGCTTAACATTAAGACATTGATGTCATTAACACTTCTCATTTATTGTGTACTCTGATCCACTCTGCACTAAGTCTTCATGGATAGGGCTCTGGTTGACATTTTCCTGAGACTGGTAGGGGGTTTGGCAATTGACCACAAGTTTGAACTAAAGGTGATGATCACCACCCTGGATGATCACTGTGGGAAGAGACATCCAGTGTGTGACTTGTCTGTTGACCAGTTACATCACTTATTGATGCATCCTTTTCCTCTGCTGCATAAAGAAGGTTTTTAACACTCTCATATCCCAAAGAGGCAATGATGTGACAGGTCATTCATTCATATAGAGGAGAGATGATATAAATTCTGGTTTGCTTATTCCTATCCTAAAGTTCCACGGAAAAGAAGGAACATTCTGTTTGCTAGACTTCTTGGTCTCTCTCTACAAGACATCTCCTTATAACTGTAGTGTCCTGAAATCTGTCAAAAAGAGGATAAAGTGTGGCTTATTAGAGCATTAGCCTATTTTTTGCACGCTTCATTTGGGAAAAAGTGCACACTGTCTAACACTGCTTGGACTTTGGAAGTACCATCCCACATCACCTGGCTGATAAGGTCTGGCCTGTATCCCTGGGTCTCAGTCTGCCCAGGAAATATGCCTGACAGCTAAGAACTTCCATCATTGTGAAGGGATCAGAAACACCACTAAATAGAAAGGCTACTTTGTCCTTTCTTCTTGTCATATATTTTTATTTTTGCTTATTTTTTCCCCTGCAAGTTTTTCATTAAAATATTTATTTCTAAAATAAATAAGTTTTAAGTAGCAAGCTTAATTTATTTACATTTCCAAAATACAAACAACTTTAAAATATTTATCTAAAAGAAATTCTGGTTTCTTCTTTCAGAAGGCCTCTGGTAGCCCAGTTTCATTTCTAAAACCAGTGAGGAGAAGACTGCAGTAACTTTTGCAAGAAATCCCAGGGTACATACCACCAGCTCGTACTGAGCCAAAAAGACCTCTACAGCCCTTTTATTTTTCCATTTGAAAGTCTTGCTCTCAAAACAGGATGCTTTAATTCATGTATGAGCACAAGTTCCATTCCTGCTGTTAAACTTCAGAGATAATTTTTGCCATCTGAAAATGGTTCTTTGGGCTTCTACTCAAAATTTCCTGTAGAACTGTCACCCAAGCTCTTCTAATATTGCAATGCTTATAAATATTGAGACAAAATGACAAGGCATGCCTTGCTTGTTCCATTAGGACCGTGTTAAGTGGCTTTTAAAAAGAGTCATTTCAAGGTCACTTCTGGTTCAAGGCATCTTTAAGCTGAAATTGCTGCAACTGGGTGTGATATGTCTTGTGAAAGCTTGTGATTTTCCTGGGGTGTCTGATACTGGTAACTGATGAAAGAAAAACATCTAACCTAGGCTGACCAATAGTTTAAATTGTTTATAATTTAAACTGTTGATCATTTTCTTTACTATTTGTAATTGTTATACAATAAAATTATAGTCATATAGGTTTTATGAATTTAATTGATTATTACTTCCCCCTCACTCCTGCCATATGTTTCACAGCATCTTTCAGTATCTGCATTTCAATTAGAATTTTAAAAAATATTTATCTTCATTTTGAATGGGAATTATTCAAAGCTGCATCAAGAGAGATTCAGGCTTGACATTAGGAAAAAATGTTTTGCTGAGAGATTGGGCTAAACACTGGGACAGTCTTCCCAGAGAGGTGATCGATGCCTCTGGTATGTCAGTGTTTAAGAGGAATTTGGACAAGGTGCTTAACATGAGTCATCTTTTAGTCAGCTCTGAATTGGTATAGGTTCCTTCACAAAGAACTATTCTATTCTATTCTATTCTATTCTATTCTATTCTATTCTATTCTATTCTATTCTATTCTATTCTTTGAGTTTTTTCCCTTCAGCTTGAGTGTTGAGATACACTTAAACAAATACAAAAGCAAAACATGTCAGGATGGCATTTCTGAAGAATGTTAATTGCCATTTCAAGTGTTTTCTCAACCATTTTGAAAGAGTATATTCTGTTTCTGGAATGACACATTCTCAGGTAGAATAGCTTCTGCCTTTTGTTCAGTCTGAGTTTATGTGTTGATGACTAGAATGTTAATGCAATAATTTACAGTTGCATTATCTTTATGGCTGTGTATTATAATAACTTAATGGAGCAGAAATGCATTGCAGATGGACAGATAAAGACTGCCTGTGAAAATTAGAGAGAGGGGAAGTGGAATGTCTGCAGTGTACGGTACTGGAAGGTAGATTGGTCCTGAATATTAATATAGGTAGGGAGTGTTTTTAGCCATATTTCTTTCTATATTCTATGCTTCACACATGACTTTGCAAAGATACATGTTAGGTTAAGACAGTATGACAGTTGTGAATATAAATACAACGGGGAGTTTTCACTTATTAGTAGTTCACACAGACACAATTATTGATTCCCATTTTTCTAACATTCAGAAAGATTTTGCCCTTTTTCTTTTGTTGCTTTTTCTTTTGTTTGGTTTGTTTTTTTTCTTTTTGTTGTTATTGTTTGGTTTTTGGGTGGGTTTTTTTTTTTTGTGTTTTGTTGTTTGTTTGTTTTCCCCAAAGTGTGTTGTTGGATCTCCATCTTCTACTAAGGCATTTACAAGAAGGGCAGGTGCAATATCAGTTTAACTTCATGTCTGCCAGGATGATGCTGTAAAGACTGGACAAGGACTACTGTCAGATCTTGGAAGTACCATGTCAGGGAGAAAAAGAAAGGAACATGATGAAATAAAGGTCTAAGTGGATTTAAGAAAGTAAATTGGGGTAGAAGACAAAAGAGAAAAAATACCATAATAGCTCTGTTACAGTGGTAGCTACAAATCTCAGATATATGATGAGGTAGTGGACTTGTTATGTTTTCTAAGAGAGACATGTCTCAAGACAATCTTTACAGGGTGGTAAATGAAGAAAGACCCAGAAATTAAACAATTTCCACAAAATGAAAAATTTAGCAGAAAATACTTGTGATAAGAAAGACAGGATATATTTGATTTGTGATATTATAGAAATCATCTAGAAAAGATAGTTTTGGTTTCTGAATTTCTCTCTAGCATTCCACTAATTAATATCTCCATGTATTAAATTAATTGCTATGTGTAGAATAGTCCCTACATTTACTTCCATCAAGTCATGATTTCCTAAGAATTCAAGACCTTCTCAAAACTCCAAGCATATTTCCTTATATTTATGCACACAGCAAAATCAAATAGTTGTATATATTCACTCAAAATTTTATTTTAATAAATATCCCATGGGATCTATTTTGCAGTCACCTTGAGAAGTTTATGGAATTCCCCCTGACACTTTTTTTTTAGCAATACATATTAGTCCTTAATAACCAGCTATTGTGTCTATCATCCCCTGGATTGTTCAGTCATTAAGGAAGGATTAATGGTCATAGGAGATGCATGAGAAGATTTGATTGACTCATGGGCAGTGAGGATTGGTCATTTAAAAGACAAATAATCATGTGTTATGGTATTCTTATCTAGGTCCAGTTTGAATAACTTACAATACTTCCTCTGAGAGCTCAGCAACATTCAGTTTTACACTGAGATCAGGAGAGTAGTCACACAAATGTTCTGAGTTAACTAATGGGAAAAAAAAAAGTTATTTTAATTCCTTTTTAAGTGATGTGTATTATACATTCCAGGGCTTGTCTGTGGTTTAAGATAATCTTAAAAAGCATTGATTTGAAAAATTTTCTGTTAGAGAAAACACTTGTCCTATTTGTATAAGCAAATATTTTAATAATTTTAGGAATAGGAAATGAATAAATGTCAAGTGAATTCCATTACTGAAGTGGTTCCTTCCAGAAAAATTGTGGAATTATATTGAAGAGTTGTCTTTCCATTGGCAGATCTCAGCAATTACTGCTATGGCTAGAGTTGGTCATCAGAGACTTTGAATGAAATACTCTCTTAATTACCTTAAAACAAGTAATTGTGGTAAAGCCATATTACTTCTAACAGTGGGACATATCAAGATTTAACCAACTTGGTAGACAGGAAAATTTAGATCTCAGACTTTGTTCCTGGAGCTTACTGAACAGGCCAGAGTGCAAATATCATCAAGATGGATAACAAATGGCTGATCAGCTTCCTGGGATACTCAATGAGAGGACAGCTGAGATTTTGAAATTAAGCAGAAAATGACAAATGACTTCTAGGAATTGAAGGACTAGATTGCATCTTCTGTACAAATCCTTTCCTCTGTTCTTGATACCAAGGAAATAAAAGAAAGTTATTGCAAAGAGAACAAAAAAGCTCTGAGGAACTAGGTTTATTTTTTGGTGTAATTTTTCTAATCGAGAAAACTATGCCATAAAAGGGACAGCTTTCACCTTCTTGCCAAAAGAAGGTGAGATTCTTATAAATATAAGAAGACCACCACATGTATAAGAAAATTTATTTAGGTCTTGTAGAATTTTCTGGATTCTGTATATTTGAATGATGTGATTAATTAGCAGAATCAACATTCATTATTCAAATGTATATTTATTCAAATATACAGTGACCAAACTATTTATAAATTACAATATATCTTTTGTATCACTGAAAGCACACAGTATTCTCTCCTACTCAGCATAGGTTCAAGTAACAGAAGAAAGTGAACCAAATTTAGAAAAGAAAACTATAAAATTAAACACTGACTGTCACAGAGGTTTTCTATCAATTTAAAAAATACCCTGAGGTTTTTCTCTGGCATATGAAGGAAAGTTTTAGAGTTTTTTTCCAGAGGAACTGTGGTGAACAATTGGACTGTGCATCACTTGTTCTTTTCCCTTTTTATCTATTTCTTCCTATTATTATTATTTACCATTATTATGGTATTTTAATTTATTTTCAGCTATCAAACTTCTCTTATCTCAACATTCAAGTTTTACTTCAACTCTCCTGCCCATTCCACGTGGTTGGGCAGGTGAGAGAGTGGATATGTGCTGTTTCATCTCCAGCCGGTCTTAAAACCACAACAAATGGATACAAGTCAAATGCATCTATGTATTGTAAACAACAGACATAATTAATAGATTTACCCAACCAGAAACACTGGTTTGCTGTGGTGCCAGCTCACTGCTGGGTTCTGCTGATGGCTGATGAACAAACCAACCCCTTCTCACCTCTGGTTTCTGCTCACTTGCAGTTTTCTGATGACCCCAGAAAACAGTTGTTCATTCCCGTCATGATTATTTAAATAAATACACTATTTATTGCAATAGTTTGTTAAATTAATTCTGTACTTAGCCCTAAAGTTGAGGAGGGGTGATAGTGGGTTTTGTTTAGCTGGTTGGTTTTTGGGGTTTTTTGGTAGTGGTTTTTTGGTGGTTTTTTTGGGTGGGTGTTGTCTGCGCTTTTTGCAGTGTTCATTTTGAGTTTCAGTGTTAAATCTTGTCACAGTTTCTATTTCAGAAGGCCATAAAAGACAGCATACATAAAAAAAAAAAAGTATAGAGTGAAGAATGAGAATTGGCTTTATGCAGGGACTGGCTATTCCAGGGCAGAATTCATTAACATCCTCTGTGTGATTCTAAGCCCGGTCTTGTCTTGAGGCTCAACTATGCAAAGTACTTGATATCCATGTCAATAAACAATCCATATCTGCAGTTAAACAAATCTTTTGGAAATATCACTCTGTGATGGCTGACTGGAATAGGGAATTTGGGGATAAGATCCATTTCATCTCTTTGTTGATTTTAGAATATATCTCTCTAGAGCTGAGCTGGCTGTTTAGGCTTCCACAATAGTCAGTGTAGCCTAATCAATAAAGTCAACAGAGTTTCATGTGATTAATTTGGACAAATATCTTTATTTTAGGGTGAGATACACTTGTCAGATCTCAGTTATGTTGAATTTATTGACTAGTCCCCCATAAACTCAAAAAAAGAACTCAGAGTAATTTGATCATATGTCTCAACATTAAAGAAATCCATGGGTAGTTAAATGAGCTCCGGAGTTTCTGATGTTTATAATCACAGAACTCATAATCTTTCTCAGACAGTTTTTCTGAATTGCAAAATAAAGATTTCTTATTTGGAATTGTGCTAGTTTGGGCATAAATAATTGACAACAGGGCCCCTCCTCCCCTGCCCCCCCCCAAAAAAAAATTAATCTCAACAAAAATAAAAGTCTTCGTGACAAAGCTGAAGGGTATGAGCATCTTACCTTTTACAGAAATATACACTACCCATACAGATTTTTTTCAGAAGTAGTTAACGTTGTCTTACACATACATTGAACACTTATTGGAATACAGAATATGCAAAGTGTCACCACAGGCTATTCTTGCCTACTTCTAGCAGGCATTGCTATTTCATATCAAGCAAATAGAAATGTCTGTGAGCAGTCTCTGTTGATCTACTTTTTCCAATAGAAATGAGGTTTTTCCAGGGTTATATTCCAAAAATAGAATTTGCCCCGGTCTCTAATTTCTTGGGACAAAGGATGTCACAATATAAGCCACAAAAAGAACCTTCTTCTGCTTATTTTATATTATTTTATTAATATGCCTTTATGCCATCTGCCTGTTGCAAGAAACTGTCAGTCTCACTGCATTTTCTTTATTTCTTTTATTTTACTATATGTCAGTTTTCTCTTATTCCAGGTGAAGACTCTCAGTCTCTTTAACTTCCCCTGGCATCCAAATCATTCTGCAACTTTGGTCATGTGCTGTCTTTGTCTATATTATTGTTTTTACAGTTTCACTGTATTATTTGCAAAAAAATAACCTATCCTACAAGGCCTTTTCAAATACATGATTCACTGACTAGCAATAAACAAAAGGATAAGTATTTCTTTAGACATCGATTCCAGAATTCCTAATGGGGAGTCCAGCTTGTGTTAAAATACACTGACTTGGAGGTTCACAGATTTCCAGGTTAGCTGGGTGTGAGCAGGATCTGATCTCTTCCTCCTGAGGATCAGGCTCCTAGAAGCACGCTTGAGAAGTGACTGCTTTCGCAGTTCCTCTCCTGTGGGACTCTGCCATCATAGACCTTGGACAGTGGAAAAACTGCCCAAGCCTCTGTCAGAAGATACTTTCAAATCAGATGTGTTGGTTTTGCACGGCCTGGTTTTTGGTAGCAGGGGGCCACAGAAGTGGCTTCTGTGAGAAGCTGCTGCTCTGCTTCCACCGTGTCCAGCAGAGCCAACCCCTGATGGCTCTGAAGATGGACATGCTGATGGCCAAAGCTGGGCCAATTATAGAAGTCGGTAACACCTCTGTGATGACATATTTAAGAAGAAAATCAAAACAAAGGGCGCACAGTTTTTGCTTCTAGTCAGAGAGGTGAAGGAGGTGAGAACATGTGAGGGAAACAACATGGAGACACCGAGATTAGTGGAGAAGAAGGGGAGGAGGTGCTCCAGGCAGCAGAGCTGAGATTCCTCTGCAGGCCGTGGTGAGACCATGGTGAAGCAGATGTGGCCATGCAGCCCATGGGGAACCACAGAGGATGCAGAGATCCACCCACAGCCCATGGGGATCCACAGGGGATGAAAAGATCTATCCACAGCCCATGAGGAAGGTGACCCCACCAGAGCAGGTGGACACGTGGAGGAGGCTGTGATCCAGTGGGAGACCTGGTGGAGAGAGGAGGCCCTTGCTTCCAGGCTGGAGCAGCCTGTCCTTGGAGGACTGCACCCTGTGGAAAGAGAAACCCACATTGTGGCAGTTTTGGGAGAGCTGTGTGCCCACAGGAGGAACTCACATTGTGGCAATATTTTGGAGGACTGCTGCTCATGAGAATGAACCCATGCTGGGGAAGTTTGTGGAGAACTGTTTCCCACAGTAGAAGGACTACTCTCCCTGAGCCAAGCAGAAGAAAACCTTGGGTGATGAACTGACTAAACCCTCATCCCCTGTTTCCCTGTGCTGTTAGTGGGAAGGAGGGAGAGGTTGGGAGAATAAATATGTTTTAAGCACTTATTTTTATTTTGCATTATCCTCCTCTGATTTTGTTAGTAATAAGCCCACTTTGTACTTCTAAGCTGGGCCTGTTTTGCCCTTGGAGTGTTTTATCTCAGTCCTTATCTCAGCTGATTAATTTTTTTTTCCTCTCCTCTGCCCAGCTGTAGCAAGGGAGGGTGAATGAGTGGTTGTCATGGGTGCCTGGTGTTTGGCCAGTGTCAAATAATGACACCGGCTTTCATAAAAGGATTTACTTCTCTGGGTGCATGAAAGACTAAAGAGAAGAGCTGCAGGGTTTCCTTGATTTACTCTTAGCACAAGAACCAGAACTCCTCCTGATTTTATCAAACTAATTAATAAAATCTATACATTGGTTTCCCTTCTGGGGTCATCCCGGGATTTTTTCAGTGTGACTGGTGGAAAACACATCTTTTGAAATCTCCCGGGACTCAGTTTCCAATAATTGAGTATTTTCTTTGGTTTAAGACATTTAAAAATATTTCCATAGACTGTTTCCTATCCCTCAGCTCCTCAACCCTTCTTCGTACTTTTAAATTTCTGCTTTTTCTTAGAAAGGTTGTTGACAGCAGTGTCATATCTGTTGCAAAACTTGCTGTCCAACCCATGTTGAATGTGGCACAGATGGGCCCAGCTCTAGAATTTGTTGTCTATTTCTATTATAAAATGTAGCATTAAAGTGCTGCTTACAATATTATCATAACTGTTACCCTACCATGTAAGCTGAAATATTTATCTTGAATTTTATAAGAAAGATGAAAAAGTATAAAGCCTGGCTTCTAAGATCCCAGTTTTCTGTTGCGTGTTTCAAGCAATTTCAACTGACTTTACTGAAAGAACATTCATTCAAACAGAAAGCATTTTAGGTGTCACCTTTTGTGTGAAACAAGATGTAAAACCTAATAATTATTTTATAACTAGAAAAAATATTCTTTTTCTTCTCAATATCATCTTTATAATTTACTTCAGTATGAAAATTCCTCCTGAAAGTGTTTAAATCTGTGCTTTCTTCATTAAGCTCATTTCATAGATATGTCACCTCTAACTCCTTAACACATATCCACATGATATGCCAAAGTCCTTTGTAAGAAATTCCACTCAGCCTGCCCCCCTCCATGCCTCTTGGCTACTCATTTGTTTGTTTTTCTGACTTTTTTTGAGATTCCTTCAGGGGATCTGGGATGAATAATTCAAAACCTCTCTGAATGTGCTCTCAGTTGTATGGTGCAGTTTTGGGGGGTCCTATGCAGGGCCAGGAGTTGAACGTGATGATCTTTTGTGGGTCCCTTCCAACTCAGAATATTCCACAACTTTATGATTCCATGAAGTGTCACGCAAGACTAACCTTGGTGGAAACAGACACAATATGTTCCTATTAGAGAACATAATCATGTCATTAAAGTGTTTAGAAGGCATTCCTGCAGACTTAGTTTGACATTATATCCATTCATCCTCCTCTCCTTTAGTATTCCTGTATTATAATTGCCATAGCTAACAAAGAGCACTTGGGAGACAAAACCCTTTCTCTGACATTGAAATTCCGAAGAAAGGAGACAGCAGCAGTGAGCAGTAATTGCATGCTTTCCCTCTTTTCCCTGCATTTTATTTACATTTTTACCTTGAAGTATCTTAATTGTCCATCTGCCAATTTCACAACAGCTGACATCTTCTGTCTAAGTGAGACATACACTCGATCTTTGCTGGGAAGAGTGGTTTGAAAGCACACCAAAAATAAAAAGGATCAGAGAATGGATTGCCATGCCAGCATACATTTTCAGCTCTCATGTATGGCCCTTCTTGATCCAGCTTCAGTTTCAGGGAGGGAAAAGGGTGTAGCACTGCTTTAAAAGCCATAACCTTTGGAATTAAAATGAGTTCTTAGCACAAACTGAGCAATAAAAAAGCAATCATATCACCAGGCTGCTGGCCCTTATTATTTTAGCATCAGTGTGATGGACTTTAAAAGCTTTAGACATGCTGGGAAAGTTAAATACACGTGTTCCATTTAAAACTGACCAGCATTTAAATATGTAGACACCTGCCATGACAAGCAGTCTAGGGATTGCTCTTTCATTTTATAAATGGAATAAAACTGCTCAGTAGAATGGCATGACATCTGTGTGAATATTTGTTTAGTTGCTACTGGTGTACTTAATGTGATGGATTTAGAGTATTAGTCTCAGACAGCAATCTGCAAGCTCCACTTCCCCACAGCGACTTCTCTATTCAGTGCAAGATTTAAGTAGCTGAACAAAGTGATCCTTTTGTCTAGAATAAAATAAAGAAGGGTGTAGGGGTGAGGTGGCTTGTCTTCTCATTTTCCCCTCCTGCACAAAAACTGTGAGGTTTGCTCACAGCAGGAGCCATACAATGCATGCACTCTCGAGATGCTGGCACTAAGGGTGGTGGGGGGAAAAGAAGGAGATGTTTTTTTTCTCTGGGCAAATGGAACAAAAGTTCTGTTTATCTGAGGGTTTGAACAAAAACACTTGTCTTTAATTAATTTTGAGGCGGTTTAATCCCTTTTAATATTTATATTGGGGTTAATGTTGAACTGAAAACATGCATTTCATTGAAACAAGTAAACACTTTGGAAATACCAGAACTAAGTATTCAGATTTATGAGATATTTCCTTTCTTGAATTCACATACAATCACAATATCCTCCCTGCTCTGTCCCCCAGGGTTTGAATTTCAGCATATTTTCAGCCTTCCGAAGTGTACCTAGGGATGAAGAGATGTTGAACTTACTGCATGCTGAAAGTATTTTGCTCACAGCTAGATTTTCCCCCATGATGGAATGAAAACACCAACAGAATAATATAGATTTCTGCCAGTTGCAAGAATTATTACAGACATCACCTTCTGTCCTTTTCCATGTGGGTCCCCCCCCCCACCCCCATCCATTCCTTCCTCTTCACTAATGCAAAACAATCACTGTGCATAATTTTAGGGAATGGTACTTGTTTGGGGGTTTTTTTTTGTGCAATGTTCCTCATTTCAGTATCTTGAGGTTAGCTCTTCTTTTCCATTTGTCTTTTATTTATAGTAATTTATGCTGGAGATGAAAACTATATCACTGAAGGCATAGAGTAATTTATACTTGAGGACTGAAATCTGCTTTTAATTATCCCACAAGAATAATTTGTCACTGTCTCATTTCTGACCATCTGTAAAAGATGTTGCCTTTATCACTTCTTAAAACAATAAAACCATAAAAGTGAATTTGGGTGATCTTTTTCCCCACTGCTTTTCTTCCTCTTCCACACCTGTAAAAACACCATTTTCAGATTACTGCCACAATCTCAAAGTGAAAAAAAAAAAAAAAAAACAGTCCTCTTTGTGCTGTGTGTTACTGTTAGGGTAATTTAAAGAAGCACAAACCACAGAGAGTTAATCAACCCTATGTCTTTAAACACACTTTAGTATACTTGGAGTGTTGTATAGTAGAAATGTAGAGATAAGTGATTGTGCTTGATTTTTATGCTTCTAGACAATATTTTTCATGTCATAAAAGAAAAACAGTGCTTCTTTACACTCCATGGATCCTTTCCACGAGTGTAACTCCCTGCATTGACTTTTATCTCTTAGAAAGGGATATGTAGAATTTATATTAAAAATAAATTCCAGAACTGTCTGACAAAGACAGAGAGTCAAAACCGAGAGAAATATTAAAAGAAAAAAATCTCTATTATGTACATACTTGTCCATTACTTCAGTACCTGATCATCCCTCAAGATGAATGTTTTAATGCTACTTGAAAGAATATTTAAGAGACAAAGAATTAAGAACACAAAAGCTTGATTTCATCACAGAGTTAGTTAGGGAGAGCTGTATCTGTGCTGGAATACTTGGCACCACACTGTCCCTAAAAACACTGTTAGGACTTTGTGACGGTTTTCCACTCTTCCCTGAATCACCTGGGAGCCCATAACAGAAATGAGAGATGATATGACATCAGAGCTCCTGAGCTGCTGATGCTGCCTTGGAGACCTTCTGAATATTTTAATCTGTTTCCTCAGTATGAAAGCTTGAATGGAAGCAAAAATCATTCTCTAGCTCATAACTGTCAGTGAATCCAAGTTACAAGAATCATTGGGTCTTTGGAAGCTACAGAGGAGTTAAAAGCATCCAGCAAGAGTTGCAGGTAAGCCCTGAAGTGAGGCAGGTGAATTTCTGAGAGCAAGAAAAATCAAGGGAAGAGTCAACAGGGTAGAGCAGGAAGTTGCCTTAATCTGTATCCTCCTTTCCTATATTCTCCTCTGCCACTCTCACTTCTGATCCATGTTTGGGTTTTTTTCAAGTTTCATCCTTGTTTTGATAACACACAAATCATGAAAAAATATAGCATGGCTCTCTGGGTTTTTATCTGGTTATTTGACTTTACTGACCACAAATTATTTTTTAATTCTTTTTGTCTCATCTGGGAGTAAGATATTCTAGGAATACAGTAACAAAGCTTTTCTTCTTAAGATTTCTGTCTGGGATCTAATGATGACAGAAATCTAAATGAAAGCTTCAAAATCCTTTATGAAGCTTCTTTAGGTGTGAACTTGCAAATACTGTGAAAGTAATTTTTGCCTTTCTGAGGAAGCAGGGGAAACTTTTATCAATATGAGTTATTGGAACACACATTTAACATTCTCTGGGATATGTTTACATGTAGAAAAGTGCATTGATACTGGCTTGAAGGATACATCTACTCATATTTTAGCCAAAAAAAAAAGTGCAGTAATAATTAGTTACTGGCCAGTTACATTATTGGGACTGACTGGGATGGAGTTGACTTCCCCCATGGCAGCCCTCCCAGTGCAGTGCTGGGCATTGCTGGCTGCACAGGTGTTGGTGGCACTGCAGTGGTTTGGCTCCTGCTGAGCAGAGCTGGCACAGCACTAGTGCTGTCTCTCTGACCCTGATATCCACCTAAAAACTGACAGGCTGAGGGTGGGCAATCTGTTGAGAGGGGACAGGGCCAGGACAACCAACCCAAACTGACCACAGGATATCCCATCCCATGTGTTATTTTGCTCAGCAATAAAAGCCAAGAGAAAGGAGTACAAGGGCAGCATCCATTGCTGAGGTGTTTTTATTCTAAATTTACATACATTAGTGTGTACTAATGCCTTACTTCCCAGGAGGCAGCTGAACATTGCCTATGGAGGGGAAGGACAGATAATTATTTTTATTTTCCTTTGTTTTCATGCATGGCCTTTACTTTTCTTTGTTAAATCCACAAGTTTTTAATCTTATTTATTCCACATCCCACTGAGGGGAGGGAGTGATAGGGTCCCTTGGTGGGCACTTGACAGCCAGCCATGATCAAACCACCACATAAATAAGCATAACAGGATAAAACAGGGACATTAAATTATCATTCTGTATCAGCCTCATTTTAGCCATTTAAGAAGCTGAAATGAGATAAGTGTAAAGAAACTCCTAATGTGCTAATATTTCATCTACAAGAGCCTTTGGAATTCTAGACATCCAGCAGACAATTGCATGTACAGCCTTGTCAGTTCATGGTATCCCATGACAAGCTATCATTAGGTGTTCAGGCAGCCGGCAATGGGTGCCACTTACACTGCTGTAACACCAGCCAAATCTTTATGTAGTCCCTTGTAATCTTATCTATCTACTGCAAAATGATAAACCAGATTATGACTCACAATTAAATGTCTCCTCATGATCCCACGAGTGGAGTTTACAAGAGCTGCTGAAGAAACCAGGATGTTCAACAGTTTTACTGTTATATATCCATGTTCTCATAGTGTCAACTCTGTGTCTAGGACCTGTTAAAGAGCCTCTTCAGTCTAAAGAACCATGCAAAAGAGTGCCACCCTCTACATTTATACCAGTAAAAACCACGACAAAGCCTGAATACAGACCATGATTGTCTTTGTAATTAAGTATTCAAGTGTATGTATGTAAGTGTGGTGAAAAACACACTCAGGAGGATAGGATGTTCTGTATAAACAAAAAGGTAAATCCAGGATTCAAAAGGTTTTGGGTCAAATTTTCTCTTGACATACTTCCTATGAATTTACTTCTGAATATTTTTGTTCCAGTTTCAGCTTCATATTTTAAACTTTTTTTTTCTCCTGATCAGCCATCAATGAAAACTTCTTTTAATTGTCTTGTTATTTTCCTGTTCTACCTGCCTTCAGAAAATTTGAGTGAGATCTTACATCCTTTGGCTCTTCCTTCTTTTAATGAGTTGTGAATACATTGGCTTCCCCTCCTATCTCCATCCCTAATCTTTGTTTATAAACTAAATATAAGATTTTTCTCAGCATCTTTCCAGTGCATTTTTTTTATATCTTATTTGTTTATCCAGTGTACACTCTGTAGTCACAGAGAGACAGACTGAACTGTAATGCAATGCAGTGAACACTTTGTAATTGCTTCCTTGTGGAGGGCTCAGGGATTTTACAACATGATAACCCAGAGCAGTGCAAGGTAAAAGTGCTATTGTACTACTGTGTGAATGTATACCCTATGCTTACACTTCATAAAATGAGTACAAAGCTGTTATCTGAGAACAGAAAGCAAAATACTGTGAAAAAAAGAAGCAAAAAAAGGCAGAGGTACAGTCCCCGGGAGTGATCCAAAGCCACAGAGGTTAATGAAAAGGCTTCTGTGTGCATTGGATAAGGCTGTAACCTCATAAATAGCTGTGGATGTATTTAATGCTGCCAGCACAGCTGCAAAAAGAACACTCACACAAAGTAAATGATGAAAGGAGACTATTTTAATTCTGGCATCTGTGTCTTTTGACTGCCATTTGGAACAGGAGGTGGGAGGAGCCTTGTAAAATGAGATAATTGAATTCTTCCTGTCCCATTGAAGGCCACCTCAAGGCTTTAAAAGGAAAATTTTGCATCTTTTTTTTTTTTTTTTTACTTTTATTATTTTTTCTTTCCAGCCAAATGAGTGCAAACGGAATCCATAATAGAACTCGGGACGTCCGGCTCTAGAAACAGAGCTTGTCTGCTGAAGAGGAAAGCAGCATCCCTTAGTGTAGCAAGAAAACCAAAGTGATGTTCTCATGAACACAGCTTTTATATTCCACCTTGATGAAGATGTCACATTAGTAAAGATCAGTATCAAGTTGAATCCAGATCACCTGTAGATCCAAATTTTTCTGCTTAGATTCTCTTATACTTTAAAGAAAATAAACTCAAATATACTTAGTCTGTAGCAAAATTGTAGCAGGAACTCAGCCACAAAGGCACAATGTTAATGTCTGCTCACAAGTAGACAGCCTATTCCGCAGCCCATCATTTAAAACAATATAAAATAATTAGCCATAAAAATTTTAAAATACATATATACCTCTTTACAATACTTATAAACCTCTTTTCCACCTACACACATCACAAAAAAGAACAATATAATTCAAGTAGCTTTCAAAACTCTAAAATTTGATTCAATTCAGGATTTAGGTTTAGATTGAATTGGGCAATTTACTAATTGCTGTTCAAAATGTTAGAAGGAAATTACTTTCTGTCCAAGGCACTGTAGGCAAGGGCTTCTCTAATGAATACATATATTTTAATTGGTTGGTTTAACTTAATGTGTTTTTCTAAGTGAAGGTGTGCTTTGGAATCTAATTTAGATGCATGCTTTTCTTCTTTCAAATAATTTTATAAAGAGTACCTACCAGCATTATTATAATCATATTTTTACTTGGTACTTTCTTTAAAGCTTTGATGAAAATCTGAGTTCTTCAAGGAGGAAATTAATTCATGTGACACATTTGTATTTTATCTCTACGAGAGCTCCTTGGTGCTACAGTGATTAAGCATGAAGACAAAAAGTTTGAAATGTCACTGAAGTAACTATCCTTCCATCACCTTGCCATGGACAAGGTGTCTCAAAAACAAAGGTTCATTGTTCAGGGCTGAAAGTTATCCCCACTTTTGTATAGAGGTTTTTTCCATGGATTAAAAATCACACTACCACTGAGTTGTTAGAAACATATGAAAACTAACATAAAACTCAGGCTATTTTTAAAAAATTACTTAATATAAAATTAAGTATTAATTAAGAAGGGGAGATCAGAGGCTTATCCTTTCAAACTAACTCCATCAATGATTTTAGCACATATTTTATAGCAAAAGCAACACCCATTAAGCTGTCATCTTTTATCTGCTGCAAGGAAGTAAGATGGGACTTCATTGTTTCAAGACATTATTATTAATTATGTTGTTTTTTTTTAAAGACTGTGCTAATTCATTGAATATACACATAAAGTATCAGCAAATAGTAGATATTGGTAAATAGTCAATGTTTTCTGCTTTTTTTTTTGCTACAGATGTGTGTAAATAACTGTTTAATAACTTAAATCAGACACTGCTGTATGACTCTACTCTTGCTTCTACTGTGTTATCATAAAATTATATAACACCTTGTGTTGGAAGGACCCCTCAAGATTACCTATTTAAGCCCCTTGCCATGCACAGGAACATTTTTCAATATGCCCAGTTACTCAGAGCTCTATCCAACCTGGCCTTGAACACTTCCTGGGATGAAGTATCCAAAACTTCTCAGGGTGCCTCACCACCCCGACAGAAAATAATTGCCCCCTAATATCCAGTCTGAACCTCCTGTCTGTCTGTTTGAAGCACTTTGCACTTGATCTTGTTAAACCTCATGAGATTCCCAGAGGCCACTTCTTGAGCTTGTCCAGGTCCCCCTGGATGACTTCCAGTCCTTCAGGTGTGACTACCTCATCACTCAGTTTTCTGTTACCTGCAGACTTACTGAGGGGGCACTCAGTTGCTTCATCCACATCATTAATAAAGATTCTAAATAGCACTGGTCTCACCTGGACCCCCTGAGGGACATAACTTCATCACTTAACACTGTCCCATCCATATGGGACTCTGAGCCATTGACCACCACCCTCTGAATGCAACCATCCAGCCACTTTCTTATCCACCTAACAGTCCACTCATCAGATCCATCTCTCTCCAATTTAGAGGAAGGATGTTGTGGGGTACTGTGTCAAAGGGTTACAGAAGTCCAGGTAAATTGCATCAGTAGCACTTCCCTTGTCCACTGATGTGGTCACTCCATCATAGAAGGCCCCTTAGTTGGTCAGGCAGGACCTTCCCTTGGTGAAGCCATCCTGGCTGTCCCAAATCACCTCCCTGTTCTCTGTACACCTTAGCATGGTTTCCAGGAGAGTCTGTTCCCTGATCTTCCCAGGCATGGAGGGAAGTCTGACAGGGTGGTAGTTCCCAGGGTCCTCTTTTCTATGGTTTTCAAAAATGGGTTCAATATTTGATCTTTTCCAGTCACCTGGGACTTCACTTAACTGCCACGACTTTTCAAACATCACAGAGAGCAGCTTGGCAACTGAAAATTGCATTACATTAGAAAATTCCCTCAGGACTCTGGGATGTATCTCATTGAGTCCCATAAACTTATCTAAGTTCAGGCTCTTTAAGTTGTCATGAACGTGGCCTTTATATACAGGTGTTCAAAGTGGTTTTGGTGCAATGTATGAAAATGCAGTATGTTTCTGGAGAAGGGTGACACACTGAATATAGTAATGTGAACTGCTTGAACAGTTAGATCTCTTCAAAGCATTATTCAAAAAAGTCAACATATAGACAGCAACAAAAAAACACCCAACCCTCAAAGATCTGTGTTCCTGCCCTGCTTCTCTGCAAGTCACAGTGTACTGCTCTCTCCCCAGAATGGTCTGTTACATGAGCAAGAACTTATCAGGGCTTCTCCTGCCTAGTGAAAAATATTCCAAGCCTTATAATACTTACACAGTGCTAATGGCTTTTGTGGTCCATCTGAGGACATTTAGTTCAGCTTGAATAGATATGTCTCTGCCAGGGAGCACCAACCCAGTCATTTGGATTTGGGAGACTGGCTGTGCTGAAAATGACTGTGCAGTAATGTGCTCCTCTGCATAATTTTCAAACAAAATAAAGATTAAACCTAAACATTTTGAGATACCTGTAGAACAAAATCAGTCATTTACTTTAAAGAAGTTGGAAGAGCTCAGGCAGGGGCTCTGAGCAACTTCTTTTCCATAGGACCTTCCTCATTTATTGCTTCACATTTTCCATTAGGCCCTAATTCCCAAGCCCTGATTCACAGGGGCAGTCTCATTATGAGGAGAGACTGGAAGAGCAGAGGTTGTTTAGTCTTGCCAAACAAAGGCTGAGAAGAGACAAGATTGCTGTCTGTAAATATATCATGGGTGTAAACACAGGAGAAGGAGAAGCTAAAGGACAATGTTGCCATAAGAACAAATGGGAATTAACTGGCTATGAATAAATTTAGGCTGGAAATTAGAAGAAGGTTTCTAGTCATAGGATCAGTGATCTTTTGGAACAGAATGGGTAAGAAGAGAGTGAGTGGAGAGGGAAATAACCTAATTTAAAGGAAATACCATTTCAGGATGTGGAGAAAATTGGGATGGCAGTGGTGTGATAGAATGTTCCTCATTGACTAGACTCTTTTCAGTCTTATACTGTTATATTTATTCATTTTTTTAAGTATTTTAAATTTTATTGGTTATCAATAATCTAATGTTTAAGCTCTGAAAACTCTGTCTGACTGACATATATAGTTGGGAAGAAAAACTATCTCACAAGTGGTCAGAACAGCATTCAGCTCATATCAGTACAGTTTTTGCAAACTTCAGTGTGAAATAATCATATATGTTAGGAGGCAAAAGGGATTTAACTTTCAAGAGCAGAAGAAAATGGAGGCAACAATAAAAAACAATAAATGTAAAATTGCAGAGAGACAGGTATTCACATTTACACATTCTGTGAGCAAAGAAATTAGCTCTGATGAATTGCTCTGCGCAAACCCCACAGCCGCAGCCATCGCAGGGTTGCAACTGAGATATGATGTGACTTTTTTTTTTTTTAACTTTTGGGTGTGTGATACCTTAGATACCTTTATGTCCAAACAGACAGTTTACAGGTCAAAAATAAGCACCTTTGTCTCCATATGCATCTGACTTTGTTTACCTGCTTGAAAGGTATGTGACAGAATCTGGAGGGAGAAAAGTGCAGGGTTGGCTGTCTAAGCGTCCTTCTTGGTTCATCTGGAGCTCTGGTAGGCAGTTGTAGGTAACAACACTGCATCAGCCTCTTGAAAACACTTATTAAATATCTGCCATATCAAATGGAAAGGTTTCCAAGTGCCACAGAGCTAGTGAACCTAAATATTTAATTCACTGTTTTTGTGTGCCATTACTGATTGATAAACAATAGAGTCACACCTGTAGCTGTAGTTAATGTGGTCACCCTCACATCTTCAGTGGCTGCCCTGCTTATAGCTTATATTTTGGGCTTACCTAGAAACAGAGGCCAGAATAAAGGATAAAAGCAGATATATTTAATGAAGGGCCTTCAGGTACATTAAGGGCAGATGAAGCCTACCCAAGGGGCTACACCCAAAATGAACAATGGTCACGAGTTTTCAGCCAGATATATGTCTGGTCTATTAGCATATCAAGGGTTAATCCTCCAATTACAGCTTCTGGTAATGCAGTCATGTACCCCCAGTTTTCTTCTCCCCTCCACCGATTTCACAACTTTTTATGCTTTTGCTGAGGCTGAGGGTGTCCTTGGATCTCAGGCCTAGAGGGATTGTTTGTCTGACCAAGATGTGAAGACAGTTAACTAACACTCTGTATGGACTTCAGAGGAATACACTAATGAAGTTCAAGTATTTTTCTAATGAAAAATATAAAAGCTAAAATCTTAAGGCATCACTGTCAAGGAGTGTGGTTACTAAAAGTTCCAGGATGGGGCTCCTCTTATTCTGCTCTTCCACAGTTTCCTGCAGTTTGAAATCCTGGTACAAGTTTGGATCTTCTGTGCAATAGCAAAACAAAAATGTAGTAACTAAGTTGTGGAGAATAGGGCCTCAGATAATGTAAAAGAAGGACCAGATTTTTCCCAGGCTCATCTATTCACTGCATGTGAGGAGTAACTCAGTGTGAGTACAGGTGTGATGTTTGGGAGCAGCCAGGGCATTAATACGGATCAAAAAACTCTCCTCATTTAAAAAAAAAATGTATATACTCTCACTAAAATTAGTTTGCTCAGAAAAAAAAACCATAAATTGAACTTGGTTTATATGGGATTGGTGATGATAGACAAAATACTTAAATCTTAAACCAAATCTTTATAATCAGAATGTAGGAATATTACTTTAGCAAAGTATTTGAGCTATTTAGAAAAGGAGTAAAAATATACACTTTATCTCAATATGAATTATTTATTCAACAAGGCAGCATATGAAGATGATCTGAAATCTGACATCACTTACATAACTGGCACATTTAAAGATAGTATTTCTGATTTTATTTGCAAATTATACTATGTAAATTATGCATTCGCAAAAAACTTTACCCTTCAAACAACAAATAGTTTGACAGATGTCAACATTGAAAGTAACACTGTAAGCAAAATAAACTCTTACTAATACGTTTGGTCCATTTTTGAAAAAAAAAATAAAGCCTATATTGGTACTCAGACTAACACAGAAAGAGAAAGTAAAGAGACATATGAAAAGAACACAGATTAAGGTCATGATAAGAATTGTAAATTTCTAACTGTGGAGCCTGCTTGCATCTATGAGGAAAGCTTGGGGGTTCAAACTCTAAAAACTCCTCATTGGAATTCCTTTTGGGTTTATCAGCGCTCAGTCTTACATGGTCCCTCTATGCAAATATTCACAAAATACCTGTTCTACAATGGGGGTAAATAACTACTGGACAAATTACTTAAATAATTAAAGGAAAATGGTAGGTGCTCTGCAGTAAAAATCAAGACTGAATGTCTTTTTGGAATATATCACATGACTTCTACATTGAATATTATATAAATGTGTCATTTAATTGTTCAGCATAAACATGAGATCATATTTTAAGATCTAAAACTTCAATAAATACCATAGCATTAGAAATCTGCCAGTCTCCAATGAAAAACAGTTATGTAAGAGAGGGAAAAAAGATAAGGGTAAAATAAATTATTCACTACTTTATAAACAGCTGCAGTCTCAAATTTACATTTCTATAGCTGGTGTAGTAGCTACAATTCTTAAAAAGGCAGCTTATTTATCTAAGTAATTTCTTAAAGGAACAAAGATTTTAGCTAGTAATTTATCAATTAGAACAAAGTGTTGCTAATTGTACAGATAAGCACTTGCAACTGTTTATCCTCTTTGCTCTGGGCATCTTCAAGTCATTTATCCATCTTCAGGTAAATGAGTTGTACAGTAAATATATCTTGTGGTGGAATTGCAGTAAGGAATGCTTTCAAAAGTGACTGTAACTTGCAAATAAAAGGGGAAAAGGAATCCTGAATTGTGCTGTTGATTTGTAGCTGCTTCCAAAATTCAAGATGACAGCTCTTTAATATTAGATAAAAATGATACAATTAGAGTTTCATAGAAAGTGAAGAAAAAACATCCCTTCTTCAATAGAAACTAGTAGACAAATTCATGTAAAGCAGAAGCTAAAACTTTTATTCACAGTCTCGCATCCAAAGCTTGTGTGTGAGGTGAGACCCACAACACTAATGTGGGTTTTTCTCCTGGCACTTGATCTGACATCTCTTACATTGGATAAACTATTTTTACTGTGTGAGAAAATAAACCAAGAGTCACAGATAAATGCACTGAGAGTCATAAGTTACCATGTCCACTTCCAAAAAATGATTCAATCTTGTCATGCTCCTTAGCAAACACTATTTCTCATCTTGTCAAGGAGATAGTGCAAAAGCCAGCTGAAAAACAACATTTCTGCCTCATGAAAGTGTCAGTTGTTTTCAGCTTCAAATCAGGACAATAGAAGGTTTGAGCATGGGTCACCCATCACCTAGGAAATTGCTTGTAACATCAGACTATTTAGAAAATATCTTCACTTCTAGGTTTCTTCCACACCATTAACATAGTCTTAAGAAATGCTTTTTAGAAGACTTGGCTGAATTTCTGTGATTTTTCTTGTTTGTTTGCTTGTTTCTATAAGAAGCCATTTTAAGAAAAATGTGTGGGTTTTTTTGGGTTTTTTTTTTTTTTGTTTGTTTTTTTTTTTTTTTTTTTTTTTTTTTTCCTGGAAGATTTCTGACTGGCTCTAATTCTAATTCCCAGAAGAAACAGTATTCCTGGGCTTCTGTCTCAGATGAATTCATGGTGGCTGCTGAACCATCATCATTGAAGTGTAGTGCTGCAGGGAGTTTTGGCTCCTTTTCCATTCCAAATGGAAAGTGGACAAACAAAGGAGGTGATCTTTCAAGATCTGCTATATCTTTGAGAATGTGGTTTAGTGGTGAGCATGGTGGTGGTTCTGGGTTGATGTTTGAGCTTTGTGATTTTAGAGGCCTTTTCCAGCCTTTCTGATTTGGTATTTCTATGAATCCTGCAAAGTTCTATCTTGCCTGTACTCACATTTTACCTACACCTGTTAAAATTGCTACAGATTTTTCAAACTGAAGACCATGATTTAATATTGCCTCAGATTGCAAATAACAAAAATGAACACACTTCCACCCTAGAAAGATCTTTCTAATGGTGATATGGTGTTTGAAATGAAACTCCATGCAGTATGGGTAATATTTGCTCTCTAAATATATTTTTAACAATATAATTTTGGTTTTAATTTGGAATTTTTCAGAATATTGTTTCAAATTTAATAGAGGGTTCTATGGACTGTGTGTTTGGTAAACCAGGCAAAAGTGAACACACTTATTTGAACTCAGCCTAACTTTTCACCTCCCATGACTGTGGCCTCATTCATACTCCTTGTAAAATGGCTCCAAAAAAAATAGAAGTGGCATAGCTGGCAGTTTGAGGAGTTAGAGTCGATAATAAAAGTCAAAAGATCACATTCAAGGGCAGTAGCTGAGCTTTCTCAAGAAACCTGTGTAATGCCTATTTACTCTGTTTTCTGCTTCTGTCAAAGCCATTAATCTTACATTTCCTGAGTGCTACATTTGATCGAAAACCATTTCATTTAAAAAGTTAAAGAGCTTGAAATCATACTGTTTTTTAAAAAAACTGTGCTGAATAGGGCAACAAATCCTCTATTTCCAGTTTTCACTCCCTGACAATTGAGGGTTTTTTTAAATTATATCTTACCCCAAGATGTACAGCTTATTCACTTATGTCCCTCTTATATATATATCTAATCTACTCAAAATATGCCTATTGTAATGCAGAATAATATTTGAAACTTTGCTGTAAGGTTTTAGTCTTTATCTACCAAAGAGTTTCTTGAAGATTTTGCTCCTAAACCAAATATACAAGCAAAACCAAAAGAAAACATAGTCTTTGTTGCATGTTTTCAGAGGACAAACATGTCCTAATTTGGTTCAGTCACAGACTTTGGACAGAATTATAGGCCATGGAAAGCTTTTACAGCATTTGGCTGTTTTAATAATCTTGAACATAGATATTTTAAAAAATCATACTGAACAGAGGGACTTCTGTTATGTTGGATAAAGACCCCAGAGTAACATTTTAAGGCTACAAAAAGTCACTGATTGAGCCAGAACTGATATGTGTATGTCTTCCACTTCAAAATCATGGAGTGGTTTGGGTTTGGAGATAACTCAAAGATCACCCAGTTCTGACCTCTTGCTATGGGCAGAAGCCTTCCTAGAAAGGCACTGACTGTCCCAGTAGGTAGCAGTGCCACTGCCGTAGCTCAGTGTTTGAGCTTGGATAATATTTTTTGTAGTTAAGCCCAGACCAGTAAGCCAAACCTCAGATTTATAGAGCAAAAGCTTTCAAGACGACCCTTAAATAAGACTGCATAAACTGACTAAAATTCACTTTATCTGAAGGTATGGTGTAATTTGCACTTCTTCATTGATGGCAATTCAATACAGCATTACAGATTTACCAATCTTCTTGTATCTGCATCTGTTTTACCTTTTCACTCCTGTCTCTCAATTGAACTTGTATTTTGAGCCTCAAATCTTCTGAATAATAACAATAACAATAACAATAACAATAACAATAACAATAATAATAATAACAGCAACAACAACAACAACAACATTATGGTCTTAATAGGAATAATGCCCTCTCACCTTCAGAACTAAAATATGAAAACTGTGACCATACTTTATTAAAAGACTGAAATTAGTGAATATTACATTCCCCCTCCTAAACTGGTCACTGTTGTAAATGAGTATTTTGCCACACCAGCTCTCCATCAAAGTCTTGTTACACAGTATTACATTATGGAAAGTTCAACACTGAGTTTAATGTCCTTATTTGTAAATGTTTCCCTAGCTTAACTTTTCTCTTTAGCATGGCAATGTCTCATTGAAATGGATAGTTTCATTAAGTTCTTTAAATTATTGGTATTTATCATTCCTACAAATGCATCCCTAGAAGTCTCTTTCCACTAGAAAGCCCATTACAGTAGGTCTAGTGCAAATAGAGAATATGAGACAGCTCCTTTCCTCCAGGTTCTCATTCAGACATTCACAGCTAGAAAAATTATTGTAAATTTACGATAAATTAAATTATGCAGAAAACCTGAAGTTTATATGACTGCATAGCTGTAACTGAAATGAATAGTAGCCAGAAGCTGCAGCTGGATAGAGGAATGAAGAGACTTTATGCAGGTTAAGAAACCATCCTTTGCCAGAAATAGGAAAGATTTTTATATATTCCAAGCTTTAATGCCATACATTTACCCAAACATAATCCTATCTTTCAAATATTTCACATGAGAAAATATTGGTGCCAGAAGAAATACAAGAAACAAATTTACAAAACTCTTAATCTAGAAAAGAATTGTTAATGATGGTATCAAAACAAGAGTTCACAGGGTTGTTATGCATTGTTTCTGGGTTTTGATTTTTTTAAAAAATTGTTTGGTTTTTTTTTTAATAAATGAAGGCAGGATTAATTGATTGTCCCTTTTAGAAACTACACTGATGGATGTGTAACATATAGAGATTCTTATTGGCCCTGCATAGGATAGTCTTTGTAGCATCTCTGATTTGGAAAAAAAAAATTTTTTGCAATACAGGTAAATATTGAATTTATAGCACATAATCCAGATGAAAGTTACATGAGTGCGTTTGTAGTAGAGTGGATTTACATAAGGTGGAGAAGAAAAAAGAAACACAAATTTGGGGGAGATGACATCACAAATTACACCTCAAATTATTAATGGTCCATCATATAACTTCACCTCCACAGAATGTAGTCATTAAAATAAGATGCAGAATCATATTTTTCCTCAAGAATCAAATTTTTTTTTAAATTATGCCTATAAACAGATGTTGTGGAGACCTGTTTCTTTCCAGAGAGAGAATAATTTGCAGTGCTGAGAACAAACAGAAACTCTGAGCCCTTTGCAATCTACAGGGTTCCTTCCAGATGTTGAATAGTAGAGTAAAGCTGGTGTAGTGGTATTTGACCTTACACAGTGGTCATTTTTTAGTGAACCCAGTCCAGTTACAGGTACATGCCTAATCTTGATGACTGAAAAGTTGATAAAGTGAACTTGTCTATTTTCTGAAAGCCATAAATAATTTCATAAGGTTGTTACCACTGCGGCATTCAGTAAACCAGAACAAATAATAAAAAAACCCCACCGTTTGCAACTGCTGAAAGATTATATCTTTCCTGTTCTTAATTTTCCTGTCATTTTGATTCCATTCATGTGCTTGGTGGGTGCAGAATATACTTTATTTTTATCTTAAATATATTCCTGCAGTCACTTCATGGGTTTCCTTCTATTGTTTTATGGGCATCAGTCATTCACATATCACTGTTTGAAATAAAGTGCAGGAGAAAATCAGTGTGATTAACACAGCAGTTAGGTTGGCTGTTCCAGCTCTGAAAGTGTCATTCCAAGGTAAAACTGGAATCCTATTGGCATTTTGTGTGAACTTTATGTAAAGCCCACAGTTTGTCTCAAATTAACGTTGTCCATATGTCTGATAATTCATTTGCCTATGAATTTATTTTCCTGTGATGTTCTTAGCTCAGAAATAGCTAAAACAGCAATGTTCTCAAGTCTATCAAAATAGGTAGGAATTTTGCCAACCTTTCTGTACAGAGTACTGGGAATTTCAATGTATTAAAATTTCAAACTCTTCAGGTTAATCTTTTTTTATGGTGTACAGCACCCAAATCCTGTCTGGGGATAATGCAATAGAGTGTTATATATAAAATAATGTAACACTTTCTGGGAAACACCTGGATAGGATCGGGGTCTTATACACCACAAAGACTGGAGCTACAGCCACCCTGGACAACAGGTGTTAGGCCAGTTGTCTAAATATATTAAGAATACGGTGAAGTAAACTTCTTATTGGTGATGCTTTACACAATCATAAGTGCTATGAATCATCCTGTGCTCACAACAGCCTTTTGCCCAATTCTATTTTCAACCTGATCTGCAACCATGCAGATCAGCCTTGCTTGTACATTTTAAAACTCATGTCAGCCAGGAGCTTCCCCTCACTTTCCTCTTCTAGTTTGCTTTGAAAGAACTTCAGCTCATTCCATCTTGATCAGGTTTTCGACAAATAATAAATAAGCATTTGATTATGTTAAGATGTAGTACAATTTGTCTTTGTTGATATTCTTTGTGGCATACTTAAATATTATTTAGATGAAGACACTTTCCAAGGAAATTACTCTCTGTAGGAGTCTGAAAGTGGCAAATTATTAAAAAAAACCCAAAAAATAAATTGGAAGCTGTGCAGTATTTCATACATGTGAATAGCTGGAAGCAGCTGGTTATGGAATTTTAATGGCTAGATTATAACCCCTATTTCTATAAAGAGGCAAAGTTATTACAGTTTGAAGTATGTTGTAATTTTTAAAAAGCAATTGTACATGGATTCTCCTAAACCAATAATACATCTCAGACTGATTTCCTGCATTTAATATATACTATGACACAAAAAAATGGTGTGTCCTCAGCATGAGCCCTAAGAGCGGTTAAATTATGTTTATTCAGAAGACCATTTTTCCTTCTGTTAATCTGAAATGTAAATTTAATTGTTTGTTTCTTACTCCGATTAGGACACTAAAAAAAATGTGGGGAAAAAAAAGAAAAAAAGGAAGAGGACCAGATACCCAGAATGAAAATAGGAGATGGGAGTTGTAGAAATAGAGATGTTATTCTCAGTCAGCTCCTCACTAGGTCTGGGACATGGATAAATCGCTTTTTTTTGTGGTTTTGTCTTTTTTATGGCATAACCACACTAAGGTCATCCTTTTGCCTGTCAGGTCTCATCATGATGGGACTCAAACTTACAACTGTAGTGTGATACATCATCTCTACCTATATACTGATATACCTATATCTAGAAATGTATCTATATCCATAACTCTCTAGATGTAGCTATTAATTTCAGTCCTCATGCTGTTTTTAGTCAATATCACTGAAACATCTGTGATTTCTGTAACTGCTGGGACACAGAACTGAAAGGGTTCAGATGGGACAGTAAATGGCTGCAGGTGACCATGTCCTGGGCAGCATGAGTGAGGAGGAGACATGTATTCTCTTACACATGGCTGGGACCAGCCTGAACAGACCCTCTTGCTCTCAGAAAAGGGACTGATCAATACTGTCAGGTGAAGAGCCAAAGTAAAAATGGGATAGAACTCCCCTCCCCAGCAACTCAGAATTCTACCTTGTGTCAGCAATTGTCAAGAAAAAGACCATAAACATTAAGTGCAAAGTAGCTCATCTGAGTAATTTCTCATTTCCCAAAAAGAGATTTGATTTTTTTGCTGAAGAAGTCTCTTAAAAATTCTCTTCAGAGACATAGAAACATTGAAAGATCAACATGTTCTTCCTCTCTCTGCAGATAATGAAGCTCATTGCTTGTTACTGTGTTTAAAAGTCCATTATCATTAACTTATACTATGTTCAAAGCAGTAATTTGATTCAGAAAATTTTGCTTTGTTTGCCGGTTTGATTTTCATTTCTAATCTCTATTATCTCCAGATAGAAAATGACACGTTAACAGCACCTGTGAATAGATGGGTGTGGAAACAGCAGTACTTACTCAAGTGGACTGAAGGACTGGGAGAAGAAATCTCAGGGACTCAGAAAGAGTTAAAAATCTCAGAATCTCAGCTTCTTGTGCCAAGTTTTGACACCACCCATGATATATTTGATCCAGCCAATCCAACAAAGTAATTGTCCCAGCTCCCAGGATGAGAGATGCAGGGAATCTCAGCTCTTTCTTTCATAGGCAAGCCATGGACCCGTCCTTTACAGACATGGATACTACTCTTGAAAGTGTATGGCTGCTTAACAGTCACTGGGTTCAGTGGTAGTCAAATATCTTATTACATTTGACAGAAGATTAATACATCACAAAGCATTTTTTACTCCTTCCCTCCTATTTTAAGTTTGTTTCAGAACCTCAGTACTCAAATAGCCAGAAATTCCCATTATTTTTATGAGCTAATTTATGAGCTAATTTTATGGTCTACTTCCTATGCCAGCCTTTATCATATTGTAGTTTTTATTTCTTGTCAGTGATTACTGTCCAATCCCAATGTCTACATTGTTGGGATGAGAATATCCCCTGGCCTTTTTTTTACGTTTTTGTTTAAATATTAAGCAATATAAACTATTTAAATATTTTTAAATGTAATTGAGCTTATTTGTTTAAAAGTAAATTGCTATTGTTGCTATTGTTATTGTTTTTAATTTCTTTAGTTTTCCATGAGGCTTATATTTATTTATTCTATTTCATTATCATATTTTTCTGTCAAGGTTTTACCAGAGCTGCATGATAAATATGATGCTTGATCTCCACTGGCATTGTTTTTTCTGAGCCAACTTTGGATCCCATCAGCCTTTTCCATGGATATGTTACCCTGCTGACTCACAGTCATCATATGATTTACAGGTACATCCAGATTCTTGTCACCTTATCTGTATGCTGAATTTCCAACCACTACCAGAAGTTCTTATTAGCTCCTAATGACACATCCTTATATTTTGTACTATTTATTTTTTTATTGCTGCAATTCAGACATTTTAGTCTACAAGGTCATCTTTTCCTTTCTGAATCTTCCCCCAGAGAGAGAAGAGTGCTTCCTAACACTGTGTTACTGTGGTAGCACCTTCTAAATGAACGTTTAAAAGTGGACAGAAAAAGTATCTTTGATTTTTTTTTCTTTTTTAAGTTTTCACATAGTATCATTGATACTTCCTTGATTTTTCCCTTCTTTAGGGTGAAAATTTATTGGAAAATATTTTCTTTGTTCTTGCCTGCAGATATGGATGTTAATTTTATGCAATATGTTTGAACAGCAAGAAAGCAAAGTTGTTATTTTGTACCAAGTATCTGAAGTCTAAAATCTAACAGAGGAGAAAATATGACAGAAATGAGCAAGTTACCAGACGTGAGAATATATTTAAGAATTAAAGCATAACAGGCAAGTCACTGAGGTACCAAAAGTGGATCTTTTCAGTTCCAATTTTCCATCTACATCTTCCAAATAGTGTACCTTTGGGAATGTTGTCAGTAACCACTGATCTGCTGCATCCAGCCTTTTGATACTTTCCAGGGCTGCCTCTGCCTCCTCTTCTACTGTCGCATGGGCTTTACAGTCACTCTCAGCTAAAAAGCTTGCTGAGTCTTGGTTAATTTAGCACATGAAATACTCTAACAGGAGTTTTCTAATTCCTAGGTGTTTATAATTCCAAAGCTCCAATTCAAATCCCAGTCATTTCACAGGGGTTTTCTGCTATTCATCCTGTGCTCTTAGACCCCAGTACACATCTGTTTTGGGGAGAACCTGGCTCAAATGACAGCCCAGTTACTCCTCTTCATGAATGCAAATACCGAAATATTCTTACTGTTTCTTCTGGTTGCTATAGCAATCAATGGCAAAAGGGAGAATGGTTTAGGGCAGAGCAGTGCAAGAAAAAAAAAATAAATTGAAGGAGGAAAATTTAGTTGGCATGAAGCACCACTAACAGGTTGGGCCTAAGCCCTTTTTTTTTCTTCTGTAGAGATGGAATTTACAATGAGGAAGATAGAGTTCTTTTGCCAGTAATATAGAGTGGAATTGAAGGGTAGACTTTATTTTTTGTATACACATGGGTCACTGGTCATATTCCCAGATGGATTTAAGGAAACATCACAATATTTCACATTGTGTTCTCTAATATATTAGATTGGATGGTACATAAGGTGCAATGAAATTGTTCATTCTGAGTACTGAACTCTGGAGTGGGCACCTTCTTACCTCTGAGCGCAAGAGTGCAGATTGGTGTGATGAGTGTATGTTCTAGTGCTGAATCCAGCACCAATGCCATGAATTCCAGCTCAGGGGAATTAAACTCCTCATGGCTGCTCTCCTCCATACTCAGGCAGATAAGCAGGTTTGGAAGAACTAATGTTCAAGTTGTCCATAATATTCAAAAGCTTCTATACAGTATAATAACTGCTGCAAGTTATAAAAGCTCTGAACACTGGACCCTTTTTGTCCTTTTTTCCAAATTGTTACTGCCTTTAGAAAACTGCAGATAATCCCTCCAATCTACCTCAGTTTCCCTATCTATAAAAGTGGGGTGAGAGTGGGAAATCCTGTACTCTATATAAAAAGGATTTTTGAAAATGGCTGAGGAGCAGTTCACACAAAGCATATAAATTTAAAAAAAATAGATTTAATCAAAATGTTTTAATCTTTTCCTTTTACATATATTTGGTGAGAAAATGTCTCAATCCTGAACAGTCAAACTCAGACAACTTCACCAGAGCAGTTAAGAAATAACAGAGATAATAACATGTGGGATGAAGAAATACCCAAGCAGAGATAAGCTTTTAAACTGAGAGCTGCAGCAAGAACAGAGCCCATTAATTATGATGATTATTTATATTTCACATTTCTACGGCACTATTCATTTGCAGCAAGCTTTTATAACTATATATAGATACTGTAGAGTGTCTCCATAGTGAGAACCTTTTCTACAGCAACTCTTCCTGGAGGATGGTATTCCATTGATACAGGACACTTACCTCAGAAGTTGGGCAAAACAATTTTATCTAAAGACTCCAGTCAATCCCAGCTTACAGAGAAAAGTTAGTTATTCCAAATGCACATGAAAGGCGGTCCTTCAGGAGTTTAAAAACAAATTAAAATCTTATTTTCTTAGGGCAGTTATGGAGTTTCTGGCAACTTGAGAGAGAGTTTTTTCCTGAACATTTAAGCTGCACGAGACAAAGCTTAAAACCAGAACATGTTGCACTGAAATTTATAAAAGTTAATGCTCTTTTAATATAAGAATATCCTAGGATTGGCTGGATCAAAGGAAGCTAGCAATTTATCTGAGAGGAAATCACTGTCTGCCATTAAGCAGAAATCTTTTACCTCTTCTCTCACTATGAAGGCACTCTTCACATAAGATTAAATTACTTTCAGCAATAAAGAGTAAAAACTTGCCCTATAATGAATGTCCGTGTTAAAATTTTATGTCAAATGAATCTGGACTTACCTATCATACAGATTTCAGATTTTTTGCATTTTTTTTTCCTTTCTACAGAGTACCAAAGGAAATTTTTGCTCCTCTGATTCAGCTGTGATGTGTTACCAGTTGCAGTAATTGAGGGGTTGTTGGAAGTCTGTCCATAAATAATATTCAAGATTCATTTGTGCAGGGGTGTGAAGGAACTTTTCCAGCATTTCTAAGTCTAATTTTCTAAATTTCTAAGACTTTAACTTATTTCATGGCAAGACTGTACTGAATTCTATAGAGAAACAAAATAGTAGTAATAATGACAAAAAAGATTATAACAATAACAATAACTACTACTACAACAATGTATTTATACAACAACAGCAATTCCAAAATGTGTTCACTCTCACTGTAAACAATGTACAGGCTAAATGGACAAAACAAACTTGTAACAGGCATCAGTAAAACAGATCCTGCATTTGCAGCTGGGATTAGGGGGATTAGGACCTGGGGTAACTCCAGCTAAAGTAGAAGAGGAATGTTTTAACCATTAATCTCTTGCTGGTTTTGAAAAAAAAAAAAAAAAAAAAAACAACCAAAAACGCCACTTTGAAGTCCTTTCTGCAGGACAGCATGGTTCCAACAGAGACAACAAAGACTGGCAGAGCTACGGGTCTCCAGTTTCTGCCCTCCTTCTGTATATAATGAAAAATACAAAGGTTTCAAAACTTAAAACTCACTATCTTCAGGTTTTGGGTCCAGTTATAATGGGAGTGACTGTCCCTCTGCCCTTGCAAAGAGACAGATCCACCCTGGCTCTCTGGCTGGTCCCTGAGCAGGGATAGAATGAGCCTTGTCTTGTTTGGGCCACATCTGGCAGTGCACAGATGTTCCCCTCATTAGCAGAGATGAGGGCGAGAGGGGAGCGAGCCATTGATGGCACCAGCCTGAATGAAAAGACAAACAGGAAAGAGCAGAACACTGGGCAACTATTTATCTGCTTTCCTCCAACAATAAATGGTTCTGTGTGTATCTATGACAACACTACAAGGATGGAGATGACTCCAGGATGTGTCTGAGTACAAACCTACAGACAGAACAAGAGCGATGGAAGCAGGAAAATTAGTTAGCTACAACTAAAAAAAGGAGGCTAGAAATATTCACAGACAAAAGCAAAAATGCAAGCAAAATAATTTGCAAGAATTCAATGTAGAACATAAGGGAACAGCATCAAGTGTAAACTAAGGGAATAATAAAGAGCCCAGGATTCTCTTTAAAAAGAATTTTCTGAAAAGAAAGAGCTGTTTGTATTTTATTACACTTATTTCACACGTTTTATTTACACTAAACTAGTGATAAAAAAGACACCTAGTTTGGGGTTTTTTTCCTAAAATTTTACTCTCTTTTTTGGTTTGGGTTTTTTTCTTTAAGCTAAAATGTACATTTTTTAGAAACTGAAAACCTGCTTTAAATGCGGTGGAAAAATAAAAGAGAGAGAAAATTAAAGGCATCAAACAGTTGCCAAATGCATCCTTAGTAACATCAGGAAACTTGTGATGGACTATCAATTATTTTAATAACATGTGGTTTCCTATTAATATCTGCCTTGTGATTGACTGCCTTGGTGTTATGGTATTTAATAAGCATTTCAAATAGATCAGAAACTCAAAAAAAAATTCTGTATACAAAAATCCCCTTTCAAACAAAGTCTAAATTCTTAGTGAAATCTTTACCTACTTTAATCAGGGCAACATCTACTCTAAAAAATATGAAAAACTCTTACTAAGCCTAGCTCTTTCCTCCAGGTTTCATAGGAGCTTTGTTTTTTTCTATATTGTAGAACAGCTCTAATGTTATGATTGTCCAAACTGGCAGATTTATTATATTTTTAAACCCTGCTTACATTTTGCTTAAATATTTAAACTTCCAAATAGGAATCTTAAAAGGAGGGATAAATGCTTATGGACTTGTGCACACTCAGTGCTACGGTTTGGTTTACAAGGTGTTGTTAGGTCCAAGGTTGGACTTGATGATCTTGGAGCAACCTTAATGATTCTATGATCCTATTCCTCTGTGAATTAAGATCCAAAGGCCAGGTAGGGTATTCCAGGGTTCTCAGAAAGCATGGGAAGCCTTATTACTAGATAGTTGTATCCACTCCCAAACTAAAAATAAATTCTGAAGAGAACTGAAGCATTGTATCTACTCAGGTGAATACTTCTCCAGACTCTCCGGAACATAGTAATTCGGTTTTTGCTTAGTGCAGTGTAAGATTAGAAACTTATGTTTAGACATTGAAATATAATTGATTACAGACTGGAGCCAAATCTCACACATTGTTTCTATTGAAAGCAGAAGTAGGTATGACCAAAGAAATGGAAAAATGGGGAATAAAAACCCTCTGAGACTTTGCCACCCTAGTGGGAAAAAATAACAAAATAAAACCCAAGAACTTTATTAATTTATGTGAGATTATGCACCCATTTAAATTATACCATATGTGTTGCAATGTCTAGTGAAAGCAGGTTTTTCCAGTGAAAGGAAAAAAAAAAAAAGAAAAAAGAATCCAAAGTGATTTCCACAAAGTGAATGTTTAATAAACAAAGACCTAAAGTACTTTTGAATTTCATTTTAGTCTTCAGCACCTACATTCTCAATAATCTTTAATCTTTTTCTCAGTTGTTTTTTTTTTTGCCTTTAGCAATGTGTCCATTGTTGTTAATCATGCTGCTTTCAGAAATTAAAAAATGTCCTAATTAATTAGCACTTCAGATAGATGTATTACATGCAGTAATGTATTTTGAGCTTTGGAGTTTTAAAAAAGTCACATTAAAGTTAACATCCAAGTTGGCTCTATTGAATTAATACAAGGAAAAGGTGTTTTACGTTTTAGATATTTTACAGCTGTCCCATACTTTTCCAAGGTGCAGAATTCCATGTCTCTTAGAAGACTAAATAATTTACCTCAAAGAGATGTTCCCTTTTATGGCTTATCAGGGATCAGCTGATAAGCCATATATATCTGGCAAAGATGAATATTTCAGTTATTATCCTGCAAAACACAGGCTTAACCTCTAGCACCATGACTTAACCTGTTATTTGGGCTAGTTATAGTGCAGTTAAACCAGTAACTAATTATTGTAAGATGAATGGCAATTTGGAAGAGTTTGTAATCCGATTGTCATTGTGTAGCAAAACTATTTCTATAAAAGACACTTTATCAAATGCACAGCCAGGTAAATACATTTGAAATAAAGTCGGGAATCTGTAAATTTAAAAAATTGTGCAAAGTGTCTTGGTGCTTTTAGACTTCTCACTTGTTTGAATATAATTTTTGGTGTACAAATTTCCTCTGCTTCTGGAGAGTGGACTGAGGATCTAAACTATCTTTATAGGCAATTACTAGATTAGCCTTTCTAGGTTGCCTGTCTTGGAACTCTGGTGTAGCATGCAGTTTGGTGGGGGGGACCCCCCGGGGGTGTCCCTGGGGGGGCCGCCCTAGGCTGTGAGTTCTCTGGTAGCAGCAGACAGGCAAGGAGACTCCACACGGCTTCTGAGGGTGCTCATTAGCTGAGGGTTTACTGGGGGTCCTACCCCCGGGAGGCAGCATGGTTTCTGAGGGAGAGAGGGGGAAAGGGGAGGGGGATAGCAGGGCTGAGAGAGCACCGGCCAGGAAAGCCAGCTACGAGAGAGAGCGAGAGCCATCCCCTCAGCACACTTAACAGCGAGATTCAAAGTGGGTGCGGAACAGATTGGGCCAATGGATTACAGAATCATGATACTTCAGGGGAGGATCACAGGCTTGGAATAAACCATACATTTTTGAGGGGTGAGACAGAGCATACCATTTAACTAAAATATAACACCACACTCTGGTAATCCCATTCAGTGTTTAAATGCCTGTGCTCCAATTCCAGGCTGCTGCATTTCACCCAGACCTCTCCCATCAAATACTCTTTTTGTTTTATAGCTCAGATAATTTAAATTGCCTTATCCTCGAATGCCCCATATGAATTAATCAGTATTTCAAAAGCTACCAAGGCCCTGCTTATTCTTAAAGTAAGCCATACTTGCATCTTTATTCATTATTGAAACCATCTATAATTGATCTCAATCAATTTCTATTATTTTAAAAAATCTGTATAGAGAATAATATCTTCTAGAAATGTGCACTGGTAAAAAAAGTGTTCCAGTGTGGGCTGGAGCATCTTTTTACCTTTCCCATGCATGAAAAACACACAAGAACTTTGTAACATCTTTATACTCGATATCCAATTATCATGCAATTTCAGTTTCTGTTGGTCCTCAACATTTCGTAGAAAAACAATTTATTTTTGACAAGAAAGGACCAGAGTTATATTTGCACTTATAAATGCCATTTCACCTGTTCATTTCTTATCACTTTCCTCTGGTAACAATCTTTGTCTTTATACATGGCCACATAAATCCATGAAAATGGCACTTTTGATCAGCAGTTTTTCAAGAAACTGCACTACCTCCTTTTAGAACATCAAGGGCCATTGCAGCATTTCATGCCCTGTCTGAGATAAATTATTGGGGTGCAATCTGCAGTTCCAAGTCAAAGCTATCATTTGAATCAATGTCTGCATTAAACTGCTATTGTCACCCCCTACTAACAGCTCTGTGCTTACTGGTCAGAACTCCTTCAATTTATTATTTTTGCAGCTGAAAACAGGTGATTTTTTTTCTTCCCTGAAAGCTGTCGGACACTGTACTGAAAAAATTCTCTAATATTGATTTAGAAAGAGTACCTATTACCTTTTGTTTTCTGTCCCTGTGTTGTCTCAACACCTGCAAAAATTGCTTCTAATAGCAGGGTATTTGATTCTTTGAAAAACAGGGGTTTGGAGATATGTTGGTTTTTCATTTCAAAAATGTTTTTCTTGCAAACCCAGTAATGATGGAAATATGCATTTTTTAAAATGGGTAATACTCATTGTTTACATTACAGAAGTATATATGTCCTTCAAAGATAATTGAGACCCATTGTGCAGGGTACAGGCTACACAAAAAAAAAGTCTCCATGTCATATTAGCACTCAGTTAATTTTCTTCTATTTTTAACATTAGTCCTGATATATTTTTATTAGTAGTAGTAGGAATCTAAGTCCTGAAACAGTCTATTAGAAATAAAACATTTCTGAGAGGCAATTAGGAATTAATGTTGACAGGGCTTTAAACTGAGAAATTATTGGCAGCTTTCAGGAAAATTATCTGAAGGGAAAAGACAATTAAGATTTGAGTTTCTCCTCCCCCAAAATATTAAAAATCAAAACAGCAAAAATACATAAAAGGACTTTGTGTCTGAAAACTTGTAACAGTGTGGGTTTTTCATGAGCTGAAAGAGGATTTACTGGTGTGTGATAAGTTGCTAAAAAGACATGTCATTTTTCATATAGATTCTTTCACAGTGTAAGCCTGTCTTTGTGTTGTTACTTAAATGCTAAGCAGTGACTGTAGCAGTTTAAATTGGCATTATTAACATTTCCAGAGCTAGATGCTAAACAAACTTCATTTTTGCTTCTACCTGTCTGTTTTTCTAGCCACAGTTTCACTGATGGCAGAATAATAGGAATCAAAAGGGATAAGAAAATGAAAAGTAAAGAGAGATCAAGTACTTATATCAATCAATCACTAACTATATACTAGAGACAAATATAAATCCTCTCTTCCCAGAGATGTTAGTTTAACTCATCTCATGATGTATAATTCACATTTCAAAGGCTGTATAATAAAATTTGCCTTTTATATTTAAAATACAATTTGGCTGTTACTAGTTTACTTAGGTTGCTCTTTCTTGAAGTTGCATGAGTAATCTCAATAAGCTCTATATTTTATAAACATGTCTGAAGAGACGGAGATATCCCAGTTTTATGGGTCTGAGGTCTGTACTGACATGGAAAAGCTTTTTTCCCTCTAGGTAGGTTTTCTAGTAGAATAGCAATCAGGGACAGGAGACAGGGAAATAAGCAGAAGTGTGAATACATAACACTGCAGGAATAAACCTTAGGAACATTCCAGAAGTAAAGGAAACCAAAGGAAAGACTCTCACAGCTTTTGATAGGCTTTGGGTTAATGGCTATCAACCAGTTCTGACAAGATGGAATGCAGACCTGCTGCCATTCCTTTGGGAACTGTGACCTGTAGATGGTAAGGAAAATGAAGATAACAAGGTATGCTTTTTGCTTGACATGAAAAGACCCACGAACTTTGTTTGCTATTGTAACAAACTATTTCTGGCTGTTTCAAGAAGGATCTTTCACAGAAGGAGTGTTATCATTCTGAGTATCTTCACTGACACAATGGACAGGACAGATGCAGCCTGCACAGCTCATGAGTACCATCCAACCTGTGCTTTTTGCAGGTCAATCCCTCCAAGAAATCCGGCATCACACATCCTTCCCTCAACATATTTGGTGGCTAGATTTGCCCTATATCAATTTTGAGGCCTTTCCTAAAGAAACACAATGTCCACGGAGCTGTTTTGAAGGTGCCTATGGTGGGCACTGTTGTGTTACCTGTCTCTTCCACACCTCTCACAGGAAATATCTTCTTAGAAATGGTGATATCTCTATTTGGTGTGTTGTGTCATCCATTCATCCCATAATGAGAAGACAGTGGAATGTCTTTCCTGGTGCTTCCTGGTTAATGTGCAGGCTGCAGGGAAAGTCATGCTCTGTCTCTACCTTCTTTCTCAAAGCATTCTCCAACGCCTGAAGAACTGTAATTAGCTCTATATAAATTGGGATTGGGGGTTCTGAATCCTGGGCTTTGTTTTGTCTTCTTGTCCAGGAAATAGCCACTAATTTTTCTGGATTTTCTGTGTCAAGGATCACAGAACAGATTTGTGATTTGTACTATTGCAGATGAAGGTGTGGAAATGAAACATGCATTTTCCAGGTTAAAAATACAGTAGTTCATACCACTACTAGAACTATCTTTTTCTCTTTTATTTTTTTTTTTTTAATGAAAAAAAAATTCTCACATATAACTAACATAGATGGATACTCTTGATGGAATTTCTCTGGGTCAGAGGTTCTTTTTGATGGAATTTTTGTGGTTCATGGGTTCTTTGGTGGCTTCTGAGCAGAAAGATGGAAGAGTCTCTATTTGCTTTCATAGCATGCTTATGAGTTATGAGAGATTGATGTTTTAATTCCTGAACTGCATAATGTGATTCAAGGACAAAACCTTGTTTCTGCAACAGTCTATGTGTGTAATTTAAGCACAAAATCACTTTTTTGGTTTTTTGTTTTTCTTTTTCTATGCCTTTTTTAAAAGTATGTCAGATTGAAGCAGGGTTTTGACATTCCTAAAATTTTCAACACTATTATTTTTCATATTCAACAGACACCCATCAATACAGTAATTAAGATTACAGTCTTAAAATTTATATATTTTTATTCAGTCTATACATGATTCAGAAAGTACTCTTTCACAAAAATTATTTGAAATATATATAAGAAAAATAGAAAAATCTGTTTCTAGAGGAATTCCTCTATTATTTGTATCATATATATTCATAAGTAATTCACATATTTTAGCTTGCATTTGATGCAAGAACACATTTGTCTTGAAGCAGACATCTGTAAACATCACTGTGGTAACTTTGTGTTCTTCCTTCTTGTTTTTCTGCTCATTGTATTTATCAATACATGTACATAAAAAAATGGGTCTTGGAGGGAGTTTGGATCTGAGTGTAGTTTTCAAATGTGATTCCAAGTAGGTAAATATTTGGGGTGCTTTACATAAAAGAAACTAAAAGGCCCTTCTCAAAATTAAAGACTAATTTGAGGATGTGCTTTCTGAAAGCTCAGTTGCTTTCTTTAACATTTTTTTAACCCCAAACACGGAACATATTCCAGCTTGGAGTGTTTGGCATGGGGATCACTGTTTTAGTTTATTTGGTGTAACTAATTTATGCACAAATAATTTGCCAAGTGTTATAAAAATGTCACAGTGTGTTCCTTCCTATTACATATGATGGGCATTTCAGTGGGAGTAAGAAGTGCTGAAAATTCACAGAAAAATTCAAATGTTCACTTCTGCTTTCAAAGGTGACTCCAAATGCTACTCATGATGACACCAGATCTGCACACATAACTGCTTCTAAAAGAAGGGAAAATAAATTCTGGTTTGATAAAATTGATAAAATCTCATTAAGCTCTCTTGTAAATATTCACTTTTGTGACAAGTATGGAAATGACACAGGTCATCATTGTATCATTTTTTTCAGAACTCTTGTGTTAAAGGGCGACCTGTCAGGATATCCAACAGATGACAGCACCTGGGAAAGCATTTGTTTGTGACCACAGTGTATTCTGCCATTGCTGTATCAAGTGTCTGCAGCCTCTGCAAGTTCAGTCTGTCTAAAATAAAAACATCATTGAACTTGTCTGTACAGGCTTTGTTTGTAGTTATACTATGCTAAAACTCAAACTCAAGTGACAAACTGATCAAAGATCAATTATTTGGTACACCTAACAGAGCTTGTCTTTTATTGCCATGTTCTTCTGAGGCTTTGGGGAATATCTGGTGGTCTGAAGATTTGTCTTCTGGTCCAGCCTAATGAAAAGCTCTTGACATTTTAGTTTCATTCCCATTTGAGTCACAGTGACAGTTTGTATTACATTGTTCAGCGCAGATATTTAACCACGTTTCTTTAAACTCTTTTACAGGTACTGGCCCTATGCACTAAATCAAAAAGTTTTGACAATATCATTATATCCAAGAGAAAATGTTATTTCGCTCCAAAAGCAGTACTCAATGACCATGGTACATGTGTGTTGTTGAACAACAACCAAAAAGCCACAATTCATAAGCTCAAATTTCCATTCTGAGTCAGGCAGTACATTGGCAAGCTTGAGAATGGCACATAAATTCTGGTGGCATTCAAAGGAACGATGTGGCATTCACTGACTGCTCAGCCTGACAGATAAGGTATCCATTTACAGCTGGGCCAGGTGGCAGCTGATAGAAATCAAAGTTTAGAAAGCTTAGAATTTCATCTTGAATTTGAATAGATTATGAAGACCCTTAGAATTTCGATATTCAAATTTCAGCAGAGTATTTTTTATGGCATCACTTTAGAGTATTTCACATATGCCCTCCTATTTGCATAATCAAATAATCAAAATCTATGAATTTATACCTTTAATTAAACATATTAATAAGGCATAGACAAAATATTAAATGAAATTAAAATCAAGGTCATCAGGCTAGTTGTCAAAATATTTCTGTCTTAAAGAGGGGCAGACAAGGTGTTCTCTCAAAAATCCTCATATGAAACCCAGAAACAGAATACTCAAGAAACTGTGATAGAATGACAGTATGTTAATTTAGAATAAAAAAAATTTATATCCTTGCAAAAATTCATTTTGCACAAAAAAATTTTCAGAACAATGACAAGAGAAGAAAATATTTAAGTTTTTGATGTTTATTCCTGAAATTGCTAAGATCTTTTTTCATAGCAGATTAATGAATAAATTCATCATTTCTTCTGTTAAGTTAGAAAGAAAACTTCTACACTTTTGACTATGTAACATTCTGTAATTTTTATGAGAACTTTCATTTTAAATGAAATGTAAGACATTTGTAACAGTAACCATGAATAAATATTATTAATAATGGATCAGCACATTTTATTTTGCAAAAGAAAGCAATGGAAGCTGAAGAACAATAAGAATTGTTCAGTACAGATATAATAATGCCTTTACTGATCCCTGGGTAATGCACCACATATTTTGTTGTGTCAGTAGAAACATTTGTGTTGTATCGTCCCCCTGCCCATTCTGACTAATAAAAGCTATCAAACAGAGAAAAGCAGATAACTGAAATTATGCTTTCATTGGCAAGAAAAGCTACATCCTGGTTAAGGGGTGCTTTGATGAAGTAAGTAGTAAGGACCAGTTTTAAAAAGTGTGTTCACTCCAAACACGACCGTGGGGCTTTGAGAACCAGAGCTGCTCTCCTTACGTAGCCGGAGATCAGCTTGTGTCAGAACACACCTGGATGTGTCACAGATACCATGGTCCCCCTGTCTGGTCCAAAAAGTTCATGTTGACAGATTCAAAGGGATTCACGATGCAATTCCTATAAAGACTGAGAGCCCAGACTTTCAAATGGAACAAATCACATCCTCGACTGCCTTGACTGTGTTGACCAACACTGCATCAACCATAAAGGTTGTTTAGACTTATTGCCTTCATCTGTTTGTGTTTTCCCTGCAAATGTCTTCATTAAATCAGATGGATCATACCTTTTTGGCAATTTTCTGTCCTCTTTTTAATGATTGCTTACATGAGAACCTTCAGACTTGTATTACACATTGTGTCATTTTTCAGGATCTTCTCTGAACCTTTTCCAACACACCAGACACCAGCTGTAAATGTCACAGGGCATGATTCAAGAAGTACAATACAAATATTTGTAGTAAAGGCATCTAGGTTTGAAGATGACCTTATATGATAAGTCAGAGAAACTTCACCCTTAGAAGTGCCCTTTTTCTTTCCTGACAAGACACAGAGTTGCAGGACACTAAATGGGGTAAATGAGACTTAAGATACCTTTGTTGCAGCTATATTAAAACACAATTCAGTTTTCCAAATGCAAATATATGATGACATGCAAGATCCATGGAGCATTTCTTCTATTTATATTTCTCTCTGCTTAAGGCCTTGTGTCTCTTGTCAGTCCAATGTAGTACCACTCCCAAGAAGATGCCTCTGATATTCCAGGGCATCTCAAACACACTAGATGACCATATTGAGGCCTTTTGATTATGACCCTGAATCCATTCCAGATTGTTTTAAAGAATGTTTTTGTCAGTGATTTGCAAAGCAAAAAGTCTTTTTTGTTTACATTTGTATTCTTAAATATTCCTATATGAGATGTTAGGATAATGGTCACCTTAGCCTTTTTCTGAAATTCAACATTAGAATTTTTAAACTATCTTGTTGCTGCTCCTAGAAGCTTTGCTTAAAGGAACAGTCAGAAAATATTATCTGCTCCTGTTTATTGTCTTTATCCTTTAGGTCACTTATATGACCATTTATATGATCTGTATAAAGATATATATCTTTATCCTTTAGGTCATTTATATGACTCTTACAGCTAAGAGTTTTAAACTTTGCAAGACACTTTATTTACTTTTAAACATAAAATTTCAGATTAATTAATTTCATAATATATTTGCATTCTTTCGTAACAAAGGGAAATGCCATATAATTATTATTCTAGATTCAAAACAGGAATATCTGCCTAATCAAAAGTAGATATTGTGTGCTTTGGGCTTTTAAATATGGAGACGGCAATGGCAGGTGGTTAGTTAATTATTACAGAAAAATTCTATCTTATCTCTGCTGATTTGTGAAGAGTATGAGGCTGGTTAATTCTTGGCCTGCATCATTAATAACCTGTTTTCTTCTAATATCATGGCTCTTACTCCACCAATTTCAGCTATTTTATTGAATTTAAATTGTTATTCCTAGTACAATCATCCACAAAAGGTGACCTAGAAATTGATTGTCCCCACTGCAGGGATCTATATATCTTTGTAACAGCCCTCCTGCCCAAAAATTGTGCAGTCTCCACAGATAAAGAACAAAAGCTCAGATAAATTAAAATATCCATAAGGTTAGTCAAAGTGCATTTAGACACCTCTCAAATTAACTCAGTGCCTTTTAATTTAGATTTGACTTTTAAAGGTCTTCTTTTTGGACCCACTCTGGAGCTGTCAGAAGTTGCTTGAATTATTTAATTGGATTGAATTATTATTGTAAGAGAATATTTCTTTTTTAGTGTTAGCTGGATAGTTCATTAAACTTATTCCATCAAGATGCTTAGACTTCACATTCATCCAAGCCAGATTGTTCCCCCAAATATCTGACCAGTGTGAGAACCACTTCTTTAAAACTAGGTAATGGATGGTGCAATACAATTGCCTGACAGCAAAAGTATTGCTCTAGTTTCCTGTTAGGAATTGCAAGGCAAACCAAGATGGAGAAACATTCAGAAAAATTTTGTGATTACAGAGAACACAACTGAAGGGAATTCTCCCCCTCTGCCAATGTGAGGTGGTAAAAGAAGGTGGAAAGTGCAGTGGGTTAAGGAATAAGATAAACTCAACCAAGGTGAGTAAATTAGAGATTAATCAAGAATTCAGTGATCATCAGCAATATCATGCTTGTTTTGACTCACATCAACCATTTAAATAAATGTTTCTCTATTTAACTACAATAGAAAGACATACACCGTTAGCCTGAGGAATCCATCTAAACTGTTAAAAGATACTTCTTCAATCAATAAAAATAAAAAAAAGAAGACAAAGGACTTAGAAATAACTTCCAAATGAGAGAAGAAAAAAGCCTAACCAAAAATTGAAATAACAGTCCCCTTCATAAACTCCCTTTTTTTGTAAATAAGTATTTCAATCTACCAATACTTTTGTGTATCTAAGTATCTATCCTGACAAGAAACAGAATTGCAGGACACTAAATGAGTTAAGATACCTTTGTTGCAGCTATATTAAAACACAATTCAGTTTTCCAAATGCAGGTGTATGATGAAATGCAAGATCCATGGAGCATTTCTTCTATCTATATTTCTCTCTGCTTAAGGCCTTGTGTCTCATGTCAGTCCAATGTAGTACCACTCCCAAGAAGATGCCTCTGATATTCCTGGGCATCTCAAACATCATTATATTCTTACATATTCATATAGTCACACACATATAAGTATGCAAAGATACAAAAGTGTATACCTGGGCCGTATTTTTTTTTTGACCCAGCTGAGTTTTTCCATCTATTAACAGAATAAAAAAAAAAAAAAAAAAAAGTGAGAAATAGTTATTTGTAAGAACTACAGAAATTAAAGCCTATGTCTTACATGATATATATAGGAGCTTTTTGAATACATCTAACAACTGTTTATTAGGAATTAATTTCCCCCAGTTTTGATTTTGCCTTACAGAATTCTCTGGCTTGTGTGATTGATAGCTATTGGTCTTTAAATGAGAAACTACAAGGGAAATAAGAGTATAAAATATAAAAAAGTTTGTTTATTTCTTAGCTTTTTACTCCTATTAGTTTTGCCAGATCAGATGGCATAAATCTGACAATTAAGCACACTGACTTTTCTGTCAATGCCAAATACAGTGACAGGCAGTTCAATGAGAACAGAATAATTACCTCTCTGATGCTTTTATTGGGATATTGATGTACTTTAGGATCAGCTTCAAACTTCCAGGAAAGAGAGGAAGGACTCCAGGAAGGACTCCAGGAAGGAAGGACTCCAGGAAGGAAGGAAGGACTCCAGGAAGGAAGGACTCCAGGAAGGACTCCAAGAAGGAAGGAAGGACTCAAGAAAGGAAGGACTCCAGGAAGGAGTCCAGGAAGGAAGGACTCCAGGAAGGAAGGAAGGGAGGGAGGGAGAGAGAAAGGGAGGAATGAAGGAAGGGAGGAATGAAGGAAGGGAGGAAGGAAGGGAGGGAGGGAGGGAGGGAGGGAGGGAGGAAGGAAGGAAGGAAGGAAGGAAGGAAGGAAGGAAGGAAGGAAGGAAGGAAGGAAGGAAGGAAGGAAGGAAGGAAGGAAGGAAGGAAGGAAGGAAGGAAGGAAGGAAGGAAGGAAGGAAGGAAGGAAGGAAGGAAGGAAGGAAGGAAGGAAGGAAGGAAGGAAGGAAGGAAGGAAGGAAGGAAGGAAGGAAGGAAGGAAGGAAGGAAGGAAGGAAGGAAGGAAGGAAGGAAGGAAGGAAGGAAGGAAGGAAGGGAGGGAGGGAGGGAGGGAGGGAGGGAGGGAGGGAGGGAGGGAGGGAAAGAAACCCTCCAAAATATAAACAAATAAAAGAACCAAATCAACTGGAGAGCAGGATTTTTTCTCATTTATTTACACACCTCACCCCCATTTAATTCAGGAACATTATTTTAACCCTTCTCTGGTTGAAGACTTGGCACTTGGCTATGTTAACAAAGTTCTGTCATGAAGATTTATTGTAAATCATCTTCATGAAATCATTTTATAAACGTCCACACACATCTGTCTTCCAGTTTGAGCCAGAATAGCATCATCCTTGCCTGCTAGACCACCCTGACCATTATTGTTATCCATCACATGGATTTCTGCCATTTTCTGCTGTTTTGTGTTTTTTGGTTGTTTTTTTGGGGTTTTTTGTGGGGTTTTTTGGTGTTTTTTTTTTTTTTTTTTTTTTTCACAAACCTCACATTTTGATTGATGAAATCAATGAACTGTGGGACATTTTACAGTTTGACACAAAAGCTTTATCATGTAGTATTGGGCACATCACACTACTCTGAATAGTGAATAATCTCTGCTATAGCTTCCACCAGACCACAAAATACAAAAAAATTCAAAGGTTAAACCAGCTTCTTCTAAACTTAAACAAATTAAGCAATATTAAATACAGCTTAATGGCTGAGCAATTGTACAAAAATAAGCATTCACAGAAAACCTTCAATGTCACTAATTGTGATGCATTGTGACTAGCTGGGATGTGCTGGGACCCCAGTACATCCCATCAAGGACTGAGAAATCACCGTGTCAAGCCCTGTAAAAGCCAAGAAACACAGAAGGGGATGGAGAATATGATGAAGACTTTTTTTTTTTTTTTTTACTGCACATTGCCCGTTTGTCTAAACCAAGAAATTATGCTGCTTTTGCTAATCACAGCTTTTCTCAAGCTTTTCAAAAATTGGTCTTTTTTTGTGGAAGGCCACAAATCTGGCTACTAATCTGCAATGCAAACTAACTAACTAATTAATCACAGTAAAAATACAGAAAAAGTACAGAAATACTAAAGTTACTCCAAGTCTTTGTTTTAAACATTTTGCAGTTTGAGCATATATCTGATAGATTTGATGCTGATTTTGGAAGAAATTGTTTTTAAAATGTAAATATTTCCTAGGTTAAGAAAACTAGTTAGCATTAAACTTTATCAGTTAGATCTGGCTAACTAGAACATTAAATTTTATTTTTTGAAATATATTCAGCCTATTTTCTATGACATAAGTCATATGGGAAATTTTTAATGTATTTTCATGTACTCATATAAATCATGTCTATATATGTGTGTAGATTCTAATATTGTTTCAGAGGATGAAATGCTTTTGTAATATGTGTATGTGAGGAGAAAATCTTCACCACAAATAAGAGAAAGTGACCATTAGGTAGGAAGGCTAGAGAATTGCAACAGAATACTGGCATCAAATTTTACTAAAATATACAAAATAGTAATTATATATAATATTTTCTTAATATTATTTATCATTCCTTCTATTGTATACCTTCTGAGATGTTTTAGACTTTCAAGGAAGTTCATTTACATGCAGAAAAATAAATTTAGATGCAATAAGGACTTGGATAAAAATTTGGTAAATATCAGCTAAACATAACAATGTAGAAAAATATATTTCTTTAATCAAAATAAATTGTTTGTTCTCCTCTGAGTTATTTTGATAAAACAGTTATATTATTAGCTGATTTCTTTTTTTTTCTTTTTTTTTTCTTAGAATTGAACCTTCTTAATTGTGATCTCTATCTTCAGATTCGTTATTCTAATTATTCTTCCTGCTAGAGAAGAGATTTCAATTGCTGCTGATTGTTGAGTTTTTCTCAGAGTAAAGCTCATAGTTAGAGTTAATAATGATCATATTCATGGGTTTAAAATACAGTAGATCTGTATTCAGCCTAAATGAACTTGGCATGATAAAGCTCCATTGTTACATGATCTGCAATCAGGCCTGAGTCACATCACCTCAGGCTCTGACAGTGCTCATCTCAGTAAAATGATTCTTTTACAGACATGCAGGTCAAGTACAAGCTATAGAAAAAAAAAAAAGCTAAAAGGAACTGGAAAATTATATTATGCTATTGATCCAATTCCCCCCCACACACACACACTTTTCCACAGCTAAATGCAAAATTCTGCATAGTTTCATGTTCTTTTTGTAGATAAACTTCGTCTCTTTGTACCTCCCTAAGCAATTAAAGATTTTATTTTTCTTAAGATAGTGTTACCAACATGACTGATGAAAACTTAATTAGCTTGAGATGCCAACCTATATCCCAACCAAAATTGGAGAACTTAAGCTCATTATTCCCTGATATTGCATTTTACATCACATTTACATGTAATGAATCACAAACCTACCAGTTACATTGCAATGAGATGGGATCCAAGCATGCATACAGCTTCCTTTACCTTGCTATTGCTATCTATATATATTTATCTATATACAGGGATTGTCATGAAGGTGGGAGTAAGAATTTTGCTGAATATTGACGGAAATTTTCTTGTGTAACAATCACGATTTTCAAAGGAGTTAGTTTAAATTTCCAGTATGCTTTCTTTTTTTTTGCCCAGGCATGACATTCTGACATTCGTGCTTGAATTAAAGATTCTATTCCACCTGCAGTCACCCACTTGACTGATCAGATTGCTCAAAGAGACAACAAGAGGTGATATAGATCTAGTACAGCAGTTAAATGACAGAAAAATCAAAGTTCTAGCAACTTCCTTGGCTAAGTGCTTTGAGGGATCAAAACTCCTTGGCTCTGTTTGCTAATAATTTATTTCATGATATTTCTAGATTTTTTACAATTTTGGGCTGTTCAAGATTTGCTTCCAAGAGCTAATATGTGACAAAATAAACCTTTGAAAATATCTGGGACAAAAAAGAAAATACCTAGAGTTAATATTATTTTTAATTCCACTTGCAAACATCAAATTAAGTAGAAACGTTGTTTTGAAAAACTATACTGGAAGAAGTAATTTAATGTGGGAGAATAATATCCTTTTAATACAGACCTGAGAGACTGTTTATTATCCTCTCCCTGAAAATGGAAGGCTTTTACCAGCAGTGCAAATTATAGTGTTTCATCCAATCAACTAATTTTTAAAGTTAAAATGGTCAAGCTGCAAAGACCCCCACGGTGACTTCCTTTTCAAGCTGAAGAATCACAAATGACAGAATATTGATATTTGTGCCATTTTTAGTATTTCTTTATCTTATTGAATTTTAAAATTTACACCTTTCCATAAAAAGAGAAAGACTGTCATGTCAGATGGATTCAGATTAGAAAAAGAAGACACAAAATATTAGAAGAAAAAAAAAAAAAAACCCACCAAAATTGAAGTCTATACCTAAACAGGGTGGGAGGTGGTCTCTGTAAAAGAATTGCCTAACCAGATCAAAATTAGAAGACTGAAAACTAGGATGGGTTTTTACCAGGAAGGCCCAGGAATTTTTTGGAGTGTGTTCATTATCCCAGGATAAAATCACTTGAGGGACAGTTTACAATATTAATACCAGGCACTCTTTAATTTTTAGCTAGGAATGTCATCACTACCATTCTTTTTTTTTTTTGGTGTCCTATGCTGTATTAGTGGTCAGATCAGATTAGTTCATTTTCTTTCCTGAATCTTGGATTTGTGCTATCCAACTCTTAATGGAGATCACTGTGGAGCTGTCTGAAAGTCTGACCCTGTCAAAGTCATACTGAGGAGAATCTAAAAAGAAAGACTTCAGAGAAAGGCAATTAAAAAAAATATGGCCTATAAAAAAGTGGTAGATCTCAAAATGCTACAGCTGCTAGTTTATCAAAGATTTTCCCATTTTAATCACTTTTATCAGCAGTTCCTTTCCTTCATGCATGATTTGATCTACAAGGGCTTCACTTGTTTTGTGTGAAAGTCACTGTTTTCCTCAAAACAAGAACAATTATTTATACAGTGATTTCTTAAGTTCTGCCCTGAGCCAAGAGATGGTGAATATCTGAAATGTCAAGCAACCCAATATAATGAATGGAGAATCAGTGAGAAGGAACAACAGTAGCTGTAGCTGGGATGCAGGATTACACCAGGGGACAGACTTATGGAATTACTCTGGCAAGTGCACAGTCACAGAATCCTAGAAATGTAGAGTGGTTTGGATTGGAAGGGACATTCAGGATCCTCTAGTCCCACTTTTCCTGTCAGGAACACCTTCCACTCTCCCAGTTTGCTCCAAGCTCCATCCAACCTGGTCTTGAACATTTCCAGGGATGAGGCAGCCACGGCTTCTCTGGGCACCCTGTGCCAGGGCCTCATCACCCTCACAGTAAAGAATATTTTCCTAATATCTAATGTTTGCCTAATGTCTTTCAGATTACAGTGATACAGGCTGAAGTACTACTGCTTTTCACAGTACCCACCTTCCAGATTTAAAGTTTTATTAACCAGATTTTGGAGGTCATGTTAATAAATAAATATCATAAAATTTAAATAGGTTTTTAAATAAAGTTCATCTCCATCTGTTGCAGTGTAATTCATATACTAAACCCCTAATACTCTGTTTTGAATACTCCTAATACTCCTACAGTAACCCCCTAATACACTAATTTTGAATTTTTAAAAAAATCACCAAATAAAGTATAGATTAAGTTTTAGATAAAATGTAGTCAGGACAAAGTAAGACAGATTTGTAATGGCAGTTTGTGCTCTTGACAACACTATTGTACTTAATTTTAAGAGTAATAGTAGTCTCATTCACTTTTTGAACACATGCTACTCATGTAGGAAGTGAAAGACAAAGTAACACAGGGTTTGGTAAACAAAGATAAAGAGAAATTCAGAATGGCCCCTTGTTTCTCAGCATCCATTCAGGACATCCCACCTGCTAATCCTGCTGCAGGCAGAGAAACCAAAAGAAAAAAAAAAAGAAAAAAATTTAGAGGCTTCATTCAAAAAATTCAATAAGCTTGGCTAAGCTGAAAGAAAGCTTTCACTGCACCCTCTCTTAGTTTCCTGTTTTTTTGGATTTTTTTTTTCTTTTTGACATTATCTTCTGCACACACCAGAAAAAAAGACTTTCAACAAAAAAGCTATTTTATAAAATAGTAAATAAGACCAGATTTCACAACTTTACATTGCTGTGACTTCCCAGTTTACCTGGGAAAAAGAACTTGCACTTCTGGGTCTGAGCACAGTGGCAGGTGAACCATCTATTCCCAAATTTCACTAGGCTGCTGGAAGGGCTACAACAGCAATTCCCTTGCATATTAACTCTTTCTTAAGTGATGAGTAAAAACTAATTTTTTACCTGAAATATTTTAATTTTGTTTTCTTAGGCAATAGAAATGATATGCCACTTACAAGACATCCTGATCTAATTACAGTTCTATTATTTCTATTTCCATTTCTATTTTTACTTCTATTCTAACAACGTAATTTGTATCATATACAAATCTCTTATTTTCACCTATTATTTTTACTGGGATATTATCAAAAATCTTAGACTAACACCTTGTTGCACAGACTATAAGGGCAAGGCAGTATTCTCAAGGGTAAGGACTTTTTCAACAGAAAGTTAGGGATCAGTGATGGAGACTTTATAAAAGTAAAAGAAAACAAACTAAAAGGGATATCAGTTTAAAATAATGGACCCTCTTTAGAAGTAGCAATCATGCAGCTTCTCCATACTTCCATTCACATACTTCAATATTTTTTAGCCATCACAGAGTAACTGTGGTTTTCAGGACAAAGTTATCCCTAAATTTCTACTCTTATCATAGTTTCTTCTAGCAAAAGGGAAAGTATGAGGAAAAACTAACAAAATTTCTCCACTGAATGGCAAGTTTTTTTTCTATAGGAGTATATTGGAAGAGGAAGATGCCCTATAATTGCTGAGTAAACACAAGTTAAAGGTGCATGTGAAGAGCCTTAAAAATGGAGACATGGGAAAACGTGGAAACAGGTATCACAGAAGGATCAGAGTTGGCAAGACAAGGAAGAAGAAATAAGCACAAGAGACAGCAAAGAGGAAGGACACCCTGTCCATTAAACAAAATCATTATTTTAAAAACCCAAAATGAGGAAGGGAACTTTAGGAGCAGATGAGATGCCCCATCCCCCCACACTGGGAGGAGGTAGAGCAGTATAAAACCACATGAAATAGCAAAAGAAATTTGGGAAGGTGCCTGCTCATGTTTTGGCTTAAATAATCAAAGAGCTCTTCATCCTGCACCTGGGAGACCACGAGCCAGCAAGGGCTGTGGCCATCAGCACTCCACAGCATCTTTTCCATGGAAATGCATAGTCAGAGCTAATTAGCAGATTAAGTGTAAAAGATTAACAGTTAGTTAGTGTGATTTAACAGTTAGTTAGATAGTGATTAACCATTAGCACAAAGTGTCATCTAATCAATGTGAATAACAAAAATTCCTTTAAAATTTGAAATTTATCTATCAGTCTTCTAAAAACTCTTATAGTGATCTCTAGTTTCCTTGTTGATAAATATTTACCTTTACATATAAAAATATGCTCAATTACAACACTATTGACTGGATGAATCTTGAGGATTGGAGGATTAAATGCTAATTTTTGACTTTGCACAGTTGAGAAACAGGAGTTCTGGAAATGCTAAGTGGTTACTCCTTGTACTTTGTCCAAACTCACCTTTATGTTTGACTACCTTTAAACATCCATTTTTCAAGATTGGGAGTCTGATAGAACTTGCTACAGATTCTTTGCAAACTGAGCTTCCTTTACAGTGAAGATGGTAGAGACAGAGTTTTCACTTCATGAGACAGTCAGGAGATGTGTTCAGATCCAGGGGTCCAGAACTTGGTGGTTTCAACTTGAGCATGGTCACAGGGAGCATAAAGCAGTGTTAGGAATTTATCCAAGAGTAAGGATCAATATAGCAGCATAAGCAGGGAAAAGGAAGGAAAAAGGGAGGGGGGAAAACCCCAGACAGGATGGTTTTCTGTAAATATGAAATTAATTCTAATATTCTCTATTTTCTAGGCAAAGGTTTAGAGTGACAAAATTTGAATTTTCAAACATGAGCCAGTGTTGCTATTAAGGTTGAGAAATTACTGATTAACAAATATGCAGTGTGTTCTGAGTGACAAAAAAAGAAATCAAAGCTAGTTCAGACATATTAATAAGTTTTCTAAAATATCAAATAATTTTCAATCTGCCCCTCTTGTCTTTGATTCTGGACTCAGGTTTCAAGTACCTGGCATCAAAAATTGTTTGTCATTTTTCACAATAAAGGACCAAAAGATGTGATCAACATAGAAGCACAGGCCTGTTATAAAATATGAAGCAAAGAGAGTTCATGCTTTTCAGATTTGATTTATCAAATCTAATTATATAGAAAAAAATTTCATTGTAAATCCTAATTTATTTTACTAGACAAAAATATATCTGCTAACCTTAGATATAATAATTGAAGACTAAAATACTTTTTTACCAAATTAGAATGGCCAGCTATTTCTAAATGTGTAAAAATAGCCTGGCAGTGAATATAGCTTATGAACAGAGAAATTCTTGGACCAATAATACTGAATAAGATGTGACATTTAATTCTGCACAACCTACAACTTATGAAATACTTCAGAAAGTAAGTTTGGTTTATTGATTACTTGCTTGCTTTTTTTTAAACAGATGATAAGACACTATAATAGAATGAAGGAAAAAGGAAATTTGACTGCTTTTGTTATATTTGGAAAATTATATTGTTTTCCAGGTTACTACATCTCTCATCATTGTCTCCTGGTTTATCCAATTACTTTATATGATTTCATAGTAAAAATTTTAATTTATTATCTTGTTTTCTTTTTTATTTTTAGTTTTGGTTTTCCTACAGAATCTAACACTTTGAGGAATTGATCTCAACATGAACTCATGGGAACTACCGATTTTTGCAATAGTTTTTCCAGTGACAGTTTTGTGATATATTGTTGATAAATTAATGATAAATTGCAATTGAGATTACAAAAAGACACTTGCAACAGTGAGTGTTGCACAAATCTCTACCCACAGCATACATGGCTGATGACATAGACATACAAAAAAATTACCTTTGGGGAAAAAAAAAGAGAGAGGAGGGGAAGGGAGGGAAAGGGAAAGGGAAAGGGAAGGGAAGTCCCAGAAGTTTGCTGCAGAGAGTGGCAGTGCTGTATTTAGAGCAGCATCCTCCTCTCAGTGCACTTCTCTCCAGTGCATCGAGTGCTAACAATGGAGATGTCTCTGCTGACAGAGCTTGTTCCCATTTATGATGCTGTTAGTGCTGAAAGGATGTGCCTAATCAGTTGCAGGTGTCTCCACCTATGGCAGCCATGCCCCATGAGAAACCACCACTGCAGTGATAGCTGGAATTGCAGGTGTGAGGCAATGAACAGAACAAGTGTGACAGCAGCATGAAACCACAAGGAAATACACTGCCCAAGAGCTACTGAAAACTGCCTCAGTTACTGAGGAAAGGATTCAAGAGCTGCAATGGAAAGAGAGGCTGCAAAATTGCAGGAGAAATACCTTTAAAATCACAAAGATTAGGGCATTTTGAACAGTGTTCAACAAGGGAAAGAAGAGGATTTCACTGTAGAGAACTGGGGGACCCCAAGAACTAAAAATCTTTTATTATCCAGTGATTCAGTGACACAGAATTTCAACAATACACCTAGGAGACACGACCTGACTTATTAGTTACTTTGGCTACGTTTGCATTCAAAATAAAGGAATGTGCATTTCTGCAATGCATTTGTCTCATCCTAAAGTAGACACTGAAATAGATGGGATGAGTTCTATCCTGAATGCATGGGGTTTTTTTCCATTTCAGATGCAGACTTCTCTACTAAGACTCATGAAGAATACTGAGTTTTGGAGAATAGGAGAGCTCTCTCATCTGTACACCCACCACGACTGAGGCATCTGCCCAGACAGAGCCCTTTTGGGACCATGCTGCCATCCCAGTGCCAGCTGCAGGCTGGGCCCTGCTCCTATGGCAGCACAGCTGCAGCAGTGAGAATGGCTGTGGGATGAAGCTCAGGGAACTCCTCTGCTCCATGACAGAACTTGGGGGGAGGTGAGTAGGTTGAGGAATTAAGAGATGGGAGGCAATTGTGGCAAGTTCTTGCCTTGGGCAGCAGGCACATCTCCACCTTTCCTGGTATAGCAAGGACAAGGCTCTGCAAGTAGGACCAAGCAAAGATCTGTAAGATGTTTCTTACCGCTTGGAAGTGACCCCAAGGTTAAATTGACCTATGCCCTGCATTCAAAACACTTCCACAAAGAAATAAAGATGTGTCATTGTCTAAAGAGATCCCTTCTGAGGATAAGAGAAGGCCCAAAATACCAACTGAACCCAATTCTTGACAAAACCTTAGTCCCTGGCATGGCCCTTGGATTAATATCCATTACTGCTTTCCATGCAGACAGCAATGAAGTTACAATAAGCAATCTCAGGGCAGTTAAGAGATTCTTCAGGGCCCTTGGAGGTTAAGGATCAAGAATGAAAACAGTGTTCTCCTCTATCCTTCCAGGATAGAGGAATGATAAATGAAGAAACAAGAAGAACCAGCTGATCAGCTGCTTCCTGACAAATGTCACTGGCAGAATTTAGGGGTTTTGAATTAATCAGATTAATCTACTCAACACCTGTGGGAATGGCAATATTGCAATACAGGGAGGACTACAGGGAGACACATCTGGTAACAGCCATGAGCAATGCAAGTGTCATGCAGCTTCACAAATATTTATTGAGGAAGTAAAAACTATTTATGTCAGAATGAAATCTCAGACACTATATTTCTGGAAAACATGTGTAAATTATTTTCAATGTGTTTAATAAATACTAATTGATATTCAGGGAAAAATATTCCTTGGGTAATCAAGTGAAGGAAGAGCCAGTATTCCATGTGTAAATGAAAATATTTTGGCTTGATTACCCTTGTATAACAAAAGCTAAGAAGGGATGTGATTGCCATCTATAAATACAGGTTGTAGAGGAGGATGTGTGGGAGTGCATGGGAAGGCAGGGAAGACAGAGCTGTGGATGAAACACAACCTTGGCACAATGGCAATTGAAAACATTGTGTTCGGAAATCAGAACAAAATGCCTAAATCTCAGGGCCGCCACACTAGGGAATGGCCTTTCAGGAAGGATTACAGAGACAAGAAAATTCATTTTCCAAAATGCCGTTTTATACTGAGACTTCATGGAATACTGCACTGGCCTCAGTGCTTCAGACAGACCCTTCCAGTCCACAACTCCTTGATTCTTGTGACAGTTAAAAAATTATTTTTATAGTGATGGCTAATGAGATTTCACAGAAATTAGTAATGAACAAAGGGTTGAGCAATGGATCCCCATAGTAACAGAACAGCTCTTAGGAAAGATTTATCTGGTGGGAGTAATGAACTAATTTCTGATGTTATCCTTTGAATTACTTAGGGACATAATACTTTTAAAGTATTTTAATTGAAGTAATTTGATTTATTTTACATTAGATTGTCTGTCTCAATCTCTACCTGGAACTTGAATGGATTTTTTTATTTATTAAATCAGATTTTTTTGAAAAGGATGAAAGAAAAAGTTGCAATTACTTTGTTTGATTTTTTTTATTTATTTAAAATTATTCTTCAAGACTTCAGTAGTTAAAATACAACATTTGCATTTCGATGTTGTATTGTTTTTGTATAACTTGCTCATGCATCATGATAGTATTTTAACCAGTCTATTCTATTTTATTTTGATATTTGGCTTATTGAAGAGATTTATTTGTTACTACCAATTGACACAGCTTAATTTCTGTTCCTTTCAGATCACTATGGTTCTTGACATTGACAGGAATTAAAGGAAACTGGAATCTCAGGTCTGCTTAGAACATAATCACTTAAGCTATAAATTATGTCACTACAGAATAATATCTCAAAATCTTCCAGCTAAACCACAGTTCAGATTAAAAAGTAAATAAATAAAAATTCAAATATTAGGCTTGTTAGATGAGAAGTCAGAGACTCAGGTAATATTGCATCTTGATTTTGGCTGGGATAGAGTTAATTTCTTCCTAGTAGCTGGAAAAGTTCTGTATTCTGGATTTAGGGAAAAATAATGTTGAGTTCACTCTGATGTTTTGGTTCTTGTTGAGCAGTGCTTTCACTCAGCCAAGGACTTTTCAACTTCCCACGTTGCCCTGCCAGTGAGGAGGCTGGGGAGGCAGCAGAAGCTGGGAGGAGACTCAGCCAGGACAGGTGACTCCAGTGACCAAAGGGGTCATTCCCTCCTGTCCCACCTCATGCTGAACATTAACACAGGGCTGAGTTGGCCACAGGGGTGGCAGCCCTGCCCAGGGACAGGCTGGGCATTGATCAGCAGGGGCTGAGAAATTGCATCATGAATCATTCAAGTCCTGCTGGTGTTTTATGGTGTTCTGGGTTCTGGCACTGAATAACAAACCCAGTTTGGAGTGACAAACTCTCTTATTAACAGTATGGGAAGTACTTGGGTGTAGAAAAGCAATATTCCTATTGGTACAGAGTTGCATCCACACATTGTGATTTCATAAATAAAATATTTCTAATATAGGCAAGTTGTCCTGCCTGGAATACAGCTGGTATAATAAACCAATGAAAAAAGAAATATTAATTTGCTATAACATTTGAAATTACATGTTAAAAAACCTTACTAATATATAAACATTCATATGGAATCTTTATCTAAAGCCAAATATCCTGGAAATGTAGTTTTACTGGTAATTTTAAAGATTAAACACTTATTTGAGATTGCAACATCAAAATGTCGATGCTTCATGACAGAAAATTTGAATTTATTTCAACTCTGTTTGCATGCTTCCTAAAGAGTGTTCCTGAATATCTTTTGCTAACATATCTGATAATTATCCCATATTTACAAGTAATTTTTTGTGTAGTAGAAGTAAAATTATATAAGGACTATACATATATAGTAATATATATTATATAAAAGCCATGTCCCTTTTGTTGAAGGATTTCTTGTTTGTAGTTTATTCTTCATATCACAGTACCATCCATGCTGTTAATTTTGAGTATGAACTCAGCTTCTGCAAATACAGGTTTGAAATGAAATTAAGTGTCAGGTTTTCTAGCTTTCTGTACTAATTTTGAAAGGAAGGCAAATAATAAAATATAAACATATTTCTTCTGGATTTGCCTTCTAGTTTTTTATCAGAACCCTTTACAGACATCTAATGGATAGTACACACCTGCTGGTTCATCAGCACCTACAGAAAATGTCCAGATAAAGCATTTCAAGAAGAGCAGATCCTGAAACCTGTAACTGGGATAAGACAGTTGAGATGAGGAATGAGTGGAGTTTCCCAGTGAAAATATCTCAGGTGTTTTAAAATGTCTTGAATTCTAATTTCTTTAGATTCTTTTCCTAATACTGGGAATTTCAATATCTTGATGATACCCCTTCTTTTCAGCATGGTTTTCCTGGATTTTTTTCAGCATGACAAAACAGCCCAAAGACTGCCCTCCAAAAGTCCAGGGCAGCAGTTCTGCTGACCCCCTTCTCACTTCTCCAAGATTCAACTACTCCATCCTTTCATGCTGTGCCCAAGGCAGACTCCAACTACCACACCACCTGCCACTCCTTCTCTGTTCAAACTTGATGATTTTTTTTTTTTTTTTGCCTTTTTGATCCTCAGTCATTCTCTGATTCTAAGATATTTTTGGTATTCCTCAACCTATTCACTTCTTCCCAGAGCTCTGCCATGGAGCAGAGGAGTTTCCCTTCCTGGGCACAGACCCACACCCTGCAGCCTCCAGCTGGTACCAGCATGTTCCCACCAGTGCTCTTTTTGTTCTTTTTTAAAAAATTATTTTTCCATTTGGATCTTTTATGACTACTTTTACATCTTGGATAAGCAAGAGTCCTTCTTTATATTCTTCCCTTGCTTTTTAGTGGTCTGTGTGTCTAAAATAATTTATAGAACCCTCTCAAGCTTGTTCAAGATAAAATTTCCTACCTGAATAAAAATGGGACCATAAAGTACCTCTGTTTTTACCCCTTTTGGTTTCTTTCATCAGCAGCTAAACTGAATTGCAGCCAAAAATTTCCATTATAACATTTTCCAAAGTAAATACCTGAAGATCTTTCTGGCATCAAGCATGTGTCTGCAATTTGTTTACTTTTATTCCAAGGAAGTATAACTGGCAAGAAAAGCATTTTTATTCCTTTTTATAAATTTTCTACTTGCACGCATGACCAAAAAGAATTGTTCAACGTATTTTACAGTCTTATCATTACAATTATGATACAGGTTTCTGTAGAGATTGTTCATGACACGTTAATGGCAGAAATTTCTGCTTGGGCTCTCCACATCGCTGTTCATTTTCAGTGTCTGTTTATAGCTGTGCTGTTATCTCTGCACTGCCACGGCCACACAGCTGGGACCAAACAAAGCAGTTGCCTCAACACCATGTCTGAAATACAGTGCAATATCCCTGAGAGTGGCAAACCCGTAATTTTTGGTACTTAGGTGGTTAAAAGCCTGGAGAAATGCCACAGAAGAGAATGAACAGATGTGTTGCTTCTCCTGACTTTGAGGGGTTTTAGTGACTTGGTCGTGAACAAAACAAAGCAGTTCCAGTGGTGGGAATAAAGCAGGAAATCTGAGTTCAGATAATTTTGGGGATGAAAAGAGGCTTTTGAGGCAGCATAGGTGTAACAGGTGATGGAAGTGAAGGCTGGTCCATGAAAGGGAGATTTGCCTTGTGGGATTTACATCAGAAAGATGAAGGGGCAACTACAAAGACAAACATCAGAGAGGAGCAGCAACCAGGAAGGGGCTAATGATCTGGAGGCTGATCTGAAATCAGAACTTTGCAAGGGGAAGGACAAGACAAATTCTGCTTTAAATTTGTTCTGGAATAAGTGTAGTTGCTCTGACCAGATATTACATTTAGATAGATGTAAATAAGATCACAAGCTAGACAGAGCTAACTTGTTACTTTTCAGGCCTCTTCATGTGAAGTCTGTTTTAGGTGAATGTTGTGTCCCTGCTTAGGAATGACTCTTAATTCTCAAAAAAGTTTTGGAGAAGGTTGAACTTTGGGGTTTTTTCACTAGTTCTTAATTTTATTTTTTCAGTCACATTCTCCTAAACAATCTAACCATATCAAAACAACTCCAGGGTTTTTTTTTCCCTAGTGTCTAATGTACATATTTTTATTTTTAAGCTAATATTAAGCTTAAAAATAAGAATTTTTGATAATAATGTATTCGTTTTCAGCAACTCATACCAGCACTGACTACATTATTCCAAAACTGGAACAGAACAGAATCCAATCTGAGCCAGTTTTATGCTCCTAACAATGTCTTTGCAGTGGAAGAAAACAAGATGATAAAAGATGCAAAGGCTGACAGTTCATAGATACAAATACCTGAATCTGTTTGACCAAAACATATGTCTGAGAAAGCTATTTGGTCTTGATATATGAGATGAATATTCCTGACCCCAGGAAATTGAGGGATGGGAATCAGATGGTTATGATTAATGTAATGCGAACTATTTTACAAGTAAACCTAGAGCAGTGGAAATTGCTTTACTTGCAGACGGGCTGGGAGACTTTATGACAAATCATTTTCTTTTTTGCCTTTCTGTGAAGTCTTGCATATTTCTTTATCAGAATGAAAAATATACAATCAAAAAAACAAACAAAACTCAACTCTGCTGTCTTTTCCTAGACTCAGTCTCAATTTTTTTCTTTTTTTGCAAAATCAAAATTGTATGACTCATCATAGAGGGAAATGTATTAGATTAAATGTGATGCTCAATATAATTCCACTTTCTTCACTCTAATGGTAGCATAAAGTAATCAGAAAGGGGCTCTAAAAGTAGGAAATAAACCTACTACATATATGTATATACATATACATATATATGTAAACCTACTAATATATATGGAATCTATACGAATGAATGTATATATATATATATGTATATAATATATTTGAAGCTTGCATGTTCTTATGAGATCTTTCTTTTTTAAAAAAGAGCATTTTGCCATTAATAGACAGGGATCCTCAGAAGGGTGACTTAATGGGAAGTTGTGTAAATATTTTCAGATAGTTGAACCTCCAAATATTTAATTAGTGTTGATTCATGCAATGAAAAAAAATGCTTCTTCATCTCCTACTGCTACAAACGTGTCTCCAGAACTCAAATTCCAGAAAAAACCTGCCAGACCAGAGCACCTGCAATGAAAGGATGTGATCACTTTAGAGTGTTTTCTACAGATCTCCAGAGTGATATTTTTATACTGTGTGAGTTTGTTGTAGAAATATTGTTTCTGTTGAAAGCAAATATTTGTGTCTGCCTCAAATTTTTATTCAATGTGAAATCATATACCTCCCTCGTTTTATGTGTTATGCTTTTACAGTTGAAAAGAGCAGTGGGAAATGCCTACTGATTTGTTGCACAATTTCTTCTTGCATTTCTACTTCATCATATTTATATAATACATAACCTGTGTGTGTATTCCTTCTTGGGACATTGCAGGACTCCTACATCAGTTTTCTCTTTCAACCCCAGAGCAAAATTCATCAGAATATTAAGCAAAAAACTCAGACTTTCAAGTAGATTAATTTTCAAAGTTTGTCTGTAGAGAATACTTACATAAAAAATGAAGGTCATGTTTTCAGGTGGTTCAAATCACAGTAGGTCTATTTAATGTTGCAGCTGTATAAATTTTCAGTAGCTGGGAATTTTAGAAACATACAGTCTTGCCTATAGAACACCAATAATGTTTATTTGCACCAAACCAAAGCTAGTTCTGATACTGTAAGACAGTTTCCAGTAGAAACTCCAAATTTCTGAATTGCTCAAGGATATTATCTGTTTGACTGGCTTATTCCAGCAGGACTTTTCTAAAGTAAATTGGGTGAAAATTCACAGTAAGCTTGGTGTGCAAAACCCCATAAACTCTTCACAAAATTATTGTAAATCCAGACAGTTCCTTCACCAGTGGATACAGAGGAGCAGTCACTGGTATGGCTTATCTTTGCACTCTTGCCTCATGTACATGAGTGTGACACTGAAAAGTAGTTGGAATAATGATATAAACAGACCATAGGTGCTGTATGAGCATGGCCAACATTTTGTCAATCACCACTAAGTTCCACATCGAGTCTTTTATTGAAATTCACAGATACTTCACTGATGGCTGAAGTCACTGTACAAACTGAGTAGGGATTGGATTTTCAGAGGTTCTGATCTTCTGCTCAGTAATTTGGGGCATTCAGTGCCTCTAATGACTTCTATTCTAAATTATTTTCTCAGGATCACAGACGCTATGGCAGAAAATGAATCATGAACTTATGATCCCTCAGATGCTGTTAGTGTAGAACTCGATTTGCTCTTAGTGAAGCAAAATTTTTCTTGCTCACATGCTGGCAGAATTCAAATGAAGGTGTGGGAAGAGAAAGAAAAAGAAAAAAATTAATCAAGATAATAATAAGAAGAATCCAGAAACTTTAGGAAGTGATGGTCCTTGAGACTTTCAATATGTTTACTTCTAAGCACCAGAGTTTTGTTTCTTCTTAGGAGGTGCAGAAGAACAGAGCAATAACTTTACTGGGTCAAATTCTGTTGGGGATAATATTTGCCTCTTCTGCAGCTGCAAGTAAATGCATCAATTATCTAAAGTGTTTTAATGGACTAGTCAAAACTGAATGCAGTTGGTAATAACAATAAAGCCAAAAGCTTTCTGCCTAGTTAATGTCTAGGCAGATACATTAGGCTGCTAAAAAACAAGTGAGAGAAGAAAAAACAAAAACTTAAACATTTAGCATCCTCAAACAATATGCTTATTGCTTATTAATTATAATGAAGTGGTACTACTGATTATTTTATTAGGAAACATTAGGAATGAAATTTTCATAAACAGAAGCTTTAGAATAAATCTCTCAGCTACAAACTTTTCTATACTTGAGAAAATAAAAAAAAAAAAAAGGATATTCTTTCAGGGCTGAAAACTATGGCAGTCTTCTGGAAAAAAAGGAGTATTTAGAATCTGTCCTCTGACTATATCATCATTTCAGTATATGTAGCTTCTTGTCCAATATGAGGTGATGCCTCTGGACCATACAAAATATAAAATTCACAGAGGTTCTAAATTAAAATTATAGCTTTTTATTCTAGACAGAGTGATATTGGTAGTGGGGGTTCCCTGAGTGCATTTGATAGCAGCTCAGTTTTTGTTGCTATAGAGAGGCTTTGTTGCATGTTAATTTCCTTATAGAATCAACTATGAAATAAGGATTTCTTTTTTTTTTTTTTTTCCTTCTTGACTCTGACTTTCACCTCCGGGTATTTTTTTGGGAAACAAAACATGGCTTTTTATTCTTTGGTCACTTCAGTCCTTTTCCTTTTGAGTTTAACCATAGTGGAACGTGCCTTTCTTTGGAAATATAAAGTAAAAGTTTTGATTTTCTGGACAAGAGAAGAATAATGTTTTTGTATACAAATAATTTCTTTCTGAAAAGTTTTGATTTTCTGGACAGGAGAAGAATAATGTTATTGTATACAAATAATTTCTTTCTGAAAGAAGACATAGAGAAACAATTATTTCCCAATTGCCCTTAATAATGATGAACCATTCTGTTTATCAGTCTTAATAAAACAGCACAAACATCTCACCATTTAGAGGCCTTGTACTATTAACCTTCCCCAGGAGACCTGATCTATAAAAGAACATTAAGAGAATATGACCTTTTGCCAAAGAGATAAGGAATTTATACTCTGACAGTAAATACAATATGAAGACATAAACAGAAAATGAATTAGAGATGAGCTAAATTAAGCAAGAGATCAAATACTTTGATTAAATTGGAAACCAGCAAAGAGTTTCCAAATTCAGCTGCTGGAAATGATTAGAATTTGTTATTTAATTTTCTTTGCTGTAGTATCCAATCAAACTTGATATATTTTCATATTCATGGTATGATTTTGAAATAATCACTATCATGTTTATGGAAATATAGCCCAATTAATATGATTACTCCAAACAGAGATTAAAAAAAGCTACTAATGAGGTTTGCATTTCCTGTATTTAATTTAAACATCCATGTGAATTCCAAACAAAACCCAGAAGCAGGCCCTCCATATTTAAGAGAGGAGTTTTAGGAGCCTTAGAATGAGCAATACATTAGAAACTGTGGGCAAGATGTGGAATAGGGAGCACATGATGTGTAACCCTGTAGGGATTTTGACTTCAGGAGAGATAATACTCTGTTCAGACCTTTGAAATCAGTCTTCAAAGTAGATGTCTACAAGTGTTCCCTGGGAGAAATGAACCACGTTAACTCCTGAAAATGCAAACACAGACAGAAGAGTTACTGGTGCTGATAATTGCTAAACAGAGGGGAATTCAAATTCTCCCTAAACTGGGCACTCTTTCAATAGCTGCCTATTAAAAAAATTAATTAATTTTTGTGATGGATTTAAGAGACATAGCCATTTCTAACTGCTGCTTGTTTTATTTCTAATCAGTTCCAAATGTGCCTGCATGGCTGAAAATGGTCAGGCCATTTTGATTAATCCTTGAGCATTCCATTTTATTATAACCCTGTGGACACACAAAAGCAACTCTTTTTTGGTTATTGAGACAAATTTGTATCTAATTGAAGGATCTAAAAGGGGTATAGGATGGGTTATCACAGTGAAGATTTCTCCATGTAAAATGAACTTTTGTTACCAAATGACTTCAAATGGATTAGCTTCATGCTGTCTTTTAAGATAGAAAGCTATCATTTACAAACATATAATTTTTGGTCTTTAAGTTCATTTCTGGATCTTCATCTGATCTGTTTTGGTAAACTGGCTCTAACAGAAAGAAAGCCTGTGTTTTGTTTTCCAAACACTCACTGTCCTCTGGAATTTCTTCCACTGATCGAGAACAACTTCACAATTTCAGTACATCAAAACACATATTCAGTGGGTGACTCAATTGTTCTCTATTCACAGTCCTTTAAAAGCTTAAAATGTAGCAGTCCAGGAGGAGTTATTCAACAAATACGTTTTATCTTCAAATTGCATGTTATCTGTGTTGTACATATTAGTATAAAGAAATAAATTTCCAGCTTGATGTATTAAGAGCATTTTTCTAGAATGATATTTACTTAGGTTAGTCTAAATTCAGCAAAAATAATTTTTGCATGCTATTGAAAAAAAGAACAGTATCGTTATTAGGTAAAGGTAGACTGAGAAAAGAACGCCAAACAACAGGTGCTAAAAATTTCATTATTTTTTTCTATACTTACAAGAATTGTTGTGTGCCTACAACATTAAGTTCTAATGAGCTACTGGAAATTATTCTCAAGCAATTAGAATCATACAATGATTTGGGTTGTAATGGACCTTAAAGATCACCTAGTTCTACCCCCACTGCCACAGGCAGGAATGCTATCCAGTAAATAATGTTTCCCCAGTTTTTTTGTGCAGCCCATGGCACATTTGGCTTTCTGGGCTGCAGGTGCAAACTGCCAGATCATGCCCAGCTTTTCATCCACCAACACCCCAAGTCGTTCTTCTCAGGGCTGCTCTCACTCCATTCTCTGCCCCTCTATTTGTGCTTGGAACTGCTCTGACCCAGGTGCAGGACCTTGCTCTTGGCGTCATTGAACTATACAAGGCTCACACAGCCCCACCTCTCCAGCCTGCCCCGGTCCCTATGGATGCAATCCCTTTCCTCCAGAATGTCAACTGCACCACACAGCTCAGTGCCATCCATGAAACTGCTGAGGATGCACTCAATCCCACTGTCCATGTCATCGAAAAAGATGTTAAACAGCAGTGGTTGTCCTTGAATGTGTCACACCCACGGCATTTAATTTAAATGATTGCCTCCATAGCCAACCCAACGGCCCCTTGTGTTGCATATACCATGGTTTTGGTGGAAAGAATGGTAGTGTAAGGCCATTTATGTTCACAAATCCCTGGATCGAGAGCTGGGACTCTTTTGACTAAGTACCTCATACAACTTAGCCCAAAAATTTCAGAAGTTGCTGTGGAATTTATCACACATAGCTCTGAGGTTTTCAGTATCTGCACATTTGTCTGAGTATGTCTTAAAATCCTTATGGTCAAATTAGAGAAGCAAATTTCATGAGGTGGTTATCTCTATATTAAATATTTACTGGTGAATAAGGTAAAAAAAATTGATGGAAGCTTCTTGCTCTGGGTAAAGGTCTGAGGCCCAGAGGCAGGTTGTTTATCTGCAGATTCTGCCTAACTAATCAATGTTGGATAGCTTTTTCTAATGAACATGGAAAGCTGTTGCAGAAGAAGTGCATAATGAAATTATGTCACATAGGAATAGGAAAAGATGAATTTCATACCTCTGAATGTAAGTACTTGAGTTTTTCTAATTTGTTTGGTAGGTTTCCTTCCATATGAATTCCCTAAGGTAACAGCAGGAATCTCCACCTGAATCTTTTAATTACCATGTGAATTTGAAACCTAGATTCAGTGTTTTAATCATTGCAGAATTTTTCAGTATTTTTTACATTCTCATAGAACACTGTACAGATTATAAAGATTCAAATAGGGATGGAGCATCCATTTAAACATTATTGTATTTGCAATCTCCATAGAGTTACCATAAATTCCTGATGATCTCTTTTGAGCCAGTGTGGGAATTCTGTGGTTATCAAGTGTTGAATTACCTTTTTTTATTTTCATGTTTTAGACATTCATTTTACTGCTGTCTCATCTTTTCAGCATACACTATTTATAAAACAAAAGTCTTTTAACTTGAAAATGTACACTACTGAGCTCAAAGAAAGGAAGACATGTCCAGCAACTCTGTATTTCTGTCTGCAAACTAATTCAATTGAACTAATCTTGGGGGTAAACAATAAAGGAACTGTTCTATTTAAATCTTTTCACATTGAAAATAATTAAGTTACTCCTGGGTTTTTCTTTCTTTTCTTTTTTTTTTTTCCCACTTAGCAACACATCAGAACCAGGGATTATTTCTAAAACAGACGGACAAACATGACAATCAGAGAACAATATAATTTTGGACATACAGGTATGAAACTCCACATTATTTAATGTAGGAATGACAATGTGCCACAGGCTATGCAGTCCTGTGTTCAAGAGGGGGTAATACACAATGCACTCCATAAGTATAATTAATGATGAGCCTCTTGGAAAGCGTCTACATTGAAGTGCCATGAGTTTCAGAGTTAACGAAATACCATCTATGAATTCCAACCTTATTTTAAGCCAAGGTCAGAATCTCCTTTAAAATTTGTATTTTTTCCCAAAACACTTGGCATAGATCTTCATCCCATCATCTTATAAGGATGAAGCAACTAAAAGAAAACAGCTGAGTATCCTTTGCGTAACAGAGAATGTCCTTGGTTACAGCATTTCAGGAGGCGATTTTGTTATTCTACATCTTGTAAGGGAATAAGCACCAAAAGGGAATTCAAAATTATCATAAATTTTATTAACTCTTGTTGTCTCACTCTCTTTGAGATGTGTTTTTAGGATGGGAACAAGCCTGAGGATAAAACCAAAAAAATAAATAAAAATGCTAAAATATCGAAATATTGATGCTGAATTTACTCAACAATTTTTTTTCACTTTTCATACTGTAGAACATGACTCTTCCTCTGAAGTGGTAACAACAGAAAGTCACTCTCTGTATGCATTTTCATAGGTGGTCTCTGTGTTTATAAATAGTCCTGGATGTAGAAGTAGCTACTGGCAAACACCTAGCAGGAGAGAGGTAGATGCCAAGAAGTTTGTGTTTGGAAGTTACCCAAGGACTGGCAGTCCTTGCGACCACAGCTCCTGTTTAATCTGCAAGAACTGACAAAATCAGCACACCAAGAGCCTGCTCAATCTGTACAGGGCCACAGCTGGGTTATGGAGCTCAGACTGCACCCAAAGGGGAGGCAGCTGTGGGTGAAGACTACGGAGATTCATGGACAAATGTGGGAATGAGGAGCACTGCAGGACGCTTTCTGAAAGATGAACAAGTAGCTGCTGGCAAATTGGCACAATCCACCCTTTCTGAGAGGGCAGTTTCTGTTGTCAAATCACGTCTGAGATTGCTGAGACTGCACTTGAGCTCCCCTCCAAATGGATAACTGCAAGTAAAAGAATGTGGAAAATGAAATTGAATGAATGAATGAGGAAAAGGAAATTTACAGCAATCTCCTTCACACCAAAGACAGACAAGAGATAGCAGAAGTGGATGAAGCACTGTGCAGGATGACAGGAATTTGGTTCTAAATGCAAAGCTCCCCAATAGCCATACATGCAATAGTTGATAGAAAACTTCATATAAGAAAAGTCTATAGCTTAATATATGTCACTTTGTGGGGTGGTCTGGGTAGAAAATCCTAAAAAGGAAAGTGCAAGCAAGCTTCTTCTGTTCTGCCTTTCTCTTGGACAGGGACAAGCTAGGAGTGGCAGGCACAAAATTTTTATTTATTTGCCCAGATCCAGAATAATGTGCAGATTTGTGAATTCCAGCTTAATCTACAACACCAGAAGTGTTCCCTGAATATGAAGTAAAATGTATATTTACACACTTTGATCACAATCTTGATTAAAGAACTTTCTTCCCTCCAAACCTGTACTTAATTTCATCTTTTTTTAATCAATAGAGTTGTGGACTGTAAATGGAAAAACAAATTAACGTGAAGGGTAAAAAAAATCCAGGACCCCTCCATCCACAAATGTTCAGTGCTCCCAACAATGAGATGAGAATTCAATCACAGAATCATAGAATTGCTAAGGCTGGAAAAAACTCTAAAATCATTGATTCCAAGCACTATGTTAATCTTGACTGATGAATTACTGATGAATGCTGTCCTAACACCCTTGCAGAATACGAGCAATAAAATAAATGTTACCATTTTGGAAGTTTTTTTGTTGACTCTTTCTATTTTTTAGGTATTACTTATTTTACAAAATATCAGTTTTTTAAAGTCTAACCTGTTTTGCTTTTGCTTTGTTGAAAAGGTGAGCTGGGAGTGATAATCTAATAGAAAGCTTGTCCAAGAGTATCAATAAACAATAAACCAGACTTTTTGACATTCTCGGTGGAAACCCAAGGTACAGTTCATAACTGCAGAAGCTGCTGTGCACAGTTTGATGCTTACATGACCCAGCAATGACTCAGACTCAGTCAGTAATGGAGGCTGGCAGAGTTTGGAAGATGGCAACAGGAATTCAGCGTAATAGGACGTGCTAATGGCAGCTTGCTGCAAAATTAAATGCCCTGATGCCTGCACAGATATGATCCAAGAAGCACAGTTCAAAGGCACAAGCTGATCTCAACACCCAGATCTGGACTGATACAGTCACTTGGTAGTGTCGTTGGTGTTTGGCTCAAGGCTGTTTGCTGTTCACTGGAAAGAATTCAACGTCTGTTAGAATGATCTTGCATTTAACTAGTAGAAAAATGCCTCAGCTGCTAGAAGAATGAAACTTTTCAAACATGCTGTTATGAATCAGGATTGTTTCTGCAATAGCTGGGCATTTAGAGTTCTCTGGTGTGTGCATTACTGGCATCATTATCATGATTATCAGTGTCCACTTGGCTCATTTATTTGAGGACATAAATCTGTGTGCTTATGCTGACTACTCACTGAGCATACAGGAATATATCAGTGCCTAAAATTTGGCCAATAATTTTTATTAAATTGGAAGACCAGTTCAAAATGACTGACTCATGTCACCAAACTATAATTAAAAACAAAAAGAAAAAAAAAAGGCAATTTCCTGTAATTTGAAATATCCACTGGTCAGAAGCTTCCCAAACTATGAACTACATGCTTTGGCCAGGCTTTTATACTGTGCCCATGGGTCTGCGGATTGACTGTGACTCACAGGCAGGACGACTTACACAGGGCTCACTACATGGTTTCCATCCCCAGGTGCCTGTTCCACAGCAGGAACAGCTCTGTTGTCCATGTACAGACTGATTCATTGCATGTTACAGCTGCTGCAGTAGGAAAATCAATACCATGTTGACTTTTGCCAGTTTTTACAGTACAAGCAGCTTAGAAGCCCCTACAGAGAAGCAGAACCATGTTTGGAAAATGTTTGGATGCATAGTTGGGTGACCCATGTTTCTTGGCTGTGATCAGTCAAGTGTATGTTGAATAGAATTTCTTACAGGAGCATGAAGTCCAAATCTATTTTCATTCTTTATTCTCAAAAAAAAAAAAAAAAACTGAGACAAAATCCCACTGCCATCACTTCCACCACCACCACCAAAACCAAAGTACCACCCCCACTTCTTTTCAATAATAATTATTTGCTAATTTTTTCCTTAAGATAAAAATTTATAATTTAAAGTAGAAATCTTAGACAATAAGGAGTTCTCAACCCTTCAGTTTTTGAATTCTACTGAAGTTGTTTGTTGATCTCTTTGGAAAGAAGATCGGGGAAAGACAAAAAGTTATTAAATATTAATTGCAACTAGTATTATAGATCTTGGTCTTGGTAGATTTAGGTCAAAATTTCAGCAAACTGAATTCCTGCTGTATTCCTTATTCTTGCTAAGAATATGGAATGGGTTCTAAGTCACCATGTTTTGGGAAACAGAAGTTAATTCTTGCACAGTCTCACTTCTTACCAGTCTAGAATTAATATGTAACTTGGCTCTTTCAGGTGCAACACTGAAAGGATTTAGGAGGAGGAAAGTTAAAGGATTGAGTTCTTAATGGAAAAAAAATACAGAGTATACTGGTGTCATGATCTGAAGGGTTACCCGCTCTATGGGTGTGTAGAGACTGTGATGACAAGCTTTTTTAGGATTGCATAGTATATGAAAACAAGGAGGCTTTTCTCCTCTAAATTGCTATAGTTTATCACAAATTACCACAAACACAAAAAATCACCACTAGCAAGTATAACTATAATTAGTAAAGTAGATAAATATCTCTTTCTCAAACTGTCAGCAATCAATCATATTGAGTATGTCAATAATATATAGCAGAAACATTATTTTTTTTAATTAGGTCACCGTCATGGCTGCTTACATCAACTGCTGCATAAAAAGCAAATGTGACCAAGTAAGGGAACCCCCAGAACTTTTGATAATATTTTATTTTCAAAATTAAGGACAATAAGACAGGTCTTTCTCCATAAGCAAAGGTCAAAGTCAGTGTTTCTATGAGAGCTAAGACCCCTCAGAACAGACAAAGAAACATTCCCTGTGCCCTAGGTTCCAACAGAAGAGGAAATTTTCTCTGAATGTAGGAATCCTATAGCTGCAGTTGATGCAATTGTTTAAGAAACATGTAAACTGTTGATTTTTTTTTTTTTTTTTTTTATGAAAATACTGACAGATGACCTGTCCATCAAAAACACATAAACTGTGAAAGCAATATTTCTGACCAGGATCTCTGAAGTGGACAACAGGGAATATTGACAGTTCAGGAGTGGTTCAACATAATCACCCTCCAAAAACTAATTATGTGGAATATATGTGGAAGAGTTCTCCTCACTGTCCTTTTTATTAATCTTAGATTCCTATTTGCACTTTTCTGTTCATAACCCTGAGGACAGCATATCAATGTTCAAATCATCAGCACTAATATAAAATTTAAAAATAAAATTAAGGTTGATATGGAAAAATAAAAATAATATTCAATAAAGTTTATAGCATTATCCATCATACTATCAAATATTAAGAATAATTAATCTTTCTGATTTTTACATGTTCCTGTGTGCAAAAGACAATAGATTCTGCAAACTACCCATTCTCCTAGATTAGGAAAAATAATAATACTGGACAATCTGCTCTTGTTGCCTTCTTGAAGCCAAATAAGAAATTGGAAGACCTCAGAGCAAAGCTACACCTAAAACTGTGCCCTCAGAGATGTAATGGCAAAATAAAAAAATGGGGAGAATGAGGAAAAGCTTCAATTTTTTTTTTTTTAAGTCAAAGGAATTTTTCATTCATTCTGACTGCATATAAATCCAGAAATTCAGTTTCTAAAATTTTATATTTCAATGAAAACACAAAACCAGAACCATCGATCCTTTTCCCTTACTACAGACAGGGGGATTGACAGTGTGTTCAGAATGAACACATCACTTTCTATTTGCTATATATCCTCTACTACAATTTTATTTTGGTATTCTTTATATGTGAGGTATCTGAACATGAAAACTGTTGACAAAAAAAAAAAAAGGGTAGCAATTGTAGACAAATAAAAAGAAAGATAAGACAAGGGAACACAGCAACAACTGATATATCCATTGCTGATTGTGATGGTAGAATCTGAAAAACAGATAACAAAGTGGCCCACAGTGATGTAAGAGATGTGTCAGGCCAACATGATATCTAGAGGATGCACTGTACAGGAACATTAAAATAGAGAGCTCTGAATATCCCATAGTATCTTCAAGGCCTTTTGCACTATCCTTTGAGCTTCCTCTCACTAATTAGTTAAACTTACTCATTGTACACATACTTTTCTTTCCAAGGCAGATGTGTTCCTGCCTGAAGTTATATATTTATGTACAACAAAACAACCTGAAAATATCTTTCTTGCTTTCTGTGAAACAATTTAGTTGGTACCAAAAAGGGAGATAAACGGTAACAAATGGAAAGTTCAGGTGAGGTTAAATGGTAGTGTCATTTTGGTCAAGTAAAATATTATTTGGATTATATTACAACAGGCTCATGATTCAAAGAAAAATGTTTTATACATGAAAAGTAACATTTAGCCTATAGGCCAGGCACCAAACTGACAAATTTAAGGTGCTGTCTCTACTCTGAGGTTTAGATGACATTTTTATCTTCTCTGAGTGTTCAAATTTCTTTTACTGGATTAGATATGGTTTTGTGTCCCAGAATTTGCCTTTTGTATTCTTAAATTCTGTCTCTGTAAAACCAATGTTTGGTCCTCTTTGGATTTGTACTCTTGCTGTACTTTCATTATTTCCAAATTGACTGGTAATTCTTTGGAATTCCTCAAGTATAACAGCAAAACCTGTCAACAGAAACCCAACGTAGATATTTGCCATCTGGATTAATCCCTGAGTGACTTCATTCAATCCCAAAACTCAGCCTTCTTTGAACAAGAGACTGAACTAAAAACTACCTGAGATCTTTTCAACCCAAATTGCTTTACAGTCATAAGGGTTCCTGTGTCTGTGTTCAGGCACTCTTTCTAAATGATTTAAAATAAAGTACCTGCAGGAGAATAGAAAAAGTGTCCATGGACAATAGGTTAAATGTTCAGATTAAGTGTTTGTCTGTGTTATGGAAACTCACATTTAGATAATGTGGCTATTGCAAAAGGGTGTGTATAGCCATAGTCTACTTGAAATAAAATCTGCCCATGTGTACCTGGGACACACAACACAGAGACCTGCTCTGGGAACAGGAACTTACCCTTTTTTCTCAAGGAACTATAATTTAAAATTTTCAGCACCCATAGTCTATATAAAATCTTTTTTGTTCTTGCAACAGACGTGGCATTTGCAGCGCACTCAACACTGATCAAAACTTTCCCTTTTGAGTATAAACCTTTTCTCAAACTCCATCCAAAAATGCCAAAGTCTTTTTGGATATGATATGGTCATATCCTTTATAATCTGTTACCATCCCATTTTAGGCCTCCACAGGAAGTCCATTTACTTATTCTGCAATATTCCCATTGGGGGACAAGAATATTACTTAGCTAAATTATTTTTGAAGCACACATATCCTTTCCGTCTTCTTTGTAGACACAGCTGCATAAATGAGTTCAACAATGTCAGAAAAAAACTAACATTTAATAGTTAAATATATTAATTACAGCAGTTAGCCCGCAATTTTAATCCAACATAAATTTTACAGTTTCAAGCTAAGAAAAATAAATTTTAGACAATCATAAGCTCTGGTAGAAGCAACAGAATATGAAAAGGATGAATATGGACAGCTTCCTGATCCAGCTGCTAAGTCACAGGGTAAAGATCTGATGGCAAATATTTCTGGTGAAAGTGGAAGTAATACAGATCAGACAAAATTATGAGCCACAAGATTACTTTATAGAAAAATCAACTTGAGTGTCTTCTCCATATTCTAAAGCTGCAATCCAGAGACAGACACTGGTTTATGAGACCATGTGAGTGGTCTATGGGTGCCTTCACTGCTGAATTCTATCTTTACCAGACAAAGAGGAGGAAGAGGACTTGGCTGTCTATGGTTATGTTTTATTTGGGTCCTGTCTGCGGGTGCTGTTGAAAGCAGCATCTTGCCTGTGGCAGCCAGTGAGACTGGTCACGTCAGCATGCTCTGTGTGTGCTTGTGTGTTACTGGTGGGACCTGCAAAAGGGAAAGCAGCAGCTCTGCCTGGGAGAGGCCCCAGGTCCCTGAGGAACCAGTCTGGGCTCCAGCAGCTGGGCAGGAGGAACTTGGGATAGAGGAGGTGGCCACTCTCCAAATTCAAAGCTGAGTAATTAAGCTTGCTGTGGATGTTTGTCAATCATGTGGAGTGCTGTGATGCTGGTTAAGTGTTATAAATGGAGGAATGTGGAATTATGAGTTCACACATTCACTGTCTGGCACAGTCTGGCACAGTCTTTTGCACATTGCTCAAGAGTATTGTCTGCACAGAGCCATTTTTCAGCTCTTTTCCTCAAATTTAGGAGAGACATTACTCTTTTTAGATAAAAGGTTCTCTAAAATAATCTGTAATACTTGCACTTAACTGACAGGCAAGGTGGTAAGAAGCAGTAAATGTGACTGTGAAAGAAAGAAAATGGCCACTCTGATTTTTTTTTTTTTTTTTTTAACTTGGGACTATTTTGTTCATGTATTTTTTCCATCTTTTATGGAAGAAAAATAAGTAATGTACATATGAGAATTTCCAGCAATATCTGGCAACAATGTTTCCAAATCAACTGTAGTACAACAGCCTAAGAGGAAGTTGGCAAATTTTCTGCTGCATTTATGTGTGAATTGGAGCCCAAAACCCTGGAGCATGCCATTAATACATACAGGAGAGAGATTTGTTGATCTGATTACTTCACCATAGAAATTTCAGATTTGCAATGGATGATGGTTTTGTCATCTTCATTCCTACTTAATAATTTCTATATTGTCCTTTAGGTCAGCAGTGTGGAAGACAGGAATGCTCTGACTTATCTCAAAAATAAAGTTGTGAGAGAGTCAAAATAGGTAATGGAGAATTTGAAGACAATCTGTTTGAGGGACAAGTATGACATTTCTTCCAAGATTTCTTATTATAACTAGAGACGATAAAAATGCTATTTTATTTGGGGCATTGGTCTGGTTTTTCCACCTGTCCACTGTACCTACAAGTCTAGTTAGGGGCTACAGTGGGCATAGAAAACAGACAGTGCTCTAAGGGTTGATCAGGCTATAGAATGTTTTATAAAATATTTTAATTTTTTTTTTTTTACTGGACACCTATATTTTTTCATTTTAAAGTTGTAATGTTTATGTTTAGCATAACACAAAGAGAACTTGTATTTGTTATATCCTTTTCTTAGGTGACGTGCCTGAAGAGTGAGAAAGTAAACCTGAAATTCCTGACAGACTTTCTCCTTTACACAGCTTTTTCTTCCTATGTATTCTATAATGCAATGCCTGTTCTGAGACCAAATCCATTAAATATTTTTTTTCAAAAAATAACCAAAGATCAAACCCCTGAGATCATTACACATCCTGTGATGCCTGGGTTCCATCCCAGAGCATCTCTAAGTAATGGACATCAGAGTTCTTGAAAAGGGTTATTTGCCATAAATGATTGGCAGTTTGACCTTTCACTTCAAAATTGCTTGTCACTTCTTACCATAAATCCATGAACATCACTCTCCACGTCATTTCAGTCTCTCATTATGACTAGTGGGTGGCATACCTGTAAACTGCTTTCTGTACTCTGGGTTTCCATTCCATTCCATTCCATTCCATTCCATTCCATTCCATTCCATTCCATTCACTCTGAGGTATATAATAATAATGAGGCTAACACATTTCTGAACCAGTTGTGGAGTTGGAGCTTAAAAAAATACTCTCAGTCTTTTTTCCTCCTTAGAATCTTATTTTAATCCAAGTTTTGGTGACTCAGACATTCAGTTCAAAATATTTTAGTGAACTATGACTTTTACCCCCTAATTTAAACAGGAACTTTCTTGGCGGTGATTGAAACTTGAATTGCCCTTATTAAGAAAGTGTTATTCTTTCCAATAACAAAATTATAAAGAGAAGTGAACATTATTTCACATCATTTCACTGCATTCTGAGGCATTGGGTGTGAAGTCCTCTGTGTTTTCCCAGTGTAAATGCTGCATGTTGAATTGTATCTTTCAATCTGCACTGAAGCAAGAAGAGAAATATTCAAATCTGACCATTAGGATTGTTGTCCTTTTCACTATTTTGTGCAACATAAAAATTAAAGTGATGCCCTGGCTTCCTCCCACTACAGCAGTCCCCAGTTAATCAGTGGCTGGTCAATCTGATTATGAAATGTGGTTAAAAGCTCCTATTTGGGAAGACATCTGGTCGATTAAAACTTCTATACTGAGGATAAGCAGTTCCCCGATACCTTAGCTTTGGGCTGTTGAGAAAAGTGTGTGATGTTAGTGTCACCAAATTTCAGTCTTCTACTTCTTTGTTTGCTGATTTAAATTACACCTCAAATGGAAAGCATGCACTATGTTATTATTCTTATTCTTGTCATTGTTGTTGTGAAATTTGAAGGAAAAATATCTACTTCTGTTCACAAGGTTTTTGTGCTCTTGAACTTCTGGAATAAAATAATTCTGGAAAAAAACCACCAACACCAACAAAGCCCCAAGAAAAGAAGATGTAGCATAATATAATACATTTGTTCCAACCCCTAAGTAAAACTCAACTGAATGGCACAGGACAGCCAGTGCATTGATCTTTCTGGTCTCCACTTAAAGAGGGGGAAATATTCCAGAGCTATTGACTTTAAACTACTTGCAGCTGCAGAGGCTCTGTGTGCCATGCAGTAAATGCCAAGGTTATCACATAAACAGAATTTGATACTCAAGGTGATGGTTTTTCAGAGACATTTGGATTGTGCAGTATAACCTTGTTTACACTGATATCCTTGAAAAAGTGCTCACAGAATATTTGTTCATCCAAGTGACTTAACTCAGATGCATGTGCATCCCAGCTGTGGTATCTGACACCAAAGAAACCGGAAAAATACAGATCAATGTGTAATAAAGAAACGCCTGTAGGATACAGAATTCCATGAACCCATGATTTTTTTTTTAATCTTGAGTAGTAAAGAGTGAATTTATTATAAAAAACAGATCTCTTTAAAAAAAATCATTAAGCCACCTGTGGGAAAAAGAGTGATACAGTTTTCATTTAAAATTTTATATATTGATAAATAAAATAAGTTGTATGAAAGTCTTTTGGACACATTCCACATTAGACACGTAGCCAGTGGTGATTTTCTTGAGATCTGAGTCTTTTCATGGAACCAGTGTTTCATATCTAATGTTAGGAGCTGACTTAAAAGGGTTAGTTTTGTAATGAGTACATTTAGTACTTATTTTCTTGCTAGAAACATCAACGATACCCGAGTATTTTACTCATGCATGAGGGAATGAGTCAAAAATGAACTGAAAATCATTCCAATATCTGCTAACATCTATTTCCCTATGTAATAACTTCATAGGCATTAGAAAGATAACGTTTTAAATCACATTTCCTCACAAACTGTGGTGCTATAAGATTTTATAACACGGTGTATGTCACACGGTCATTTCTATTACTTACATCATTAAATACATTGCACTCTGGATTGAAACACCATTTTGTAGCAAATCTTTTAGATTATGGTTTTAAAATTAGTTCACTTAAGGTCTTTAGTCAGGACAATATGTTTTATTTTTTTACTTTAATCTGGTGAGGAATGAAAATGCAGTTTTGAATGTAAAAAATCCCCTGGAAATGGAGAGAAGGCAAGGGGACAGCATTCACAGAGTAAAAGTGGCTGTGTCCTGAGGAGTGGTGTTCACAGGAGAAAGTAATAAGGATGATTCCATCTTGAAGGTAATATTTCTGAGGGACATCAGACACAGGGATGGGCATCTGTGTCAGGACAGCTCCTGACCGAGAACACTCACCTGCTAATCTGTGTTCTGTCTCTATAGTGGTTTGGAATCAAGTCGACATCAATGAAATGGCAAATTCATGGAAAGAATTAAAGGTCACAGCATAAGGACTCCAAGAGGCCACACAGCTACGGCAAGGATGAGACTGGATTGAAGTGGAAGTTGCTGTGTCTCAATTTGCAGAACAGGATCAAGATTTGGTCTCTGGCCCTGAGAGCCAATTGCAAAGCATGGGTCAAAAAGAGGATAAACCTCATTTTCCACAGCTCCATCCCCCTTCTGGGAGCAATTTCTTCCCAAGCTGCCTCCTAACTGTGCCCAGTCATGGACTAAGAATGAAAGAATCCTCTCTGGATTCTTCAAGGATCAAAAAAGCAGGGCTCATCCCCTTCCCAGAGAGTTCTATCTGCCTTGTCTGCTCTGTGCTGTTATCAGAGTACAAAGGATCTATACTTGCTGTTTTACTCTATATGGGTGTAAATGTTTACTCCTCATTTCTACAGGTAATGTAAAGGTAATGTATTGCTACAGCCTCCAATCAAGCAGAACAGAAGAACTGAGTCCCTTATGTATAGGGAGATTTGTTGTTCCCAGCATAGGTCACACAGACTTGCATTGCTTTGCAAACTCTTTGATGCCTTGTGATTAAGAAAACACAGAAAATAAAAGGGAAGGACAGAAATATCTGTCCTTCCAGATATCAGAAATAGCTATTTGTGGTGATTCAAAAAGGCTGTGGAAAGTCTTCTTGAATAAGTGATCATCTAACATTGCCAAAAAAATTATTCACTCCTATCTTTTGAAGGCATATTTTTTAGATTATATGAACTCAAAATATTACCTTATTTTTAGGACCTTCACATTGTTATAATTTTCCTGTATAATTTTGCCTCTGTTCTACTTTCTATGTTCTCCTTATTTTCCCATGTTCCTGAATAAATTTGTCTGTCTGTGTTTTCTCCTAGTTTTCATTTTCAGAGCCTGTCCTACATGGGTCACAAAACTCAGACATATAATCCTTTGCTATCTGAGCAAGGTCAAAATTAAGCAACATAATTTTTTTTGTGATTAGAATTAGTTTCCATTGCTTCAGCCAGACCTCTTAAGGGCAATCAAAACCATTAAAACAAATTGATGCAAAATTAATACTATGGAAAAGGATTTTTTTTTTTAAGTCACCAAAGTCTTTACTTTGAAACTCCCTGCTGCCTTCTATCAACCTTTTGCATCCTTCTCCTGAATTTAGAGTATCTGTAAAGAGTCAGCTATGATATTCCTTAATTCACTGATACACAGGGGGTTGACTTAGTTCTATACTTGTTAAATAGTTATTTTCTCTGTCCAAGGAAATAAGTGAGACTCATTTCTCTCTTGGAGTGAAAATAGTGCACAAGAGTATCAGAATAAGATCCCCCTAGAAGTACTAAATCCCAAATTGCTTCCCTTAATTGAGGACAACAATTTGAAAGCATTCCTCAATGCCTATCATTTTCTTAACACAGATCTTCTGATCCCTTTTGACCAAGTAACATGCAGGGCTCTAAACAAACAGAAGACTTGGCAGTGAGAGGGACACTGCTGTGAAGTGCTGTATCACCCCTGAGTTTGCTGCCTTCTTTCAGCCTCTGCATTTTCTCTTGTTGCTATTTCCCACTGTGCCATATTTTGTCTTTAAACATTATTACATTAATCCTGCTATTTACATGCCGGTACAGTCGTGTCAAGTCCTGTTGAATCCCATGGGACCACACATCTCATGTTTACTGATGGAAATTTTGAGTAAAAACCATATGGGACAACCACGAGGAAGGAATCCTGGCTCCAGTGACAGTGAGAAAAAATTATGATGGGAATTTAACCATTGCATTTAATGGAGTCTAAGTCTCTTCTCACCAGGTAACAAGGATGATCTCAGGATTGTATACAGAGATGCATAAACACCAGGATTTGCTGGACGACACCCAAATGTAAAGCAGCTTGACAGAAAAGGACCTGGTTAACACCAAGCTGGACATGAGCCAGCAAAGTGCCCTTGCTGTAAAGGAGGTGAATGGAATCCTCTGCTGCATCAGACCAAGTGTTGCCAGGAGCCCAAGGGAGGTGTCTCTCCCCTTTGTTCAGAGCTGGTGAGGCCACACGAGGAGAGCACTATGTGAGGCTGAAAGGACCACGTGCAACGTGCTACACCTGGGTCAGGGCAACCCCTGGTATCAATGCAGGCCAGGGGTTGAACAGATCAGAGCAGCCCTGCCCAGAAGGACAAGAGGCTGGACACAAGCTGACAATATTCACTTGCAGCCTCAAAAACCAAACATGTCCAGGGCTGCATCCAAAGCACTGTGGGCAACAGGTCAAGGGGAGGGGATTCTGCCCCTCTACTCTTGCTCTGGTGAGACACCACATGCAGTGCTGCATCCAGCTCTGGGGTCCCCAGCAGAGAAAGACCTCTTAGAGTGAGTCCAGAGAAGGCCACCAAAATTATTAGAAGTTTGGAGAACCTGTCCTTTGAGGAAAGACTAAAGGAATTGGGATTATTCAGACTGGATAAGAGAAGGCTTAAGGTGACCTAATTGCAGCCCTTCAGTACCTGAAGGGAACCTACAAGAAAGATGGGGAGGGACTTTTTACCAGGGCTTGAAATGACAGGACCAGGGACAATGCTTCAGACTGGAATAAAGGAGGTTTACATTAAATAATAGGAAGAAATTTTTTATTGTGAGGGTGGTGAGGATCAGGACACCCAGAGAAGCTGTGGATACCTCATTCTTGGAAGTGCTTAAGGCCAGACTGGCTGGGGCTTGGAACAATCTGTTCTAGTGGAAGTTGTACCTGCCCATGGAATGAAGTTTGGAAGTTTGGAAGTGTGAAAGGAAGTTCAGAAGCTTGGAAGGAAGCAAGGAAGTTCGGAAGGGAAAGGGGAAGGGAAAGGGGAAGGGGAAGGGGAAGGGGAAGGGGAAGGGAAAGGGAAAAAGGGAAAGGGAAGGAAAGGGAAAGGGAAAAGGAAAGGGAAAAGGGAAAGGGAAAGGGAAAGGGAAAGGGAAAGGGAAAGGGAAAGGGAAAGGGAAAGGGAAAAGGGAAGGAAAGGGAAAGGGAAAGAGAAAGGGAAAGGGAAAGAGAAAGGGAAAGGGAAAAGGAAAGGGAAAAGGAAAGGGAAAAAAGGGGAAAGGGGAAAGGGGAAAGGGGAAAGGGGAAAGGGAAAGGGAAAGGGAAAGGGAAAGGGAAAGGGAAAGGGAAAGGGAAAGGGAAAGGAAAGGAAAAGAGTATTTTTAGATCAGAGACCTCCATCATGGCAGCTGCCAGTACCTTTTGACAAAAAAAAAAAAGATAAAATGTTGACATCTGACATCTAGACAGTCAGACAGGCAGCTGCAGTATCCAAACACAATTTTGAGCTGATGTGACACTTGCAGATAGGGGCATCAACAATTATTTGTGAGTTGATTCATAGTCACTGAAACTATGACTGTGCTAGAGATCTGTTGACACAAAGAGATCTTTTTCCCCCTGTTACAAAGCAGTCAGTTTTCTTTTCAGATTAATGCATTATCCTAAACTTCTTTAGTCAGCAGGACCAGAATATTCAGTAGATATGTTTAATGTACTAGGAGGATATATTCTGCCAGAGTGAGAGCCCGAGAGAAACAAGGCTGACACCACTCCATGTGCCCAGGTCCAACCAGGAGCGAGTCTGATTGTTCATTCCCATGGGCACAAGTGAAAAGAGCACACCTGGACACCTTCTATGCACCGATGTACCTGGCTGACTAACAGGCCACACACACACAGAGCAGCCACACGAACACACAGCACCAAGCCCTCATCCTGCTCTTCTCTCTGGATGAGCAGGATGGAGGCCCACTATATGATAATTTAGAGATCTAAATCCATACAAGGTGGATCACTCCAGCAGCAGAGCTCAGATGCTCACCTTTCCCAGTGGCTGCCCCTGGGCCCCAGCCTATCGTCTTGCTGAAACCTGGATGTACAAAAAACATCAAGGAGAGTGGCTGGACAGGGTACCCCTTCATCTGAGTCCCTAAATTGTGCTCCCACCTGTGATTGTGCAGATGGGACTTTGGTGGACTGATGGCTCCTGGAATGGCTCTGGCAAAAGGTATGACACGGTCTGCCTGTAGTGAGGTGGGGGTTGGCCCCTTATCCCAGGTAACAAGTGACAGGACAAGAGGAAACAGCCTCAAGTAACATCAGCAGAGGCTTAGATAAGATATTAGGAAAATGTTTATTATTGGAAGGGTTGGAAAGCATTGGAAGAGATTGGCCAGGGAAGTGGCAAGGTCACTGTCCCTGGAAGTGTTCAAAAACCTTGTGGATCTGTCACTTGAGGACATGGTTTAATGGTGAACGTGGTGGTGGTGCTGGGTTGAGAGTTGGACTCAATGATCTAAAATATCTTTTCCAGCCTTAATAATTCTATGATCCTGTGATATTTAGTCTCTGTCCTGCATGTCCTGGATTTCATTAAGATGAGGTGATCTCATTTTTCATACCATATCTATAAGGCTATCATATGACTTATATGTACGCCATAATTCATACAGACATGGTTTTTATAGTGGGCATGAGGAGCATGCAGGAAGAAAGGTTTTTAAAGGGCAGTGATATCTTAATATAAAGAAGTCACAGAATATTTTCTTCTATAGCTGTAATTCAACATTTTTATGGGTCTTTTTTCCCCTGCTCTTTGTAGCATACTTTTTTCTTTGCAAAAATATATGACAGGCTTTACTTGAGGAATAAGATATGCCAGGGGCAGGCATCACTACTAGAAAGAGCATCATTTTGGAAATTCGAATATATTAGACAAGCCAAAGTAGTCAAAGAGGAAAATATACAGAGATGGAATGGGGAGAGAGTTTTGGGATGCAGTGTGGGAGATGGCCTTAGAAGTATTAAGGGAAGAGAAAAGTAGGACACTCTCACAGCCGTGCGCCAGCTCATCTTCTCTTCGATTAATCACTAACACCTTGGCATGAGTCTCACAATCAGGCTTCTCTTGTCTTGAGATCTCCTACAGTCTCCTGTTACTACTCACTTCTTTTTCAGCTCACACTTTCCTTCCAGCATGTTTTATGAGTCACAGATCTGATTGAAACAGCAACTGGATGTGAGGAGGGAGAGCTGGGCAGTGGAGCTATAGAAATTATGGGTTTATCTCTAGTTCAACTCAAGAAATTAAGGGCACATAAGATGATCATAAACAACTTGTAGGACTTGGCAGATGTCGTAGCTGCCCTCATCCAGCTTGCTGCCTGTCGGATCAGACAGGACAGCTCAGAAACAATAAGGAACAGGGATGGTTCAGTTCTCCTTAAGGAAGAGCACCCCCTTCAGTTGTTCTATTTGCATCCCCACTTCATTTTTCTCTATCTTCAGCAGATCTCATTCTTCCTGCACCAGTTTCAGAAACTGTCCTTTACCTCAACTGACACTTAAGAAAAATTCGGCACTATAAACTATAAGTAATTTCATAATCTTATTGAAGCGCTGATCTTTTTTTTTTTTCAATTTACTCCCTAAAAAGCACTTGGCTATGTATATATAGAAATAAATTAAAGGAAAAAAAATAATATTCTTCAATAAATACTCTCTGAGCCAGCTGGATGATTTGTATTGACTAAGTATGCTTAGCATTCTTGATAGAATATATATTTTAAAAAAGAGAATAAAAATAAAGTAACTGGCATGAAGCACTTAATCCTCTATTACTTTCCAATTTTCTAAGGCTGGTGTGAGATTAAATATGAGAAATACAATAGTCTGGATTTTTTTTTATATAGATGGGGAAGGTTTCCTGCCCATTGCAGTGGGATTGGAACTAGGGGATATCAACAATCACTTCCAAACCCAAATCCTTCTACAATTCTATTTTTCTATGTATTTATGATCTCACCAAACATTGCTCTTCATTAAACAAATAAACACGGTGGGTGTTTGCTGTAGTTTTGTGTTTGTTTATGTTCCATATAAATTAAAGACCATTTTGACAGGATCTTCTAGTCTTCTGGCAGTCATATACTCTTGATTAATCACATGTAGTATCCAAAGAGCGTGTGGGATGAAGTAATTTCATACCAATCACTACCTATTATTTAAGAATACTTTGACATGCTGCCTTATCTGCCCCATCAGAGACCTCAGGGTGAGAAAGTCCATTCTGATATGTGTTGCAAGATCTGGTGAAAATCACTGGCACGTAGAACATGACCACAGAGGTAAAATATTAGCAGAGAAGGTTGCATTTCCTTTTTATTACAAGCAGGGGGGACTGATAAAGCTATAGCAGTAAAACATCTGGTTTTGAATTAATAACCATTCCTTCTTTCATGACGAATAACCATTCCTTCTTTCCGTGTGAAGGATTGCCCTCTTGTGAAAATCAGGTGCAGGATTCAGATTTACCTGTTCATCTCACTGCTGGAAGAATTCTTGGCCTAAACCTGAGGTCCTTTGTAATCTACAAAAGGCTCTGATGTCCAGGCATAACCACACACACTGCAGTCCTCACAATTGCTTGTCCCATTCTGCTGGCCTCATTATCATGCAAATACAAAAGCCTTGGGTTCCTATAATGTCTCTTTCATCCAACAGGGAGGGATTTACAAGCCTTCTAATCTTCTGGTAAAATAACTTTCCTGCCCTCCCTCTCCCACCATTTCATAAGCCTCCTATTTGCTGAAAATATTAAATATATTTGGGTCAAATGGTATAAGATCTCTTCATTTCACCCCTTAACTGATGATTTTCTCCTTGAGTAGCTCCCACTTCATGATTACAGAAACAGAATAACAGAATCACAGAATCACAGAATCACAGATTCACAGATTCACAGATTCACAGATCCACAGAATGGGTAAGACTGGAAGGGACCACACTGTGATCATCTAAATTCAAGATGTTTGGACATCATATTTCACCTATTTCATATAGTTCAGCAGGGACATCATATTTCACCTATTTTTCATATTTCACCCAGGGAAGTGGTCTGATATACAGAAAAAAAAAAGATAGGACAAGGTGAAATTAGCTCACATGCAAATGAGTGGTAACAGGCAATGAAAGTGAAAAGAATGAAAGAAAAAAGGGATGTGGTTGGGTTGCCACTCAGGACAGCTCCCAGAGTAATGTAAGTATACCCATTTCAAGCCATTTCAGGGCTGGATGCTATTGAACAATCAATAAATGCACATTTTCATTGAGGTGGCCCTTCAGAAAAAAACTGAAAGCAATCAGTGAAGTGGGTGAGGTTTGATTTGGCAGCACGCCACGCAAAACTCCACAGAGCAGGCACCACAGGTGTTGGCAGGCCTAAAGGAGATGGCCAGGTAGGACTTCAAGGACTTCACTGAGCTTCCACCTCAGCTTAAGAAAGCACAGGAGAAAGGGAGTGAATTAGATCTGATGTAGCCAACTAATACCTCTCACTTGGTACTAGTAACATGGTGTGCCTTCCTTTCTTCAATGAGGAGATAGTGGTGCCTTTCCGTTCCCAGCAACGAGCCGATCCATCTGAATGGACAGTGGTTTTATGCATATATATATATATATATATATACACATATATATACACACACACACACACACATATATATATATACATATATATATATACATATGTTTTATGTTGTAGTTGGAGAAGGCAAGAATAATTTTCTGAGGAAATATTTTTTGACTTCGTGTATATATTCCATTATAGTAATTTGTTGACTTCATGGGTATGCCCCAAGTATTAAGCATGGGAACATGCATTACTAATTTTCACCATTAAAAACTTCAAATTAAAGGTTTCCTTGATTACTGGCTATATTTTTTTGTCAAATCCTAAATGAGCTATTAACCTCTCAGCTTTCATAAGAGTTGTTGGAATTGATAGGATCTGGTTTGCCACCCATAGATCATGTGCAATTTGTATCAAAAAGGAAGATATTTAAGGAGAGCTGGAGTGGAACTACTGGACACTAGTGATGTGTCTGGCATTTTGCAATCCTGCCATTGGCTAAACCTTCTGACAATGTATCAAAAGTTTAATCATATTAAAGCAGAATGCAGAAAATGTCAGGAAATACTGATATGGCTTAGCTGACAAATGGCAGACAGCTGGGGAAAGGGAGAGGGGATTTCATTTTTCAGTGGTTGGCCATCATTGTATAAACAAGAAATTCTCACAAAATTTGCCCTCGTCCCCTGTAATAGATCAAATATATGGACTATGAGTTCTGCAGATAAAACAGATATCAGGATGCAGAATCTGATAATTTAGTTTTCTGCTTAGAATCGTAGAACAATAGAATGGTTTGGGTTTAAGGAGACCTTAAATATCCAGTTCCAACTCCCTGCCCTGGGAAGAGACACCTTCCACCAGACCAGGTTGCTCCAAGCCCCATCCAACCTGGTCTTGAACATTTCCACAGATGGGGCAGCCACAGCTTTTCAGGGCTTCACCACTCTGAGAGGGAAGAATTTCTTCCTAATATCATCCCTCAGCCTATGTTGATATCTCTGACCCCCGTGTAGCACCTTGCACTTGGTCCTGTTAAAATTCATGAGATTCTCATGGGAATTCTTCACACACAAACTGACTTCTGAGAAGCCAATCTAATTGCAAAGGAAGTGCCCATTATTAAGAAACACAAATTGCAAAATTTCCTGGGGAAGGGTTTTCTTTCCTTCTGTTCTCTTGTCTCATGGAGAATTAAAAAATTAAGAGTGAAAGAAATGCAAAAAGACTCAGCACACATTCTTGTGGATGGATTTTGGAAATGTTTGTTTTTTAATTCAACTCAGTACAGTTGAAAGTCAGTAAAATAAATGCTTTTCAGGGTATACTTAGACCTGTCCTGCCAAATAACCACTGCTAGGACTGACGATAGAAAAAGTGTTGCACTTAATCACATCCAGCTGGTACCTTGCCTCCAGTTGTCTCTGGTGTTGTATGTTCCTTAAACATGCTATTTTGAAGAAACAGTTAATGCCATTTAAAACAGATATTGTACTTAGGAATGTATGTGAAATAAAATATGGTATTGCCCAGAGAAGCTGTGGATGCCCCATCCCTGGTAGTGTTCAAGGTCAGGCTGGATGGGGCTTTGAGCAGCCTGGTCTAGACGAAGGTGTCCCTGCTTATGCCAGGGGGTTGGAACTGGAGGGTCTTTAAGGTCCCTTCCAACACAAACCACTCTATGATTCTGTGATTTTTTGATAATAGGTGAGATGGACCTGTTTAAAAGATGTAGCAGTTTCAGGGAGAAATTCTTAACATTGAGGCTGTATGAGGACCTAGCAGTGACATCCTACTATTTCTGGTAAAAAATGTCAATGATGAAATGTTTGACAAATGTGTAAATCCAAGATGGATCACTTGGAAAAAGAATGAAGCCATACACCATGTTGCGGACCACTTGCAACTTTGCAAGCTGATGAACAAGGTCTTGGAATGAGGTATTAGAAACAACTTGTAAATTATGGAAGTAGCTAGCTGAATCAAGATTTCAAATTGCTGTTGTAGCAAAGGGGACTTATTTGAACCCAGAGTACATTAACTGAAAAACATCAAGTAAGAGTAGAGAAATAGTGGTGAGATTGTTCTGGAATTGATTTAATGTCTACATATTTAAAAAATGGTTAGTCACAACAGGCTTAAAAATAACTTTGAAATTTCATGGTATTTAGGAAACTTGAGTTACAGGCAAATACTTTGAAAGCCTGAACTCTACATTTCACCCATGAACACCTGACAATTAAGTGAATATTTCCAAATTTAAATAAATGGGTGGGTGGATAAGCTGGATCTGAAATTAATTGATCTAAAAGCAAGACACTTTATTTTTACCAGGGATCATGTTGGGGCAAGGAGGATTCCCCTGACTTGAAACCTTTAAATCAAGATTGGGTTTTTATTTCCATTTTAAATATACATTTTATTTTAACTAGACATTATAGACTCGGAGGAGAAATTTCTATTTCATGTCATCTATGCTATTCAAAGATGAAAATGGAAGGTCACCTCACCACAGTTCATTCTTGACTTAATATATAGACCTGCATGAAATAAGGGGCCAGTGAGTAGCTGGATTTTGGCCAGCTGATGCAATTCTGTTCAGTGTCAGTGCCCCAGACTCTTGCTGCTCTCTGGCAAGCTGGTTACACCACCTCACTCTTTGGAAACTGCAGTTCCAGCAATTCCTCATTTCTATCACCTGGGTAAAAACTGTGCCTGAAATAGCAGAATAGGTGCAAGGAAAGCTTATTAATGTATTTTTGAATGCTGTGGGATGCATCTGCAGAGTTTCCCACACCACCATCATGGCAAAAATGTGCAGTCATTTTATATCAGTGATAAATGTACTCATGGCAATTATTAATTACCATCCTTAGACTTTATCTAGTCCTCGTGGCCAGGTGAGCACCCTAATCCCAGATTTAACTGCAGGCTCCAGACACCTTTTTTCTTCCAAACACTACATCCACATAAATCCTCTGTGCCTTGGTTTCCACTAGGAGGGAAACCCAAATAACTGTCCATAAAAAGGACCAGTGACAGGAAAGGAGGAAAAAAATCTCATCAAGGAAAGAAACTCTAAAAGTCCAACTTCATAAAAGATTCTATGATTACAAATCTCAATAAAGACTACACTGCCTCCACTTACCTTGCACCGTATTATTCTTTTGTGGCTTAAAAAAATTTTGGGAAAACTAGACTCTTCTTATCAAAGCTGGGAATTTTTTCCCCCTCCAGTGCAAGAAAGAGTACCTGAGAAAGGAATTTCCAGCTTACAGAAACTCCTTATAATATAATTATAGTAAGTGCTGGAGGGATTCCTGGAATAGGAAAATCTGTCTGTATGAATGTTTTGGCACGCATAGAAAGGATAATGCAGATATTATCCTCAAACCCCCATTTATTTGAATAATATAGATTGTACACTATCCAATTTGGTGACCCTCAGTCTCCCACTCAAGCTGTTGCTGTCATTCACTCAGAAAGCCATTTGGCACTAATGACACAACTTAAATTTAGACCCATTTTTCAAAGACAGCATGGGCCCCCTCATTGGTGAATAATTTTGGGATAAATTTGGGAGTCAGAGTTCCTCTGAGGTCACTGAAATGCAGATTGTTCTTGATGCTGTCACAGAATTTGTTAAAAATTTGTTCATATTTTTGAGAAAAAATATCTATATTTCAAGTATTTTACCGAGTTCTTAAAAAGAGACATTTGGGAAAAAACTAAAAAGCCAATCAATAAAAATCAACCAGCAAACAGTACCAAACCCTGAAATGAGGAATGGTTGGTTATGTTCAATTATTTGCATTAAAAAGTTGTATTTAAACATCCTCACACAGAACATCATGTATTGAAGGGAAGAAAAAGTTGACCACAAAAACTCTCTTGATATTTTCATATTGTTTGAATTAAGAAATTATAAATTCTTCTATGAACCTCTCTGAAATAACAAAATTAGTGCAAGGGACCAGAAGCTGAACATAAGACGAGGTATCAAATATTTGGCACACACACTGAGTATGCTAGGAATAGTCAAAATCACAAAATTTTAAAATCACCATGAAGAGATGTAGTTCATTACCAGACCATTTCACAAATTCAGCCACCTGAACAAGGTTTCATGTGGCAGCTGCTGCTCCAAACAGAAGCAACAATTAATATGGAAAGCACCTGTTACAACACTGGTGCCTTATGGAGCATCAATAGAGAATTTAAAACAAAAGACTTAAATCTCTCCTGTCTAATTTAGGACCTAAATGTTTTGCTTTTCCATTAAGGTAATTGCTGTTGTCTTTTATTCTAGGAAAACACAGCAGAAAAAGACATTTATTATATACGGCAAAATTTGCCCCTTACAAAGCAATAATGATGGAAATTTATAGGTGACAAAAGAAAAATGTCCTGTATATCATTTAAAGCCATGAAAGCTGTTATATAGTGAGGAATAAATCTACGTCTCCAAAGTCTTGGCCCCATGCTTTGACCACGTGAAAAAATGCTTCTAAGGTGAAAGTCTAAAGCTACAAAGAATATTATGAGGTCCATAAAAGTATTCAAAGAATGAAATAATGTGAACCACCCTGCAAATATCCTTATGGAAAACACTCAGTAATATGAATTCTTTCTGAGACACTTCACTGTTAGGTACTCAACAAGATGCAGCCAGGGATTATAGAACTGTCACTCTCCATTTTCCATATGCTGCCTGAAGATTAGGATGATGAACACATTTTGCAGCAAGGTATAAATGAGGATGGAAAAACAACAAGCTTTGGCTTTATCTGATATAAACCAATACAAACCTTTTGGAACCAGAGGTTTAAAACTGGCTACCACTTGCTGTAGATATATTTTCCATCTAAATTTAATTTTCTTCTTACATGCACTTTTACTTCCATAGTTGAGAGCATCTCATGAGCACAATGATGTGAAATTTATTAGAGCAGACAACACATGATACAAATATTTGCAGTAAATAACCAGATAACTTACTCATTACTCACTGGGAACAAGTTACAGATATTTTAATTTCTTCCTGTAAAGAATATGTTCTGACTTGTTATAAAGAGTGGAAAGCAATATGACATGTTAAACATCTCATAAAAGTTATAATTGTTCAAAATAAGACTTTGAGAAAAGCTATGAAGAATGTCTTGAAAATGAACAATATTGGTTTAAATACATTAATGGTAAGTTTAATTTCTACCTACTTTGTGGTTTTGTTTTTTTGGGTTTTTTTTGTAATCTTAAGGGATTCACAATCTGTTCTGTTGATTTTCATCCTGTTACAGAGAAAAGACATTTATTATCTCACCGATAAAATGAGAGATTATTCTTTATTATTGGCCATGCATGAATATATTTGGAAAGGAAATTAGATATTTTCTAGCTGTCACAGCTGTGAGGTTCTAAAAAGCTTTTCAGCAGGATAGTTGAAAATAAAAAGCTCTCTTGAATCCTAAAACAAGTATTTATCAATGAAGTGAAGGGATTGAATATTGTGATTCTCTGTGATAGCATTGAGATTGGTTTTGGTAATCCAGGAGTTTCTTTTTGGTCTCTGTTCTGGTTAAGTAATCTAAATAATTTTGAAACATTTCTAGAAGCCATAGAAACTATTTTCCTTACATATATTTTTTTTATAACTGACAAAATGCAAAAAAATATTCTCTCTATATTAAATGCAACCTGTATATTTTAATATTGTTAGGTAATGTTATTTTTTAATCCCTTCCAAAGAATTTAATAACTAATTTATTAGTTACTGACACATTTTCTTTATTTCTGGAGATGATTAATTTGCTCTTCCCTCGAATATAAGTTCTAGAAGTTCAGGATGCATTTGTATCTCTATGTTACTATTCCTTCAGTACAAGGTATTGGGAAAGGAAAAGTGTGTTCAGTAAAGCAATAGAAATCTATAAAATCTAATTAAAATGTACAAATTTTCTAAGGAAACAGTTTTATATATTTTCCTGGATTTTTTTTCTATTGGTCAGAACTAAAAGGATGATTAGAATTTCTGACTCTTGAATAAACATGAAGTAAAACCTCTTCAAGCTGCTTAGATATTTTATAAGTGATTAGGAGGTCATTGAACAGATACATTTAAAGGCTTTTTATTCCAGTCTCTTGTGCTGCTAAAAATTGCTGAACCTAGTGAAATCTATTTTAGCTGGATTCAACATATGATACTGGACTAGTATTAAGCATTTTATCACCTCCAGGTCATACATAGCAACGAGGTGACTTTTTAAAGTGGTACTTAAACTCATTAGAAAATCATAGAAAACAAGTAGATTTTTGTCCATCTGCTAAACTATGGAGAGATGTCCCCGTAGTATTCTATACACAACTGTGTTCAAATTTAACTAAAAACTTCCAGCCACTGAAAAAGCCTGCAGCCACTATAGGCAATATTTCCTGTGTGCCCACCGAGTATCTTGATAAAGTCCACTATTAATGTCGCCTCTTATTTTAATCCATTGTTTCTTCTCCTGTCTGTGGTAGATACAAGAACTGATTTATTCCCTCTCTATTTCTTAGGAATGTTTTTAATCACTGAAGATTTTTTTCCCATTTACTTTTATTTACTTAATTCTTTCCTTACAATGGGTTATGAAATTCTGATAACTCTTGTTCTTATTCCTGTTATGTCCAGCCAGCTCACATTTCTCTTCAACAGTGACATCTCAATCTAGACAGAATTCTGGACAGAAGACAGAGGAATTCTGTCCATGTGGGACAGAGGATTTTTTTCAAGATACCACATCTTCTTGTATGTGTCCACATACTTTTGCTTTTCTCTTGTGATATAGTTCACATCTTTTGGACCCTGTTGCATCCCAGGTTTGGGTTCACATAATAGGTTTTTTCTTTGTTAGTTTTTCAGTTCCTTGTACCCTCGTGCATCCCCCGGGTTTTCCCCTACTCCTGTGGTTTCCGTGCCCGTCTCCCCGTTCTCACGGTCCCACTCACCCCAAAGTCTCGTGTCCGCCCCTGCCGTGTTCCCATTGGTCACTGTAGTACACATCATCACCGCGATGTCTGTACCCATTGGGCGGGAGGGCTCCCCGTCCGCCCTGTCCCTTCCCTATTTGATCCCACTCCTCGGCATGCTCGAGGCCATTTGCGTCCGTGCGAAGCTGGGAGCGGCTGCAGCCTTTCCATCGCAGCTCTCGCAGCCAATAAAGCATCCAGCCGCCACGCGGACGGATTTGGACAAATTCCCTGCCTCTTTGTTTCTTCCCTCGCGCCGACGGCAAAGCGCGGCCAGCAGCCCACCCCGGAGCGCGACAGCAAAAGCGCCCGGAAACTGCGGCGAGCCCCGGCCCCGACGAAAAGCTGAGAAGCCCAAGCCGGGCATTCGGGAGCTGACCGGGGCAGACAAAAGTAAAGAGCAGCCACAGACCCCAGGATTCAGTAGTCACAACTAAATATATCATTAAACTTTTTTTAAAATAAAAGAAGAAAATCAGTAAAATATATAAAATGTCCAACAAATCACTATTTCAATATTTGACTGTTTTGATATTTTGGAACATAATTTCTCTGAAGCAAATTTTCTTGGGGCAAATTGAATTCCAACCTATTTCTCATTCCCAAATTTCATGGGGGAAATCTTTATGTTCACATATTTTTGGATATGATGTGCAGAACAGAATCCAATACTCTGATGAGTTTAAGCAGATGTCTCAACGTCTGAGACACTAGGAAATAAGCACATTCCACCTTGTCACTCTCTGCAGTCACAAAGAGCTGCAAAAGCACTAAAATGGCCTAGAGACATAAAAACACATGACCCAAGTTTGTTATGAAGTAATCATTAATACATTCATATATTCATCTGAATATTTTAGGGATATTTTTAGCATATGATCAGTGATCTGGTATTCAGAGTCTGACTCTTGTTTTGAGACATGGTTCTGCCACCCTCATATCCCTAACTGTGTTTTTGTATCTAATTGTCGTTTTCTCCCAAGGAAACTGCTGCATGAACACAGGACCTGGCAGCATAACAGCTCAGGTTGGGAAACTTGATGGCAGGAAAAACACAGTTGAAGAAAAAACAGCTCCAAATTTTATGTGTACAACAGATATAGGATAACTAAACTCATATGTGTACCAGAATGTTTACATTAATTATAGTAAAATATTTTCTTTTGCAAGTGTTAAAATAGTCTTTTCTCTGGGCTCTGAGTAGTTGCTTAGTGTTATATTTAAATAGGAATTTTAACTCTCCCACTGAGCAACATCATTAAGAAAAAATGTTAATAACTTGTTCACTGGCCAGTGATTTTCCCCAGAAATAGGTCAAATATTTCAGCATACGATGAAGGAAAATCAAAACCTTTAGAGGAAGCCATTGATTTCTATTTGTACCACCCTCACTATGTAAATGTACACAGATTGTGTCATGGATATATATGATATGTTTAGTTATTAAATGTATTCTCTGTTTTACACGTGTAAATGCTCTGATAAAAAAAATACGTAAAAGATTTGTGCCAGTGAGCTTTGGGATGGATGTTGCATTTATACAACCTAGGTAAATAATGGAAGGGAATTTTTTTCTTCTTTTTTTTTTTTCTCTTCTATAACAAAATAAAATGTCATATCATTAATCCTTCTATTCCTTAAATGGCTTTGGTCTCTGGGTAAAATTTAAATCTTTACCCAGAAAGTAGAGATTAAGTATTTTCAATTTAGCTAACAGTGCTGGTAATGATTTCAGACATGTAGAAAAATCTGGCACCCATCACTGGCTGGTTTGAAGAAATAACTAGATAAAAGCTGTTACAGGACAAGTAGGACAGTAAATATAACTTATTGATTACTGTTTCTAGATATTTTTAGATAAAGAATATCACAAGCTACACTGTGAAAAACAATAACATAACTGGATGCATCTGGTTGATGGAGCTCATGAAGTCAGGGCTGTGGCTGAACTTCCTCCACAGATGCGGGAACACTTGACCTGATGGTGGACATTTGGTGGTGAGCCCACCGGGACGTGGCTCTCTCTGACAGGGGGGCAGCTCCCGGTCTCTTCTCACAGAATCCACCCCTGCAGCTCCTCCACTACTGAAACGTCACCCTGCAAACCCAATACACTGTGACAGATTAAAGAGAAGTGACCTTTGACAAACAGATTTATGAGTCAGGTCTGAGAGTGGTGTTATGACTGAATGGCCTTGCATCTAAAACAAGGAGCCCCAAGTTGTAATTCAAAGTCTTGGAATCTCAAAGCAGCAAATAACTCTGCCATGTGCTCTAATCCTGTGGAAACATCCTTAGCAGAGCCTCTGGGCAGCTCTCAGAGTGAAAAGGATAACCATGGAGAACCTTTCTACATAGGATATATTTTATTTAGTAGAAATGGGTAGCTGGAAAGAAAATAGTTATGAATTATAACCAGGGATATAGTTCCCTTGTAGGGTGACCATGTTATAGGAATAGTTTGAGTATCACTTCACAGCACTGGATTGGACAAAATATCCTTCTGGGGTATTTCTAGATCAGGGAAAGGAAATGGGACAGAAAAACAATTTTTTCCATCCTCCACAATTACATTCCACGTGCAAGGATTTTTTGTGAGTCCCAGAGCAAAGGCAGAGGTTTAGGCAGAGTTTGATGTCATAAGAAGGATGAGCTGATAGCTTCCCCACTCCTAATCCATCGCAGTAAGATTGTACAGCAAGGCATCCTTTTTACCCCAGGGTCCTGCCTTCAAAAACAGCCACAAGAGTGAATAAGAAAAATGCTAGGAAATACCAATAACAAGCATGAAAAACCCCATATTGACTTAGCTCTCTTCACAAAGCGGGTTTATTTTCTGTCCTTGGGTATAATGAACGGTCATTTGCTAGTTTTGTTCACAGTCTGCACCACAAAGGTAAGCAGGATGTGTAATACAAATGAAACCTTAATCTGTTGAGCAACCTCACAAGTCAGCCTCTGGATTATATCAGGGTAGCACTTTCACATCCCAGGATTTGTTCTCCATTCAATCAGTTGTTGAATATGGTCCCTAATTTGATTTTTTTTTCAGTTTTTTAAATGCTTTGTCTTTCAGCATTTATGATTCATTCATGACTCTTTTTCTATTCCACTGCTGATAAAAAAACCCAAGTGTCTACCATCAGATATGTGCATTCAGTATTCCTTCAATTTCATCTGCACTTGAAATATGTATATGTCTGGGTAGCAGCAGGTTTACTGGCCTGAGTCACTGGAACAGAAATTGAGAAATAGAGCGAGAACAATGTAAACTTTTTAATTTTTGTCATAAGTCACACCTTAGATGTGTGATTTCTTCCCCTGATTTCAATAATATGATTATGTTTTCATTTCTCACACATGGGCTCAAAATGAAGAAAAAAGATGTTTCATTTTACAAGATGTATCATTTACACCATGCAGACTGCCATTCCTATTTTTTTACATGACTAGAATCTCCTTATCTCCCAGCTCAGTATCACCAAGTGCTGCAGCTCTTATAAGAGGGCTTGGAAACAACAACACTACATGAGACAACAAATTAAATGGAAGATAACAAATGCACTTTGGGGACCTCAGGAACAGCATTGCCCTGCAATGTCACAAGAGGCAATGGGCAGGGGTTGATGCACAGGAAGTTCCACCTGGACATCAGGAATAATTTCTTTCCTATGCAGTGACTGAGCACTGAACAGATTGCCCAGAGAGGCTGTGGAGTCTCCCTCAGGTGATATTCCAGAACTGTCTGGACACAATCTTGTGCCTGTGCTCTGGGATGAGCTTGCTTGATCAGAGAGGATGGACCAGATGACCTACTCTGGTACCTTCCAGCCGGACCCATTCTGGGATTCTGTGAAAAAGAAATATTACATCATGACGTGATTATATAGCAGTCAATGAAACCACAAAAGCAGGAAGAAATCTTACTCTCACTGGGCAGAAGGGTCACAGCCTGGAATGAAAGTAAGTAATGTGTAAACCTGGCTTATGAAGCATTCCATTGTCCTTCAAGCACTTGAAGAGGTTTTGTGTTCATCAGTGGGTGAATTTCACATAGAAAAACAAAGCTGCATTAAATTTACCATGCAACCCATGCAACCCACTGCCTAATTTTGCATTGCTAACTCTTTAAAATATCAAACTTTCTTAAATACAAGTTATTGATTTAAAAAATCTGCCTTTTGAGTGGTTCCACATACAGAAGACAGATATGTTAATATCTCATTCTTCTCAGTATGGAAGTGGTGTATATTTGGGGTTTATGTGACAAACATGACTTCTACTGACTTTCTGCTTAGAGGGTAATCTGGTCTAATAATGGCAGAAGAAAGGTAAGTCATGCAGAGAATAGTAGGAACTCAGATGTGGGGAGAGGGGAGAAGTTTTCATTATAGGAATGGAAAGTGGAAACCATCCAATAATATCATGAGACTGCTCAAAACTAGACTACTTGTCTCTGCTAACTTTGTCAATCTAAAATTTCAGATTGAAGAGAGCTCTAGACAATGATAGATCCCACGCTGAGATATACTTGTGATATGGGAGGGATATATATGATCACTTAGAAGTTCCTCTTTTCTCATTCATTACCGAATCACTGTGATGGCCAGGTAAATAACATTCTTATTCTATACATGCTGCTGAATAGGGATAGTTCTCTACCTCTGAGGCATATTTACACTGACAAACCATCTCAATGCTTAGTAATTTGTACTACGCCTTCTCCGGAAACACTCTTTAGCGTCATAAACTTGTTTTTTTTTCTGTCTCTTTTTTCTCAGGGTTTTTGGTTTTTTCCCAGTTCAAAGAATCATAAATAATGTGACAGCTGTATAGCAGCCCCTCACTGTGGTGTTTTTACACCACAAACCTGACAGTGTGTGTTAAAGCCCTGTGGGCATAGCAGATGGTGGTGTTTGAGGGTGCACATCCTGATGGGTCAGTGTTAGATGCTGTGTTAAGTGTAAAGAGCCAAACCTGCTGCATTACTGACCTTTTGGGTCTTGTTTCTGGTTCCTGATAGATTCTGAACCAACTGAGCAGTGTTTGGGAACATGCTAGCTGGCACGTTATGTTATTTCAAGATAAACACAGTCTAGAACCTGAGCCTATATCTTGGTGCTGTTTTATTTACCAATATACACTCAGTCCCAGGTGGCTGAAAATAAGTGGGATGAGACATTCAGACTCTTAAAAACAGCAGTCAAGGCTGTAATTGCTCACTAGCCATACCCAAAAATGAAAGGCAAACATTCGCACTCCTTCCCTTGTGCTTATTCCCAGAGAAATGCAGAAGAAAAATACACAAAAAGTAACTTTTGATTTTCAACTTTAATTTGCAGTTTTAAAATCTTCTAAGACTGTTTTTTTCCTAAATTTTGGTAGTATGTATTTTTATTGGTGTTAAATGGAACAGAATATGAGCTTTTTTTACTATTGTTTCTTTTATTTATTCAGACAAAACTATTCCGTAATGTTTAACCTAACTTGAACATGAATTTTCATGTGTGAGTTTCAGTTGGACATAATTTTTTTTTTTCCATTTTCTAAGCATATATTTCTTGTACAAGCTTTGCATATCTAATCTCAGGATTTAATTCACTGAGTGGAACCAAAAGAAATGCAGTGAACACAGTATTTTGATCAGGGCTCTTTTTCTTTGTGAGGATAGAAGTGGCTTTTTTCAGTTCCTACTGGCTTAGGCCACACTGTGTTCCCCCATGACAATTACACCATCTCCCTGCGACAGGCCCCGGTGAATGATTGTGCTGTGGGAGAGGGAGGTCCAGCCTTTACTGATCAGTGTGCATTTATGGCAAATTTGCCAAAGGGAAATGCACAGAGATGATCTGTCTCAGATCATCAGGAAATTGCCCTTGACTCCTCTCGGCCTTGCCAGACATTCTTGACTGATCATTTCAAACTTAACATGACAAACTCAGTGCATTTATTCCATTGAGAAATATTGTGAAAATGTTTGCAAGGAGTGTTTGATACTTGAGATCTCAGCTGCCATAAGGCCTTAAAATTGATTCTGTATTTATCCAGAGACTAGAGACTACACCTAATTCCAACACTTGGGTAAGATAAATGGAAAGTAATAACAAATCTCAGGAAAGTGATTCAGAGGTTGCTGGATGGGGTTTTTTGCCTTTAAAGGGTTTCTGATTGGTTTGTTTTTCAGTAGGCCACTCAGGACCTCAAGTAATTAAGAAATAAGCAGCCACTAATGTTTCAGTTCTGTTGAGCTTCCTTAGAGCTCTGGTTTCCTGGCTCAATATGTAGCTACACACTTAAATACAGGAAAATGTCAGTCTCAAAATATGTCCTTGCTGTTTTCCTCATTGTTTTAACAGAAAAACATTCACAGTTTCAGATAACACTGATGCAGATGATCAAGTGGTTATTGCTGCTGCTGTTTCCACAGCACCATGTTTTTTTAATAGCAGTAGTGGGGTTTTTTCCCAAATTGCTCCAGCTCTGAACAGCAGTAAAAGTGAGGTCTGTTTATCAACACAAAGCATTTCATTTCTTCACAGTGTCATGAGTATAAACCAAATGCAGAACATTACACAATTGGTGACACTTAAATGTAAGTCAATTATCCAGGTTTAATGTATTATACACATAGCATCTGTACATGCAACAGCATGGGATTGAGAAGTACTTAAATAATTAACTTAATGTGAAAGTACTGGGCAATTAAAGGGCACTGAGGAGAACAAATGGAATCTGTTTAGTGAGAGGGTTTATAGATTTGTGAAACAGGGAAAGATGGCATCTGGTAGCAAAGCTATGGTCTACGTCTCAGCTGACAAGGTTGAGAAGAACTTTCTTGTCCTGGTATTTCATTCTGGAATCTCTTTCAAGTATTTTTATGGATTTTATTATGATTTTATACCACAGAGGCATTGTCCCTGGTTTATAATAGAACCAAGATCAAAAAGAGAGGAAAACCAATTGGGGATGGAAGGAAAATGCTCTAAAGTTCATTAAAGAGTGGCAGAATGTAGATGGAAAATAAATTTTCTGGAAACTAGTAGCTCCTGCTGCACTTATGACCATAAAACTGTGAGCATTTATGTTTCTTCTAATGTAATCATCAGTAAAATAGTTGATAATGATGCTATAAAAATGGAAAAATCTGCTTTGCAGAGTATAAGAACATGTGGCCTTCTTGTAACAAAACATTTCTGCCTCCTGTGAACCCAAATTTCTACCTGTTAATTGAAGTGTTAAACGTAACTGACCTTGGCATAACTTCCCTCCATCCTGACTTACACTGCTTTACAAACATCAAGGCAAAATTTACTTGTGGTCAGAAGCAAGTCCTATATACCGCTTCTATCCTGCTTATGTCCTGGTGGCACTTCTTAAGTGATAGGGAATCTTTGTTAGTGCAGTTTAACAAGGAGGAAATCTGTACAAAGAGGTTATGTGACTTGCTTATATTTTAGTCAGGAGAAAAAATGGAGGGTTTAGAGTTGTCCAGGGGTTATATTAATAAATAAATCATAAAGCAATAGTCATCATTCCAAGATCTTCTAGGAAAGTGGTGAAAAGTGGACAAGAAGAAAGGAAAGTTCACTTTAGCTCTCCTTCCTCCTCTCACCTCCTCCTTTTTTTTCTATAGTATATAATAAGACAGATTGCTACACTAATGGAATTTTGTAATTTCTCCTTCTATCTTTCTAATAATCCTAGGATGAATTTCACTTGGTCTTGATTGAGTCCATTTAAGCACTTTACTACAAGCTCCATATTAATCTGATCTCCTGAGATACTCAAAAAGTGACTGTCTGCTAAGGACACTGTATCTCTCTTTAATGAGAAAAGAAATTAAGTATATCACAGCTTTGTCAGGAACCTTTATTGTTTGACTTACAACCTTGCTCCAATTTTGATTACTTTAGATAAAGAAACCTGCTTTCACATTAACCGATGCCATAACCTTGCTCAAATGTGTGGTTACTTTTCCTTCTATGCTAACATGAATTCAACTAAAATAAATATGCAATTATTCACTCATCTAAAGAGAATGACTATAATTTATTTAACAGAATAGAAAAATATACATCCAAGGCTGATCAAACATGGTACTATTATTTGGGGTTCTTCTCCTTTGCTGAAATATCTTTAGTTTCCATGAAATTTTGTGTAACAAAATATGTGCTAAAAATAAATACACATTATTCTGTATAGCGCCATTTAGATATAAAAAGTAATAAAGATCAGGGCACCTGCAGTTTGTGTCCATTCACATTGACAGAGAAACTGTCAACTTGTTTACCTCTTCCTTTACAAGGCTCATTTGATTCAATATTACCTTCTTTGACCACAAAAACAGCAAAGAAAACTAATCAGCAAATGTCAGAGACTGTTTAAAACAAGATGCTACTAAAGTATCAAAAATTAAAAGTTTATAAGTGTTCACAGCTATGTTTTAATGGGGTTTTAATTAACCAGGGTCAGCTTCAGCAGAATAAAGTGGAAAATAAATGTCAGAGACTTTTTTTCTTGCATATTTATTTTAAAAAATAATAAAAAAACCCAACAGAGCACTAAAATTAAAAACCCAAACCCAAAAACAAACTCACAGAAAATATGATAATTTCAGTACAATTTCACTTATCTGATCTCAAATCACTCAGGAGACGTTGCTGAAATCACTGCAGAGAGCCGAGAACACATTTGATTCACACTACATGGATGCCATTATATACACTACAGAACCTGCAGTGTTTTGCTTCAGTCACAACTTGTTTCCATGTCCTCTGGAAACAGAAATGACTTTGAAGGACTCTGAGATGACTTTAAAGATCTTTTAGTATATTAAACACTCTTAATTCATACTTCTATCTGCCACCAAAGCCAACTTCCATGGAACAATCCGTGTCACTCCTGTTGTTAGCATCTGTTAAACTCTACTACTCTGAACAATCATGTACATTAATCCAAGGGGTTTATTGGGAATAATCCCTAGACTGTGCTAAACCCTGAGAGCTGCTTGGGAATTGATTGGGACACTTGTTATTGAAGCGAGTCAAACTGCAAAGGGCTGCTTTACCAATAGCCACAACTGTTTCATTGCCAAGGAAGATTTTTGGTCCTTCCCTGAGTAGAGCTGTAACCTTGTCCTTTATAGACCTTCTTTGGGAGTAGGCTAGTAGTTGTACCCAAAATGAGAGAATGTTCTGACAAAGGGACTTCCTGTTGTACACAACTTTAAGGAACACACACACACACAAATTTATGAGTTGGACATGACTGCAGTTTCAGGAAGCAAAAACCAAGACAGAGAATTTACTAATTGATTGATGGCACATCTTGATTACTGACAGTCTGTTTGAATGTCAATAGAGTAAGGGCACTGAACAATATAATTTGAATTTCAATCCTGCTTTTTACTGAGCTTCAGCTGTTCCTGAATATATGACAGATGGACATGGTGAGTGGTCCATTCACTACCATTGTGTCCCTCAAAGTTACCCAGAAGATTATGAACCACTTTGTTTATTCTCATGATACTCATCTGAGCAATAATTTCAAGAATTCAGAGAGTGACTCAGTAGTATTTATTACTCCTTTGTAGGAATCTGGAAAACAACAGACTCATTTGTAGTTAAGAGAAGAGACCTTTCTTTCCTCTGACAGCCCTGATGGATGATAATTTCAAAATCTTCTCTTTCATTTAATATGTAAGAAGGTCTAAAGTCTTTAAATTCTTGTTGTTTGCTTTCCTCTGTTCACTAGGTATTTCCTGATCCAGTAGATCATGGGCTTTTACTTTTCATCATGTTTTTCTCTTTCTCTTTGGAATAGTGCCATGAAGAACTATCTTTGATGACATTAATTATGACACCATTAAAAATCTACCTCAAATGCAAACTGAGAACTGACTAAACAAATAGGTTTCAAATGAAGGCAAAATACAGCTTTTGAACCATGTCCAACTCACAATATCAATCTAACTCTGTATTCCAAACAAATGTGAGATTGAAAGATAATTGCTAACAATCTCCCATGAGACTAAATCCCAGTCAATTCCTGAACAATAGATGGCTAACTTCCCTAAATCTGCCTCTTTCCCTTTTTACTGGCATGCATGTCAGGAGCTGGACTTTATTGATCATTTTGGATTCCTTTTAACTCAGGATATTCTATGACTTTATATCATATGGCATGGAATATCATAGAATCACAGGAACATAGAATGGCCTCAGTTGGAAAGGACCTTAAAGATCAAATAGATCCAGCTTCCCTGCCATGGGCAGGGGCACCTTTCATCAGATCAGCTTGCTCAGAAGCCAATCCAACCAGCCCTGAACACTACCTGGCATGGGGCAGAAAAAACTTCTTTGGACAAACTGTTCCAGTACCTCACTACCCCCACAGGAAAGAATATCTTCATAATATCTAGTCTGAATCTACTTTCCTTCAGCATTTCCTATTGTCCTGGCACTCCAGACCCTTGAAAAAAAATTTCAATCTTTCTTGTAGCCTCCCTCCAGGTACTGGAAAGCCAAAACTGGTTCACCCCAAAGCTTCTTCTTTTGCAGGCTGAACCAACACAAATCTATCAGCCTTTCCTCATAGAAGAGGTGCTTTGTCCCTCTGGATCATCTTGGTGGCCTCCCCTAGGCTGGTTCCTTCCTATGCTGTGACCCCAGAGCTGGACTCAGTGCTCCAGATGTGGTCTCCCCACAGCAGAGCAGAGAGACAGAATCACCTCCCTCAACATTTTTAATTAGTTCACCTTTTGTCCTCTCCCAACATCTTGTTCACCCCCAGTCAATTCAGTCTGGGGCAAAGTGAGAAGCACAGCACTTAATGTCATGTGAACAGAGTTCAGCAATAGCTAAAACACAAGTGTTTTACTATATTTTTGGTCACAAATGTAAAACACAGCTCTGGAACAGCTGCTGTTCCAGTCAGACCCAGGTCCAGGACACCTGAAAGGCCAAGACATCATCTGAATATCTCTTATATTCAGTTTGCATCAGGCAAAGTTAAACATTATGAAATACAGTGAAATAAATTTTCTGATTGAAAATTTTATTTCATTGAAATAAAGCTCTTATTTGATCCTCTAGATCCCTCTATTTTTTCAATGGGCTATATCCACTCTCTGAACAACAAAACTTGCACTGCAGCAGCACAGTTAAATTACAGTGGAAATTGTGTGAAAGCTAAGTTAATAATTCAATCTACAAAGAAACTTTAAGACAGCAGTAACAAAAAATAAAACAACCATGCCTCAAAATGTGTCTGCCTCTACCAAATTCAATTTTTGCTAAAGTAGTTTCAAATAAGATGGTACTGCTTGGTGTGACACCATCTGTTGAATTTCCCTTGTTTTATTACTAAAGAGTAAGAGGCAACATTGCATAATTTAAAATAAAACACCCAAATGGAGAAACAACTTCTCAATTACAGCCATGAAAAAGATCAGGTGGGCTCTTACTCATCCCAAAGACCATTGCATGGCTGACTTCACATTTGGGAATGAAATTAACCTTTACACAGTGTTTACACAGGCTCCAATAATGTTGGAAAAGAGTTTTTCCATCTTCAGCAGCTCATTAGTTGAACTACTGGCTTTTCCTATGTTTTTAGGTTTCTGCTTGTCATGGAAGAAAGAAGAACAATGGGAAGTTAAGTGTATTTTCAAGAAATGACAGAATGTGCTTCACATTATTTGGGAATATTTTTTTTCCTTACTTCTAGTGTTTTATGTGCCAAATCAAAGTACAAAAAAAATATACTTGCTTCTCCTGCTATTCTGACTGAATTTTTTCTCCCAATTATTTATGAATTTCAGATGATGGTAATTCTCATGACCTAGATTTTCAACAGTTTTAGTTGAAAGTTGATTCATGGAATGTAAAGCTTTAGTAGTGGTTAGAAGAAGAAACAGGGAGAGACTGATGAATGAGGATTGAAACAGATTCCTCTTTCCAAAGGTATATGATCCACATTCATGTTTGTCCAGGAAACTTAGAAAGAGAGGATCTGGGGGCCAGAAGGCAGGAGACAGATGGACATTGGGTAGCAAACCCTAAAATTCCTTTTGTTATTTGTCATGAGCTGAAGTATTGCCACTTGAGGAAGTAAGAGTATAGGGCACTTCTGCTGATGTGTCTCTTAAATTGACTAAAGATAAGGAAACTATTCAATTTTCAAGGAAGAAGTTATATTCGAGGCTTTCTCTAGGCCCAACTCTCCATCTGAGCTTGTTCTTCCATGCAAAAAGCTCAGAACACAAAAAGAGTTTAACCCACAGAGCTGCAGTCATGAGTAAAACACAGGCATGTGTGTTAGAAAATAAGTTTGTTGAGACAAGGAGCACCAGGTTGCTGCCAAAATTATAGATACTGACACAGAACCCAAAAATTTGCCCTCAGTACAGTGTAACATGAAAATAAATAATGAGAAATGGGCCTTCTCAAATCAGATAATGTATCTTCCAGGACTCCTTGAGTACCAGCTGCATCTTACAGAAGAATATTTATCTCAATTAACACAAGTGCACCCTGAAGAAGCGTTGCAGGGCTCTTCCATCAATCTGGAGAGTGCAGCAGCAGCTTAATGCTCCAGCACACAGTGATGAGACAAGATAAACAGGAGGCTACCCCACACACTGCACAACTGCAGCTCTCCTGAATCCTTGATTTGAAGCCCTTACAGCCCCTTCAGGTCTCCAGAGCTGATTGCAAAATTTATGAAAATTCAGGCATTGAAGCCAGACGTTCAGGATGACATCATGCAGAGGCTGGAACCTTCCCAAAGAAATCAAGAAGCAGAGGTGATGTATCAAGCTCCAGCCCTGCTTCTGGGGCTCTCATTAGCATCCAGGAATTTTCATGTTTATTTATTTATTCTTTTTGAGCTGCTAGTAGACTTATCACAGGGACAAATCTGCTGACCTCAGGGACTTAAGGGGAAAATTTATTTTGAAAAACAAGTTTTTAAAAAGCTATTTTGTTTTAATGAGCAGTCCCAAACACCAGAGCTCCTATCTTACTGTGGAGATCAGAGCTTTCCCAAAGTATCCTAACCACAGAGGTGTTGATTACCATCCCAAGAGAACAAACATAGTTTAAATGTCTAATTTCAAGATACATTTTCAGCACTGTCTTCCTCTCTGAGTCCAATTGGCTCATACAGAGGGAAGTGAGGATGATATCTCTTCATTATTACAAAATTAACATATATATATATATATATATATATCTGTTCACAGACACACACACACACTGCCTCTCTACTGCATGAGCCAGGAATGTGCTGCATCCAGCCCTAGGGGCCCCAGGACTAGAAGCACATTTACCTGTTGGAATGAGTCCAAAGAGCCACCAACATGAACAGAGGGATATAGCACCTCTCCTGTGAGAAAAAGCTGAGAAAATTGGGATTTTTCAGCCTGGAAAAGAGAAGGTTTTGGAGTGACCTAGTTGCAGTTTTCCAATACCTGAAGGGAACCTACCAGAAAGATGGAAAGGGATATGTTACAGAAAGATGTAGTGACAGGACAAGGGAGAATGACTTCAAAGTGTCAGAGAGCAGGTTTAGATCAGATAATAGGAAGAATTTCTTCCCTCAGAGGGTGGTGAGGCACCAGCACAGGTTGTCCAGAGAAGTTCTGCTGGTGCCCCATCCCAGAAAATGTTCAAGGCCAGGCAGGATGGAGCTCTGAGCAACCTGGTCTATTAAAAGTGTCCCCATACATGGCAGGGGACTGGAACTACATGATCCTGAAGGTCCCTTTCCAAGCCAAACTGTTCTGTGATTTTATGATTTGATGATACATACACCAAATGAACATATATATATATATATATATATATATACACCTCTGTATGTATCTTTATTTTACTACAGGTTATCTGTGCCAGAAGTCATTAGTAGTATCCATTTTTATCCCAGTATGAAGTAGGCTATAATGTCATTGTCACACAGAAGTTATGGCTTGAAGGTTCCTGCAGCCCTGGGTTGAGACTTTTCACACCAAAAGCAGGAAGGTTTGATTTCCCGGCTGTACCTTGCTGCAGTCATTTCCAGTGTGTTTATGTTATCAGACAAAGGTGTAGGAGATACAAGTAAATTATTGATAACCTTCTGTAGGAGCTTTGGCTCACTGGACTCAGCCTAAAGCATAATTCAGCTTTTGGGATAAAAAATACAGTTTGAGAACACTTGTCAGAGAAAAGAGGTCTGAAAGAGAATAAGCTTGAAAAGAAGCCTTGAACTATAGTTAAGAGAGTGTTACTTGGGAATTACTGAAGCCCCAAATGAGGTATGACTTTTTTAAAATTTAGAACCTCAGTGGAAAGTAAATTTTTAAGTTGCTGTTTGGCTAGACCTAGAAAATGTTTTTCCCCCATTTTTAAGTTACTTTTGATCTGTATATTTTCCCATTGAAAACCAAAGGATACTAGATATATATTTTTCTGTCTGTATGAGACCTGATCTGCCTAGTAAGTGTAACTTGTAGTTACAATGACAGCATACAAGACATGGCTAGAATACATATATGAATTAAAAATAAACAATATGTCTGTCTATCTATTGCAAGAATTAATGATCAAGGGAAAAAACAAACCACAGAGTTAACAAATGGTAATCAATTCCCTTGAGCATTTTGCTCAGTCACCTGACATTGTGGATTAAATACAAAAAAAAAACTTCTCTGGGAAGAACTGTCTGATAACAAGCCTGGTGAAATATTCTAATTGAGAAAGAATGTAGAGTTAGAGAACAAGAAAAAGAGTTAAAGAAGGATCAGCCTTGCACAGATCAAAGCTGTAGTTTTGTAAAAGCTACCAAAAATCCTGATATTTCTCTGACACCTCATTTCACTTTTAATATATATGGAAAAATCTTTACTATCACACATCACTCTCCTTCAGTTGCCCTTGAAACTTCCACTCTAAACTGAGGCTTAGCACTCTTCTGTCTCTGTTGCTTTTAAACAGCACAAAGTGATTTGGTGCATTTTACAGCAATTTGCTGAGTTCAGTTTTGGTGTTGTGGTGGTTTTCAGGGTTGAACAAATGTCTGCTCAGCTCTGCACACCTTCTCAAATTTTTGCTTCCAAAGACTAATTTCTTCCTTTTGCATAAAGTAAAACTGTTACTCCATCTTACTATCTTGGTTTTCGTCTCTGCATCAGAGGGAACAGGCAGGTCTTCTTCTTTGCATTTAGTCTAAAGGCACTAGGACCAGATTATTCCATCTCAGAGCTTAAATGCTCAGCATTTTTTCTACTGACTCTTGCCTTAGGAACATCTGAAAAACTAATATTTTCATAGAGAGACTCACAGAATATACTTTGACTTGAAAAGTCATCCTTCTCTTCCTTGACAGAGTTGATGATAAAGAAGTGGAGAACACTGACTTCAGAAAAGTTAATGCATGAGTCAAACCAAGTGGTTTGTACTTTAAATTTTTATATAAAAGGATCATGCCTTCTTGCAGATATCCTGAAAAGATTTGAGAAAAATGTGTCATAACTCCCTGAGAAGAGACCAGTTTTTCTTAATTCTATGCCATTGGAGATTTCACTCAGTTTATTTCACTAATGTCCACCAGCTCGGTGGTCTCATAGGACAAGGGGCATAAAGTTTAAACACTGAAAAGCTCTCTGAACACTCAATTTATTTTTCTAATTAAAGGTGGCTGGTTTTGCTTGAGACACTTAGGGCATCTACTAAATCCATATTGTCTGAGGGATATGACGAAGGACCAAAAATGAGTGGTCTTTCCCGGGGTTTGGTGTTGGGACTGACACCATTTGACATCTTTGTTGGAGATGTGGACAGTGGGATTGAGTGTTCTCTCAGCAGTTTGCTGGTGACATCAAGCTGGGTGGGGCAGTCATATGCTGGAGGCTAGGAATGGCATCCCGAGGGACCTGGACAGGCAGGAGAGGACTGTGGAAACCTCATGGAGTTCAACAAGGTCACGGGCAAGGTCCTAAACTGGGGCTTGGGTAATCCATGTACTGGCACATGTACAGGCTGGGCAGAGAATGGATTGAGAACAGCCCTGCCAGGAAGGGTTTGAGGTTGCTGGTAGATGGGAAGCTGGAAATGACCCAGTAATGTGCACTTTCAACCTAGAAAAACAGCTCCATCCCGGGCTGCATGCAGAGCAGTGTGGGCAGCAGGATGAGGGAAGGGGATCCTGCCCCTCAGCTCCACTCTGGTGAGATCTTCCAGTATCTAGAGGGATTACAAGAGAGCTGGAAAGAGGGCATGGACTCATAGGACAAAGGGAAATGGTTTTAAATTGACAGACAGCAGGCTTGAATTAGATATTAAGAAGAAATTTTTTGCTGTGAAGGTGGTGAAGCACTGGCAGAGGTTGCCCACAGAAACTGTGACTGCCTCATCCTTGGAAGTGTTGAAGGCAAGATGGGATGGGGCTTTGAGTAACCAGCTCTAGTGGAAGGTGTCCCTGCCCATGGCAGGGGTTTGGAACAAGCTGACCTTTAAGGTTCCTTCTGACCTAAACCATTCTAGGATTCATGAAGCTCAGAGAGGAGATGGAAAGTTATTGTGTTGAAATCACCAGCATATTCTTGTGCAAGAGTCTGAATCTCCACGTCTTTACCTGTAGCTGTTACATTTCACTCAGTAAAATCATCTGGCAAAGGATGTCTCCTTGCCTGTGTTTCTGCAATACCTAGAACAAGGAAGCCTTAGCCCATTTCTATTTCTGAAACTACTGGATATTTTTCCAGTAATAGCAACAGAAATCAACTGTATTAATGAATTAATATAGACTCTTAAGTACATAAAATGTCCCAGACTCATGAAGCCATCTCATTGAAAATTACATGAAAACTTGTAAAAAAATATATGAACATTAAGAGAGGCAAATAAGGCAGCATTCTTTTGCATAACTCAAAGGTTAGCTATATTTTGCTGCATAACTGCAATCTTAATGGAAACTATTTAATTGGAACTTAGTGACTTAAGATGTTATTTTTTCCTATAAAAAACAATAAAAAGAAAGCCCACAGACTTTCAAGAAACTGAATATTTACCATCTTCACTCCTTTTCTTCTTCCCTTCTCTCTTCCTCTTCCCATCCATTGTTATCCATAACACCATTTTAGAACAATGAAAGTTGTTTTTCCAGTATTGAGAGATGAGAGTTTTAATTGAATATTATCCTATATAAAGAAGTATGCCACTGTTTGGCTGGTTGGAATATGTACTGCAATTGGTTTCATGGATCTATTTATCTCCAGCATCTGGAGATTTTAACTGAAGTGCTAATGAATGCATAACAGAAGCATATTAATTAAGTACTAACTACAGGCTTTGGCTCTGTGACAGCATACACTAAACAACACACATGGAATATAGGTCAAAGAAGCAAGATATTAGATTGCTTCTGAGTGCAAAAATAATGTATTTGATTTTAGTGGGGTATTGCATATGCAAATCATTAAAGTGGACTCTGAGGATTTCTGTTTCTATACAGATCAGCTGTACTTGTTAATCCAAAGAAGGCAAATACAGAGGAAGAGCTGCAGAGTGTATTTTATGTGAAACATTTTGGATTTGTCTACTTGAGGTAGCAGTAAACACTGTTCTAATAATTGTGCATAAATTGAAAACTTTGTCCTAGAGGGCTCGCAATAAACAGTGCTGATATGCAGGTCCCCAATTAAATGTGGAGTTTACCTTTTCAACTCATGTGCATCCATCTAATAATGTGAGTTTCTGGAAGGTTTCATGTGGTTCATTAAACACTGCAGGAAACCCAAAACCAAGAAATAATGTCTTAGTAACCTCCTCAATACTATTTTAGTGTGGTTTTAGGTAAAGTATCAACATAACTCTGTGAACAATGTGAAGTATTTTGTGGTTGAGGTTGCAAATACAGAAAATTGTCATAGAATGGTTTTGGTTGAATGCAGCCACTAAATATCATCTATTCCAACTCTTTTGTCATGAGCAGGTACAACTCCCACTAGGTAAGATTGATCAAAGACACATCCAGCTTGATCATGGATGCTACCAAGGTGAGGCATCCACCATTTCTCTGGGCAGCCTCTCCTTGTAAAAAATGTCTTCCTTATGTTCAACCTAAACCCATCCTCTATCAGTTTAAACCCATTACCCCTCATTCTATCATTACAGACATTTCTAAAAAAATTATTTTTTTCTTTGCTGTAAATTTGCTTTGGTCTTTCTTTTATAAATTGAAAAGCTACTATTAGGTCTCTCAGAAGGCTTCTCTTCTCCAGGATGAAAATCCCTTACTCTCTCAGCATGTTTTTACAGGGGAGGCGTTTCAGCCTTCTGATAATTTTTGTGATCATTCTTTGGACCCACTGCAGCGGTTCCATGTCTTCCCTGTGCTGGGAAAAACAGAGGATGCAGCGCTGCACATAGGATTACACCTGAGCAGAGAAGCAGAATCCCCTCCTTCACCTGCTGTCCCTGGATCAGTCCAGGACGTGGTTGTTTTCGTGGTCTGTGAGCGCAGATTGATGGGTCATGTCCAATGTTCCATTCCCCAGAATCCCCAGATCCTTCACATTGGGCTGTTCTCAATCTATTCCTTCTCCAGTCTGTGTTGATATTAGGATCCCTCCAAACCAGGTGCAGGACCCTGCAATTGGCCCTGAACTTGGTGAGGTTTGTGATACAAAATAACCTATAGCAGAACATCAGTATCCATTTGAGAAGTTTGCGCTTGAAGGACCTGACCCAACAAAAGTTTTAGCGCTCCAAAACATAATCTACAGTCTGGTTAGGGCCTGTGTCACTCATTTACAGCACAGTTATGCTGTATTAAACATCCTCAGTTATCAGTACAGTGATTAGGGAAGGTGAGAAGAAAACTTCTTTTAAGGAGGATAGAAATGAGCACTGAAAAATCTTCTCCTCTCTGCACTTCAGGACAGGAAGAGTAGTGTTCTGTAGTGAGACCATTAGAGATAAGTGAAAGGTTTCCACTTATGGCCAAATGCCTGCTAAAGATTATCTCCTCACAGTAAAAGACTCTAGGAATTCACAGGAGTCTTAGTTCATGTAGAAAGAGAAAAGCAGGGTCATCCAGAGGAAAGCAAGGGAGAAGAAAGATGTGTCATCCATGTTCTGGTGGATGATACAAAGTGAAGTGCTAAAAGGATACAGTGAGAGATTCAGAGTGAGGAGGAAATTTGTTGAAAGTGTCTAAAAAGATCTAAGAAAGGTGCTGGTTCTGGAATCACATTACAGCATCCCTCTTCCTGTCAGTGCAGTTCTTAGACTCTAATGATAATTAATGTCACCTCCAGGTCACAGAGCTCTATGACCAATTTCCATTGCCAAGCCCCAACGGAGAAGATCAGTGCTATTAATCTACTCACTGTGAAAAACTACAGAGAAATAGTAATAGCAAATAATTAAATACGCACAGATTTTTTGTCCAATTCTGGAATATCACCACTAAGGTATTGTGCTATTTAATCTGAGTTTAATATGCATTAATTGATCAAAAGGAAAAAAGAAAAACAACAACGCCTCTGTTGAATTTTAAAGAATATTTTGAGACAAATTATTGTTGCTTCTAGAGGAAAGGAATAGGATCATGTAGGCCATATTGTCTTCTACCTCCCTGTTTGCCCTTCTATTTTTATTTCAGTAGCATTCACAACAGTAGCAACAAAATACAATTAACAGCCAGAAAACTGGTACTGGAATTTTAACTTTTCTAAACTCTTCCCTATCAGAAATGCTGCAATACACCAAGAAAAGACTGATGGGTCATATTAAAACTTTTGTCTTTTTTCTATTAGCTTGAGCTCAATACGCCTTTCTGCCCCAGTTCCTGGCTCTGAGTATTACAGCAGAATCTGGAGTGCTTAGACAGGACTGGGGCAGACTTTAATATGCTACACACTCTGCAAGAAAAGTGGACAAAGAAAGCCTGTATGAAGAGTCTCATTGTGTTAAGCTGAAAGGATACCTTGTTTCTACTTTACATGTGGCTTTATGACATGTAGAGACATTTAAAAGCTTCTGCACTGGTATCACACTTGAGAGAAAAGAATTCATCTTAGACGTCTTTGTTCCAGATAGCACTTCAATAAAACTTCACCTCTTTCATCACTGGCCATCTTGATGTCTTGCTTCACCCTAGAGTTTTCCAATTTGACTTTTATCTTGAGATGGGCAATGGGAAAATACACACTCCTGCACAGTTACTAGCAAATTATTGTGTGCTTCAGCCTTCAATAGAAAAAATGTGAGATTTCCCACTGAGTTTGCCTCAAAACAATCAATAAGTTTTGATGAAGAGAATATTTCGTCCTCATGGAACATAGGTAGAGTCAATAAAAAGACTCTGAGATTAGTCCCCTGGGTCTTATTGACCCTCATTTACAGGATCACAGGAAGTTTCAGCTTAGAAGAGACCTGAGGAAAAGATTGTTCGCCTCTTCATTAAAGTATGGTCAGATGTGAGGGCTAAACAAATTTTTAGAACATTGTCCACTCTGGTCTAGGAATTCTCCAAGGGTGGTCAACAGCACGACTTGACAGGACAATCTGTTCTGATATTTGATGGTACTTATGAGGAAAAGCTTTTTCCTTATATCCAGCCTGAACTTTTTTTCCCCAATGTATCCTTCTGAAGACAGGATCCTTTGAGAGTTACCAAGTCTAAGGTGGCATGAAAACAGCCTGGTGAAAAGCTTAAAAATTGTTATTCATTGTCTGTCATGAAGATACTGATAAATGCTGAAAGACAAAGCACACTTTTAGTGGAATCCACAGTTCAACGTAGGAAATAGGAAGCAGGAGCTGGCAGCATGAGAACATCTTAGATGGACATGAAATGAGTATAAATTAAAAAAAAAAAAACAAACACATGAACAAGGTACATTTAACTAAGTTGATTAAAAGTCATTTCCCTTTGAAAAGAATATACCAAAGAAGTCTGAAAAAAAATCAGAGATATTTCCATCTCTGTAGGAAAATTCTAATAGGACTACCCCTGATTTTTCTGTGAAAGACTCTGATACAATATAAATAGTTCAAATACTGCATCAGAGTCATTATCCATCCATCCCAAAAGCAGAGATTGTTGTAGTTGGCCCCTTAAAAAGTAATAAATCAGATCTAATTGGATGGAAGTGCCTGGATGGTTTAGTTTACCTCTGCACTGTTGATGCTCTGCCAGAGATTATAAAAACCAGCTTGGGAACTCAGAGTGAAAGACATAGAGAAAATTAGTAGGAGGTTTGGACTAAAGAAACAGCTTCTTCTCTCTTTTACCTGTCAGAGAGCTTTCCTTCCTAGGTGTTTATTCCCAGGAGTTTAATTTTACCTTGGCAGTGAGTGAATTATTTATTTTTAATATTCTTTATAACTTAAAAACTCTATTTTATTTCTGTATAATTTTTGAGGCTTTGTTTGTTTGTGTGTATGTGTATGTGAATAAATTAGCAAATTCAAATGGAATGGCCATAACACTGGGAAATCATATTTTATCCTATAGCAAGCAAGTGAAAGATTTTTCCTCATCTAAATCATATTTCCAAGGTGAAAAGATGAGACCAGTAGTTAAACTGTTAGTCAAGAGACCAGGAACTTTTTTTTAAATTTCTAACCTCAGTTGCTATTTGTTTTCTATATAAACTTAGATGAGCCACATAGGAGAGATTTTTTCTTTTATTTAGGTACCTAGTGCATACTAAGCTACTAAAAGAAAAGTTTTCTATAAAAAAGCCTTGACTGAATGCAAACTCAATTGTTCCAGTTGACATTTTCTGCTAAAAAAATCCACACACTTTTAAAAATGTAAGATTTCTACAATTATTTTCCCGTTGGACATAAATTATATTGTAATTTTTTGTTTTCAAATTACAGAGAAGGAGCTTCCACATTGAGAGTTCTATGTATAGAGGCATCACTTTGGTACTGGCCATATTTTTGGATCTGACTAGTCTAGTGCTTTTTGATGACTATGGATTGCTTGCATTGCATTTCAACTGCCTCCCATACAACCATACAGTACTTGATTTTCTGCTATTTCCTTGGTTTTTTTTTTTTTTTTTTGTTTTGTTTTGTTTTGTTTTGTTTTTTTCTTTCATTTTTGATCACTTACTCCTCATTATCAAGAATCACAAGGTTTGAGTTTGGGCTGGCTATGGGATGTGTGGCATCAGTGATGACAATGATCACTTCTTTGCTGATTCCCATCTGTCAGGATTGAAATATGCGTGGACAAACAAAAAATGTTTAATGGAAGCTCATTTGAACAATTGGGTGAGGGTCCAGACATTTTTTAACACTCTGCTGTGGTATTATGTAGGTAATTAAACACAGTCTATGATGCACATTTTAATGGGAATCAGAAGAGAAGAAAGCTGGCTGGCATGTGTCTGAACTCTGGAGAACCAGTGTCCTGGAAATGCGTTGGTTTAGGATTCTATGTGTTTAAAGCCAGTTTCACATCACATAAGGAGCATGCTATTTGTCATGCAGACAGCTAAGGTATGGTGATGAGTAGGAAAGAAAATTGTCCAAACCCTAACAATAACAAAACAGGGTCTCCAGGGAAGTGGCCATGACCTTAAACCTACTGGAGTTCATTAAGTGTTTGGATGATTTCAGGGACTTGGTGGGATTTTTGGGGCTGTCCTGTGCAGGACCAGGAGTTGGACTTAGTGGTCCTGGTGGGTCCTTTCCAACTCAGGATGTTCTATGATTTTATGAAAGCCAGATACAGAACTTGTGACTGAATGGGGATTCAACATGGAAGAAAGAAAATGAAACATCAGAGTGTCTGTACAACAGAGTGGGATAACCTGGGCAGATTATGGATAAATTACACAAAGAGAGTGACAAGACATGATGAACTTGAACCCTGATAAAAGGTCAGACCCGATTGTGAGCTCACTGTACCGAAAAGTTGGTATCTGCAAAGCAGGCAGAGTCCTTAAGCCTCGTGTAACAGATTACTCTCTTGAAATGCTATATGCATCTAACCAAACAACTTAAACCACAGACGTAATTATTTTTAATTACTGCCTCCTTCGCAGGAGAAACACTGCTATCAGGAAACAGCAATGCTGTATTAAATAATGTCATGCTATGATGAAACAGCAAAGGCTGAGATCACTCTGGTTTTTTGAATTTAAAAGTGGCCTGGTTACTGCTGAAGGATGCAAGAGATCATAGCTAGTCGAGAATGGTGTAAATGAACAAACTCACATCAAAAAAGTTTGATTCACTGTAGTCAAAATACTTCAACACAATATACATACAAAAATATTTCTTGAGTATCTCCCACTTCTTTATGAAATATGTGAATATTGATTTTCACAGATCCTTGACATTTTATTCCTATTCATAAATCTCCCTCTCACATGTATACAATATTCTGAGAAATGTGAGAAAATATGAGTTAACAAAATTCCACTACAAAATCATCCAGAGCTGATAAATAAGTTGTAAAGTTATTAGTATGCAACCTTCTAGTTGCAAAACATACACCAACAAATGTGTGCTTTAACATCCATATAACAGCTCTCATATAGCAATAGCTATCTTAGTGTTACCAGTAGTAGTGCAAAATAAATTTTAACAGTCTTTATTTCTACTTTCTAGTAGTTAGGACTGCTGTATGACTTTCCATGTGTGTGATTATTAAAAAATCCAAATATGGAAACCTACTTTTAATTAAGAACACTGCTTTGCCTCCCTCTCTTTTCAAGATGGAAATCTTGACAGACCAAGGGAACACACTGACTTCCCCTTCACCATTGGTCAAGAGATTGGCACACCTTTTCTTTTTTATCCTCCAAAACCTGCAAAATAACCCCCTTGAGCAATGTCACTTATCTTTACTCAAGAGAGAAAAACAAAATATCTGCAAGATATATTCTTTTACACCTCCCCATATGAATGTTCAGGGCCAGCGTGAAAGACCTGGTCTAGTGGGAGGTGCCCCTGCCTGTGGCAAAAGGTCTTTAAGTTCCCTTTCAACCCAAACCATTTGAGATGATCAACTGCAGTGTTGTTATTCCCATGTGGCCACCTCCACGTTGTCCCTTACAATTTCAAAGTCTTGTTTCTCCTCATACTGTGACTGAAATTATTGCTTTTGGAAAAAGAAATCTAACAACCTTCTATCTCTCACAGTAAACTCTATTATTTTTGACTTTGATAAAATCAAAACAAAGATTGGATCTGGTTTTCAGTATCTTGTATATCTTCCCTTCTATTTGCTCGATCTGATGTATCCAGTATGCCAGCTGAATTTCTACGATGCTGCAATTCTGATTTTTGTTGTTCTTGTTGTTGCTTGTTTACACTGATGTCTCTAGATCTGTCATAACTGGTTTAGCATTTTTTAAATTTTATTTTTAATTTGGCATCTGGGTATCAATTTAATATTTATATCAAATAAGATGAAAATCTTTCAATTTATTTTATCTGGCTCAGATATAATAAATTCATCTAGTTCAATCAATTAAATAAATTCAATTAACTCATCTAGTTCAATTTATCTAATTTTGATATAGTCCATTTTAATATCCTGGAAACTATAAGCCTGTATGTCTCAGTGATCTGTCCTTTTCCACAGCTCTTCTGCTGAGGCTTGCTACATTGACAATGTCTACTTCGTATTCTTATTTTATTTCAATATTTAAAGCTGTTCTTTCTCTTTTGCTCTCACGTCCTGCCTGGCACAGTCCTTACATCACTCTGTTCCACTTCATTGTGGAACCAACTATTTCTCTGCTGCTTTGCCGGGTAACACTTGACGTGATTGCACATCCATGTTTTCTTTTTTTCAGGTCATGTAAGTCCTGTGCCACATTAAAAATGAAGCATAAAGAAGTTGCATGGATATAGCAAAAAAATTAACGTAAATCTCTCAAAAACATAACCCATACCTAATTAATGAGATAAAGCTGTGGTCTATCATGGGATTCTGGCAGCATCTAAATTATAGTATCATACGGATGGAAAGCATCCATTGGGTTTAATTCCTCAGCGTAATTTCAGACTTATTTAGAGCCAATTTTTTTTTTCTGGCTGTGTGACTTGGATGCAGAGATATGGGCATATGGGACAGGAAAGAGGCCAGATTGCTGCAGGTTGTTAATGTGTGAGCTACAGGTAGGGCAGTAAGTGACTGTGAAAAAAAGGCAAGAATATGTGCTGGGTGCTTAGTGCATGAGGTTTGACAGGCCTGAGGTATGGGATCTGACACTGAGAAGTTTGTATATCCCACTGCAGAGCTCAGGAGAAGGAAGGGTGTTCATGCAACACAGAATCAGACTCTGAGTGATGGAGAAAAGTAAAAGGTTGCTCACAACTGACAACAAAGGTTTCTTCAGACACCTGAACACTCCTCAGAGGTCTGCTGTCTAGGGAGTGACCTCCTATCAGGGCTCAGATCCCACAAGTTAAGCAGAGGATTAAAAAGTGCCAGAAAAAGTCAGAAGCCAGGCAGAGTGTGACGGACTCTTACAGGGTTATACAGCAAGGTACAATGGGACTATAATTAGCTTGATTGTTGAAATGAAGGAACAGGCCACAGAATTACAACAGATCATACATGTAGAGGAAGGTTATACCTTGGGAAAAACTCTACATGACTTGCTCTTAGAATGCTTTCCTTTGCTTTAAAGGGAGAGATCTCCTGAGGAAGTAAAATAGATTAGAATAGACCATGCACGAGGATCACAGTGCAAGCTACTCCAAAGCGGAGAGAATTAGTGATGAAATGTTATATGCATTTAATAATGATTTGGGTGCAGTGACTAAATCCATCAAAATCCACTTTATTTCTTTCCAATAACATGAAAGCTAATCAAAATTTCCTAGAGCCAGGATATATCACCGCTCTATATTTAAGCCTTTTGATGATTTTCACTCTGAATATTTTCTGTTTAGCAATTGATGAACCTTTCTTCCCTTGTTTTATTTTGTGCTTTATTTTATTTTTTACCCGAGATGCTTTTTTAAATTCCTTATAAGTGCACAGCAAAAATGAATCATAGAATCATGGACTGGCTTGGGTTGGAAGGGACCCTAAAGATCACCTAGGTCCAACTTTCTGTCATGGGCAGGGACATTTTCCACTAGACCAAGGTGTTCAAAACCCCATCCTACCCAGCCTTGGATGATTCCAGGTGTAGGGCATTCACAACTTTGCTGGACAACTTGTTCCCATGTCTCATCACACTCACTAAACATAATTTTTTCCTAATGTTTAATGAACAGGGGTCTCATCTCTTTAAATACCATTGCTTAGACTATTATTAGATTGTGCTACATTTGCTTATAATATAAAATTAAATGTCCTTGTCTGAGTGTGGTCACAGTGCTCATAATAATAAAACTGAAAGGAGGAAATTTTTTTTTTGTTTCAAAAACATCTCTGGAAAAGAAGTGTTTAACATTGGTTCCATGAAGCTCTACACACCAGGTAAAATAAACAGTGTTTGTATATGCAGTTGAAATTGCAGGATTCTGATGCCAATGTTATAAATTCTTTTAAACTAAATATGTAGTCAGTTAGATCATGCACTCTATTTTAGTGCAATGGTCTTTGCAATCACAGAATCATTACGGCTGGAGTAAACTTCTAAGATCACGTCCAACCATTAACAGAAGTCTGTCATGTTAACCACTAAACCATCTTGCCAAGTGCCACAGCCACAGATCTTTTGAACAAGTCCAGGGATGGTGATTCCACATCTTCCCTGCTCAGCCTATTTCAATCTGTCCAAATTCATCTAAAGATCCTTCCTACCTTCTAGCAGATCAACACTCCTGCCCAACAGAAATTGGGGTGGGAAGTTTTGAAGCTGGGTGCAGCAGCGGTAGACGGTCCAGATGACCTCTGCAGCCAGAACTATTGCCTAGAAGGTACTTGCAGAAGACAGCAGTAATTTAGGGAGTGCAGAAGACAGCCCGCACACCTGGGGTCTGACTCAGCTGCTGACACATGGGGGCCTTCTGCTATCTGAGAGACCCTGTGCTACAGGAGGTGTTCACACTTGGTTGGCAGCAGGACCCATGGGGGTTGTGGCAAAATCTCTGGAGGTTAGGCAGGGCATGCAAGCACCTTAAATGAGACAAGGAATTCAAATGTCAGCAACTGACCTTAAGTGACCTCCTTGAGTTTTCTGAATCTGTATTTCTGTGGCAGTTCTAACTCCTGACTGCAATAGTCCTTGCCCTCTTCCTATGGAACAGGCTCATTCTCCCATTCGTTTCCCTGGTTTCTTGTTCTAGTTGAACCATTGAGTAATGCCAGCACATCAATCTTACAGGAAGATACTATTTTTAATGATTTTTTTTCTTCTATACTATAAAACCATAAGACCCTTACAGAAAGTCTTGTAAGGAAAAAGGTGAAAATGTACAGCTGGCAGGGGAAATGCAATGACCAGCAGTGAGGCTGCCATGGAAACATAGCCTGAAGCTAACAAAAGACAAATCTTACCAGTAAATATTTAATGAAATTTTGATAAAAGAGCAGGCAAATATGCTATTAGGACCATAACTCTTGTTGATCATTGCAGCTAAGAATCTGCTACTTATTTCTTTACATTACTTGCCACTGTTAGTGCAAGCTTGAGCATTTTTTAAAGTCCTCAATACCACTGATCTAAACTTCTTCCAAATTAGAGTGTTTAGCTTAGAAGACTGCTCAAAGGAGAATATGGAGACATAGTCACAGAATTTAAACATGTAAATAATTTCTAGTGTGACGATTTAGAGTCATAAAGAGACACGGGAATTCATGCTTTGTAAACATCAAGCGTCCACTTGAGCAGAAAAAAAAAAGAGGAAAAATTTGACCTGTTTTTTTTTGTTTGTTCTATAATCAAAAAATAACTTTTATCCTGCCAGCAAAGTTTGTAATAATCTGACACTTCAGGATAGATTGTACAAATAATCAGAGCAATCAAAATCAAGATTTAATTGGACAGCCATACCATACCTTCAATTTGGGACTTTTTTTCCTGAATTTTTTACATAATGGTGTATTTTGCAAATACCATTATTTGAAATAGATCCCACTCATTTAATTTACAGATCATAATGTGTTGAGGTGTTTTTTTTTTTTTTTTTTTGCTTGTTTTGGGGTTTTTTTTTGTTTGTTTTGTTTTTAGGTTTTTGTTGTTTTTTTTTTTCTTTGAAATGGTGCAATCACACAGTCCATAACTTCTTTCTGAAAGGGAAGTGGTGCTTTAAAATATTTGGGGCATGTTGCTTTTAGTCAGTCGCCCCGTAACACAAGATGTTAAGGCTAGCTACCATATTCTGGGAATTGAGTAGATCAAGCAATACTATGAGCTTAAGATCTAATCATATACACCCACTCAATCCCCAAAAAATGAGCTGAATGCTAATTTTCTTGATGCATAACATGCAGTTTGTCCTTATCAGCAACCTTGAGATCAAGAATGGATATGCATATTCTGACAGAAGATTAAAATTATGTCCTTGTGACACAGTAAAAAAAGTTTAATTCTTTCAGAAATGTGAGATTCAGAGCAACTGTCTTTGACAAGAAACACAAAGAGGCACCTCAAATATTTTAGATTTCAGAAAGACCCTTTTTTTCCACTACTTGAAATCCCAAGATCCTCAATGTGAGACACTACCAGAGGTTTCCTTTCTCTTAATGAGCTCTTGGAGTTATCAAAATCATGAAAGGGAACAACTCTGAGCAAATAGTGGCACATGGAAGAGAACTACTGCTGGATGCTGGGTGGAAAAGCTGGGAGACTGTGTGGCCCCCTCACCAAAAGCCTGGAGTCAAACGATGGCATTGAGTACAAGGGTGCACATGTCGGGGCATCTAATGAAGACCTGCATCTTCTACCTCTGTGTGGTCACTGCCCATGAGCAGTTTGCTTAGGGAGCAGTTTATCTCATGGTAAATGAGGATGGACTTGTTTACATCAGATTTAGAATATCAGAGGCAGGAAAAAAATAATCAGCGTGCTGTGTATCTTGGGTATGTGTACACTGACATAAGAAGTATGAAGATAAACTAAAAGATTTGAAAACTTTAATAATGCAATTAATTTACTGTAGCAGAACTTTGAGGCAATTATGACTGCACTATGAACAGGAATTAACTGAGGATCATTCAAAAAAAAAAAAAAAAAAAAAAAGAGAAAATGAAAATAGTAAGTGACAGAGCCCTGTGTACCAAGATTTTCTGTCATTAATAGTGTTTGATAACTTCTAGCTATATTTCTAGAAAAGGTGAATTGAAGGGAGATGACTGAAGGAAGTGTGACATTTCTTTGAAAAAAGATGAAGCAGCTACATAAGCAAATATTCCATTGCAGATGAAGGGCAGTATTTAATGAAGCAACAAAGTGATTAAAGCTTCAACTCAGATGCAAAAAGAAACAAGAAATAGAAACTGAGATTAATAAAAATGAACATAAATATAAAAAAAATAGAAAATAAATGAACATGTAGACAGAGTTAGACCAAAAAAATATGGAGTTCAATGTCTAAGACACATTAAGGGTAACAAGATGCAATTCTTTAAGCAGTAAGTGAAACATCATGGAAAATCTTGATCTGATACTCAAGTTCTTGTCGTTCTTAAGTTTCCCTGTAAAAGGTCAATGACTAACAGATGTCTGTAAATACTCATGTTGTGATAAAAAGATAAGATTTCTGAGTTTTCTACTTTGAATAACGAAAACTCAGAAATGAAAAAGTAATTGAAAACACTTCATAAATTCTCAGTTAAAATAATTTCACACTTTTTGTAACTATTTCTACCTTAACTGAAGGGCTAAACCAGTAGCAACCAACAAAACCAAATTATATGATTACCTCAAACACCTGCAATTTTCTTTCAAGACAAAGTTATAGGTCTTCTGAATAAAGATAGTAAAAGTAAATAGTGTAAATAAACCTTAGTTTAGAAAGATTTATTTCATGCTCTAGGATTATTCTAACAAGGAATGGAAACATGAAAAGATGGAACCATTACTACATGAGTCTGATAACTATTCATATAAAGAAATTATCAATTTCAAAAGAGAAATAATATATTTGTGGAGTCTTGCAGAAAGCTACCATTTATCTGGTCAGTGCATTCACTAACTGTGCAAACAATTTAAAAAACTGGTTTTTTTTTCAGTTTGCTGATCATATGAACCTGAGAGAGGAAATACATATGTTAAATTAAATTAATAGAATAGAAAGTATATTTGAAAGTTGGTAAAACACTCTTGCAGAAATAAATGATTGAATGAGATTAAGTAAGCAGAAACAGTGTGAGGTGTCAAAATGGAAAAAAAAAATAGTCAATTACAGGATGGGCTATGACTGTAGCAGATCTGTAGAAAAGGTGTCTGAGAGTTAGAGAAACATATTGGTCAAATATGAGCCAAAAAGACTGTAGGGTGAAAATGGAAAACTTTATTTTCTATAGCAGAAACCCCCAAAGCTTCTAGAAGATATGAATTCATTCACCCTCTTTCAGGCCTAGTGCTGTGTTAGGGATAATGGAACTTCAGGTTTTGGACCAGAAGTGTGCAGTTATTAAATATTAACCTCGAGAGATGGGGCAAGAATAAACATGAGCCTGTAAACCAAAAAGACTGAACCACTTCAATTACTGAAATTAAAATTGTCTGATGCTCCACTGACTGCAGTGGGCTCCGAAATATCTTGTTCAGAAGAAAATGTGTCTGCACTATGGACACCCAAATACAGTCATGGAAAGTTTTGATGTGAATTGCAGCATAGCAAAAAATATTTCCAATTTAGGACTAGGATTGATTGCCTGGAAACTATGAGGACCTCCATAACTGGAGGTCCTTAAACAGGACTGGAAAAGCCTGTGTCAGGAATGAAGCCAGTGTGTAACTAATCATGCTTCAGGGCAAAGAGGAGAAATAAATGGTCTTTTAAACCCCTCTGGGAAACTGGGACTCAGAGCCTGAAGCAATTCATTCACTTTTCTACCTACATCAAATGTTCCTGTACTTCAGCGCAGAGAATCACTGAAAAAAGACACAGTCCTGGGGTCTCTGAATGACTCCTGTCCCAGAGCTCATCTCTTGCTTTGACTAAATAGAGGGAGCACTGGGAAATCAGCCAGTCCACAGGTTCAGCAGAGTAAAGCCAGGGCTTGATGGTGGCTGGATTGAATGGCACCTAATCTCCATTTTCTCAGCAACGCTAACACTTCCATGGGTGCACACATGGAAGGGTTTGACAGCTTCACCTCTGATTTAGTGTTCTGCATTGTCTTGTTGTCTGTTGTCCAATCCTGCTGCAAGGACCCAGTCTAGCTCTCAATAATTATGCAAATGCTCTTTTATTTCTACTCAAATGTTAATAATCTATTAAAAGGCAGCTCTTTAAGTAAGACTCCCAGCTACTGCTTCTTTCCACAATGTTAATTGTAAAATGCACTTAAAATCACTCTGCATCCAAGTTTTTATCCCTGCAGAATGGACTTACTATGCTACTAATTTCATGGGTGTTGTGAAGCAAAGAAGTATGAAATACTATTCCTGGAAGGAACAGACCCATGAAAATCAATTTAGTGTGAGTTCTCTCTCTTTATCAGTGACACTGACAGCAAATGCTATTTATCTTTTTTGGTATGTACATATATAAGTGTGTATTATATATACATATATATGTATGTATGCTAATATAAGAAGCCAGTTCTATTACTTGAGTCCAATGAGATTTCCAGTAAAGCTGCCCCAGATCCAAGTCAAATGGTCCTACCGATGGCACAAGGAACTGGAAAGTTACTCTTTCACAGAAATGTTGTGCACAACAGTCAGTACACAGTGAATATGCCTTGTATCATTCAAGGTTGATCTTACCACATGAAATAGAGTAGAACTCACCAGTAGGTCTGTTTACTGTCAAAAGTGAAAATATCTGGGCACCCTGGTGCATAGAGACAGCATTTAGTGCACTGGCCAGGTCAAAAGAAGATGTGTGAAGAATGCAAGAAGCTGAAAAGCTCATATCTTCCTTTTCACACTATTGACATTTTTTGACTCCTACTAATGTAGAATAGTGGGCAATCAAGATCAAGGTGAAGGCTTTCAACATTGGATTTGTTCAGTACAGGACTGATAGGTTTCTTTAGAATTTCATTGTCTTGTACTTTGTTTTTATACACAACAACAGAATTTATATGTTTTTTTCATAGTTAAATCTGGATTTAGGCATTGACGGCTTTTATCAATTATGGATTATAGACCAAGCTTTCAGCAGAAAGAATGATCCTTCCATTAGTTTTCATAAAATGAGAGATCTGGTGGAAGTGGCTAAGCTCACAGGAATTTGTTTAGAAAATAATTTTCTGTAGAAATAAAGGGAGTTAAACTGGTTTTGGGAGAGGTGAATCTTCCCCAAAGTCTTATTTCATAAACTGACTTTTGCTAGTATGCCTAAATAGCATATGATGGATTTTCAAGAAAACTTGTGGTAACCCTTACAATGACTTTCTTAGCTGTGTTTTCAGAAGCATGTCCTCAAAATCATTCTCATGTTCTTAGTTTGAAGGTTTTGTTTTGTTTTTAAAAATAAATATATATAATCTTGGTCAAAGTTAATTTTTCTTTTGTCACCTTTAAATTATAATGATATCAGGAAGATGGACGCAAAATTCATGATACCTAAAAGAATGAAGAGACCTTAGTTCTCTTGTATAGCCACAAAGTGTCACCCTTTTCCCATTCATTGTCTACTCTTATTGCTTTTATGTAGCTCAGCAAAAAAAATGTCTCCCTTAAAGGAGACAGTCCTGAAGTTCAAGGACAGAATTGGGATCTCAGGTTGTGTCTGTAAAGTGACAGATGTCCATGCAGATCTCTGATGAGTGCAATGGAAATTAAAAAGAAATAATTCAGAGAATGAGACAATATTTGGTATTTTCATTCATGATTGCTGATACCAAGTACCTTTGAAGATCACGAGTTGGTTAAAGCCCCATGGTTTAGTCTGTTTACAGGAAAGTTTATTTGCCTATGTAAAATCAGTTCTGCACTTCCTAGAGATCAGTATCTTTTGATGAGCTGATACTATTTTCTGAGAAGATAAAGCTGTTTCTGAGGATTAAGGGTTTTATTGTTGTTGCTGTTGTGGGTGTTTTTCTCAAGAAAACTCTAGAAGTACAATGTCTCTTTGAGAACTCCAGCTATAATAAATTGGGTTGAAAGCAACTAACACTTTCTGAAGTGATATTTTAAAATAGAGAAATAGAGGAACACACAAAGATCCAGAAACTTGATTTCTGTGGGAGAGGAAGAGTGGAAGTGTATGAAAATATGACAAATTATAGTTAAAAAAAAGAAGTTTAATATATGACACTTGATAATAAAACATTTTATAATAGCAAAAGAAAATAGAATTTTCTGGTTTTTAGCAAAAATTGAATCTTGTTGAATTTATAGAATTATAATATACTAATTATATACTAATAATATACTATTATAGAATTTATAGTGTCCTATGGTGTTTGCTAATCTGAAGGAGGTGCTAAATAAATCAGTTGATCATTTATTAAAGACAGAGCGAATAGAAGATGTGGAAGAATGTCATCTGGTAAAAAAAAGCAGTAGTGGTATGTGAGTCCTAATTTATTTGTAGGCATGTACCTCAGGTCTTTAGATAAGTTCCTAATTCTGGCAATGTGTAGGTATCAAGCATGTTCCTCCTAAAGGCAGTTTTGGTTTTCTGTTTATTAATCCACCCATTCTCTATGGCTATTCCTATGACTCATTCTGAGATACCAAACTTCCTCCTTTTGTTGTAGACTAAACTTCACTTTTTGATTCCAGCTTCTGAAATTTCTCTGGGCTTTGAGAAGCCATGGAAGCCATGGAAGCCACGGAAGTTACAAAACCCTATAAGTAAGGAACAGAACCATTCACGGCAAGTAAGCAAGAAAAGCAAAGTAACAAAGTCATAGTTTTCTGTTCCACTACCTGATTTTTCTCCTATCCTAATCTAAGATCAGGCTCTCTGTAGGAATAATTTGCTAAGAGTCCTTGAACAAAGTGCTGGTATGTATTTGTTTTCAGTCATTCACTTTAGAAACCCCCCTTACCTTGCACTGAGCTGGCTTGTCCTTGTCATTCCAGCTCATGTTCTGTCATTTGGCTTAATGTCTTTGGAAGGAGTACAATGCTTTGATTGAAAAAGTCATTTTTATAGTGGGGATGAATTAAATGGACATGGGGGAGGATTCATTATGCTGAGAAAAGCAGGCGGAAGACCTTGACTGTATTTTCTCCTCCCTTCCCATTTTAGGGAGGTTAAAAGATAGAAAAAAGTTCAGTATAGAGAGATGGAGCAGACCTGCATAACGATTTTGCTGCCTACACTCAGTTGCAGAGTTGATTATGGATTCTTATAAAAGCAAATGGCTCTGAGCTGATGGGGTCTAATTTTGATATGAATCTTAACTGCAGAAGTTAAGGGTTTTTTCCTGGAATACAGGTAGGTGTGGATGTGGGAGAATTTAGCTTTTATTATTTTTTAAATGTCAGCTCATTCTAAAGGACAGAGTTATCATTTCAGCAAACTATATTATAAATGCCCATGAATCATATGCAAAAAGACAATAATAAACTTCTTCATCTCTTTCCCTCTCAAACCATCCTCTGAGGCAGAAAGAAGAGGTTACAACAGTAGACTAGTGGAAAATGATTTCACTGGGATGCAGAAAAAAAGAACTTGTATAGGTACAAAAGAGAAACTTCCAAGAAAGTTTAAGGTGGTAGACACTGGAACCTCATCCTTTCAGATATGGTTATGCATATATATAATCAAAAACATATGGATGGGGCCCTGAACAACCTGGTCAAGTAGACAGTGTCCCTGCCCATGACAGGAGAGTTGGAATGAGATGATCTTTAAGATTCCTCTCAACACAAATCATTCTATTATTCTATGAAAGCTGTGTCAGGTAGGACAGGATCCAGCACCAAGTAACATGGTTTCACTTTCCTGCAAGTTACACAGGACTTTGTTAAATTCCAGTTAATTCAGATGTGTAGCAGAATAAGTTTGAAATTAATCAGACATTAATTTCACATAGAATGAGGGTGTTCCTGGAATCCATGAGAATCTCTAAGTTGACTTGTGGAGCTCAGAAGAGTGGCCTTTCTCTCTTTAGATCTGTTATACTTATTATATTTACCTTTTGTTTAAATTCTGCTTCTAGCACTGACCATGTGTTTTAACATTACACATATGAGTAGCAAAAAGAGGAAAAAGTTGAGTAAAGATTTTGTTTAAAATATACATTTTGCAGAGTTGCTTTCAAACCCAGTATGGTACCACAGAACAAGCCATGACAGAAAATTAGGATCATCACAAAGCTTGCTGTTCTCTCTTCCTTTCACAAGTTCTGGTTCCTGCCTTCTCACTGTATGCACAGCAACTATCACAGATGGATCAAGAAGTCAAAAGGTCTTACCACCTTCTAGAAGACTGCTAATTATTGGCATATTAGTGTTCTCAGTCAGGCAAACAGAGAAAACATAGTGAGTAGTAAATCACTTTTGACTATGGTTCATGGGAAGTCACTCACAAATGGCTAAGCAGAAGCTCAGCCTTTTGTGAAGGTTCAAAATAGGGTAAAAACTCAGAACTCTGAATTCACAGCAGGACACCTTCATCTTACAGCAACTCTACCCAGCATCTTTTATGTGTAAACAGCAAGCAGGAATTCTTAACTAAAACAAAACACTACACTGCATGCATAATGCCTCCCTCGGGGAGTTAAAAAGAGAGGACAAATTACATGTGACAGATGTTAGCTACATCACTTAACACACCACTGAAAGGCATTCAGGGTATATCAGAAAGGTATAGTGTAATGTGAGATGCACCTGAACAAGCTCTGAATGAGAAACTTGACATATAAGCCCCGGAAGAGCACGATACTGTTATGGTTATCCTACTATTGGGTCCCAGAGGAGATTATTCAGAGCTGACATATGCTTTCATTCAGGTCACTGCACTGGGTCGTGGAGAAAGGGTTTTGGGTAGTAGGCATGTAGGTTTTGCTTCATCTACAAAACCGTCATGCTCCCAGCCCCTGTTTTGTACAAAAAAACAGATTCAGTGAGAGATTAAGACATCTAAGATGAGGTACCTACTTATGTACCAGATGTGCAAGTTCCAGCTTTACTCAGAGGAGCTCTATTCAGTCACTGGAGTCTGGATAATGATGCAGACAAGTGTGGATGTTTATTTTAGGGGTGCTGGAATTGTGCCTCGGGCTTCACTAATTAGGAGTGCTGTTCAGTTACCTAAAAACAATCCTGTGTTGCCGTCTGAACTGCTCTGAGATAACCTACAGCTACTGCTTCAGAGCCATATGTGTCTCCTGTAAACCTCAGCCAGACTACCCATCCCAAACTGATATTTAGGGAACTGAATCAAACCCTGGCTGTCCATTGGCTAAGACAGAAACTGAGATTCCTTGCTCATGTGTCAGCATCCTCACACAAACATCTAAATTCAAGAACTTCAAGGCAGAAACTATTCTTATCTTTTCTCTCCTCTCCCCATCCACAGCCAAGGCACATACAAAATTTTGTCCCATTATTTCCTTATGACTCGGGTTTCCATCAAATAAAATGTGGCCTCACACAAATGGAAAAGGAGCCCTGCTGAGGGCCAAGAGATGTCTGATTTGCCTGACAATGAGGGCCAGAAAGAGTGGACACCATAGCAGATTACACAGGGTAGATGAGAAAAGCCAAGCAAATATGATGAGGAAAGAGTCTGAGAGTGTAGACAGAAAGTTACCACCAACAAATGGCCAAAAGAAAGAAGTGAACTTTTATAACTTATGTAGTCTTTATATATAAATAGTCTATAATGTATTACTAGATAATATTTCATTGAACATTATATGTCTGCACTTTGCACAACTTGGTGGTGAGTGCTTTGCCTGGTTTTTTTTTCATATTTTACCCTTATGTTTCAGATGTGCAAACACAACTAAGTGTTATTCTCCTGTTGTTAATATATACCTCATTTATTGAAATAAATTCAGTAATACATACCTCATATGCTTTCCTTATAGTAAGTAGATACCATATGGATTGATTTTGATAATTCTCACTCTGATTGGTTGAAGAAGTAATATTGAAGAACTTCATTACATCACTTTAGTACAGGAGTCATCACTGTAATATCTATGAATTGCATAAAACCCACTTGGGTAACTTGGACTGGTTGTGGCCTTCTATTGAAGCCTGGAAGGTAAGGGAGCTAATGTTCATGTCCAATACACTGATAGCTGGGTGGCTGTGGAGCCAGCCAAGGGTTGTTGCTAAGAACATGCTGTGAAAAAGGACAGGATGTGGCTGGAGCAGGGGCCAAATGGAGGTAGAGCAGCACTTTTACAGAATAAATGTCCTTGTTCTGTATCCTGGAGATAACACAGCACAATGGACTGTAAGGGAAGGGATCAAGATCACCCAAAACCCCCGAAACCCTCCAATCCATTTTCAGAAAAGTTCAGAAGAATTGACTGTGCATAAAAACTGGTTTTCATAGAAAGCAAGAAACTTATCTCCAGGGTTGGAAAAACATCTGTAAAATATATCCAGCATCTTGGACACCCCATCACCCAGATTGAGGCTGGAGCCAGAACTGGTGATCTCTCTTGTTCATCCATTCTTCCTTTTATTCTCTCCTCCCCTCTTTAATCCATCCCTCTCTATTTCCTTCCACCCTACTCCTTTATCCAAAACCCACTGCTCTGTACTTATACTAACAGATAAGATATTAACTTCTACTTATTTCCATGGTAAATGCATAGTTAATCAATAAAACTTTGAAAGCTTTTGCAGACCCTCTGACTTTTTGTCATTCCTTTTGATCATAAGCAAGTCTTGAGTACCCCCTTAAGGGTGGGACATCACACCGCTCTGTTCTTATCAGCTGATGGATGTAAAAAAGCCTGTATGGGAGTGACTCTCATTAATCACACTGGTTGTGCCATTTTTTTGTATTTTTTCTGCATTTCCTTGGCTCTTGTGCCACAGTGCTACCTCCTCCCAGAATTTTCCAAACTGAGTTATGTGAAGATGTCCTGGCTTGTAAGATAAGCATATATTTTATTTGCCATCTATTGGAGGTGGGGCAGGTATCTTCTGTTAAGTTGGGCAGTTTTCTTATCTCTTCCAAGAACAATGTCTCCCTCTGGGGAGATATCTTCTGTTAATTGGCCATTGAATGACTCACTACATGACTGATAAAGTTACATCATCCCATTGTGAGATACTTCACCCAGAGGGAGGAGCTAAGCATCCCTACCTGCATAAAATCAGCATTTTTTGGGACATCACAACAGCCTATTTGCTGGATTCCCAGAGGAGCAGCTTCTTCTCCGCTGGATTCCCAGAGGAAGACCAGGCCCATCTACTCTATCACCAGACCTTCAGAGAAAACTACACCCTTCTACAGGACCACCGCTTCAGCAGCATTTCATCTGCCACTCCAGGCGGAGCAGCCACCACTTAACTGGACTATCACCAACACCCTGACTCCTCAGGGTGTCAGGTTTCTGACTCTATCAGTAGTTTTGTTTGTATTAATTACTTTCATTTTTAATTTAGTTTTTTTTTTTTTTTTTTTTTTTCTAGTAAAGAACTGTTATCTCCATTCCCATATCTTTGCCTAAGAGCCTTTTTATTTTGAAATTGTTGTCATTCGGAGGGAGGGGGTTTACCTTTTCCATTTCACGGGAGACTTTTGCCTTCCTTCACAGACTCCTGTCTTTTCAAACCAAGACAGAGGAGCACTGTGTATCTGATTACATCTTGTGCAGTACTGTAGCATCAAACCTACTGCAAACATGTGAATGTATAAGTAAGATCATGTGGAAGTATTGCTGGTATGATGTTTCTCCCTTGCACAGGAGAAAGGAGTGTGCTTGTTTGTCCAAGAAAGTTGAAAATATATCTTGGGTGATCAGAGCACAACAGTAATTTTTTTCTATGGATTTATCAAAGAGTAAGTGATTGTTGCTTGATTTCAAGACTCTTCACTCTTGATATTCTTCTCTGAAAAGCTAAAATAATAATATAACTCTACTGTCTCTCAGGGCTGTCATCATTTTGAAGTCCAATTTAGAAGGAAAAAGGTTTCAAACCACACCTAGTTCTTCCTGAACATTTCTATACTTTAGTCACTACATTTTTCCACTTAAAATGAGCTCTTTTCTTCCCCTTGTCTCACTTTCTAAATGGGCAAAAAGAGGAAATAACTTTGTGTGTGTCTTGAGAAGTAGCAAAATTACGTGTCTGCAAAATATTGCCTTATTCTCTAGTGAATATTTTTCTCCTTTGCAATATTAGCTGTCCTGTGAAAGAGCAGCAGATTTGTAGCTACCCTTTTAATATGACTAAATCCTGCTATTGAATTAAGACATGAGTCCTTGAGGGAAGACAGCAACATTTTTGGAGTATTGTCATCCTATTGTAAGTGTGGGAGCGACTAATTCCTCCAGTGGAGTTTCCTGTGCATTCTTTTGCGTTTTCACTGCAGACTTCATTGAAAATAATTCTGCAATCTCTCAACTGCATCTGTTTTGATTTCTTCAGGTGAATTGGAATGGAATGACAATAGCAAGGGAGTACCTTCTGGCAGCTCATAAACCAGATTAAGTTTGAAACCTGCTTCTTTCTGCTGTTTGCCTTCTCGTAAACTCAAGGAGGATGAATCATTGCACCATGTCAAAGCAAGGCTTTAGTGATATGAGGAGCTAAGAAAGTGATCAGGAAAAAATATGGGAAAATAAGGAGTCACTGATTGGAGAATAAAGGGGTGAAGGGCTTAGGTATGTTTGAATCATTTCCAGTAATAAAGTTCCTGACTACTCTGTAATACAGCTGATTCACTGTCACTCGACTTTTGAGCACCATTAATGCCCAGTTTAAAATATCTATGAGATGGATTACTGTACTAAATACTTTACAGTACTGGGTTTACGGTCAGGATTTAGTGGAAAGCAGTCAGGATTTAGTCGAAAGCGTCTTTCTCCTATAAATCATGCTATGAATATTGATTGTGGTAACTTCTACTTACCTAAAAGTTTTATGAGGCTTAAAAAAAAATACCGACTTGGTTTTGGTGGGAAAGATCCTTTCCCAGAAACAAATCTGAGGAACATCTCTAAAATATGCCAATTTTGTGTTTATATAGTTAAGAATGACTTTATAACAAAGTGCTGCTAGTCCAAACCAATTTATTATATGGTGCAGAAGTGTTAAACTGCCTTAAATCAATAGTTAAGAAGACAGGAGAGTGCTTGGGTGTTATAAGTCATCATTTTAATGAAATATAGATTATTCCAAGACTATTAAGCAAGTGGTTGGTGTCAGGAAAATTGTTCACTTTTTCAATGCTAAACAAAACCATCTATTTTAATGCAGTAAAATCAATAAGCAGCTGAGACCTGCCATGTAGCTTGAATGCCTAAGTAAATGCACAGTTAGAACTCCCCATTGATAAGTAGATAGGTTGCTGTTTGCATGTCCTAGTTACTAACTCTGATTGAACGAAATGTTTTAAGGGAAGATCAAAAAAAGGAAGAAGCAGGAAAAAATATTTTGTTAAAACCACTTATTTTGCTAAACAGGCAATTACTATACTTCTTTTTCAGGAAATATTTTCCAAGACGCACAGATATTGGAGGCTGAGGATAATTCAGGAGTGGAGAACTATTTCAATTTAGCATTTGAATTGAAGGAAAGCTAGGGAGCCCAAGATTAAACTAAAATGTAATTCATAAAGTTGCCTAAGGTTATAGATAATTGGTTTGCAATAATAAGCACCATTCTGCTTAATGTTTTCAGGATTATCTTTAAAAAAAATATATATATATAAAATTAGAGCTGGTTTGCAAACTGATGTCCTATCCATCAAAGTAAAAAAAAAAAATCACATTCTATATCAGGATTAAACAAAGTCCTTATTTTGTGAAACTACCTCTTTGGGCAAGATCTTAGATTTCCAGAATGCTGAAACAGGCTGGAAAACACACAGTGAAGTCTCTCATTAAAAAATAGGCCTTATATTTTGCAGTGTTTATGGTGTAGGCTCTCTTCAGTATTTTATACTTTAAATTGAACTTCTCTGATTTTCTCTCCATATAGAATAATTAAAAATCACTTAGGTAAAGAGAGAATTACTCTATAATATGGAATTTAGGGCATTCAGATAGAATGAAGGAGACTTTGATCTGAATCATATTAAGCAGAAGTTTGAAATGAGGTCTCTCATGGCTGAATACTCTGGCACTTGTGTAGATAGTTAATCTCAGGACTTCTATGCTTTGATCATTTCTATCATGAGGCTGAGAAAATTCCCAATGCTTTCCAGTGTTGGCTGCTCTTCTCAAAATTTCTACTTGGAAAAATCAGAATTTTTAGGTGAAAGCCCTGCTTCAGATTTGTCCTCTTAGTCTAGCTATGGTTCACTGAATCACATGCCATCCTCCACCACCAGCTCCTACTGACACTGCCTGCTAGTAAAGTACAGCTCATTAATACATCAGAGTGTGACTGCCACTTGGCAAATTTCAGCTACTGAAGGTAAACTCCTAAAGAGAAGGCATGACACAATTCTCTGTCTTGAACTGCAACTGCCCATTGAACTGCATTCACATTTCAGCGGGGCATGAATTAATGCATTGTGTTAGGTTTTGTTTGCAGCTGGTTGTCTTTGAACAACGTTCAAAGGCAGTCCCTGATTTGAAGGAAAACAGATTTTTCTAAAATGTGTTTGAAGGCAAGCACCCTGAGTTTTTGAGACAGTTGCTATTTTTGGTAACTAAAGGGACCTCTCTTGCAGCTCCTTTGCTAAAATGCAGATGGTCTAGTGCTATTTTATGTGTCCTAAAATATTGCACCTCAAGACCCAATGGCTGGTCACAGATGAAGGAATAATAATTCCCAGTAGGAAGAGTATTCCTTACCTAAAGCAACAAGTGAGCAGACTTGGTGACATTGTTCCTGTAAGCAAACCTGGCAAAGTCTCTCCAGACAGCCCAATTAGCATGTTTAAGGGATCATTTTAAAAGAATAATTCCAGGAATGTCAAAAAGACATGACCTTCCATAACATTTTTTCTGCTATTTCAGTTATTGATGAAATGAAAATAAAGCAGTACAAAAACATATAGCCAAACAGCTTGTTCCTTTCTTTGCTCTATTTTTCCCTACCATAATGCATCACTATACTTTTAAATTAAGCCCAGCAGGTAGGAAGATCCTATACTCATTTTCAAATAAGATCATTTGTCCCTGCATTACAGCATGTTTCTTTGATATGGTTTCTTTCAGGACTTAGCCCTGCTGCTTCCTGAAAGATGAGTTAAAGATCCTTTGGTATAAATCCTAATGAATGCCTAAGTAAATGCTTTTTACAGAGATGTGTGAAGTTAGATTTCACTTTTCCCTGACATCTGAGATGTCCTTATCCTGAAACATGGATTTTCCCCCCTTTTTTCTTCTGATATACTCCTTTCTTACATTTAGACATTTTAGTTAAAGCTGATTGCCTTCAGCAATAATGGCATCTTGAAAAAACATAGATGACACAAATACACTGCTCGAATTTCTTATGCCAGTAGTAGCAGATTGGATACAAGAGACAAAGTTGTGTCAGGTGTTCATGCAGAGAATAAGGATAAAACTCCTTGTTCTTCTATCATTTACCATTCTCAAGGAGTGGGTAAAAACTTTTCTTAGAGGACAAAGCTGATAGTAAGGGAATAGCACAGCCAGCTCTGGGGCTGGGAGAAGAAACTGAAGAGCCCCAGTGCCCTTTTAGCTGCAAGAAGCTAATCTGCTGCAGGGTGTACAAGCAGCAAGCTGTTCTTTGAAAATGACATCTTCTCCCGGTGTGTTTTCTTGCAGAGGATCTGTGCTCTGAACCGAACACGATCAGATGATTTGAATGAGACAGGACTGATTAGAGTAGTCAGTTTTACCTTATTCCTCTGCTTGACTGGAGAAAATGACAGTAAATTCCTGTCTCACAGTTCTCATCCATTATGAGTTTCATTGCAGAGAGAGTTCTAAGAAAAATGTTCCTATGCCCAGCAGAATAGCATTTTAGCAGCTGCCTATTCCTTCCTTTTGTGTATTTGACATGTTTTACTTCAGCAAACTGAGGTGAAATATGACATTAAATGTCATATGAAATATGACATTAAGTGTGTTTAGGACACAACCTTAAATAATATTTTCTTCATTTTTCATTATATATCCATCTCTAGAAGAAAACACAAGCAAAAAAAAATCCTTTCTGTATAGCTTTTCTTTCTTTTTTAGCCTAAAATCTAGTCTTGTAATGCTGATAACACATATTAGAGCAAAAGGTCTATGGACAGCACATACTGAGAGAAACTCATGCAAAGAAAAATAGTTGGAAGCTGATGCACTGAAAACATTTACAGATTCCAGGTAAAACAGGGTTATCTCATATGTCTACACCCACACATCTGGCTTCATATAATAATTCTACTGGTTTCATTCATTGCCTTCTTATCTTCTGTTTATCAGGTACTCAGATGAAGATTTAAGTTGGTTTGACCTCTTTTCTATTTATAGTGTTTGAGGATAGATTAAATGCTTCTTCTCAGGAAAAAATTAGCTTGAATTTCCAAATTAGTCTGAAATGAATTCTGAAGTAAGCCCTCTCACAACAGTTGGGATAGCTCTGACCTTTCATTATTTTCGTCTTTGACTATTTCTGATCATTTGTAACCTTAAGAACAAGCAGGGAACCAGCAATTTTTAATCCCAGTGTTCTATCCTGTTGAGCCAAATGTGGCTCCTTATACAATAAACTACTTCTTTCTGTGTCTAAGGTTGCTGTATTAGCATACAGGAGATCCTCAAGGCAAAGATAAGAATAATAAGAGAAAGAGGCACAAAATTGATGAGAAAAGTCTTGTCTGATTCATAGAATCATAGAGTAGTTTTGATTGGAAGGGACCTTTAGAGGTCATCTAGTTTAACACCACTGCAGTGAGCAGGGACTTCTTCAACTAGATCAGGTCACTTAGAGATTTATCCAATCTGAACTTCAGTGTTTACAGGCCACTACCATCTCTCTGGGTGACCTGTTCCAGTGTTTCATCATGCAAAATTTCTTCCTTATGCCTGATCTAAATATATCCTGTTTTAGCTTAAAGCAATCACCCTTTGTGTTATTACTACAGGTTCTTATTAGCCCCCTTTAAATATTGAATTTATATATTGCTCTACCTTTGCCTAGCTATTGCATTGTTTCTTTGGGTCACTGTAATGACAAAACTTTGGTTTCTACAAGGCTAACTCCTCTTCCTCTCCAAAATCAAAGAAGTGAAACAAATAGTCAAACGAACCAAAGGAAAAAAAAAAAACAAGCAGCCATACTTCCTGCTTGTAAGAAAGAAGGACGTTTTTCACCTGGCCCTCTGTGAACATGATTCTGTGAAGAAAACTTATTCCAGTCTAGGAAACACTTCATTAAGTAGATAATTTTCTTGTTTTGCAACATTAAAGGCTGCAAAATAATTTGTGACCAATTCAGCAGCTTGAAGTCTGAAAGTTCAAGTAAACTTGAAGTCTGAAAGTTTCATGGACCTGAACCCTCAAAACTTAGCTTTAAATAGTAACTCTAAAAGTACAGAATCTTTAGTTTTCTATACATTCATCCTTAGCAATACAACACAAGGCAACGTGTATGAAACACCATATAAACTCACAGAAAGGTGGCCAGACATGCTAAGAATTGTCCCTCTACCTATAATCTTTCACATGTCCAAAACTAACCAAAAAGGGGATGCTTTGTGAAGAAAAAAAAAAAAAAGTCACAGTAATCCTGTGAGGCAACCCTCCAACTTACTGGAGTCTGTGCCCCAAAACCAACTTGAATCCAAGGTTGTACCTTTACAAGACTGAACACAGGTGCCATTTCTTCTTCCCCTGTACACATTGCTCTGCTCAGACCAGGAAGCTGATCAGTACCAGCTCTGAGCTGTCTTTCTATCAGCACTTGCCCCAAATGTCTTTCCCAGCTCAAGGAGACTCCCCAGACCTTGTGAATGGTTGGTATCTGCCTAAAGAAGAGCCCCTCATCTTTCTGTAGGTTTTGAAACATGGTTCCAAAACTCCAGGTTTCATAGCATAGCTTTTGCTGCCAGAACAATGCTTCAATTAACTTCTCTGAAATAACAGGACATGAGTCCATTATATCTATTTAAAGGATAAACTTTTTTAGAAATACACTGGTATATTGTGATGAATGAGTATTTTAAGAAGAAATGGAATTTCAGATAAAACAACATTTTAGCTTGCAGTACAAGGGAAGATAATTTAAATTCTATGATGCATGAATCAGTGCACTAGAGGCATACAAATGAAGAGAAAATTGGGTCAATCTTCCCCTCTAAAAGCAAGTTAAGCAGCTAGACAAAGATGTATGTGAACAAACTGTTTAGCAACATTTATCCTTTTGAAGGGTCTGCTTCCTCATTTCATTGTGTCATCTTTGTCTTGGGACATCTGCTGAAGCTGCAGTTTTAAAGACATTCCTGATGAAAAAGCTTCCAAGGAACAACATGAAAGTAAAAATAAAAAAAAAAAATGAAAGTAAAAATATTAAAAAAATGAGGCAAAAATAAAAATAAAAGGAAAAAAAAACAACGAAACAAAAAACAACCCAACCCCTATAACCAAAACAAAAAAAAAAAAAAAAGAGAAAAATAGGAAGCGAGCAAGACAGAATTGTGCAGGTTAAAAGTGAACAATAAAATGTTAAAAACTACAGAGGTGAGTGAGTGTAAATTCCTTGCAATGTTTTTGAAAACTGATACAGGTTTCACCAAATAGATGAATGATGTTGATTTTATTTGACAGAGTGGTTTGCAAATTCTGGAGAGAAATGTGCTCCAGCTTGTGACTGTTTAAGGAGTAAATAACCTACATGTACCTCTGGCTGTGATAACACTCTATGGTAGAAATAAAAATAGAACAATATAATTTGATTTTTTTTCAATAGATATATTTAAACACTATATAATTTTTCTGACAAAATTGGTGCTGACTGAAGTATTATGGAGATGAGATGACAGGACAGGACAAGACAGAAGAGAGAGGTTTGGACTCCAAAAGGCCTCTATTAAGGATCCAAAATTTCAGGGTATTTTATCTTACCCATTCACAGATAGCAAACCTACACTTCTCATCCTTTTGATCTTAGCTGCATGTGAATATACATCTCTATTACTTTTATTCTTTATTGAAGTAACCTTTGTGCTACAGATAATGACTTGTCCCACTTGTTTGCATGTATGTATGCAAATACATTACATAATTGATTTTCAATAAAATGCACCAACTTCTCAAAGGCTTCAGAATTTTGTTCCACTTCACTGTCATTATCTTTGAACTAGTACAGAAGAAAAAGTTCCTCTAGATTCAGATGAAACTAAATAAGATGGGGTACATGTGTCTCAAAAGTCTCATTCTACATTTTGTATTAGCTAAAAATAGTTTAAAATATTTAGTTTGAATGTTATTTCTTTATCAATATGTGATTTTCACTGGTGAGAAGTTAATTATTCTTACAAGCAAAACACTATTGTGATAATTTAAACTCTCAAGAATTTCTTGTCTTTGCTTAAGAGTATTGATCACTGCGATAAGAAAGCAACTGATACTTAATGACATTACCTGGAAGCCCAACATCATTAGAAAAATAACGTGGAAATGTGTATTTATTATTGCAAAGATTATCTTTGGTTTGTGTGCCTCACACAATAGAGAAGGTTTTGTACAGAGTCGTACACACTAAGATTTTGGTCTTGTTCACAGTTACTGTTTAATCAATAGTGAATGGACATAAAAATCTAAGCTTAACCTTTTGCAAACTCAATTTGTGAAATATTTAGAAGAACTAAAATTAATTCTTTTATAGTTATTGTTAATGTTATCTATAATTTCATTCCCTGTGTCTTAAGCAAATTGTAAGAGAACTTGTCTTATTTTCTTCCAGCGAATTATTAGAATACAGGAATAATTTATCCAGATCATTTTCATCCTAATTTGCACATCAAAGTATTTACTGTTCATGTTTTGTTTTCAGTTGTCAGATACATGAAATTTTCTCTGCTCTTTGACTACAAAACTGAAATTTATTAAAGAGAATAATAACAAATAAATGGGTAATGAATAATATGTGTTGAATGCACATTTTGACACAGTGCAGTAATATGTGTTCAAATGTATTAAGCTTTTGAAATCTGTGGACTTGTTCATGATAAACCACTTTCCTTGATATCACAAAAAGCTAATCACTAATAACAGGCAAATAAAAACCTAAAATATATGCTTTCATTTCTTAAAATATATGCTAGTTTTTATTTTTGTTTTGAGATGTTTCTTCATTCTTGTAGCTCCAGAGAAATAAAATCCATGTGTAATGTTTGTGAACAGTTTGAATTCTGCTGCTGAAAGAGTCTATACCATTAATTACTTCTCCTCTAAGCAGCATTAACACATTGAATATGTTATGACAAAGCCTGTCCTGTCGAGAGCCACCATAGAATGTAGCTCTGTGACTAAGTTTGTCATTGACAGATTTCTTGATAAGGCTTGCATTGTCTGAGTTTGAACCTCTTTAGATGACCTACCTGTCAAAGCTCTTTTGTTTGTTGGGTTCTAATAGAGAAGTAGACATTTCCAGGTACCCATTCACACAACCTGTGCTAGAAAGAGCTGCCTCAGGAGATGGGAATCTCATCCTGAAAATGCCTATTTTTGTACTGACTGCAATGAAGGACTTACCTACCTCTGGCACAGATGTCTGCAATGAGGTAGATGTCTAAATGTAAGAAATATGAATCTTATTCTCTTTATTCTGGGCAATTATTTCACATGATTTCCCTGACTGGTATTTGTTCTGAGTCATGTTATTCAGGTACAGGCTTTGATGACTCTAAAGGATCATTATCAGAATGAGGCAGCAGCAGGGCTCCACAGTCCTTAGAAATCAAAGGACTGGAAAGGTTGCAAATTTGCTGACAATCTGCAGACTTAGCCCTGAGTGTTAAGAGCATCCTCAAGGTGAGTGTCTGCATGTGAATGGGATAAGCATTGAGGACTTGCAAGTATTGAATACAAGTGAATAATAATAATTTTTAAAAATTAAATAACAGCATGAGAAAGGTTTTGTGAATAACCTTGTTGCTTTTACTGCCTTACTTCACCTGCAGTAGGAATATGGATTTGGTGGGGAGCCAGCTATATATATTTGAGGCAAGTTACTCACTTTCTATGTTCCTGTGAACTTTTTGTATGACTCACAGGTAGCTTACAGGGATCTGTATTCTGTGCCATTGTTGGTAAGAGTTAGGAAATTATCTCTGCAAAACAATAGGCAGAATGAAAATCATTAGGAAAAGCAGGAAACCTCTCACCTTTCCATGGAGAAATGTTCTTAGGTGGCCTTTGCAACCTGTGTTTGACTTAAACTTTGACAAAAGTCAGCTATGAGATTTCTTTCTGATGTTTGTCTGCTTGAGAAATTTGATTTTCAGGTAATACCAACTCACTGAAGGTATTCTCTATCCATCTCTATAGATCTCTATCTAAAGGGCAGCAAACAGTTTTGTAAAACAAAAGGCTTTGCTTTTCAGATTTGTAAATTCAGCACAAGAGTAATGTGCTGTCTTGCAGTAAATCACAAAATATTGTCTAGAATTACATTATGTCACCCACATTCTCCTCATAAATCATATTAGATAAGTGAAACATCTTTTAATCTCCAGAGTCTCCCCTGTAATCCCTAACTGTTTAGCAGTAGTCCAGTTGTCAGGAATAAGCAACAAAAAGTATCTCACTAATTGCATTTCTTACTTCTGGTTTAGGTTAAGGACATCAATAGTTACAGCAATAGTTTAATCCTAGCAGTTTTCTGTTTTGGGCAAATGAAAATAATCAAAAATTGCTAAAAGAAATGAAGTTTTATTTAAATAACTTTTAATTGAAAAGAAATTTGGAAAAAGAAAACCAACCAGGATATAAAAGGAACAGTAATGCAACAAACTTTGACAGACTGACTTTAAAATGTCCTTTTCATGCCTCTCAGGAGAAATGTAGTGATTGTCTATGCTGATAGGTGAAATGGGCTAGAGCATGACATGTACCTTATTTCCACATTTTGTCATGGTTTGTAATTTAGTGTGTCATAGATAATTGAAAAAACACTTGCAGATGATAATTAATTTTATTTAAGGATAGTGCTAATCTGGTGCTCCATTAATAGCTGTAACAATTTTGTACATGGATAACATGAATAATCCTAACATCATCTTGTAAAAATCTAAATCCATATCAGAAAAGAAAAATTAAAAAAGAATGAAGTCACAACCAGCAAATTAATAAAAAAACAAGTGTTTTAAATATAAAATTAAATACTATTATTTCTTCATTTAGATCAATGTCAGCTTGTATCTCTTCTCCCAGAGTCTAAAGGTATTTGTTGGTTACCAGGGAAGACTGTTAGTTTTTGAAATTGCAATAACATTTCAACAAACCAGTGTAGTCACTGCAGGAAAATGTTAACAAAATCCCTTGTCAGAGCTTTACAACCAAATCCACACAACATATCTTGAAGTTCTTTTGACATTTCCAACTGAAATGGGATGCTGCTCTTTCCTGACTGCCTTGGTCTAGCAAATGTCTTTAAGGAGTTGTAGAATGCTGAGGAAGGGGGCAGAGAGCAAGATCTTTCCTCAGTTCTATAATCCTCTCATTGTCAACCTCTGATTAGCTCAAAACTGACACAGTCTGCCTTGTTAATGCTTTTGGTTCCTGGGGAGTGATCTGTGCTGACAAATGCTGTGGTGCTGTAATTCTTCTTAGCTTTGCAGTTACACTGTCTTTGTCTTCGTGGTGAAATGCTCTCAACAAACGTTAAAATGTGTTAGCCTTTTATTGAGTCAATTTTCTGAGATACTTCTTTGACTTCATTGACTTTTAAAGGGAGTAAAATTCTATTTCAAGTAAGTTCGGACACCTTTATTATTAATAAAAAAAATTTCTGTACTCAGGATTTTCAGACTTAAAGGATCATCAAAGCATGGAATTGCAGCAGAAGACATGGGCATTTTTCTTTAGTAATACAGATCTCTGCTTTTTCAGCTGATAAGGAAGACTCAGAAAAGCAAAAATTGCATATCAATCAGGTAAGAATGAATTGTTAAATTAAAAGTTGCAAGGAATGCAAAATCAACTTAGATTTCCTGGTGAGTTTAGTCTTCTCAGCTTTGCCATTGTTGATTAACAAATAATGATGTTGATTAAGGAAGACAAATATTATATAGGACCTTTTTAGAAATTAATAAAGGATTTTTTAAAAATTATTATTATCCAGTGATTTCATATTGTATACTCTCATATCTTAAAAGGGATAATATCAAAAGAAAAGTTACAAGGAGGAAAAAAAAATCAAAAAATACCCTCAGCTAAACAGGAGAGTTACCATTCAAGGAGTTGTGTAGATTTCAGTTTGGAAGAGGAAAATCAAAACTGTGAATGTTATGAAATAAGTGCAGGCAGTATAGTGTCACTGTGAGAGTACTGAACTGAACTGGGAACATGACAAGAAATCTGTTTCAAAGAGAAAATAATTAAACCGAAGAGCTCATTGTAAGACTCTGCAAAGGCCAAAAATAAAATTGAATTAAAGAATGATTAAGCGTTCTCCTGAAGAAAAAGTCCATGAAAAGCTATTAAGCACAAAGCAGTGCTTAAGTATTCCAGAGCACCCTGTGACACAAAATGTTAGACAGCTGGACATAAACATCAATCTCTTTTTCCCTTGCTCCTGTCCTGTTTTCAGTCTCTAGCTGGGTGCTATGACCTGCTGTCAGAAGTTAAGGAACTGATCTTCAAGTGGCTTTGCTCACTACATGGTCTGCCATGTCAGCAATCAGCAGCACTGTGCCCCAGACAGTCATCCCTATGCCTCTTCCATTTAGGAATAAGGATCAAATTGGAACATGTTTGGAACACAATGGATTTTGTCTATGTGATAAATGGAGCATCACCTACTTGTTGTAACATGCTGTCAGAGAGGAAACACTTTCCCTCTCATTCAGTAATGCATTCTGAAAATGAAGATGCATTCTAAAAACGCAGATGCATTCTAAAAACTCGTGGTCCAGCACATATGAAATCTGCATCTCACTGACTCTCAGGGTGGTGTGGAAAACCCAGGTCTGAAGCTATAGTCTGCCAGAGGAAACTCTCTGCTTTGTCATTTTCCCACACCTTCCATACTTAGCACCAAGGCTTACCCACAGGTGTCAGTGAATAACCTAGTGGTCAAGCTGTTGATCATCAGAGCTTGCTGGGTTTATTTTCTAGCATTATATTTAGTCAACAGCTGATTAAAGTTAAGTTAGTAATTATTAGTTTGAATGCAGGATAGAATCCCTTAGGAAAGGTTTGAATGTGTTGATTAAGATGCTCTGTGAAAAGTTTGATTTGAATAGTCTCACAGCGAGGCGGATGCTCTGAATAACTCAGCTGGCTACTATCAGAAAGCTGTTCTGGGCTCTGAAACATGATAAGAGGATGCTTTTTGTTTTGATACTTGGATGACAAAATCTAGAAACTTCCTGGGATGTATTTGATTAGTCTGAACATCACTTTCATGTAATACAAAGCTGAAATAATAAATGCCTGTTATGATGTTCTGCTATTGTTATGGGAGAGATAATTACAGCTATCTCTTAACTTCAGTTAAGATAGGAACTAGTTCATAATTAATATCTGAAGAAGGAAAAATAATAATCTTACTAATTCTACTTTCTGGCAGCACAGAAGGTCCTTCCCTACAGCTTTTACAGATTCAGTGAATTTGTTTTATTTCAGACTTCCTGTTCATTCATACCAGTAAAATTGCTATGTTTTCAATAGAGTAATTATTTACCTCTTTACTAAGAATACAAGTAAGATCCTGATAATACACTGTATTTCTAGAAATTCCCATTAATATCTAGTGACTCTTTCCTTAATTTTAATTACATTTCATGTTATTATATCTTTAAAACAGGATATATATGCTTTTTCTTCATATGCTTTTTCACTTTAATTTAGGCCATGGGGGAGGTAAAAATTAATCTATAAAAAGGCATCCTGATCTAATTGTTTTTGTCGAGGTCTACTATTAAAATTGACTATTGTGAACACTAGACATAATTATGACTCTAATTAAAATTTTACATAAATAAGCACTCTATACCAAAAGTCAAATTATAATAATGTGATTTTACTGAAGCAGGGCAAATACACAGTGCACAAAGTCTTAGCATGAATTATACATGAGACTTTATGGATGACTTACCCTAATTTGAAGAACCCAAGAGAATAAATAAAAATACTGTAACTAGATTTCTGTGGGGGGAAAACAACATATTTCAGATTAGTGATCATTCTTTAACACTGATGTTGGTACTTTGTAACTCTGTGTAGGAAAAATGCCTCATGTTGAAAGCTGATTTTGCCCCTTGCATGTTAAACAAACCTTGTTTTCTTCTCCCACTTCATGCCCTTATTTTCCTCTCTTTGTTTATTCCCAGCTCTTTGTAATTTGCTTTGTGGAAAAATAATTCTTTTTAATGGCATTCTGAAATGCCATTGTAGAAATAAGAAATAAAATGTTTAAAAGCATGAATCCTGGAGATAAACACAAGAGACATGTACAGATCTAAAAACTGTAGATCAAGCAAAAGAAATTGTGCTGACAGTTGCTTCACTGATAAATATTTTGGCTTCAAAATGCGAGCCATCAAGGACCACATATCCCAGATGCCAGCTTCCTCAGGTTAAGTTTGCACTTCTACTTTTTAGCTAAGTCTTCACATCTATTTGATACAAGGTCAAGAGCCCCACTTTTTCACAGGCTTATTTGCTGACTTCAGAGATGAGCAGGAATATAATACATGGAGTGTCTCTGTAAGAGTTTTCTCTTTACCCCTCCTATTAGAAGGAGTGCTTTGTGTGATCTCCCAAAAAATGATGAAGTCCCTTAATTTTTTGAGGCCTTTAGCTTTTGTTGTTCTCATTTCTATCCTCTCCAGGCTGGGTAGTTCTGTGATGCTCCAGCAGTGATGTGAACCCAGCAATTACACTGCAGACAATGGCAGCTCAAGCCATAGCTCGATTATTCATGGTCATGTGAAAGAGAATGAAGCTCAACTTGTAGATTAACAGGAAAGGAAGTAAGTAAGACTATTTGAAGGAGGACAGATAATGCAAAAATGGCAAATAAAGCAAAATACTGAGCACTGAAGAGAACAGGACTAATGGGTACGGAGAGATAAGGCTGGGAAATGGTCTCCCACATATTTCCTGATCTGAGCTTCACCTTCCTGCAGCACAGACAGGTTCCTGACCAGCATTCTACATCACCTGACAGAGAAGTCCATCCAGCACTGACAACGTGAAGGGCTCCCAACATCCAAGGGGCATAATCTCATACAGTCTCTCTCCTCTGCCTTTTTCCTCTTTTTAAATTATTCTTCAAGCAGTTTTTATCCAGCCCTCAATATCTATGCCAGTACATGGTAACATCTCAAATAGGACTAGAGCTTAAACAAGTAATTTGCAAATAATTTAATGAAGTTTTGCAAAGATATTTAGAGAAACAAACTGGGTCTATATTACCTATATTTTATTTAATTTACTTCCTGAACTCCACTGATCACCATGGAAACTGAGACCTCCCAGCTCTGACACAGACTTAAATGTGGATGTCTTGATTTGAAACGGAATGAGCAAAACCCCAGTTGAGAAAAGCTAGGAAAGATTAGAAAGGCACTTGAGAAATCTGGGTGAGAAGAAAGGCTTTAGAAGGAACATGGTGTCAAAAAGCAAATTGTTAGAAGCAAACATATAAGATCTTAATATGATCTAGTTATGAACAATTTCTCTGTGTGTGTGTGTGTGTTCTGAAAGACTTCTGGATTGTCCACCTTGTACTACATGGCGAATCACCGAAATAATTGAAAAAGGAACATTGTCATTTCAGAAAGACAGTTACTAGGATCCTACAGCCATAAAGAAAAGTCAAAGTTTCTTCTCTCATGAATATAATCTCTTATAAAAAGTTTTCACTTTGGTTAAAAAAAAAATAAAAAAATTAGCAATTAAAACCATTTTCTTTCACTGTCCTCACTTTGACACAGTGGTCTCTAGGGGGATTTAACAAAAAAATATTTTTGTTTCTGAAGCCCTACTAAATAGATGAAAATATAGCATAAACCAGGAGAATGTTTATTTTTCCATGATTTCTAGTGTACAGGTTGTTTGAGAAGTTTACAACATTGCTTAGAGGAAGGGAAAGAAAATAGAAACCATGTCTTAATGGGTGACTCTTGGAGGTAGTTCTTCTGGACACTAATGATAAATCTTTCAGGGAAGTCTGCTCACAGAAATTGAAAAGAACCCCTGAAAGTGACAACAAAGACATCAACCACTACAAATAGTCACACTATAAAATCAAGCAGAGATCAAAGAGGATGAGCAGAGTCAAACTTCTGAAAAATATTGCCATGGTGGGTGAGACAGAAACAAGGCAAGGTAAATATTTATCTAACATAAAATCACATGGATGTTGAAATACTGGTATTGCTGATCCTTAAAAAGTAAGAAACAGAAATAAGTTACTGGGGAAATAAAACTAAAAATGTGTCAGCAGAAAAGTTATTAGAACATGAAAGAAAAATCTTGGAAAAAGTGGTAGATGAAAAAAATGTGTAAATCTTCAAAGGTTACCATCTTGACAGGAGCTATTGCTACAATAGATAATATTTTCTGACAAAAGAAAAATACAAGAATTCACTGGGATTTCTTCCAAAGTGATTCTCAGCATGATTATGCCCAGAAATTCCCATCTACAAGCACAGAATCTCCTGAGTAGGAAGGGACCCACAGGGATCATCAAGGCAACTCCTTGATGATGGAGCAGGCTCTGCTCGGTTGTGTCAATAAGGTAAGAGGCAGTGGGCAGAAACTGATGCACAGGAGGTTTCACCTGAATATGAGGAAGACCTTCTTTCACTGTGCAGTGACCAAGCACTGAGCAGGTTGCCCAGAGAGGATGAAGAGTCTACCCACTGGAGATATTCAAGAACCATCTGTGGGTGCAATCCTGTGCCTCGTGCTCCCTGTTTAAGCAGGGAAATTGGACCAGATGACTCACTGTGGTCCTTTCCAAACAGACTGCTTCTTAATTCTGTGATTCATATTCTTTGAGAACTGCTGAGCATGAAAATGCAGTGCCTGTTTTCACTTAAAGGAACTTGAAAAGGGAATGACAAAGTGGAAGAGTGAAACAGGTTTTTTGATAATGATTTAAAATATATTTATCTTAAAGCCATCTAAGCATACATAAAATAAAATGTAATGCGTGTTTTCTTAATTTTTTAATTATAGATTTTTAGATTGTTCAACAAGAGGTTCCAACGTGGCCCTTTAATGTTTGTCTTGAAGTGAAGAGCAGTAAAAAAACAACTGGATAAATTTTGCCATTATAGTTTATGTGTGTATAGTAAGTTTACAACAATATTTTACATTTTTTTCAGCCTCGTTCATTTGTTTTCTATATCAGTTTACAAGATGCTGCAAATAAAAAAAATAAATTTATTTAAGCCCTTCAGACTTGATCTACATATTGATCTACATCATGATGCATGGCCCATGTTTTCAGACTTTTGGATGCAAAAATCATGGAATAATTATTATATGGAAATATCTTGCTAAGTGTTTAAATTCCTGATATTAGGTCAAAATTTTTACTGTCTTTTCAAAGAGAATTCTGTTTCCCATGGAAGGTAATGTACAATAAGGGTAGAATTTATTTTGCCTATCTCGTAGGTAGATTCTGCATTTAGCTTTCTTGGAGGTAGATTCTGTGAAGGTTTTTGCATCAGAACATCTGAACAAGGTGCCCTTATTTCCCTGATCAATGAAATGAAATAAGAAACAGTAGAGGATGCTTCACCCAATCTGCTGAAGATGTCTACTCCTGAATAAGATGGAGCTTGCCTAAATGCTACATCTTATTTACAACCTTTTAGGAAGAGAATCCGGATACCTAATACACATGTAGACATCTACACCACAGATAAACAAAGTTAGAACTTTATTCCACCCTTGATGTCTCTCGTGGATTGAGAGGTGGACCAGGATACAGCTCTGTGTTATAGAATTCTGAAGGTCACATCTGATCTTATGAATGTGCAAGGGAAACCAACTCCCTTTAGGATAAACAACATTGGTTTTGCTTGAGTCATCATCCACAACAGACTCTCTGTTCCTGCTCCAGAGCATCTTAAGTGGCAGCTGCTGTATCATACAATTTACAGAATGGTTTCATTCAAGCCAGAGCTCTAAAATATTGCAGTGAGGAATGGAAAACCTACTGACTTATAAAATATTTACAGGTGTTAAAACAGTACAGGTCTGATATAGAAAAAGCACCCCTTGCCCTGCTATTTTCCATGCCAAGATAAAGAGGTTTTTTACTGGGTTGTCATATTACTTTAGACATATTTCATACATTTTGGAAGTTTGAGGGAATATGTCTTGATCTCTGTTTGGTTCTGCAACCCATAATATTACTTCTCCAAATTATGTAAAGTTTCTTTCTATCTCTATAGTTAAAGTATGCTCATCACAACAAGAATGACAAATGTTTAGCATTTTTCCCAGTGTCCTTTCCATAATCATGTAAAAATATTTGCTGTCATTCACTAAATTATCAGCTTTCACATTATTAGTGAGAGGTCTGCATGGGATTCAAATTATCAATGAATGACATGCTTTACAAATGGGATAAATGAGAAACTGAAAAACATTGTAACAGCAAAAAAAAAAAAAAAAAAAAAAAAAAAATTTACTTCAAATTTCCATAGCTCATCACCCTTTGAAGAAAAAATGACTTACTTATTTTTGGACTCAGAAAACGGGTATAGAGCATTCTCTTTTTTTTATACAATTTAATTTATAATGAGGACTCAGTGAGTTTCCCTTCCTCTATGCTAGATAATCTTTGCTCTTCTGTTCTTGTATAATTTTTGCTGAGTCTGATTTGCATTTTTTATTCAGGCAAAATCGAAACTGCATAAGGTCACTTTCTGCAGGTGTGGTAGGTGACATGTAAGAAAAGCTTGGTGTCTGCTTTCTGGGCCTTTTTTTGCAATCCCATGCATCCTTTATGCAAGTCAAATTTTCAACTTTAGAGGCAAATATCATTAAGTTCTTATACCAGATATATAATATAAAACTTCTCAAATTAGGCAACTGAAAATTTCCTCCAAATGCTGCAAATATAGCTAACTTCTTAAATATATTTTTTATTATAATCTTATTCTGCAGTCAGGACTGTGACTATTCTGTGATACATTAAGATGAGCAGACATTCAATGGCTGGAATGGAAAATAAGATTTAGATTATTAAACACAGTGCCAAATTGAAGTCAAATAATCACATGAAAAAAATTTGAACTAACTTCATTTTTACTTTTGTTCTGTCATTAAAAAATCCTAAAAATTCTGTTTCTCCTTCCCACCTGTTTCTCTTTTCACAAAAATTAGAGATGGAAGTGCCAATGGGTAAATTAAGCGAGAAAAGAAAGTATTGATAAGCCAAGTGTTCATAAAAGATACCAGTTGTAATGTGAGCAAATGAGTACTTAATGTTTCATCATTCCTTGCATTTCTCATGTTATTTCACATGCAATCTGAGTATCCTCTTTACAAGAACCTCTTTTCTCAATTTACTTCATCAGACAAATTGGAAAAAAAAGTTTTTGCCAGCCCATGGAACTGCAGAAACATTTCATCATTATTAAGTCATTAATAAGAGCAATAAGACACACAAAGATTAACAGCAAATATGACAATTTTACATCTCTGGTATCTAATGAAAAACTTTTTAATTTTTGACGGAAAACCTCAAAGAGTTTTATTAAGTTCCACTGGGCATCCAAGAGCATGGAAACTCAACTATTACTTCTCTTCAAGTATTGCAAGTTGGTTTGCTGAAGGAAAATCGTTCTTTTAGTTTAAAATTACATTTCAGAAATTATGAAAGCCCAAAACCAAGCAAATATTGAGACATAAAAATTGCATTCAGGCAATAAACTTAGAGTGCAAAGGGTGTTATGCCGTAAGCAAGAGCAAATCACTGTAGAGTATAATGGATATATCTGAAGAAAAATTTGGTGCATATACACTGTGCCCCATGAGGTGCAGAAAAGTCAAATGATGCTACAGTGATCACTGTGACTTTCCTCTTCTTCTTTCCACCGTGCTCATGTCATGGATGGATCTCATTGTGGTTATAGGTTTCACATTAATATTTTCCAAAATTTCATTGTGGTGGATTGTCTCTGGCTGAATATCAGGTGCCCACCAAATCTGCTCTGTCACTCCCTTCCTCATCTGAACAGGGAAGAGAAAATAAAACAGAAGGCTCCTGGGACAAGATAAGGGCAAGGAGAGAGCAAATAATCACAGAATCATTTAGGCTGGAAAAGACTACCAAGGTCATCGAGTCCAACCTCTGACTGATCACCACCCTGTCAATTAAACCTCAGCACTGAGTGCCACGTCTTGTTGTTTCTTGAAGACTACAAGGGATGGTGACTCCACCTGAACAGCCTGTTCCAATACTTCACAACCTTTTCAGTGCTGTCAGCAATGGCAATCAGGGTCAAAATGGAGTTCACTTGGGGAAAGTAATTTAATTTGTTATAAAAGAACTGAGAGTATGGTGAGGAGATATCAAATCAGATCTTAAAAACATTTTTATGTGACTCTCTCCTCCTGCCTCCTGCTTCCCAGGTTCAATTTCAGACCTAAATCCTCTGCCTCAGGGAGTGGTGAATGGGAGTTATGGCCAGTTCATCATATTACCTCTGCTGCTTGTTCATCCTCACACTTGTCCCCTGCTCCAGTGTGAGGTTTCTCCCATGGGAGACAGTCCTGCATGAACCTCTTCAATGTGAGTCCTTCCTGTGGGCTGCAGTTCTTCAGGAGCTACTTCAGCATGGGTTCTTTACATGGGGTACAGTCCTTCAGGATCAGGCTGCTCCAGAGTTAGTCCCCTGTGGGGTCACAAGTTCTAGTATCAAACCTATCTCCTTTGGGCATCACCCTGCTCTGCTGAGGGGTCCTGCAGGGGCTGCAGGTGGATCTCTGCTCCCCCATGGACCCCCATGGGCTGCAGGGGCACAGCTGCCTCACCATGGGCTGCACCAGGGGCTGCAGGGAAACCTCAGCTCTGACACCTGGATCATCTCCTACCCCTCCTTGTGCCCTCACCTGGGTATCTGTAGAGCTGTTTCTCTTGTAAATTCTCATTCCCATCCAGCTGCTGTTGCACAGTAGGGTTTTTCCCCTCTTATACTTGTTATTTCAGGGCACTCCCATCATTCCTGATGGGCTCAGCCTTGGCCCCAGCAAAGGGTCCATCTTGGAGTCAGCTGGTATTGACTGTGTTGGGCATGGGAGAACTTCCAGCATCTCACAGAAGCAGTTCCTGTAGCCTCCCTGCAGCCAAAATCTTGTCACGTAAATGAAATAGATTTAACCTTGCCACATAAACCAGATAGATTTATATATAACTTATTTTTTTCAGCAGAGGTGCTATAATGGAAAAAAAGGATAGAATAAATTCTGTGTCATAACCAAAATTAATGCCTATGACATGTTTCTACAAGAGGGATGAGTGAGAACTGTATCAGGAAATAACAACAAAATAAACACACAGGAATTCATCTAAACTTTATCAGAAGGGACCCCATAACTCCTTCTTGCATTTTGAAATTCAGTTAATGCGCTTAATTTGAAGGCATGCCCACTGCAAGTTCTTTGTATCACTAGCATAGAAGAGGGGACATTTCAGCTTTTTTGGTCCTCACAAGATGTGACATCCCTCAGGTGGGAACTTAGGCTGGGAGTTGTCTATACAACAATGAATGAACTGACTATTTACACACTCCAAACAATCATAAGTTTTAGCTCCCTACAAGCAGCCTGCAAGCATTTTAAGAAGTATTTTAACTGGACAGGAGAGAAATTCCTGTTTTCTGGGCACTGAGATACATCTCTGCATGAACAATAATATCAAAATTATTAAAATGCTGCAGAACCCTCCTATTTCTATGCAGCCTTTACCAGCAGCAAATTCTCCCAAGGATGAATAGAATTCTTATTTAAGCACCTCATTTCAACAGCTCAATTTAAATAAAATGTATTTATCAAAGATGTTAGAAATCAAGCCTAATTTTAAGAATGGTTTTGCATGACTCTCTCCTCTCTTATTTTTACCCAACTTTATTGTCCTGAAGCAAATTAAAATTGTGAATTTAGAAAAATTTATAAGGATACCACCCCTGGCAAGCTGCAATTGGCCTTTGCCTCACATTGACAAGCAATGGAAGGACAGCAGGAACTGAGATGCACCACCATGAATGTTTACTATGTTGAAGCAGCAAGTTGGGAGCACCCTAAAAAGAAGGCAGAGGAAAGTCTCCTTTCCTCATCAACTCTACCTAAAACAAAGAATTGAAAGTTTAAGATTCTTTCAACAGAGGCAGCACTGAAGAGCTAAAAGCAATAAAATCAAATAAAGTGAGCCCAGGGAAAGTTGTTGTAGTAATTCTAACTCAGTTAATTTCATTGGCATGGCAATTTTTCCCCATTTTACTTCATTGTTTTATCATTTCTGTCTTTCTGGGAAAAAAAAAAAGTTAAACTCCCTGCTGGTAGTTTTCCTTGTCATGAATAAATATTTTTATTGCTATTAGTTAACCACTGATGCTCAAAGCATACCAGATTATATAAAAATGTGCAGGAATAATCCTGCTTAAAAGAGCTTAAAGAATTATTTCTACATCTAGGAAGCAGATGCATCAGTCTAAATTATTTCCCACTGCCAGAAATAAATATAGAATATTTAAAACAATGTAAAATACCACTTTTCCATTTCCTGACATTTGTAGAAGGCTCATGTTAACCACTTAACTGTTTAACCTACCAGGTCAACCTGTCCCTCGCAAATCACTTGCTCTAGGGAAGAACATCAGAGTTCATCAGATACTATCAGATGATGGAATGCCTCATCAACTCCTTCACAAAACAAAACAAAACTCATCAAGATCAGTGGGAAACATTCAAGCTCAGACTTGGGTGCCCTAATGATAAAAGCAAATGAAGAGGGATTGGAATGTCTTTAAAATGAATTTATTTCTTAAACACATTAGCAAAACTCGGTTGTTCCACCCCTAGTTTTCTTTTATTTTCCTTTTTTTTTCCTTCTCCATTTTCATTTTCCTCATACACAGCTGTCTAACTTTATGTGTCTCAACCTCATTAAACTTGTATTCAAGCTGAGCTTGTTGAGGAATGCATCAACTCAGAATTAATGATGGCATACTGCTTAAAAAAGAGGGAAGACATAATGTTAATGATGACATATTGCTGAAGGTGAGCTGCAGTTTACAAGATGACAGGAAGCTTGAAATCCACATCAGTGCTTCTCTGATTTGAAGGGGGAAAGTTCAGTCCTGCACAGGTTCACACCAAAAAGCTCCATTTAGCTTCTCTTCTGCTATGTGTGTATCTGATGTTCTTCATTTTCTGATGCTGCAGTTCAGCTTCTACTATGGTGTTATGCTAGCCAGCAAGGATGACAAAGAAATGTATCTTTTACCATTTCCTTCAAACAGGAAGTGCTCAAAAAACAGGTGGGTGTGGCACTTCCCAATATTGTTTAATGAACAAGTTGGTATTCCATCCAGGTCCTTGTAGATCTTTCCCAACCTTAATCATTCTGTGATTTGATGATATATAAGAGTTTTGAAGACATGAAAGAAGGTGGGGGAACTTCTATTTGGTATCTATATATTTTTATACTACCCATGGTAATTTAAGGATATTAATATTTGGTAACAGTAAGTATTAAGTTAAGTGTTAACAAGGTTAGCTTTAAGTGGGGAGAGATAAAAATTAACAGGAAATTGAATCTTACCATCTTCAGAGAGATATGTTTTGTTGCTCAAAGAAATAAAATTATGTTAAAAAAGAAATAGTTTATTTCAGTATGTACACTCTCACCATAGAAAAATTGTGACATAGGGAGGAGTTTTTCTCTCATCCTGGTGTTAAAAGTAGGTATGTAACTAAGTTTCATCTGTCTCTACAGGACCTTTTCAGACCTCCAAAATCCACTCTTTCAATAGTAATCTGTATTACATAATGATTTTCTAAGGAGAATAATTTTCTTTTCTGACTGAGTGTTCATCAGATTTATTTCTACAGTTTTGCTTCCCTCCATGCTGAAGAAAATTTAGAAGTTTTCTAAGTACTACATAAAGAGTTGGGGTTTTTTTGTGGGTTTTTTTGGTTTTTTTTTTTTTTTTTTTCTTTTCTTTCACATGAGAATAACTGCTGAGATTATCTAATGGAAGTGGTTGAGTGTCCTCCACTTTTCTCTCCATCTTCCCCCAAAATGGCATCAGTAAGACATTGGATTCTATTCTGTGACTTAACTGAAAGGACTTCTTCTATATCGAGGAAATCTATACTGCCTTCCATTATCTAATATAGCCATGCTCAAAAATCTTTAAAAATGCTTAAAAGTGGTCCACATCTGCACAAAACCCTGAATTTTATTTTGGCCATAAAGATGTGTGCATCTTATAATTTTCTCCTTTGAACACACCCAGAACTATCCGGACTTGAAAGAATGGAAGAGCTCAGAGCTCTCATTTCCAATGCCCTATGGATACAAAAAGTTGTAGAAGTTAGATTTCTTCCCTTGATGGGTTTAACCAATTAGGATGTCTGAGTCAATAACACAACAAAGTCAGCACAAAGCTGAGGCCTTTGCAGGTGTAATAGAGTGCTAGACTTATTTTCATTGTAGTTTTCTTATTAAGATGCTACCAAGAGAAAGAGAATGATACAACAATGGAGATTACATCTACTTTGGAATGGTCCGGAGATATAGTTCATAGAATCAAAGAATGATTAGGGTGGTAAGGGATCTTAGCATCTAGTTCCATGCCCCCCACCATGGGCAGAGAGCCTTCCACTAGACCTGGTTGCACAAAGCTCCATCCAACCTGGCTTTCAACATCTCCACAGATCCCATTACTGCTTTAGTTACAGTAAAAAAAACTATCCTTAAAGCAGGAAGACAAAAAGCTGATTTGCTATGGTGAATGCTTTGAGCAGTAAGGCAGGAAGTCATGTTTCTCTCTCTAGATTTTCTGTTCAACTCATCTGGTCATTGCAATGTCTTGCTGTAAGAGGGCCTATGTTGCAGATGGGTGCTTGCAACCAATTTCAAAATTGCTGGACAAATGTTCTGTAAATCTTTATAACAAATATGTTTGATGACTGTGGCAGTTCTGAATTACTGGGTGCTTGTGTTTTATATTCCTTTTTGGCTCCATTACCAAGGCTAAGGATTCTCCTCTTTTCTCTTACCCTCTCTGTCACCTTTTCCAGCCCAAAAGCAGACCTTTTCAGACCAAAAGCAATTGCATATCTCTGTCTCTGTTCTAGCTGCATTTTCCCAGTATATTCTCATTTTCAGTACCAACTCAGAACAGTGCATTCTGGAGTATTTCTGTCCATTATCATATGTGATGGTTTCCTTGGGAATAATAATTATTCATAAGCTGCTAGCCTAGTATGGAAAAGCAAACAAAAAAGAATGAAAATATTTACTTGAAACTCTTTTTAATTGAAAATCCAGTTCTTGTCTGAATATGATCCTATTGTGTGCTTTCAACACAATCTAGACATTCTCTGTCAAAGAACATCTAGGAATTAAGAAGGTTGGAGATTTTTGTTCTATAACATCGAGCTGAAATATATCAATTAATCAAAGTCTTATAATCAGACTGGCAGACAGAAAAGGACTGGAGCAGCAGATGGGAAATGTGATTCCATAAAATCTGTTTCCTTGGAAAACAATGTAAAATCATGGCAGTGCCTGAATAATGTCTGAGTTAGGAATCTTAACAGCCAGGATGTTGGTTGTTATGCAGCTGGCTTGGGGATGTCTAGCTCTGTAAATGCTCCACATCGGGCTCCAGCCTCCTCAAAGTTGATTATTGTGACATTTTGGTTTTTTTTAATTGATATTTAATCTAATGTAGCTCATAATTGCTTCAGTAATATTTAGAATCTCAGAGTCTTCAAATAAAAGAAATAACTTTGAGACATTTAAGCTTAGATTTTGATTTCTTAAAATTGGAAATTAAAGGCCTATATACTTTATTTTGTATTATTAATTGAAAGGTTATCTCCCCCCTTGGCCTGGGGAAAATATAAGTATTCCTTTACTGCAATGTACAAGACCCTTGAAACTTAAAAAAAAACAACTTTTTTTTGTTTCTTGGGTTACTTTGGTTTGGTTTTATTATCAATCAAATAGATTTTTAACTGTCTGATTCACTAAATTTAACAAAAATAAATGTTGAATAATATATTTTGAAAATTTTCTTGACCACACCTGTGCTAGCAAATTGAACTGAGCAAAGAAATTAGCAGAAACACTGAAAAAAAATCATGTAAACACTGCATCTTGTTCACCTGTGTAGTTAATAAGCCAGAATATTCTTTGTGTTGCTATGGTCCTTGCCAACAAATAGGCTCCTGAATCTCTTTTCAAAATAGAGTAAGTAACAGCAGAATTTGGGGATCTTTTCAGATAATTATTTAATTTGTCTGGGATCATAGAGTGAGGATGAATTTAATACCAGATGCCATTACAGTTTTATATTCTGTAGTGCTGCATACACAGACCATTCTATTCTCGCTGGCCAGAGCTCCAGAGGAGCAGTCTTGCACAGGTTTCATAAAGAATATACAAAGCACAGAGGAGACAAAGTGGGAAACTGGATCAGTAGGGTCAGAAGGGAACACCTGGAGCTTAAGGAAAAACAGAATTTGGAGCAGAAAGGGCATTATGAAATATGTAAGGAAATAAAAAGGAAGCCAGAAAGCCAAAAGGGATCAGTAAGAAGGAAGTGGGAGGGAATGAGAGCACCAGAATTAGTGGCATAGGAAAAAATCCCTCAGAGACCTGGCAGGAAGCTTGAACTTTATTTGAAAGGCTGCATTCACCTTTTGTCTCACTGAACATTAGTTTTGTTTCACAGTTATCATGTTGCTTAATTAAAGGAAACATAATTAAATCACAAGAACCAAAATGGAAAGAAAACAATTGAAGACTTGAGATTTTAAAATAACAGATCCCTCCTTCCAAGCCTAATTTATCCATTTATGAACAATTCTTTGCTCCACTAGCAGCATGGGGTTACTTAACATAGTATTGTTGTCCTGTTAATGAAAATGGTCAACACCCTCACCTAAAATCTACCCCTCTGTCAAGTGCACATGTCTAAAATTTTCTTTTTCAGGCTCAGATGTGCCTTTTAAAAGGCTATTAGTGCAGAGGGAGAACAGAGGTCTGAACTGAGTGTGGAGAATACAGCCAATTAGTACAATTACAGACACCTTAGGTTTCAAGATATTTTGTGTGCTATCAAACCTTTATTGAGAATATAAGGGGAAATAAGGCACAGGCAATATTTGACTGAACATCCTGAAAAATTAACAAGATTTACCAGCTCAAAAAACAGCACCTTTACAGACATGGAAGGAAACCACTCTTAAGAATGTCTTAACCTAGAGAAGGACATCCTTTTAGTGCATATTTCAAAAATATAATAAAAATGTAACACAATTTCAAAAATATAATAAATATATATTTATATAAATAGTTGTAATCTTTCTGCTTATCCCTTTACTTTGCATAAGTCTTTTCAGGTTAAATTCAAAGACCTTCTTCAAAATCTGACTGCACCGATGACATTGGAACTTCCTGTGAGGCCCTGGGTATGCTTATGACAACAAACAAATTTGAAAACAAAGTAGTATATTATTTTATGCAATCACTTACCTAATACAGTACTATTTTGTGCACTAGGAATAGTGTAAGACAGCATTATAAGCAGCAACAGATAGGAACAGCAGCTTTGTTACTGTTACATATTGTGCTCCAAAGGAAATGTTCTGTAGTCTGTACCCGAGTCAACTCTTTTCTATTCTTCATTTCTCTGTGGAATTAATAATTTTACCTATGTCTCTGTATTTCAGCCAAGATCTGTAACATGGAAGAGGAAAAAAAAGTCTGTGGAAATCTAGATAGACAGGAAAAACTGTTTTTTGAAAATGTCAGGTGATTCCTTTTGGTTTTGAAAACAACATAAAGTTCCCATTGACTTCAGAATGGACAAAAATATGTTTCTTTGTGTCATTCTCTGCCTCTTCTCTCTCTTCATTCATATGCATGAGCAGTACCTTAAGTCATCCATATTCACATTTTTATTGAGTACTTTGTATCACAGACAGCATTTCTACATCTACAATCTTATTGCACTGGTCCTACTGTGAAGACATTTTCTCCCTTTCAAAAACATAATAAAAATCCCTGCCAGTTTATGCTCAATCACAAATTATGCAAGCATGTCATGGTGTGACTGGAAATAATCCTTGTGGATTCACTGAACAAATTGCTGTAATTTTGTACCATTCTAAGTTCACCTTCTTTCAGGCCTCACAGAATTTATTTATCCCAAGCTGTGTCACCCCCTAAACAGCTAGAAATAAAAAATCAAGTCTTTTTTTTCTCTCATCTGTCAGTGCTGCTACTACATCTATCTACTAACATGTGGTACTGTGTTAGCAGGAGCAGCAGCACAGTTTTGGTGGCAGAAGTTACAGCAGAATCAGGAAAAATATTTTCCAAGTCTCTGAGTCCAACCTGCTCAAAGGAGCTCCAACAGACTTAACACAAGCAGCTCAAAATGATCTGTGTTCTGCTTGGGTGGGTGAGAAAGTTAATTATGAATCTTCAGTAAGTTTAACTTGATAGGCATAGATCATGCTGAAAAATCTTCTGATCAGTTCAGCTTTAGTCCTAATATTGGCTTTCCACCTGTTCTGTGAGCAGCATTAAATTATTTTGGTGTCATTGACTACCCTGGTGGCAGATGTGTATCAAGAAATAGTGGTTTAATGGAGGAGTAGTTCCCCCCCGCCTTCAACTGGAGGTGAGAACTGTGAGCTGCCAAAGCAAAGTAAGGTTTGTAATCTGCAATCATAAAAAGTATTGATCCACAACAGTCATTTCAAAAAATGAGCATCAGATCTGGACAGATCACATGCTGAACTGTTGTTAGCCGGTGGTCTCTGATGACACGTCCATGCCTCTGTCAAAAGGAAAAATGCTGCTCTTCTAGAAATATGTCATTTATCTATCTATCTGTCTTCACTCTTCAATGTTACTAATGCAGTTCCTTCTATTTTTATGGTTTCTTTTAAAACTCACATCAAACTTGGAAATGCACTGTCTGTACAGCTATCACTGTCTTAGGTGGGATATTTATATCAGAGACTTACACAGTTAGTTCTCCATTAGTTTTTTTTTTTTTCTGTCCATCACTGAAACAGCTGAGGATTTCTAAATCAGAAAAAAAGCTCAAGACAGTGGTTTTAGAATGTGTTCCAGGGTGGAACATGGACTTCATCAGGTGTTCTGAACCATTATTGAAAGAGATGTATTACCAGCTTGTATTGACAGAGTAAATTCTCTGTTTAGTAGCTGGTACAGGGCTTTGTTTTGGATTGAGTATAACACAGTGATGTTTTGGTTGTTTCGAAGTACTGTTTACTTTAAATCAAGGACTTTCCAGTATCTCAAACTCAGCCATTCAGGAGGTGCAGAAAAAGGGGGCAGAGAGCACAACCAGAACAGGTGACCTGAACTGGAAAAAGGGATATTTCATAGCACAGAACATCATGTCCAGTATACAAACTGGGGGGGGTTGACTGGGAGCTGCTGATCACTGCTCAGGGATGGGATGGGGAGTGGTCAGTGAGCAGTGGGCAGTGGTACTGTGCATCACTTGTTACTCTTTTTGGTTTTGGTACTGTCTCTCCCCTTATCTTTTCTATTATTTTTAATATTGTTGTTGTTACTACTACTACTACTACCACTATTACATTTTGTTTAAATTATTAAATGGTTCTTGCTTGAGCAATCCAATACGTTTAAACTCACAGATTTGAAAAGGTTAACCTTTTCTTGCTGATTCTATTCCCTACTGGAAGGTGTGGAGGTAAGGGGGTAAGAAGGTGGCTGTGTAGCACTGAGTTACCAGCCAGAGTTAACCTATGACATCAATTTCAGACATCTTTACAGTGTCCCTGGGAGAGCAGGAGCAATGTTGTGCATTGTAGAATATCACTGTTGTTGTGTCCCTGAAGAAGACAAGGAAAATGGGAAGAAAGTACTCTGAATGGAAGATACATAGTCACTGAAGAGCTGTGAGTATTAAATATGCTTTCCATGTTTCTCAGCATGTCCAGGCATATTTTCTAGTCTTTGTAAGCTAGGCTGCCCATATGTTCACAAACAATCATTTTAAAATACAAGTTTACTTACCAGACACGACTCCCCAGTCTCTCTGAGCTCTCTCACTGTTTGATTCATTTAAAATGACATTTAATTAAATGAACAAGGACAGGCTTTGTTTCTCCATGGGAGTGGGGGTATATGCAATATTGTGATGAGCTGTTGAAAGAAAAAAAGAAACAGGAGTGGTCATAAGATAATTACTTTTTATGCCTTTTCAGACATGAGTTCCTCTTCTGGACAACAATGTTGACGTAATGTTATTAAAAGACATTTGTCTTAGCCATGACTTTGCTTCTAGTACTGAAAGTTGCAGAGGCAACTTCAACCCTTGTAAACTTTATGTTAACAATTTTTTTTTTTTTTTCCAATATTTTTCACTTTTAAGGCACCACTTGCAGGTCATCCAGGCTAACACACAGCTCAACTTTGAGGCAGCTAGAGTAGGTTGCTCAGGGCCATGCCATGGTGGGATTCAATATCTCTAGTTTTGGAGATTCCATAGCATCCCTGGAAAATCTGTTTGACCACACACAGAGTAAAAAGTATTTTACTATTTTTAGACGCAATATCTTGTATGTCATTCTGTGCTTATTATCTCCTGTACCCTTATGGGTTGTCACTGAGAAATATGTGGCTCCATTTTCTTTACTCCTCTCATTAAATATTTTCACATGTTGAGAAGATCTTCTTGAGTCTTCTCTTCTTCAGCCTCAAAAATCCTAGCAAAAAGACTATTTATGGAAGGAAATTCTATTTAGGGTGACACAATTTATTTTATATTCAACTTTCATTAAAATCTTAATTAAAGGCAAATTATCAACTAACAATTAATAATAAAAACTTCTCTGCATGTTTTTAGCATGCATCTGAATAAAAACTTCTTCACTACATTTGAATAGATTCAGAAAAGCACACACACAATATATTTTAATCTGTGTTATTTCTAGCAAGACATCAGGAAAAAAAATTCAGTAGGTGAAGCTGGAGATTCCTTTTCATTTACTCTTCACTTGATGTCTCTGGGTTTAGTTAAGCAACTACAGAATATTTTAAACACTAACAAGAGTGCATGAAGCACATTTTCATTAACAGTTGCTTCCATGCACTTGAACACTTGAACTATGTGAAGAAAAAAAATCACACATCAGTCTAAAATTTAAGAATTTGGACTCTGTGATTAGCAGAGAAGAGTATTTAGATCCATTTATTTAAATTCCTTAAAAAATAACCTAAGAGAAAGAAGCACCAAGGACTTTCTTTTTGCAATTAAAAACATTGTGGGAACTATCAATTTAAATTAAACTCTATTCCCAGCTACATCTGTAAAAATCAAACCTTATTGTAATAATGTCAAGGGGGTGAAAACAGAAGAGTTTGTTTTCTTATTAAATGAGGAGCTGCCAAAGAGGTTGGGGATAACTGCAATATTCAGTTCAAGTCCAGCAGGAGCTATGGACTTGCATTGCATTATTTATTTACATTGTATGTGACATCTCCCTGAATTGTGCCTGTCATGCTTTGACGCTGGCGCAATGCCAGCGCCGCCATGAAAATGCACCTTCCCCAAATAAATGCTGTGAGATGCGATCAGGAAGAGAGCAGAGCAGGCCCAAGCTTAGAAATAAAGGAGAAAGAACTTTATTAAGCTACTACTATGATAAAAGACATACACTATTCGGAATGAAGACCCTCCAAAACACTCCTCCTCCCCCCACCCAATTTCCAACAAACCACAGTGAGACAAAACCCTGGATTCCTGATCATGTTAACACCCTTCATATAATTAATACTCAGTCCCTCAAGGGAGAGAGGAGTCTCTCTTGCACCATAGACCCCCAGGAAACATAATTGCCACCTCCTGTGTTTCCATGTCACACATGACAACCACCCGGAGAAATCTGCCAGTGTGACACTCTCTTTTCCATGTCACAGTGCTCTCACCACCGTGCATGGACTGAAACTGCTCATTGGGCTCCTTTAAGGATACTTTGCCAAGGACCAAAAGAAACAACAGTTCAGCTTCTCATCTTGGGACCACAGTCCCCGCAATTTTTCTCCCTTGGGGCCGAGGGTCTCAAGAACAGAGATCTCCTTCTTCCTGAAGACAGAGGGCACCACCACACCCTTCTCAGCTTTTCTCTGATCACTCCATTCCTGTGCTGGTAGTCACTGAAACAGGTCTCTTGGCTCACCATTGCATCCTCCTAAAAATGCAGTCTCTGTTGCAGGAGAAATTGGTTCAGTCTATGGCTAACAAGAAAAGTCCAGCCAAAATACACTCCATCATCTCCTCCCACCTAGAATTTCTTCTTCTAACATCTCAGGTCCTAAACTGTCTCTCTTCTCTTTCAAATTAAGGAAGAGTAATATTTCACAAAGCTTTCATTTCCCAGGAAGGGGTTAAAAGTCTCAAACTCCCTGGACAGCTGAAATCTTGACTGCCCAGAACTCCATCTCCCACAGCTGGGCACCTTCCCCCCACTTCTCCTTCTCCTCTGCTGGCAAATTTCTAGGTGCCATCAGTCTCTCTGTTTCTTTCCCTCTGGGTTGGGGAGGGGAACAAAGGCATCTCAGATTTTCTCCACCCTTCCATCTGCAGGGGGCAGTCCCTGACCCCCTGGCCTACCTCTCCTAGGCTGCGTTGCTTCCCCTCCCCCACCCAGCCTGTGGCTGTGCACAGGAGATTCTGCACCCTTCACTGACTGGAACCGAAGAGGCAATTCCCCTGGGAGTTCTAACTTTTTACCCCCTGTGTTCTCAGTGGCGTGTCCATGCCTTCAGTGATCACTACAGGTGCCAATATCCAAACCTGACCAATGATTGGTTTGACCCCAACTTCCTGAGAAAATTCACTTCCCTGTCAAACCACGACAGTGCCATCAAATGGGACCTTTCTTTTGGTCTCCTACAATACTTGCTGAGCCAAATGAACCCGTTTCTGAAGCTCCAGATAAGAAAAAGGAAGAAGAACAAGGAGCAATGTAAAATTTGAGTCAAGCTTACATGATTTACAGCTGCACATCAAGAGACCAAGACTTCAAAAATGCCCACATCCTGCCTGTATTGACCATTCACCTTTAGTTCTGAATTTGTAGTATTTTGTGTCATAATTTACAATCAGCTATGCATATATGTAGTAAAGAAAAAGCTAATTAGCTGCCTGCAACAGCACACCCCCCAATTATTCTGCAGTATTTTTAACAAATAGAGAGATACTGTTTATGTTTACATTTAACTCGTGGATTTTAAAGAAAGGAAGAATTTGGGGATGTAATTTAAGAGAAAAAAACCCCATGGAAATTAAACAATAAAGCAATGAATATTGCAAGAAGAAAATTATCATTGCATTCCCTTTTGAGTGTGCATGGAGATCACCATGTTGAGGCTCTGTCAGTAAGTGGTGCAAAACCAGCCAGGGAGTGGCAGAATTGGAGTGTGATGCTGGCATGCCTTTTTTTTTACAAAGAAAAATTGAAAATTACACAGTGATGCCCCACAGTCAGTTTAGTTTATGATTTTAGGGGCGTATTTAGGCTTGATGCAAAAAGCAGTCAGATTTGGTTGGTATGAATTGGTTTTCAAATTAAATGCAGTTGTCACTAATACTTAGGTCTTGTGACTATTTGATCTGGTTGGGAAACTCATGTGTTCAAAGTTTAATGATTCTCTCTGTGGCTGTTGAGCATGAGACTGAATAAAAAACTGTAAAACTACAGAGTGGCACTTGCTCAGGTAAGTTAGAAATGGCAACCTTCTCATAAAGCCAGTGATGGCCACATCAGGACATATTGTTCTACCCTGAATCTCTTTCATATCTGGCAAGGAAATGGTCAATTACATAATTTCCTCTTAATCATGTATGAAATGCTCAGAAGCTTTACTCTAAACGCACTTTCTTTTCAACATTTCAGTTCTTTCCTCAATTCTTATTTTTTATTCTTCTGTTTTCTGTTTAAAACAAAAACGTGCTACATACTCTGTATCTATTAAATCCATATATTTACATAAAATAATTACTCTCTATTCAATGAAAATTTACTTTATCCATGAATTTTTTTACATATTAAAAAATCAAATGGATAAGCACTATGAATTAAATAACTTTAACTGATTATAGAGCTACTAAAAGTCTTCTCCCACATACAGTTAAGAAGTGGAGAAACTACAAAAAATGGCATTATATATTTAATAAGAAAAACAAAAGTTAAACATTGTTTAATTTTGAGAAGACATTTGTGCCCAGTGATCATACAGTTAAATCTGTTCAGCTCAAGGCAGTCTTAATCAGCTCCAAAAAAAACCCACTCACTATTACATTTACATAAATCCAGAGACAAAAAATTGAGTAAAAACCCTGATAAAAGAGGATATAAACTGGGTTGATAATCTTCTAAAGGACTTAATGTGCATAACATTTGATGCATATTTGCATTTGTCTGCTGTACAAATCTGGATGTAAACACAGGCTTATGTTTTGCTTCTTTACAAAATGCAACTCATGCACATCCTCCCTAGGAGGGTGGTGAAGCATTGAAACAGTCATGGATGTCCTACCCTGGAAGTGTTCAAGGCCAGGTTGGATGAGGCTTGGAGAAACCTAGTCTAGTAGAAGGTGTCCGTGCCCATGGCAGGGGGTTGGAACTGCATGGTCTTTTGTTTCCCTTCCAACCCAAACCATTCTATGATTCTGTGAGTCTATGAATATTATTAATAAATTATTTCAAATAGATTTAATTAATAGAAATATTTAACCTCCTACCTTTTTTCTTGTAGAATCACATGCTTTCTAAAGACCTACACTTTCCTCACTACCGTCTGTTTCATGAAACAAATCCATTTTCTAGTTCTTTTCTTGACTTTAAAATTACTTAGACTGATTAATTATACGCAATATATGAAAACATCTCCATGGAGATATAAAAAAAGCCTGATGGAGTGGGTACAACATAGGCCAATGAAAATTTTAGTTGATTGATGAAAGATAATACATGCAAAAAGTCTTTAAACCTGAGACACACAATGTGATTCTCAAAGAACAAAAATGACCATGTTTATCTGCTGGAGAAAAAATAGCACTGCTTGTTGATTAACTTATGAAAAGCCATCTTTTTTATTGGCAGTTCAGATCAATTAAGGAAGAAGAAAGTTGAGGTATTGAAATTATGAACAGAAAATGGCACCAATGACTGATGGAAAAGAATTCCACTGTGTGGATAAAGAAGGCCTGCAGTAACAAACATCAGAAGATAGCCATCATCATATAGGGTCTGTCAGGCAAAAAAAATTGAGAAGATTCCAAAGAGACACCTCCAGAGAGGATTGTTAAAATGATTTGGTTCCTGACAAAGACTTCAGTGATGAGAAATCAACAATAAGAGGAAATACATCCACATTTCCATTTGTGATGCTGACAGAGACAATGACATGCTCATATTTTGCATTCCCTATTGCAAATCCAGTGTGGTTGTAACACCTTTATTTCAATGAAAGAAAGCTGTTACAGACTAGCACTGAATTACTGACATCCTCCCAGCTGCCAGCTGTCCTGCTAAGGCAGAACTGTGCCTTGTCTGTTGCTAGAAATGATTGCTCTAAATTAATTTTCTCCAGTTTTTCTAATCAGCACATACAACACTTGTGAATTTACTATGAATTTTTCCAACTCTAATCTGTCATGCAATACACAGATTTTCTTCTTTCTGCTACCTATGTAACCTAGGACTTTCTCCATAATGGCACACGAGGAGAAAAATATCTTTTGTGTTGGGTTTGTGTGGCAAGAGTTTGGTAGCAGGGGGCTGCAGGGTGGCTTCTCTGAGAAGCTTCCAGAAGCTTCCATCATGTCTGACAGCCAATGCCAGCTGCTTCTAGGATGGACCTGCTGCTGGCCAAGGCTGAGCCCATTAGGGATGCAGTAGGGCCTCTGGGAGAGAATATTTAAGGAGAGTGGGAATGGGGACTGTTGTGGGGGAGCTGAAGAGAGGACTGAGAATATGTGCATGAAACAGCTCTGCAGACACCAAGACCAGTGGAGAAGAGGGGCAGGAGGTGCTCCAGTGCCAGCACTGAGATTCTCCTGCAGCCTGTGGTGTAGCCCATGGTGAGGTAGCTCTGTGTCTACAGCCCATGGAGGATCCATGTCAGAGCAGGTGGATGCTGAAACCCTTTGGAAGTCCACCCTGGAGCAGGTCTTCTGTTAGGACCTGTGACCCCATGGGAGACTCATGCTGGATCTGTTGGTTCCTGAAGGACTGCACCAAGTGGGAGGGACTCATACTGGAGCAGCCTGTGAAGACCTGCAGTTCATAGGAAAGATTCATTTTGGGGAAGTTCACGGAGGACTGTCTCCCATGGGAGGGACCCCAGACTGAAGCAGGAGAAAAGTGTGAGGTGTCCTCACCCTGGGCAGGAAGAAGCAGCAGAGACACATTGTAATGAACTGACTGCAGTCCTCATTCCCCATCTCCCTCTGCCACTGTGGGTAAAGAAGTAGAGAAATTGGGACTGAAGTTAAGACATATTAGGGGAAATGCGAGGCTACTTCTGAATCAGATGTGTGTCCTTGTGATGAAAAACACAGAGAAGTCAGAATTAGTAAATGCCTTCTTTGCCTCAAACTTTAGTATTTAGGCTGGCCCTCAGGAATCTTAAATCTTGGAGGTAAGAGAGGAAGGTTGGAGAAATGGAAACTTCCCCTTGATCAGAGAGGATTGTGTCAGAAGCTGGCTAGGCAGATGTAACAGCCATAAATCCACAGGAACTGATGGGACATACCCACAGTGGCTGAGGGACCTGTTGAGGGTGGCAGAGCTCTGGAACAAGTGCTCAGGGAGTTCATGGAGTCTTCCTCTCCAGAGACATTCAAACCCTACCTGGACACATTCCTTTATAAACTGCTCTGAGTCACCCTGCCTTGGCAGAGGGGTTTGACTTGATGACCTCCAGAGGTGCCTTCCTACTCTAAAAATTCTGTGTGTCTGTGAACCAAGGCAAAGCAGATGACAGGACACTGGCAATGCAATCTCCTATTTCAAATACATTTTTTATACTGTTAGAAAAATGAAATTCGTTCTTCAAAATCTCCTTCAACAAATGTGGCCATCTGAAGACTCTTGTTTCTAAATTCAGACCATAACTACTGGTCTCTTCCACTAAAAAAATGAGTAGAAGTCTTATAGTCAACTGTTCCCACTACCATTGAAATCAGTGACAGCAGCAATCCTGTACTGAGCCCACTGCTTTGGAGAAATTTGTTAGAAAAAGGTTTTTTCTCATTAAGCATCTTCTGTACTGCAAGAGTATTTATCGCTATAAATTTCACATAAAATGGTCAGTTTAGAATTGACCATGATCCATTTTGGGAAGATTGTGGCCATGTCATAGGAGACCCTGAATGTTTTTCCCTCAATCCTGATTTTGCAATGTATGCCAAAAGACTCCAGCCTTTACACTCTCGACTTACTTCATATTAAGTAAGAAGAGAATCAGGTCCTTCATAGCTGAACAGAACAGATGTAAGGCTTTCAATAACTGAAAATTATATTTCTTCACTGTAGATTATCATCCTCCTACTGCTTGGTAAATGCACATACTCATTTTCTTGATTGACTATAGATTCAAACAGCCTTCTTTTTTAGAAATAGATATCCTTAGATGAGATAGTCTCAGCATTCAGTAGTGTGTTAATGCCAAGTCTTCTGCTGTACAACACACTTTGAGATTTTCATCAACAAAATACTGTGCAGCATGTGAACAACAACTGAAAAAAAAAGGAACCCAGAAACACACCAATGTTGTTTTCCACAGGCAGAAGCTAGGTAATATCAAACAAGAAGTCACTATTTTAAAATGAAGCAAATTTAGATCCTTTTATTGGTCATGTATTTCCACCTTGGGGAAAAAGGAAAAAAAAAAAGGAAAGAAATAAAAGTTATTTGGCATCTCTTGTTTTACAATTGACATTTCAATAGCAAACAGGTTACATGGTTACATTAACACAAGCATCCAGTGAGAGAAGCAGGAATGTTATCTAAATCCCATCATATATCTCCAGCATTTCTGCATCTGAATTTCACAGGTTTATAGTTTTTCCTCATAGAAACCATTAATCTCTCCAGGCAACACACAGCCAACAGAGCTTCTGGTTCAAAGATATTTCAAGGTCACTCTATTCAACACAACAGAAGGTCAGGCTAATGGTGATGTAATCTCTTCCATAACTACCATCAGAGTCCACTGGGGAGTCAAGACATCTCATAACATCTAATTGTGTTTTGGCATCTGTTCCAGAGAGCTTCCCTGTCCCCTCTTTCCTTCCCCTTTTCCCTTCCTAGGAGAAATGCTGCAGCTATATGACAGAAAGCTGGAAATGTAAGCATTAAGCAGCTAACCTGTGGTTCCTTTTGCTATTTTTTAAAAAAATCCTTTCTGCTTCTAGGGTTCACATGCCTCTGTCAGAATTTCAGTTTGAATGGAGTAAGAGCCAATTCAGTTGATTCCCTGGAGGCAGTCTAGAATGTGATTCCTGTGGAGCTATTCATAGATCAGCTGGTGTCCTTTACAGAACCTCTAAATCCTGCATAGGTTGGTGGCACTTATTCCTGGATTAAATCTACACCTTCCACAGCTAATACTGACATGTCTCAATATAGCTCTCATTCATTTAGGTACTTTGTTAACCACTGAGGGAATTATCAAGGGGTTAGAAACAAAACAGCTCTCAAAAGAGCTCTGATTTAGCCTTCAGAAGTTTGCACAATTCTTCTGCATTTATTTTGAGAGAACATACAGTTCTTACACACAGCAGAGCTCTGTGGGTATCCTGGGTATTTTTGCATTGTATGAAGTAAAGGTAAAAGCAGACATAAAGTCACACATACCGGCTTTGTTTAAGGAGACCTCCACTATTAACATAAAATGTGACATATGTTCACCCTCTAATCTTCTGCTCCCTGATGAGAGTGTCACCACCAGGTATGGTAAGGACAAAGAACGGTGTGGGAATTCAAAATGAAAAGATAGGCAAAAGTGCTTTATCATAAAAGACTGAGTGCACAAATGGCCCTTCAGTGTTCTGTGTGAACCCAGAGCTGTAAGTGCAGGTTTTCAGGTGGAGAAGAAATTTCTTTCTGGAAATGTTATTGATGCTGTCTGCATTTACACTTTGACCCAGCCCCCATGCCTCTGAGATGTTTACACTGCCAGTTCACAGGGCCAGGTTATGAGATATTTAGGAACATTGATTTAGATTCTCTTAGCAGGAAACACACTTTGAGAAACAAGAGGAGTATCTACCTCTCTGTATTCCAGAAAGTCTTTAGGGTAATTAAAAACTCTGCATCATCATACTGCAAAATAATTAAAAAGGGACTGAATTAAAGCCCCACAAAACCTCTTTTCAGTTGTTTCTCATAGTTCAAGAACTCAATTTTTACACCTTTTCACACCTTCTGCTGCAGAGGTGTAACTTATACAGGAAAACAGTGAAGATCTGAACATCTCTTAAATACAATAAATATCCACAATGGAACAATATTTTGTCCTTTAGACCAGTACCATGCCCCTCTATGGTGTGCACTAAGGAAAAATTGCTCAGTTCATGGAATTTAAACAGAATCATGTTTAAAAACGTTTTTATCTGTTGATAATATTTTATTAGCCCAAAAACAGTGAACCAGGCATTAGGGATCAATAACAGCAATGTAACAAATGAATCAGAATATTAGAGACTTATAAGATGTTAATAAAACTGTACATACCTAAACACCTTTCATTGTGCCAGTACACACAGTGAGCTGTGCACACACCTGTTTTAAGCCAGTGTGGGCCACAGTCCCTATTCTGAAAGGGCAGGTCCCCCATTTAGACCCATCTCTTTCTTGAGATATAAGTTCTTCAGCTTTATTTACACCTGTGCCTCTCCCTGCAATCCTCTATTGCACATACCAGTGAGAAAGTGCACCTCACGTTCATGTAGATGTCCCTGTCAACCTCCTGGATACCTTAGGGCTTCTCAAGGGGCTCCAAAGTCAGCAACCACATAGATTTTCTGGGGTCAGAGTTTTCTGAAAAGACTAAAGCATCTGGCTTGCTACATGCATGTGTTGATGGTCAGATGTAAGAAAGGAGGGTATCATTACAGCCAGTGAGAATCTAATCAGTGAGGCTTGGTGCTGAATATAGTTGATTTGAGCTCAGATGTCCAGGAATGGGGCCAATGCCCCATTAAATTATTTAAAGAGATGCACCTAATCCCATTTCAGACACATTACAGAGCTCCTCATTACATTCAACTTCTGCTCCAAAAACACAGGAGTCTTTTATGGATCCCTTATGGATATCCCATTTTATGATCATGGGTAACCTACAGGATTCAAAAGGTGCTATGTGTCTACATTTTGGCAGCTAAATCCAAATTCTTTTGCCTAATCAGCTGAGCAGCTCTCAACACTCCAGTTCCTAATAAGGTAAGATGGTTTAGCTGGTCAAATGAAGAAGTTTTCATCTTGGCCATTTAACATGCTCTAGGATATCCATCACTGGGATTTAGTTGCTGCTCCAAGAAGGACATGGATCTACCACATAGATCCAAGTACTGGGCATGCCTGAAATCCTAACATGGATGTCTTTGGATAATAAGTAATGGCAGAAAACCTTGAGATGTGATCGGCTGAACTGAGCACCGATTGAGGGCAATGGGATCTTGGACTCCCAGAGCAGATGCAGATTGCATGTGCAGGTGTGCAGCCTTGGGAGAGAGTGCCATTCTTTCAGCAAAATCTATTCTCTGCTCCCAACCTTTCCCTGACTCCTCTTCACCTATCTTTGTCATCTTGCATGAGGATAGATTCCCTTTTCTCAGCATTCCTGTAGTTCCTGCCAAAAGGGGGTTACAACAGCAGATATGGCTTTGTTTACCTCCTGTGGTGGTTTAGATCTGTAGCAGCTTCCTTATGCACTGAAACTTTAATGTAGTTATGTGAAAAACATCAAATGCAAACACAGGCCAAGAGAGATTTCAGGATAACATACCCAACTTTAGGTTAATTTTCACAGGCATTCAAGATTCTTTCACTATCTCCAGAATGCACCCTACAAAACATAAAGTACTTCTTTATTACAGTTGATGTAAGAGTTCTATTTTATTTTGCTTTATACTTTATTTTATTTTACATTTCTTTTGTTTAGTTCTCAAAAACAGATGGGTCATTTCATCTGAATCATAAATCAGATTATGGATAACGATTAAAGTCAGGAAAGTCTCATGCTTTTGAGAACAGCCTCTTATCAGAAAATATCTGAGGGTGTGCCATGTACAGAACTCATTAAATTGCTTGTAAAATTTAATGGTATCTTATATATAAAATATGAGTATGTATCACTCAATAATGAAATACTAGACCAGAGGCATAGCTGGGTTGAATCTGCTGTATTATTCTTCTGGTGTTTTTGTTTTGCTTTGTTTATATTTATTATATCAAGAATATTTATTTCTTGAAAATAACATTTTAGAGTTGTAAGTATGCAATACATAACCTGTTTCTCATTAATTTCACAAGCCAGATCCAGCAGGTCTCTACAAAGAATGACAACAAAATTCAACATGTAGGATAAAATGCTGAAAACAACAGAAGTCAGGCTGGATTTTTTTGTGTTGTTATTTTAAAGTACAAATGTTATAACTATAACTTCTGCTGATTTATGAGACTGGATTTTCATCTAAATCATGCATTTTTCCCTGATGTTTTGAGGACTGTGGGAAAATTTAAATGAATATGTGTTTGGATGTAGAAAAGACAGGTAACAATACTGCTTGTACACTTCTGTCACTTTTCAAACTGTTTAACATTTAAACAGACTGAAGGTTTGGTATCCATGTCCTCTACTGTTTGCCAAAGTGTGAGATTACAAATGACACTGATCACTGCAACTGAGACTTTTACAATTCAAATGAAACATAACTCTCCCTTCTATTTTACAGCAGCAAGAATGAGAGAAAACTGAGTTTCTGAGAATGATTTTTTCAGTGTCTGAGGAGATCTAAACCACCTGAACTGCATTTCTGAATGAAAAGTTGGGCAACATTTTGAAAAGGTTTTTTACCAAGTAATAAAAAGAAGAGCAATGAAGTGAGGATAACTCATAAAAAAGACTTAAGAAAGATCTCAAGGGGTTTGGGAAAAAAAAAATTGGAAATAGAAAATAAAAGAAAAACTACCAGCATTCAAGCAAGAGATTATAATATGCTGAAGTGGCAAAACTCTTCATTTCAAACTGCCATAAGAATTCATGCATACAACATGAAAATATTCCAAGAGGTCAAAGAATAAAACAGAGGCAACAAAAGCATAAAATACTATGTAAGCAATAGAAAATCTCAGGTAACCACACTCAAAGATAAAGATCTGTCACTGACAGGCAGAAATCAAGAAAGAGATGGAAGAATGCAATCAAGGTCTAGTAACAAGAAAATACACACCACTGAGCCTTGGTGGTGATGTATAAAACAGGGAGAGAGTGGAATCCTTTTCAGGACTGCAGGAGGCTGTTAAATATATATTTTTGGATGTGGAAATGATAAAAAGTGAATTGGAGTAGAACAAGGTTCTAAATAGATAATTTCAAACAATGTGGAGAAGTTTTTAATCTTATGAGAATTTTGTGTCCCTTGGAAAAATGTTTAATTTATAATTTTTAACTACATTTTTTAGAAAATCCCAAAGACAAAGATGGTTTCTGACAGAGTAATGAGAGCAGAACTCATATTTCTTCAAAATTTAAATGATTTCCAGTTGTACTGCTTTTTTACCTTGGTGTCCCCCATCCCTCCACGAGGAACAGTAAAGCTATTTCCCACATTTTGCATTTAACAAACTTGCTAAAGCAACATTGACTAAAGCTTATTTAAACACTGGTCCCTAGAAAGAAAACCTCATCACCAGTTGATTTGTTCTTTCTAGGAGTTTGTGATCCCAGGATCTGGACATGATTAACCTCATTAGTTCTTCAAAAATGAGCATTCAGATCTAAACTCACAAAGTGTGAGGAAAGCAGCATTTTTTAAAACAAGCTCTCATTTGAAGGTTTCCAAATCTTTACAGTACAGGGCTACCTTGTTTCAAAAAATAATTCAAAAGCATCTCTCAAATTATGTCCCATATTTCAAGCCACAGGAGCTGTTCACATTTATTTCAACCAAAGCTCTGTGAAGGGATTGAGATCTTTCAGCCCTCTGCTTCCTGAGTGCAGGTGAGTGAACACACACAAAGTTAAAAGAGATCAAGCTAGACCCTGAAATTTTTAATCCAATGGAACTCCCATGCCTCAGCGAGAACTTTGCTAAGGTTAGGGCTACTAGACTTGGCTCAGCTCCAGTGCCAGATCTGTGAACTTTGCTTAGCTTCAGGATAATTAGAGTTCAGAGGCACTAAGGTACTGCAGAGGCTTCACTGCTGATAACCTGAGGCCATATCTTGAAGATTTTCCTCCTTTCTTTCCCAGCACACAAGCAGGCAAACTTCCACTGACACTGGAAGCTGACTGCCTAAGCAAGCACATCAGGGAAGGATGTTGCAAAGGTTGTAGTGGGAGCTTTGCTGGATAGGATTTCACCTTTTGCTTCAAATGAGGAAAAATATATCAAAAATGCTGGCCCCACAGTAAGCTTTATTATTGAAGTATTAATAAATTAATTAAAACAGCTCTACATCTTGTCTTCCATGGATATATTGCACTTCTTTCTCTAAATTTTAACACTGTAGGTCAAATAAAATAGATAAGTGATGTATGGAAAAATGATTCAATATTGTGCTTTATGCACTTTAAAAATAATCCTGTTCTCTGTCTCGTGACTGTGAATGCACTGTGCATGTATGCAGTTCTAATAAAAAAGTGTATCTTACAGCTTTTTCAAATGTTGCCATTATAAAAACAATTACAATGATGAAATTATGTGTGATGATAGTGAAGTATTTCCTAAATGAAAAATTGCCCCAAGGTTTAAAAATGAGGCTTAGAACTTAAACAAGAATTTATTGAAAAATAAATAGTGACACTTACAAGATTTAATTTCCTTTAAATGCTCCAATATTCAACTTTGTGTTGTTTAAGAAATTATATACTGTGTTTTACTTAGAGGTATGCAGAGATTATCTGTTTTTGGAAACAGACAAATTATATGAGTTTTCTTTTGCATTAATGTACACACAGAGATATCTCATAGAAAACAGGCATCTCTTTCTTTTTTTTTTTTTTTTTTTTTTTTTTTTTTTTGTTATTTCAATATTATTCATAGTTTTAGGCAAAAACTGTTGGCATTTTGTAGTTGTGGAAGTTCATATGTATTTGATATGTGCTAAAGAAAAGAATCATAGCATCTAAAGAATATAAAAGGCATCTGATCAACTTGGTGGCTTGCCCTGGACTTGTTCCAGCAGTTCCATGTCCTTCCTATGCTGGGGACCCCGGAGATGCAGGTGGGGTCTCATCAGAGCAGAGTAGAGGGGTAGAATCACTTCCCTATACTTGGCGCCCACATGGCCTTTGATACAATCCAGGATACATTTTTGGGACAAAGCACTTTCATGTCATTCACTAATTAACAGTTAATATTGATAGCTAATCATGAGTTTAATAACTCCTCTTGAGCTGGAATCAGAGCAATACTAACTTTAGTTTTGTTGTCCAAAGGGATAAATCCAAGGTTTGGTTGTTGCACACCAAATTTGCTCATGGTACTGTGACATCAGCATTTGCTCTGCAGGAAGTTTGTCCTGGTCACTTCCCGTGGTGTGTCTTTGGGGAACTGTCTAAGCTGCAGCTCCACATTTGTGTTTCACTGTTTGTTTGTCTTTCCCATTGATGCCCATCTCTGAAACATGCTTTTAAACAATCAGGGACTGATCTCCCTTTGCATCCCTCATGTCAGGATCAGATTCTGCCATTTTGTGTGACAAACTCCACATAAACAGTGTTGTACAACACATCCCTTGGCTCTGACTCCAAGACCAAGGTGAAGTGTGGCAGGTGATTCTGCCACTGATCCTAAAACCCTGCTGGGGAAGCTGGCTCTGCCACCACCAGCTTCATAAACAGAGCTGTGTCAGGGTTTAATTGGCACACAGAGAGGCAAAGCTCATTAGATGCCAGGAAGCCCTTATTGTCACATTTCTGCTGCTTTTGGGATCCCAGCAGCCTTTCATAAGTCTAGACATACCGGTTTCCTAGGAGTTAACTCAGTGTCTACTTCTGCACAATCTCTATAAACCTGCCTTGAAGCCTTATTAGCTCAGCCCATTTAAAAAAAAAAAAAATTCTCTTCTGGACTTCTATTGTTAAAAAGGCTGAAGCCTGGAAATTGTTAATCATTATATTATTCTAATATATTTTCCCGCTACTGAGACAAGGTACCTGAGTCTAAGTACACAGATACACAGAAATCCTGCTCTTTTATTGAAGAAAGAGCTAATAGCTTTTCTTTTAATATTAAATCTATTATTCATGTCAATATGACATGGATGTAAGACTGTCATTACAAGATCATTACAAGGAACTTTTTTATCTGAGACTATGCTAGGAGGGATGATAATTGTTTTTACTAATAAAAGTAACTGCTATTACTTGGATTTTAAAATATAATTACATGGCAGGAATAGTTTGCTACCATTTACTTACACAACCCATATAATAGCCATATAACTAAATTAGAAATGGATGAGATGGATAGTGGAGATTAAATCCAAATTTACCCCTTTCTGATGGTATGCAGAAAGTTCTTGCAGAAGTGACTGGATAAGGAGTGCAGAGATAGTGAGGAGATATTGCTCTCAGCTCAGAGCAGACACAGATGAGCAGAAAATGAACAAAGCAGTTATGGCTGGCTCATACTGCCAGCAGTACAGGTGAAGGATCCCTGGTGTACTGCCAGGTTTATGCTACTGAGCCCTGCAGAGACCCCTCTGTGCTTGGATATCTGTATGGCAGTTCATACACACACACAATGCCTCCAAAACACCATCAGTGTTCCCCCAAACCTCTCTGGTGCCAGTTCTTCCATTATATTAGGGTGCTCTGAGGGTCACATGCATTGATATTCCTCAGCAAAATAACAGATACATTTCCTCCACTTGAATAAATAATTAAGAAAATAAAGTGCAGTGTTTTATCTGTATCATAGAGAGTTTATCTGTGGAACATGGCAAATAATGATGTGATTTCTTATCTGACTAAAGGTGAATATGGAGTATATAAATAACAGACATAGAGAGAGCATTCTCTACCTGCATTACCATCCTGGGTACTGGGATATAACTAATTTTCTTTGTAGTAGCTGGCACAGAGCTGCGGTTTGCATTCAGTAGAAAAAAATAATTTTATATAGGTCTGCCAAACAACATTTCTCATTTCTTGAATATGATATAGATACGCCTATCTATGTGTGTCTCTGTGCACAGATCTTCCTGTGGAGAGAGAAAAAAGTACCTGAATGAGTTTGATGAACTACAAGTGAGGAATTTTGAGAAGCTGTATAATCCTGTGGGGAATAGAGGAATGCAGGTTATTCCTTACAGTATGGCTATGGGGTATAATGGGCAGTTTTCACCTGGGATTATTCTCAGTGCCTTTGTTAATGATCTGGAAGAAAGAGCAGACCTTATAGCTGACACTATGGTGGAAATGTTGCAAAATAAAATGTAAGGAGAGAGAAAAAACAGAAGGGCCTTATAAAGGTGATTAGAAGGAGAGGCAGGAAATGAGATTCAAGCAGGGAAACTGTATTTGTGGGAAAGAAACAGCTCAGAACTCAGTTGAAGCTGGGGAGTAATTTAAAGTCTGATTAAAAGCCTCTTGATATTAGTGGAAAAGATGCAGGCTGATTTTAATGGGCCTTGAAACTGATGTTTTTTAAAGCGTTTTGAGTTCTCTGAATGAAAGAGACAATATATAGCAGGTCGGATCCTGACGGGGAGAATTTGCAATGTAGGCCAATAGCAGGAAGATCCAGGGAAGCATTTACAGAGTTGTTTTGCACTATTAAAGTAAATAACAGCATTTTCACTCCCTCTTCTCTGTCTTCTAACCTATCCTCATGTTTCTTGCAGCTATGGAGGTGAATAGGGCGTAGGAGGGCAGCTTTGTGAGCACCAGACACTCCAGTTATATACATAGAATCCCTGAAATGACTTTTGCCCTTCTGCTCATGTTTGAAAGCTCCACTCTTCAACCCCAAAAATGCTCTTTAATGAGATTGGAAAACTGCAATAAAGACCAGCATTTCACTGGTGTATAGTACAGGTAATATGTTAAAAAAACTCTTGGAGAATGTTTGGCAACAAGCTTGTAGATTCATTTAATATTTTATGCTGAACATAAAATATTAAGGTTCTTTTTTCTTCTCAAAACTTGATCCAGACGATTTCCCCAGTTGACTTAGTAAATGGACATGATAGGGTGCAGGCAAAATCATGAACTTGAAGTAGCAACTATTCATCCTCATGTTTCAGTGTGGGAAGAGAAGGCTCCAGGGAGACCTTTTAGCACCTTCCAGTACCTGAAAGGGGCCCCAAGAGATCTGGGGAGGGACACTTGGCAAGGGCATGGATAGAATAAGGGGGATGCCTTCAAGCTGAAAGAGGGGAGATTTAGATTGGACATTAGGAAAAGATTCTTTACTATGAGGGTGGTGAGGCTCTGGAAGAGGTTGCCCAGAGAAATTGCCAGAAGAAGAACACTTCCCATTGTGGAAGTGCTCAAGGCCAGGCTGGATGGGGCTTTAAGCAATCTGCTCTAGTGGAACGTGTTGCTGCCATGGCAGGACCTTGGATCTTTAAGGTGCCTCCCAAACCAAACCATTCTGGGATTCTGTGGTCTTGAGCACTATGCTGCCTTCTAAGGAAAAAAAAAATTCCTATGCACAAAGCATCACAAAGCATGAAAACAGGAAAACCACCTTCTGTGTCACCAATAACTACTGCCTTACCTGGTTGTTTATCAACACCTATTAAAAATTAATTTATTAATTTTAATTGGGCTACGTTCTGAGACACAATCAAGACATAAAATACTCTTTTAGAGGCTAACATGACCACCGGAACTTGGTACGCTCACATCGGAGTTAGGTGCATTTAGCATCTCTGTAGAGAACTTTTTGTATTTTTAGTGCACAGAACCCAGTTTTGACACATGCATAGTGTCATATTTCTCAAAACTGTGTTTTATCTGTGCCATTTTGTTTGTTTTTATTTATTTATGTTATTTATTCTTCCTTTCCTCCTATATTTTTCTTTTCTTTTTGATCTCTAAAAGAAAGAAATAAAAAATACAAAAGAAAAATAAATGCACGAAAGAGAAAAGAAAATATCAAACCTGTTTGAAAAATGAATATTACAAAACAGTACAAAATGAAAAAAATAAAAATATTGTGTGTTCCCTTTTATGCCATTTTTGCTAAAAAGTGTGAGAAGAAAGGAGAAAAACAAGCTTTCACTTTCAAGTTTTAATTAACAAGAAATATCTTAAAAAACATACACACTTTTGTAACTTTTTAAACTTTGTTAATTGGAAAAGTAGGGACGTACACCCAAGTTGCACCTCACTGAATGCAAACAATTATAAAAGTGAGTGAAACTGCAAGTGATAATGAGAAGTTCTATTTGCAACTGTGCTGAAATGTCTGCCTGGATCCTCTCTGAGGCATTCATGCACCATATGTTTCTAGAAATTTGGTCACAGAATTGTCTTCAAAATCGACATCCTCCAAATGTCAAAGGCTTGACTTTGGTTTGTACTTATCAGTCTACAAAGGCAAAAGTTATTTTACTTTTATCTTACCCCAAGGATTTTCTCCATTTTGAGAAACATTAGCACAGTTAAGATGCTCAGGTTTTTCTATCAACTCCTCCACCCACCTGGTGGTTGGTGCCTACAATGGAAACCTTTCATCATCACCACAGGATGAGCAAAAAGTTGCAAGTGTTAGATTTTAATATTTGTCATATTTACCAATTCCACCATATTCTTTTTTGTCTTCTAGCAGAGAAGAGTTTTTCTGCTGCCAAACTTGTTTCTGGCCTCCACTGATGTCAGCTGGCTCAGAGGAAAACCTAAAAGAAGGGTTATGTTGGAGGGACTTGATCTTGTTGGATGGGACTTTGAGCAAATAGATCCAGTGGATGGTGTCCCTGCCCATGGTTGGGGGGTTGGAACAAGATAATTAAAGAATTTTCAAGCCTTGGAACAGACTGCACAGGGGAGTGCTGGAGTCACCATCCCTGGAGGTGTTCAGGAAATGACTGGATGTGGTACTCAGTGCTGTGGTTTAGCTGACAGAGAGGTGCTCAGTCACAGGGTGGCCTTGATGACCTTACAGGTCTCTTCCAGCTTGAATGATTCTATGATTTTACCTTTGAGGTCCCTTCCAGCCCAAACCATTCTATGATCTCTAAAGTTCAGGCAATGAAGAAGTGGCTTTTTCAGATGTGTTATGTGACTTGGCATGTGACACAAACAGGGTTTTTCAAGCATATGGAGAATTTGCTTGAGAAACCAAAGGAGGCAGGGGCAGAGGAGGAGGGAGCTAAACAGGGAGCAGCAGCAAAGGGACCCAATGGAGGCTGGAGGAAGAGGAGATGTGTAGGAGGGGCTGCAGGTTTGGAGCAGGGATTACCCCCCCAGCAATCCTGGAAGCCCTACTGGAGCAGAGACACTCCCTGCAGCCCAGGGAAGGGCACACACAGGAACAGGGAGATATGCCAGGAATGCATAGTCACATATTTATCAAATGTTTATTAGAAAATGTAATTCTAGTATTCAGGTCATTAAAATATCAGCTTGCCTTAGAGAAAAAAATGTAAACAGCAGCATGAGGTGAGTGCAAATATGTAGATGGAAGTTCAATACAGGAGAAAAACTGCTTTAGAGTGTGTGTTTTATAAAGTCTCTGCAGTAGTTTCCACCTGGAGACTTGAAAGTCCTTTATCAAATGTTAATGAAATAGAACTAAGTCATCATAGGTCATTATTTGTTATTCATAAGAAATTAATTACTTTAGGTTAAAATCACATTTCAATTAGGCTGCTGAAATACTTAGAAACACCTAGTAAAAGCCATATCAGTCATTGCATAAATATTTGTATATCTTTATTTAAAAAGAGAGATAGCAGCAAAGCAAACTAAACCAGAGCATTTTATGTTTGTCAAGTGTGCTTTTTAAATACCTTTTATGGAATATTATGAGAAAAAAAAAACACAGCAAGTGGTTCTTGCATTTTCCAGGCTATTTTTCATACTCCTTTCATACTTCCTTTTCCAATTTGGAAGCAGGGTTTTGAATTATATTGGTTCTTGCTTCCCTATCTTACTTTTCCCATCCTTCACATCTAACTCTGTCCTTTAATGTGAGACAGATTAAATATCCTGTACCCTAACCATTTAAAATAAAGAAACATGGAGTACTAATGCCCAGAGTTTTGTGCAGAATCAACTAAACCTCTTTACAGCCCACCATGGAGATTTTAGAGGAGCAATGATGTTGCATGGTGATAAAAGCCCCCAGGCACACCCTAAAGGTACACAGAGACACAAAAGGAGTGGTTTCCCCAGTAAAATCCTACCCTGACTGCTCCCAATCCAGGAGCCATGAGTCCATCAAAAGCCAATCTGCACAAATCCAGGGGAGCACAGGGGCACAAAGAAGAGCAGGAACACAAATTTAGGACTCAGAGAAAGGGACACCCTGTTGGATCCCCCCCCAGGGGGTTGTCCCAGAAGACCCTCAGTTCCACTGTTGAGATGGGAAATGCATCATGAGGAGTCAATGCTGGAGCACCTTTGGGATTGAGAAGGTTGCTGCCTGGGGGTATAAGGAGACACCGTGGGATGCAAGGGAAAAGCATTTTGGGATTGAATAGGATTTCCTGTGGTCAAAGTTGGAGACAGGGATGGATCTAGGCAGTGTGAAAGAGGAAAAAATTGTGTGAAAACAGGGATAAAGTGCATAAAAAGGATTGATCATATGCAAGTATCTGCTTCACAGTATATTTATTAAATCACTTTCTAGTATGTTTTTTGTGATCCCGTGGGTTCATGTGTCCAGTTGCCAGCAATTTGGAATCCTGAGATCAAGGGACTCAGCAGACTGAGAGTCTGAGCCCAGATGCTGGCAGGATCCGCCTTCCTTTCCTCTCTGGCATATCAGGTTTACTTAGCTGATTATGATGTGGTTACTCAGGGAATGACAATTGCTGCAGTCACAATATTATGGCTTTGAGACACTTGTTCATTACTTATAGCTTGTTCAGCTTCTGCCTTAAGAAACTTCTAATGAGAGCTTTTAATATTCAGGCTTTCAATTTCCTGTTTTTTCAGTTCATTAATTTGAACAGTAAGTTCATCCTTTTTGACAAACTGCAATCATACACTGTCTGGGTGAAACACTTTACTGATCAATCTACTAAAGTAATTTTCCTTAGACCAGCTATCACACTTAAATTATATATATTACAACAACCTAAGATGCACCTGCTGAGATAAAAGCTATGAATATATATATATATATATATACACATAGTTTTTAATTTTTAAATTTTTCCAAGCAAGCTATGGATTTGACATTTAAGCCATTATCCCAGAGAGAGGTTTATCATTGCATTGCATTCAGGAACTTTAAAAAAGATCACTAAATTGTTTTATTTATATGGTATATTGATAATCTACTTTTAGGGCTTTGATTATTCCTATACTTGCTTCATGTCCTACCACATCTGTGGGAGTGTTTATGTTGTTATCCTTTGCTACTGTAGGTCACGTGGACTGAGTGATAATTAATACACATAAATTAGTGCCTAGAGAAAAATAAAAATTGGTGTTTCATTTGTAGTACAAAAATGACAGATTTTTTTTCCCCCTAGCTCTCCTGCAAAACAGCTCTGGTGTGCTCCTTTTGCAGTCTAGACTGGGATATACTGGAGTCAGAGCCAAAGCTCTGCTGGGCTGCTGCACTGCCAGATTGCCCCTTTGATCTTGGCAGGAAACCCATGCCCCATCTGTGAAACATGATTGGAAACACCAATGTTCCACAGCTTTACTGTGAGGACAACTTTGTGCATGATGGTGACACATTTAGAGAAGATTTGGATCCAGAAAGACGTTACACTAATATCTGATGCTTTCAGAAGATTGCAAACATAGTTTTAGCAATTTGACATGAAAGACATCACTACATTCCAAAGTAACAACAGACAGCAAGCACCAATACTGAATTAGACTCCATTTGTACAGTTCTATGACTGTCAAATATTTAGTGAAGACAGTGACAGACCACCATTCATCCACCCTTAAATGTTTTCGCACCATCCAGCCATCTACAGCTTTGGTGTTTTCTGTGTTAGAAATTGGATCTACATCTTCATTCTTATTACTTTTAATGAGTTTCTCTCTATAACAGAGGTGTGGTAGGTTCACCTCAGCTGACTGCCAGATGCCCACCCAGCCACAGTCTCCCTTCCTCTCCTCAACTGGGAAAAAGAGAAAACAGGATGGAAAAACTTGTGGGTGAAGATAAGGACAGGGAGATCACTCACCAATTACTATCATTGGCAAAACAGATTTGGCTTGGAGAGATTAGTTTAATTTATTGCCAATTAAACAATATAGGAAAAAGAGAAAAAATAATGAACTAAAAATACCTTTCCTTACCCCCTACATTCTTCCCAGGCTCATGGCTTAACCTCAGCCAATAACTGGGTACATGCAGGCACCAGCTCACTCCACCTTTGCCTGGGTAGGGAAGGGAATCAAAAGCAAAAGTGAAACACATGAATAGAGTTAAGGAGAGTAAATTAATGAAAAAAAAAAATATAAAAATTATAAAAAGCCCAACAAGAATAACAATTTTAATATAAAGAAACAAAGCAACAAAGCCCCAGACAGGCAAGAGATGCACAGTACAATTTCTCACCACCCACTGGCCAATGTCCAACCTGTCCCTGAGCAGCAACTGGCAGCTCCAAAAAAAATCCCCCCAATTTATATGCTGGACATAACATTCTATGGTGTGGAATGTCCTTTTGGGCAGTTTGTCAGCTTTCTGGCCAGGCTTCCTCCCAGCTTCTGGTGCATCTCACTTGCAGAGTGTAACACACTGCAAAGTCCTTGACTTACAGTGAGAACTACTGAGCAACAGCTGTAACATCAGAGGGTATCAATATTATTATTACACTGAATCCAAACACCAACCCTCTGACAGCTGCTGGAAGAAAATGAACTCTATCCCAGCTGAAACCAGGACACCGCTTTACTCACAAGTTTACATCACCCCAACTTGCCCCAAGTGGTGCAGGGGAATGGGGAATGGGGGTTGCAGCTCTTCAAAAACTACTTCAGCAGGGGTCCTTTTTGTGGTTTTCAGTCCTCTGAGAATGGGCTGCTGCAGTGTGGGCTCCTCTCCATGGGCCACAGGTCCTGCCAGGAACCTGCTCCTGTGTGGGGTCCTCCCCGGGGTGCAGGTGGATCTCTGCTCCCCCATGGACCCTTATGGGCTGAAGGGGCACAGCTGCCTCTTAACGCCTCACTAGGGGCTCCAGTACCTGGAGCATTTCCTGCCCCTTCTTCACTGCTCTGGGTCTCTGCAGGGTTGTTTCTGTCACCTATTCCCAGTCTTATTTCAATCTGCTGTGCAGCATTTTTCACTCTTTCTTAACTAAGTGTTAGGTTCAAAATCTGGGCAGCGGCAGGTCCATCTTGGGACCAGCTGTGTCTGGCTTTGTCTGACACAGCCGCAGCTTCTTCTCTCTTCCAACAGACGACACCACTGCAGTCTCCCTGTTACTACAACCTTGCATGTAAACCCAATATAACAGTTAAGAAGCAGATGTTATTTTTTTCTGTACAATTAAATAAAGACAAGCCTTTTTTGTTTTGTTTCTCAATATTGCCATTTTTTCAGTGAACCAGGCTTGTGAAAACACTACATAATCCTAATAATTAACTATCAAATAATCCTATTTTCGGAGACCTTTTCATGTCAGAAACCCCAGATTTACAGACCCTCCTTGTGCGAGCAAAGTGTAAGAACTGCACCTTAGAGGAACTATTTGAACGTCACAGGGCTTGGATCATAGGCTTTGAAAGAAGTTTGGTTTGCAGGGATTGGAACTGAATCAGCTTAAATCAGAGCAGGGAATGAATCTTCAGAGGGATTCATCACATCAAGGCTTTCCTTATCACCAGAGTCAGGAGGCTTTATATGGGCCCAGCAAAGCACTGAAACCCAAGAAGCCAAGAAGTTCAAGCTGCCTGCCACACAGAAATCACTTCTCTCCACATCAGTCATTTAAACATAGACATCATCTGGTCTGTGCTATCTTTGAAAGAGCCACGATTATTTCCCCAGACCACTGAGCTGTTGAAGCTTTGGGACAGTCTGGAGACTGATCAACTCTTTTTTTCTGAGCTATTCCCACCTCTTTAGAGATAGCCTTAGAGACTGAAGTCATCATCTGTAGCAGAGAATCGAACAGGAGATTTCCCATTGTAAAGTGAAAAAGTGGGAAGGTCCCTTCTTGTAGCAAAAAAAGGAGAAGCTTCTTATTTTGAGAGAGAAAGGGATTTGATTGAGGGGGAAAAGAATGATTCAGCAAAGATGGTCTTTGTTTCAAGACACCGTCCTATAAAGAGGAAATTTTTCTTGGTATGTCTGCTTGCAGTGCTTGGTAAAGCCCTAGGGAACAACATGATCTCTGTAGCATCTGGTAATTGTCAGAGCTGTTACATGGGCCTTTGCTGTTTACTACTGTTTGTTACAACTTTCTTACACCTTCCTACATTCCTTATGAATAAGCACACCTACTTTTTTTTTTGGGATCTCTAAATTTCAGGTTTTCTATTGAAAGTGAGAATTTTGAGTTGCCAACAAGTCACTCGGGAGAAAAAGTTGTGCATGAAGATTAGAGCAGATGGGGTAAGCACAGATAGCAGTTTGAAATTGTGGAAAAGGAGAATGAGACTTTTTCCTGTTTCATCCATCCCTTTTCCCATCCATGCTCTCTCTTGCTGGATTTGGTATCTGTCTGGTTTCCACACATAAGAGATAGGAAAAAATTAATTTGACAGAAAAAGTGAATGGTATTTCAGTAGATTATCAAGCTGCATCAGCTACTGAAGGGATCCAATTCTCTGTCTCTGCATCTTCTCCTGGAAAAGTAGAATTATGTGTCCAAAAGAACAGGGAGATATTTCCACCAGTTATGGAGAAGAAGTGGATGGGATATTTCCAAATCTGTTTAACAAGGTAAGGGCTAATTATGTTTTCTCACCTGTATTGGTGGCCTCAACTTTTGTCAAAGATTAAATTATAAAGAAATGAACAATCCCAGCTGCCAAGCTGGCAACTCTACTTCAGCACAATCTTACATCTTGTTTCCAAAGGAAATTGTTGAAAATACTTTTATCAAAGTAGTTAAGTGAATTAAATTACAGAAACTCTCTTTCTTTGGGAAAGAAAACTGTTCAAGTAGTCTTCCTGTGAAGCAAAATATATTTAAACTGAAAACAATACTCTAGAAATTTGTAAGTGTCTGTCACTGCATCTTGCAAACCAAAACAATAGGGAGAGGTCACTGTCAGGATATGAAAGTCTTCTTCCATTTTATATTTGACATTTTATATGTGCCAAGAGTATCTAAAAGTTCTGCTTGGGGCTGGCAGACTTAGCAGGACTTATGGAAAGAGATTCTCCCTGGAGTTTCAAGTGGAGAGTGGGAAGAATGCCTTACCACAGCAAAATTCCAAATAGGCTCTATTTTAGAGCTCTCATTCCTCACATAGGAAATGCTGACATGAAGATTTCAGATATTAACAAATAGCAATCATTAAAATGAAGGCAAATATTTACTAATTTTTTTTTCTTATATATTTAAGTCTACTGAGGGAGACGATAAATCTGGTGGTTTTAATTGAAATCTAACACTGTAAAAATCTTCCTATGTTTTTATTATTACTCTTACTACATTACACAGTATTTTTAGTATTTGCTTCTCACAAAATTTCCCAGATGTCCTGTATAGATCATTCCCTCTATAAAATCCTTGTGCATTAAAATATTTATGAAATATTCTCCCTTTCCAAAATGCTCTGAGGACTGTCATATTTTGAAAACCTTTGTATTCAGTGTAAAATTCAAACAAAATTGTGATTTTTCAATCTTTATAGCATGCCAAATATCTTTGGGGTGAGTTAGTTTTATACATAAACACACTAACAGGATCAAAAGCTGTTTGAAAACGTCACACAAAAAATTTAGGATAGATAGATAGATAGATAGATAGATAGATAGATAGATAGATGATAGATAGATAGATAGATCATATTGTGCCACAAGTACATTTTCCATTCATACCTTTTATAATAATTCAGGAAGTTCAGCAAAGATTTTAAAACACTCTTGGATGTGCTGTTGTGTTTAGCTAATTTGAATGCAAGCTGCTAGAGCTGGGTGAATTTCAGCATCAAATTACATGCTTTGTTTTAAGTATTATTATTTCATTAAGAAGCACCTTATATAAGCAGTATCCTTTTTCTTATTTTCTTCTTCCATTGGAAACCTGGAAAGCAGAAGTCAAAAAACAAACACACCCTCATTTTTAGACATTTCTTCCAGTTTCCCAAGTCGTGTGCCTGTCTTCCTTACACTTCCCAAGCCTGTGAGCAGCTGTGTTTTCCTTCCCATCTGCATAGTCATAGTTATGCTCCCCAATATCAGTACTGCAAACTTGTGCAGACAGAAAAGGGGGAGATTCTGAATATTTGTATATCTTAACAGACCCTTTGTTATGACTTTGGAAGGAAATGTGCATCAGCTGAGGTTTTTCCACTAAATATTTCTCAATTAACAATATTGTTTAAAGACTCTGAAGGACAATTTTCTTGCTATACTAGAACAACAAGAAACTGCATAAAATTAGATGCAAAATGCATTTTCAAAGCTCAGAAGGGTAATTATAAACCTAGTGAAAACCGTAGCTTATCTATTTTCAGTATCTTTTATTGAACTGCATGACTAGTTCCTATGAATGGTGAAATATTGTGCAGCATTGTATTTCTCCCATTAAAAAAAAATTAAGTGTCCTCAGTAAAAATTTTGATTTGGATGGGTTTGATTTCATAATCTCAAAACATTTCTTATTCTTCAGTGAATTATAACACAGGAAACAGAAGGGTAAGTTGCATGTAGAAATCAGGATTCACACTAAGAAATCTTATTTGCAGCTACCTGGGATAGTTTTTTCTTAATGAATCGATCAAACAAAAATAATACTATACTGAACAGATGTTTCATAGGCAGTTTATTAAGAAAAAGGGGAAAATTAAAGCAGGTAAGGGATCTGTTATTGTGGCCTTGACTTGCTATGTATCGAAAGGTCAGCTGAAAGTTGCAAAGAAAATCAATTTGTCACATGCTGCTCTGCATGAGGTTTTTCTGTCAATGACCTGGAGAGAAAATGCTACACAGACAGAGCCTGACATCCTCACAATAACAAGCACAAGCATTTGACTTTTCCCCACCTCCTGTAATGCCTGTTTCTCCACCCAGCTTCCCCATGTATTTCTTACACCAGTAAGCCTTCTTGTTCAGGTATCTTGTGACAATGAAAAAGAGAAATCTGCCATAGGGTGATGAAATAAAAGCAGAAAGTGCACCACAGGATCTTAGAATGATTTAGGTTTGAAGGGGCCTGAAGAGTCTCATTCCAACTCCCCTGCCATGGGCAGGAACACATTTCTCTTGATCAGGTTGCTCAAAACCCCATCCACCGTGGGCTTGAACACTTACAGGGAGGAAAGTCACAGCTTCTCTGGGCAACCTCTGCCAGGGCCTAACCCCCTTTTGAGCACAGAGGTTTTTCCTAATAACTCATTTAAACTGCTGTCTTTTGGTTTGAAGCCATTTCCCCTTGTCCTGTCACTACATGCTCTTGTCAGAAGTCTCTCTCCAGCTCTCTTGTAAACCTCCCTTAGGCACCAGAAGGTGTTACAAGGTCTCCCTGGAGCCTTCTCTTCTCAAGGCTGAACAAGTTCAACTGTCTCAGTCTGTCTCCACAGCAGAGATGCTCCAGACCTCTGAGCATCTCCATGGCCTCCTCCTGATTTGTTTCAACAGGTTCCCATCCTTCCTGAGGATGTTCTGGGCACGCCAGAGCAGGATGCAGCACTGCAGGTGGGGTCTCACCAGAGCAGGCAGAGGGGCAGAATCTCCTCCCTCACCTGCTGCCCACAAGGCTTTGGATGCAGCCCAGGACACATTTGGTTTTTGGGCTGTGATTGCACAATGTCAGGTCATGTTGAGCTTCTTGTCCATCGACACACCCAAGTCTTTCTCCCCAAGGCTGTTCTCAATCCATTTTCCACCCAGCCTATGTTTGTGCTTGGGATTGTCCTGACCCATGTGCAGGACCTTGGTGGTTTTGAATTCCAGGAAGTTCTGACTCCCTGCATCTTCAAAGCACATGATGTGGATCCAGATTACTGCTTATCTGTCACTAAAATCTTTTTTTCAGGTGATAGTTTTTAAACCAAAGATAGGCAAGCATTATGAGGCACAGATTTGTTGAGATAATGTAATTAATAAAGATTTGATATATAAATAACTTAATAAAATTTAATGGTATCATTAGCAAGTCTCCCAGGGTCCCCTCTGGGTTTCCTTAATGCCCACAATGTTTATCTGGATTTTATTTTCACTGTGAAGCTCAACTTTGCTGTACAACACTCAAACATACAAACATAGCAGCCTGGCCACAAGCATCACATCAAGCTGCAGGTTCTTATCCAGTTAACATCAGGGATGTGTCTGAGCACAAGATTTTCCCCATTTCTCTATTTGAATTTAAGAATTATATTTTTAGACTTACTTGAAGCTACTTATTCTGTGGGGGTTTTGTCACATCTCTCAAATAAGTGTTTAATGTAAAAGGATTTTTAAGAGTGACCAGTGTGAGCAGGTAAGCCTGATACTCTGAATGTGACTTGTACCAGATGAATGCAGAGCCCTTGAAAGGTGCTTTAGACAATTTCTTCTTCTATAAATAGAAAGAAATATACCTTTTGGAATAGTAAAAATCTAAATCCTATTTAGCCTAGGAAATTGTGATTCCTGAAGAAGAAGTCATGCTGAGATCATCAGAACTAAGTGGGTAAAATATGAGGTAATAAACTTATCATTTGGTCAGGGGTAAAATTAATGATGGTAAATTACTGATGCTGCCCCCACCCATATGGATTCTCTATGTCTGATAATGTTTTCAGCCTTTTCATCAGTGGGAAGTTTTGTCCTCTCCTCTGCCACCTGTTTTCATGGAAATCATCAGAGTTTGATATGACTTGAGCCATGAATCTATAAGCTTTTGCTGAGGCTGGGTAACACATTCAAAAGTTGCTTCGTGAAGGAAGGAGAATATGGAAATACTGATGATGGGGAAACACAGATCTTGATGACCCAGCAGTTGGTTCCACAGGGGACTGGTTACAAGGAAATATGTTTTTAGACTTCTTGATCTTGCTTTCAAAGTCAGTGCAATGCAACTGAAATTCCTATATTCTTTATTATATATATTTATATATATATAAAGAATCCCTAATTAAAATCAGTAGACTGTTCAGTTCATGAATTTGTCGAGAAAACTATTTGTCCTCCAAAATGTACAATCTGCTTTCCTGTTTCACATGCCAGTTTAATTTGATATTTGGGAGAGGTTTTTTTTTTTTCTTTTCAGTTCAATATAACTTTTTTTCTATAATAAATATAATAATTATCTGCAATTTGACAGAGATTTGAATAAGAGGAAGCCATTTTTTGGAAACTTCTAATCATTAAATGAATGTAGGGAATTACTGATAGGGAACTGATTATTAAACTGAAATCTGGACTCTGTAAGGAGATGTCAAATGGGCAGTTGCCGTAAGAACAGAGGTGTGATAATAAGAAGAAATTGCCCCTAAGGACAGTAAATGTGCAAAATGAGAGGGAATCTTATTAAGCTTGCATTTTCTCTAGGCTGAAGGCTTGCTCATCTGCATCAGGGTGATGTAGACTGATCCCACAGATGTCCAGCACAGGAATAGCCCTGGAGATGTTTTCAAGGATGACCCTCAGCAGCTGCAGTGCTTACAACAATTCTTCCTGCTTTGCCTAGCCCACTCTCTTTATTTTATCATGAAAACAACTTGAAAATCTCAAGCTGTCCTATCTCTCTTTGCAGAGAAGGAATAAAGCAGAAAATTTTCCTCCTTGAGAGGTATATTAGGGTTTTCCCACAAAAACTTCTGACACGGCCTTAGCCCAAAAATGAGGTGGGATTTTTCCATCATTTTGTACTGTGACTCAGTGTCATCTCTGTGTATTGTTTGCAAGGACAAAAGACATAAACACTGATTTCAAAGCCCTTCTGGGCTTTGAAGGTCTGCTCCTTCACCTGCCCAGTATTTTATTTTACTCTATTTTATAAATTGATCCTTTGTGTGGACAAGTTTCTTGCACTGTTTGCCAGTCCACCAGTAAAAACACATTCTTATCCCTCTGTGTGCTGCCCTGTGGTGAGATCAGGGTTAATCCACACTCCATGTAATCTGTAGGGTCCTTCTCAGTCTCCAAGTGCCCAGCTGAGTTTGCATGTATTTGTCCAAATATTGATTTTCTCCTTTTCCTGTGCAATGTATTGAAGAGAAAGAATATGTGATTTGTTGTTTCTTGTAATTAAACACTAATCACTTTTGCTATTGAAATGTTCTACATGAACAGTGTTAATAAACTATCTAAAAATAAAATATTCTTAAAAATAGGTTTGTTAATGCAGTTTGGCAAACTCATTTCTTCAAGGAAAATATTTTGCCTCTGATATTGTGGTTCTGACTGTGTGTCAAAGACATGACTACACATTTTTAGAGAACAGAGTATCAGTAATCAGGACCTGTCATGCAGATCTGCTGGGAGAATTTTTCCTTTATTGTCTTTTCCCTAACAAGCTGGTGCCTAGTTCATGTCAGTGGGACTCATTTGATGTGATATAATGAGAAATGCAGTTGTGCCAGTCCTGTGCAAAGTAAAAAACAGGTCAGAAAAGTTTACCAAGGATCATGCTAATGAGTTCAGAGCACAAGATGTACCAAAAAAAAAGTCTCTTCTCAAATACTGCTGTAAGACAAGCAGCTTTATTCTTCTGCCAATTTTACCATCTCCTACTCAACATCCACTTAATTTTAAAAAAAATGATAACCTAGATCAGTGTAGTCTCCTGTGAGTTCACTCAGATTAGATGGAAGAGCAATACTTTTTCCCTACAGCAAAAGAAAGAGAAGGTTAGTTCTGAGTAAGGACTAAAACTATAGGTAGGATTTTTTTGATGTTTTGTTGTCTTAAAATTTGTCATCATGTAAGAGACTTGTGGTTCACAGTATTTTACAGTTCTCTGACTGAGCTTACAGCAGTACTTGTTTACACTTTGGTGGCATCCTAAGATTCCCTGTGTACTAGTGCTAAAACCACTTAAAAAACTCAGATTGCTGTGAAAGGAGTTGTTTAGACTCTGACCTCAGACACTGTAGTAAAGTCCTTTTTTTTACATTGCCTTACCTTGTTTTTGCGCTATTAACTGATTAGCAACTGATTTATTCCACCTTTTTCTCTTCTTACACATACAAGATGCACCAAGATTTATTATATGTCTATCTTGTCAGTATCTGCCAGGAAAATGTAATTCCTGTTTTGCAGATAGCAAATGAAGCCCCTAACTGTGGGGTTTATCTCCTCCAATTTAGACCCATGTAGTGAAGAGTTCTCCATCTGAGCTGGTCAAGAGAATTCTTTCTATAGAAAATGAAGAGGAATTAATGCAATTCATCTTCCTTATTCTGGAACTCTTGTAAGATGAAAGAACAACACCAGGAATGATTATTTATTTCCATTCACCATAAAAGAGAGCTCAGCTATAGATGTCTGCAAAGTGAGGAAAGATGTACCCTACCTTAGCAGAGTGAGCAATCTTCCCAAAATAACATTTCTGGCCTATGGATATTTCCAGACACAGCATTCAAACACCAGAGTAACTTCACACTAGCTCTCACTAGGCTGGTGTACTTTTCTCAGAACTGCTGTAAGAAACTGCTAGTCACTGCTGAAAGAAAAGAGCTGAGATCTACAGCTACACTGCAAAATGCCTTAACAGCAGCAAATTTATGCTTTCAGCACCAGTGAGGAACTAAACTACTGTGCTCAAGCCTAAAGTCTGACCACTGCATTATTTTTCTTTGTGCATTAAGACAACAAATGAAATATGGTAAAGCGAAACTCTCAGAGTAGCTCAGCCAAGAGGCAGAAATGCATCCTTGAGACAATCCACATTCTTTTACCTGACCCAATGTTATGGAAAACGCTTCATATTTCACCCCACAGTGAGAGGATGCTGGAATACCCACACCTGTGATTTGCAGATCAGTACAGGAAATCAAATCCTCTTGTACACAATTTCACTTCTGAGGTGCTTTTTAGGAAAATAATCTTCAGTAGAAAGTTAGCATGCTTGCATGAACTGTTGGAAATACATATCTCATACCTAATGCTTACACAGACCATTTTCTAGGCACAGAAAAATACCAACATCTTTAAGGGAAATTTTCCAGACATCTTCTCTATCAATATGTTGAAAAGTAATCAAATTAAAAATGCAGTATATCCCTTACTGCTAATTGCAACCTGCCCATACTGTACAGGGTAATAGAAAAAAAAATATAAAAAAAAATATTTTAGGGTTGCCTATTTCTTTCTGTATAGCACTAATAATATTATTTATTCTTTGTTTGTTTTGATCTATAAAGACTTGTGAAGGATACCCAGACTGAAGTTTTTTTCCAGGAGACCTGGGGGGAAAAATATCCTATAATAAAATCCTCAAATTTCTCAGACCTTATGCTCATTAGGAGCAACTTGATTATTCCAGCTACATTACAGAAATCTGAGTATTTTAGAAAGGAAACCCCTATCATTCATTACCTTCTACATGAATAATTTTCCCTCTCCTGCAGCCCAACCCTCTGGGCGGCCCTTGCTTTAGGTGATCTGATTCTGTCAGTGCAGCGGCATCAGTGTGTCTGTGGGAGCTGTGTGCTGTAATAAATCACTGAGTGAGAGGGTGCAGGGAGAGGGCTGCACCACAACAAGCCAGATCCTCAGACCTCAAGCATGAGTTATAGTCTAAAATAAACTTTCTACCCATTACTGAATTCAAGGTCAAGTGGCACTCTCTCAATTAGAGGAGACGTTTGCATATTATCAGCAAGCAGCAGCAAAGCAGCCAGAACAGTGTGGTTGGTGTCCAAGGCTACAATCTCATAAAACACAGATGATGGTTTCAACCCAGTTCCCAGGGAGAACAGCCTAGAAAGAGAAGCAGTGAAGGATGCTGTGCACATGGTTAATTCTCTCTCTGCTACTCTTTTTTCAATCTGTAAAGAAGCAAAGTGGCTAGAAGGGGTAATTTCTTTCCCTTCCTTTCCCCTTTTTCTTCCCTTTCTCCTTCCTCTTCCCTTCTTTGCTTCCCCTTCCTTACCCCCACTTCTCTTTCCTCAAAAAAAAAAAAATGTTCTTATACCTTAACCCATTTTTAGTGCTGTTACTGTGCTTGTTTTGAAGTGGTATTAAGCAAATGCTGTCACCTAATGATCTAATAACTGGATTCTCAGTGTTTTCCTGTTCTAATATATTCTTTAGAGTTTCTTGAAAAGTATAAGAACAAGTTTGATTCCATTTTTCATTGTGAAAAACTGTTCCATCAGCATCTTTTTACTCATTAAACATAATCTGAATAATAAAAGATGCATTTAAAGTTTAATAATTCAATATTAGCATATCAATATATATTCTTATTCAGGAGGCAAATTTCTTACTCACTAGTTAAACCTATTTTGGAATAATATAATTCTTTTAGAAGAATAATATCCACAGACAATATTGTCTAGAATATTTAGCCCAAACTGATCACGGGTATAGAAAAATCTTAACTGCTGTCTTGCCAAAATTTTGACAGCTGGAAGAAAAACCCTGACTGAACCAGGCTGCACCAGGTACAGCAACTATTGAAAACTCTTTGCTTTTTTTGTAGCCTTTCATCTTGTCCAAACCAACTGATGATGTGTTTAGTTAATTTATTGACTTTTTCTCAAGGCAGAATGAATTGAAAGCCACATTTAATTTATAGACATTGCAATTAATTAGTCTTCAGCTCAAGAACAGGGGAGTTGTTTTCAGTCCCACTTTGTGAAAAACACAGTATGTTTGGGTAATCTATGTACAGACATGCGTGTTTGTGTCAGAAATCCTGGGCATGAAAAGCATTTTGCTCACTGACCAAGTACATACTGAATTATGGTGAGATATTTCTTTGTTCTATATTCTACTGGTGATGTATAGAAGCATTTAATTAACACTCTTGCAACAACACAAATATTTGGTCCATTGATAACAATTCTTGTCCACTACAGAGAAGTGTCATTTCATGTCTAACAAGCTGTCAAAAAAAAACGCATCTTACATGTTAAGAGATAAGAAACAGCTTCTTCATCCAGGAGCTGGTTTATCTCACATGAGAATATGTGGCAGCAGTATTTGGCAGAGGAAGAAGATCCTTCCCCTCTGCTCTGCACTGGAGAGGCCACACCAAGAGCTGTGTGCAGTGCAGGACATTCATGGACACACAAGAGGGAGTCCAGTGAAGGGCCCAAAGAGGATTAAGGGGCTGCAGACCCTGGTGTACAAGGAAAGGCTGAAAGGGCTGGGACTGTCACCCAGGACAAGAAAAGTCTCAGAAAGGGCCTCATTATTGTGTATTAATACATGAAGAAATGGTGAAAAGAGGTCAGAGAGAGGTTCTTTGCAGTAGTACCCAGTCACTGAATCAGAGGCAGTGAGTGCAACTGAAATACAGGAGATTCCTTCTGAACATCAAGAAAATCTTTTTGCTGTGACAGTGACTAAGCACTGGCACAAGCTGCTCAGAGAGGTTGTGGAGTTTCTCTGCTCAGAGAGATTCAAAAGCCTGGACAAACAGATCTAGGTAGCCCTGTTTGAGCAGGGTTGTCCAACAAGATTACCTCCAGGGTCCCTTCCAACATCAAACATCCTGTGATTCTGCAATAAACTGGACTTCCCAAGTTCCCAGAAGCAACTAAGCTGTAGGTTCTTATTCTCCACCAACTGTGATGATCTGCATTTTTAAAGACTCTCAGGATGTCAAGTCCTTGTTATCCCTGTAGCAGAATAGCTCTCATCTTGCTTGAAACTTCTGTAAGGGAAAAGAAAGTTTTTAGCATAAAAAATGTCACATATATGCACCTAGAGAAAGACCAGGATAGGTCTTGTTAATGATTCATTCACAGACAGAATATTCCAGACTCTTTTCTGCTCTCTTGTTTAGCCCTATCATGCCATTTGTAGAGTTCACCCCTCCTCTTCTCAGAAAGGTCAGCAACCCTTCTGACCCGCTGGATGAGATTTTCCTTGATTTTGATCTAACCCAGTTCAGTAAAAATGGGACAGGTGAGTTTAAAAATAGTTTATATTTGCTAACTTGGGTCGTGGAGATTGAAGTAATTTTGGTAGCTACCCTTCAAGTAAGTGGAACAAAGATCAAAGGGGCATGGTGGTGGGGAGGCAGTGACCAGAGGCTGCAGCCAGCTGTGATCAAAGGCTTTTCACTGACACCGATGCACCTGCAAAGTGTCTCAGTAGTTAGAATAACAACTCAGTAGTTAACACCTAAAGTGTCTTCTCCTCTTAGTAAAGCATAAAGAAATTAGAAGGAATATTTATTTGGTTTTCTGCAAAGCAAGGTTCAAAATCCACACAATCTTTAAAGAAGTCCAGGACACATTAATTTCACTGCCTATATGGAACTTTTCCAGAACTAAAACTGTGAAGGTCTGATGGGATCCATGGAAGAAAATAACTGTTAAGAGCATAAATTTCAGATGCAGAATTTCTTAAGTTTACTACCTTCAAATCACAAAATATTATCGCTATAATTAATTTTGTGAATATAATTATCAACAATTGAAGCAAAAAAAAGTGATAAAAGAGAATGGGAACAAGAGCAGAGCATTGGTTTTCCTTTCAAATCCTGCAAAAAATCTCTTCCATCCATATTCCTTTCCAGCACAGAGCAAGGTTCCAGCCATAGATGGTATTACACCATTTCTCCAATTTAATTGCATTTTTCAGAACCTGGAATTAAGACAACAAAGTTTAAGCCTTTCATTTTCCAGCAGGATAAGGGATAGAACAAGTAATGTAGGCATTAATCAAGACTTCTGCAAAAAGGAGGAAATACCAAAAAATCCTCCTGAAAGAGGCTCCATTACACAGGCATTCCCCAAAGATTTGGTAAAAAATAAGAAAGAAATGAAAAGATACTCCCCTCAAGTTACTGATAAGACAAGCTTTCAGTTGTAATGGTAATAGCAGCTTTCCAAAGATTTCAGATCCTGCTTTTTAGAAGAGTTTCTTCAGAATGAGGGTCTCCTGGTCACTCCATATCTGGCTTGCACACCAAATTACATTTTCTTTTACATTTATGGAGTTTTTTTCTATTGTTCTAGGGTTTAGATCTTGATGAATCAGACCAGAATTTTCTGGGATTTCTTTGTAATGTGTCACACATTCAGAGAGAATAATGCAGTTAACTGTGAATAAATTCACTGAAAAATGAAATATTGTATTTAATGAAATATGAAAAAGTGTATTAGTGAAATCAAAAAACAATTGGGCTACTTCAACAAAATTGAGATAAGCTTGCTCTTGTTCCAAAAAAGAAAGTAGAGTTATGCATTTATCACCTAGGTACCCTGAAGGCACTAACAAGTATATTAAAAAAAAAAAAATCAATAAAGGATCTTGGATTTTGGAATAACTAAAAAACCTTCAGCATTATGAATCCAATCAAAAACAGTTAACACAAAAATTAACAGTTAAAAAAACAGTTAGCAAAAAACACAAAAATTTTCAAATTCTGGTATTGAAACTGATGGATCAGAAGAGTGCAGATTAGTAGAAAGAAAGAACAATTTAAGTGACCAATCATTTGCTGTACATAAAATTTTCAAGGTCACATTTAATGGTAAGCAAAGATTTTATAGTACACTTTAATTTATGATGAATGGAAATAATGTATTCAAAATATCTTTAAAACTGAAAATAACTAATATATGATGTTTACATCATATTTAATAATGTTTCAAACCATATTGTAATAAAGAAATAGATAAATAGAAAAATGAAGATTATTTATTAGGAATTCATACAAAATTACTTGAAAGAATTAAACTAATGGAAAATGTACACCAGGCTCAAGTGAGATCTTTCTACAGAAATATAAAAATTTTTAAAGAATTGAAATTTCCAAACAGTTCATTTCCGGCATCATCTTTAAAGCATTTGATTTTCCTTGACTGCAGCTGTAAACAGTATCCTTCCAAAATCCCCTTCTTTCTCCTCTTTCCCTTTGATAAATTAAATAAACTGAGGGCTAGCTCCCAATAAATCAACAGAATAATTTGGGGAGCCTGAGTTAGAGGTGGTCATCTGCAATACCCTTTTGAGAGGTGAGAAATGTGGGGTTGAGCCCTTGATATCCTTGAGGATGGATGGAATTTAGCCAACAGTTTTCCTGATGAACACAGCAATTTCTACTATGCTACACTTACCCACACAGTGGTTCAAAAAAGAAATTTTGCATAGCACATGCCTGTGAACTTCCTTTTCTTCCTTGGATGACTTTGGGAGAGACACAATTCCAAAATTTCCCTTGTGATAAGCACAGACTGGCTCAGCATGATACCTTTTGCCTCTCCTGTGTGAAGCATCTTGTCATGCTCCTTTCCAGCAGAGTGAACTTGTGCTTGGCCACTGTGAATTTACCTCCTGGAACAAAACATGCCATCGTAAAGCATTGAAATGCTCAGTGTGATAGCTCTCTGTGAAACTGGGACAAAACCAGGTACTTGTATCAAAACTTTACATAAATCATTCAATTCGTTCTCCAGGATTTGTGAGTGTGCAAAGTGTGTGTGTCCATTGTGCTCTATTTCTTTGGAAATAAATAGAAGTAGAAAAAGTTGATTTGTTGTCTCTTTTCATAAAATGGGAACAGGGTCTTCCTAGTAACATTTTATTAGTGACTTCTGCTTTTAAGCCATCTGCAGAAAATGATGCAGCAGAATATGTCAGCAGGTTTCATCACCCCCATAGCCGAATGGCACAAAAGCAAAAGAAGTAGTGAGAACAGGGAACTAGCACAGGAGAAAGTTCTAACAGCTAAAATAATCTTAAAGCTCAGCAAAAAATGGTGGGAAAAACCTGGGGAAGCAGTCTCATTTTGTCAGCTTGATTTTATGGTAATTACAGTAATAATAAAACTAATTACATCACATAACACCTCTGTGAGGCAGGTGAGAAATGCTGGCAGGGAGGTAATGTCAAGATAGCAGCTGAACATGCATAATAAGGAAGCCAGATGAAGCTTTTCTCTGAACAGCTCCCATCTATGTTCAGAGCCCCAACAAGGAGGAGTTAAGTGACAAGAAAAATGACTTTTCTAAAAGAGCAATCACAGGATGCTCGAAATGATTATTGTTTGCTTGATAAAAGTTTTTAACTAGAAAAAGAGGCAAAAAGAATTCTTGAAATTCTGCAGTTACCAACCAAAGTGATTGGGCTAACAGCTCTGATTATCAGGCAGTCAAGGCCAGGCGAAGTGGCCAGAAGAGACATGAGATGATAAAAGTGGTTGCTGATGCTCAGAAAAGTCCCACAGCACTTTGTCTTCTTCCTTTCCTTGCTGTGTACTCCACTTACACTACAAGATGACTGTCTGGCTTCTCAGCTTCTGAAAAAAATTAAAAAGCTGACAGAACATTATCCTAGATTTGATGTGCTATTTCCCTGCCTGTTTAATGACTTAAACCACAGAATGGCCAAACAAATAACAGCCTGTGTTAACAGGGAAGTGTGAATAAGCACCTGGAAGTCACAGAGGAGCTGTTCATTTTCTGCATCAGATAATGGTTAGACAAACTCATCTAGAAGGGCCTTCCTTGTGCAGTATTGGTGGTACAAAGAGAATATATTTGAAATACCCACCATGGCTGCCAGAACTAGAAGTGATTGTGTTTCTCTAATGACAATACTGAGGTGCAGAGTTTAACCAAATCACTCTGTGGTGTCTTGGATTTGTCACTACGTAACGTGCAGATGTCAACGGCCGTGAGGTTCCAGCCAGTAGCACATGGTTCCCACACAGCCCAGTGCAGTCAACACTAAATCAGTCATCCCAGTTCCTTCTGCAGCCAGCTGACAAACCTCCCTGTGACACTATTAAGTCCTCTAATTTCAGGTTTTGATGGGAGAAAATCCTATCCATGAAAGTTAGGTCAGATTTCTTTTGCATGAGATGTATTTGTCTCTTATCTCTAAAACATGAAAAAAACACTTCCACTCACCAAGGCAATAGGAGCATTCAGTAAAAGATGGTAGAAGATCAAACAGCACTCCAAAGCAACTTGTAAGCTCATGAACTGAGTGAGGCCTCACTGGCCTCAATTCCAGGCACTCAAATTCAATTGTCCATGTTGCTAAATTCAGGGAATGGTCCCTGACGTAGTTTCGGCAACACTCCCAGACAATTCCCAGACACAATATTGATGTTAGCACTCCCAGTAGAAAACATGGGCAAAGCCACTTCAGCTAGAGAATTGGACAGCTAGCATGGATGCAAGTGTCCCTGTGCTGCTGGGGGAATCTGTGTGGCAAGGGGTGCTTTTCAGCTTTGGACTTGCTGTGTGAGTGTGTAAGACACGTGTGCCATTGATCTCCAGATGAACTGAACCACAGATTTTGGAACTCCCTGGTGTAACACACCCTTTCTTCACAGGGAGAAGAGAAAAGAATAGTTCTTAATCCAATATCTTTGCTTATGGATTTCAAAGCAGTTGTATTGAATTTGCATGGCAATATTTTGGTATTGAAAGGTTGAAGGGGTGGCTTCTGTCAGAAGACACCAAAAGCTATCCTTGTCTGACAGGGCCCTCATTCCCCATCCTTCTGTACCCCTTGGAAGGAGGATGCAAAAGAGTTTAGTGAAACATGGGAAGAAGGGAGAGGTAGAGCCAAGTATTTTTAGTTTCTTTCCATCTTACTCAATTTAATTGGCAATAAATTAATTTCCCATGTTGCATCTCTTTTGCCCATAACGGGACCTGGTCAGTGATCTCCTTCTCCTTATCTCAAACCCTTATCTCAAATAAATTATATTTATTTCCTTTCCATGGATGGGGGTTGACAGGGCAGCCTTGTGAGCACCTCATGCCAGCCAAGGGCAATGCACTACAGCAATTTTAAAGAGAAGGAAACTGTAAGGACAATCTTAGCACACCAGGAGTTTCAAAAATAAAAACTGTCATGAACTGTTAGTCACAATTGGACAAAAAAGTCAAAATGTTCAGTAGGTGAAAAATGTTAGAGAAATTGAAACCCTGGAAAGGAAGAAATATAAATGGTTAAGTCAAAACATTTCAGTTTGAAAATTAGAAAGTATTTGCTATCAATCTGGCATGCATGACAATATAAATTAATCAGAAACTCAAAATAAAGATTTTCCTAAAAATTGAGGGGGAAGAAAATCCTAAGAAATATAATGTAGTAACCAGAACTTCATTTTTCAAAATTCGACCAAAGATATCAGTCAAAACATAGTTTTTGCCTTCAGAAATATGGCTTCTGACAAAGTGGTATTCTCAGTTTAAGAAGTAATTATTTTAAAAATTAATTACCAACTGGTGTAAATATCAGCCTTTTATTGTATATTTTGGAAACTGAAATAAGAAACAAGAAATAATTGCAAAAGTTGATTAACAGAATTAAATCTTTTCTACAAAATACTATTATTTGAAGCAGTGATCCTGATCCAAAGGAAGAGAACAAGAAAAATTCAGTTATTTTCTTCTGTCTCTGAAATGAAGCCTTTACTTGAACACCTTATGGATTCAAATGCAATGGTTAGGACTAGTGAGAGGAAGGCAGTTGCAATGTCCAAAATTTCATCAAGTAGATGTGGGTAAAAGTCTCTTACTGTATTTTGCTGCCATCATCAAAGAAGAAATATTCATAGGAGGCTAATTTGTTTGCTGGAATCTCTGCAACTTCATTGTACAGAGTTTATTTTAAGCTGGTTCAAGTCAATTAGCAACTCTGTGTGATTGCCCACTGCTTGCTGTGTTCTATTGTGGTTTCACAGCACACCAACGACAGCTTTTCACCAGTACTTCCTTTGTACTTCAGTAATATCAAAACATCAGAGAAAGACGTGGGAAGGAGAAAGGGATAAGTACCACATTTGTGCCTTCTCTCTTGAGCTCTCAGTATTACACTGTGCTACTTGCCACCCTCATCAGTCTCTGCTCTGGGTACCTTCACTGGCCACACAACTTTTGTCTTGTTCCTTTCTTGTCCACGATTGAACATAAATAGAGATGAAAACAAATCTTCAGTATTAAGCAGCTGAAAAACACATGGCTTGAGAATCAGTATTATCATCCTGAAGCAAAGCATTCTCTGCTTGGTTAGTCTCAGCAATGTCTACTTCAAAAAATACTGTTTAATATGACATGAAATTTCCTGCTCCAAGATGGGTTTTCTCCTGAAAATCACCAGGTGATTTGATAAACAAGCAACATAAAATTAAACAAATCCCCTTTTTGCTTTCATGAGAAAAGATTATAGAGATTTCATTATGTACACAAGTCCCAGTGAGGCATTTCCTTTGCAAGGGGAAGGTCAGACCTGTTTTGCCTTAGGGGAAAGCTGTTTTGCCTGACTCTGGTAACATTGTTTGGCTTTGTCTTCATGGTGACATGGACATGTCACCCATACTTCCCATACTTCCCATACTTCCCCATGTTCTAGCAATCAGAATCTCAGATTTCACTCAGATCATGCAGACTGGACACTTTTGTGGACCACAATGGAAGAAAATCAGAAGAGAGGCTCATTCCAGGACCATCCTCATTCCCAAGGCAGCACACACAGATGTAGGCTGCTACAAAATAGGCAGCCTACTCACTACTTTCTTAAACAGTGAATTGCAAAATGTCACTGGGACATGGGTGTTACTTGTCAACAAAAGTGCAAATACAATCTCTGAAAGAATCAGGTTCAGTACACAGATTCATATTGTTAAGTAGATTGCAGAAAACATCAGGAAGAGCCCAGAGGAATCATCTGGTTTTCTGGTCAGCTGCATTCAAGAGTGATATGTTCCAACAGGGATCAGAAAAAGGCTGCTGGAGAGATCCAAAGAATACAAAATGATGATATGGAAAGTGAGCTTTGGAAAAGTGTCTTTTAGCTTAGCTACATGAATATTAGGTGGGTATTGGATCATACTCAGGAGGGCTAAATATTAAGGAGGGAAAAGAACTATTTAAGTTAACTGTCAATGTTGACATGAGAAGAAATGGAGCACATTTAAGCTGGAAAATAGAAGAAGGATTCTAGTAATCTAAGTGATATCTTAAATAATTTTCCACAAGATGTATAGGGGCCACAAGTCAATCTAGGTTTAAAATGGAATTTGTAGGAGTATAAAAAAAAAAACCACTTCGTGAGGTGGTTACTTACTCTAGGAAGCCACAAGATATGACAACTTCAAAAATCTCATGATTTCTGTCTGCTGGGTGTAAAAGAAAATGCCTATGCTTTCCTTCAAAAATTTCATGAACTTCCAGGGTTTCCTCTGGCAGTTGTTGTGGTGCATGCTGGTTGCTTGTTTTACAGACGACAGTACAATTGTAAATATATTGCAGTTTTCACAGGAAGCAATGGAACTGGTTTTAGTGTCTCAGGCAAATTCTGACATATGTACTTTATGGTAATCTATGTCTGAACCTTACAGTATAAGGAAATTGATGGATTAAAGTTATAGAGAAAAGATTTATCACTGATTCAAAAATGGTTGAGGCTTGAAGTGACCCTGAAGGTCATCTTTTCTGACCCTCTTGCTCAAAGAGATCCTACTTAGAAGCAGTCACCCAGCACTGCATCTGGATGTCTTTGGAATGTCTCTGACAAAAAAGAGCCCACGCCTCTCTGAGCAACCTGACCCAGCGCTTGGCTACCCTCACAGTTTCCTAATGATCAAGCAAACTTCTGCATTTCAGTTTGTGCCCACTGTCTCTGGTCCTGTCACAGGGCACCCACTGAAACAGGCCAGTTTAATGAGCTTCAAGAGTTCTTAGAGCTTCATTACAACAACTATGTGGTAAATACCCATACAGGTTTGTCCATTCACTATGGTTAAACTAGTTAAAGCCTCTGCCTGCTTTAAATTTATTTAGGAAAACTAAGAAAGAATTACTCAATTTCTTGCTTGCTTTAATTGCAGTTTAAGATAATTCACAGGTCTCGAACTGAGAGTAAAAACAATAACCTTGAATCACTGATTTGATCCTGATTCATAGCTCACTGAAGCCAACATGGGATCTCCTGAAATCTGATATCAGGTCTTCGCTTTTCTAAAAGAATTTATAAAATATAGGTCCTGGATTTTCTTAATACTAAATAATGGCTACCTCTATGATTTTATTACATTTCTACATATATACACTGAAGTCATACATACATCTATACTGTGTTTTACTAATTAAAATAAACTTCTACTTGATTCTTATGCCTACCATCACTCAGTAAAGACTGACTCTTCTTTGAGTGTCACTAAGGGATGTACAAATACAGAATTATGTCAGTTTTTACTTTGGATTGTTTAGACGTAAAGTTCTGGAGCTGTGCTTGTTAGAGAACAAGAGTTTGCATGTGAAGAACAGGAATTTTGTGTTCCTGTCAATGTGGTATGTTCTTGTATCCTCACTTGTCTTTAAATTTACAATCAGGTAATTTTGCTGATGAAATGTATTTATGTCCTATCCAGCTTTTTGCAGAGTTCAAAGGTTTTGTATGGAATACAGCTAATATTTTTGGGTACAATATGTAACTAATATCTTTACTTGAGTACTTGGAATGCCAGGGTTTTTTCATATGGTAGGGTAATGATGATAAGAATCTGTATTTTATATGATGACACACAGACAGGTATCATGGAAATAATATTGTCAGCCATGTTCAAAGCTGGATTTCTACTCTGCATCAAAAGTTGGTGAACTGTTCTACACTATGGCATTTGCAAACAATAAAATTTGGAAATAATCTGATTTTACTTTTACCATACATATAGAAAAAACCCCTTTAAATTTAAAAAATTAGACTGCAGTTTAAATGACACTGCTCAAATGGATTCTAGCATTGTAGTGAAATAGTGACCATTGTGATTAAGTTCTATCACTTGGAAGGTAGTACTTTTTTATTAATTTTTAATTTTACCAAAATACCAGTTTGTTTTCATAATCAGTCATCCACATTTCTCATATCTGATGAAAAACAAAAAATTTATTCACTGGAACTTCCTACTAATCTATAGCCATAAGCTTGGACTAAAGAAACCAACTAGTGTAGTATATTCAGAATGAACAGTCATACGAAAAAGGAACCAAAAGCTTTTGGTTTTGTCCAAAAGTCAAGATTACTTTGACTTCCTATTAGCTTTAGTAGGTGTTAGAAGAGTCAGGAACTAGGGGAGGGAAGGTAAGACTGGGGAAAAGGGTAATGAGGGGGAATGTTTGTTTTTGTTTCTCACCATGAACTCTACTTTAATTGGCAGAAATTTGCTTTAATTTTGAACAGGTTGGTTCTATTTTTCCCGTGGTGGTAATTGGTAAATGATCTCCTTGTCCTTTCTCTACCCATGAACTTTCTCATCTTATTGTCTCCCCTTCCAATTGAGGGAGAGCAAGAATGGATGTGAGTTCAGCATATAATGTTTGTTTTAGCTTTAAATAAGAATAAACTAGCCAAAGGGGGAAAAAATGGGGAAATATGGCTGTAGTGTGTGTGTCTGTTTGAATTCTAAAATGTTGAATTTCCCAGGGTGTAGTTAGAGCCTAGTCAAAAAATGGAACAGTAAGTGCTTTAATGTGCATGGTGTGTGCTTTGTATTGTAACCGTTCCCAGCAAATTTGGAATGTATTTTATCCCTTATGTCATAGCAAGGAGCCTATCCAGCATATTTCACCTTCCAGATCAGGAGACAGTAGAAAGTCACAGAAGAGACTTCTGGGTAGAGAACTAAGTTGCTGACAAAGGGCAAAGTTTAAATAAAGCATGTTCAGTGGAGCTGAATCAATACTTTATTTGTTAAGGAGAAGTAAAAGTACAAAAAAGCTTGTACAACTAGGCATAAAAAGGTAAGAAATCAATTCTAGTTAATTCAAAATGCTTGAAGAGTCACCTATGCCATTATGTATGAATAATTCAGGAACAGAAATTTATTGCAGACACATATTGTTTGGTTTGGATTTAGTTTTGCCCCTTGTTTGACCTGAATCCTGTAAAGAATGATATTCAACTAATTGAAATAACATTTTGCAAGTAAGACAATACCTTAGGGATACTTCAAAACCAATTGTGAAATAAAATTTGAAAGATGAAATATCTGATAAAGTTTATATAAATAATGTTATTTTACAGTGTGTTAAACGATGTACGTGAAGGTCTTTGCATGCAAGTTGTGTTTGCCTGTTGAAAACTAATCAGATTTCTGCTCCTCTTTCTCTCTATCAGCCCCTTTTTGTTTTTCCTTACAGCAGTGTCTTTCTTTCTCCCCTCCTCTCTCTGTCTTCTTGTCCCCCACAAGTGTTTGAACATGTTTGGAAATGTTTATCACCCTCCACCTTCTATTCACAAGATATTTTTTTGCAAGACATTATTTAAAACAACTGAAATAAATCACAAAAGTACAAGATGCTTTCAGATTGAATCAGCACAAGCATATTACTCATGTCCTGAGATACAACAGAAATATCTGAAACCATAAAAGATATGGGTTGACTATGCACATGACTATGCAGTCACCACAATGAGCTCTCAAAAAATAAACAATATAGAATCCAAATGTGTTTCATTACTGACTTTTATCTGTGTTATACCAACATTTTTTTGCTCTGAAGCAGGTCTATATCTGTAAGCATCCAAAAGTTTTAAAAGTATAGATGATTTTTTTAAAAGCAAAAATCAAAATGGCAACCTCAGTGACAAAAGATTATTGCCACTGGTTCAGGCTTATGTTCAAATCCAGTATCAGTTCTGAGCTTAGAAACCAGCCAAAGGTAATAATTGTGTAGCTTGCTCGCTAAGCCAAATAGCTGGCCTCAAACAGGAAATTAAAATCATTCACACACAGCAGGACTTTTTCATTGAATAGATAGATGTTCAATGTATTGAAATTATTCAGATACAGGTTTTCAAGGATGCCTGCTGTAACTAATTTATATAAAACAGGTGCCACCCAACTTCAGTGCCTCCATTGACAGCAGCCACTTTGGATGTAGCCTGTGGCTAAGGTCTGAGAAGTCCAGATGATTGCTTTGAGATTTAAGACTCGATGCAAACATGTCAGATGACCTAATCCCCAACAGAGTCTCATCCTTGGTATACAGAACACACAGAACTCCCTAGAACTTCTCTGGTGGGTCTGACTATTTTTTGTACATCTTCACTCCCATGTGCACATATTCACAAAGCACTCAACTTAGACACTAATGCTCCGTTGCAATTCAGACTCAAGCAGAGGAACCCAAATTGGAATATCAGCTCTGATTAGAGACTGTCAAAAATGAACTAAGTAAAAAATGGGCAGAGGAATTGGCAGTAATTGTGCTTTGCAGAGCAGTCTTCTGGCAAGAGCACAAGCAGAGAGCATGACCTTGCTCTGTTTGGGGACTGCAACCCACATCAACAGAGAGCTCTGTGGTCGTGAAGGTGGAGGTCATGTAGAGGAGCAGCAGAAAGTAAGAGAAACAAGATTTAATTTGTCTTGACAGATGGATTCCCCATTCAGTCAAGAATTAAGCTTTTTTCAGGAGCCTACAGCTCGCTGCTCCTTGCACACTAACCTAATAATGATGTTTGGGGTTTTCTTGGTTGGTTGGTTTTGGGTTTGTTAGTACGTTTGTTTGTCCCTTCCTCATATAAAGTGCATAAACAGCACAAGCACCTTGAATTCAAGTCCACGTGTATTCAAGATGAGTGAAAAATAGGTTTTCCTTTCTGGGGATCCTAACCACTGGGCTATTGGCATGGTATTTCTTATCAAATATTTCTGTTCAACATGCTCAGCTTCCACAAAAATCTCTTTTGAGATATCTTGCATTTGTTAATACACTTAGAATACAGATTACATATCTCTGGAAATGCAACAGCAGATTAACTATTTTAAATATGGTAATCACAACTTTTTTTTTCTCAAACTAGGTCTTTTCTGAAGACCTAGGATTTCCTTAGCTCTGGAAAACTTCAAGGTAGAGCAGACAGGGATCAAATAGCCCCAGTTCCAGCAGTAATATATTGGTCTGTTTGTTAATCCTGAGACCAAGAGGTATGATAGGCTCATCTCAGTCCAGCTAGACTCTCTTACCCTACAAAAGAGAGAGGTTTTATCTGACCAGCCTTTTGAAAATGATCTCTTATCTGTGCTGAATTCTGGACAAGTCCAATAGAACCACTCTGCCCTAACACAATGACAGAAACCAGTCTAGCAGTTTAATAGTGTTGATATTAAGAGTGTCTGCTCTCTGGAACACGTTTTATTCATATAATCATAGCAATTGAGTTTTACCATGAATTTCAGCACAGAAGCAAACTTTCTACCCCAAAAGTACATACTTAGGTGCACTGTTGCAACTTCACTAAAAGTGGTATCTAAGCCAATAAGTTAAACTTTGTTCAGTGAGGATATTAAGGGCCCTGCTTGTCTAAAAAAAGAATCATCAAAATATCAATATCCAAAACCAGCATTGAGGATAATCCTCAATCATTATCATGATACAATAGACTCCAGCAAAGAAGAACCAGAGTTTTAATATGAGCCTTTCAGTTATAATGGCAGATAGTAGAGTTCAGAAATGATATTGTAAGGAAAATCAAAGTAACTGGGAAAAAAAAAAAAAAACCAAACACCAAAATCCTACATTGAGCAAAAGCTAAGCGGCTTGTGGATAAAATTGCAATTATATCAAACACTTTTTATTGAGGTATGCTTTGTTATCCTCTGGGTAAATTATTCAGTGATTAATAGTCTAAAGAAAATGGTATAATTTATCACTTATGAAACAATTCTTTAAAAGCACTGTCTTGTTTTTATATTCTGTGGGAAGCCCAGTGTAAAAGAAAAAACCCTTTTGAGAACACATAGGCAACTCATATCTAATTTTGTTAACAGAAGTAAAATACAGAACAACAATCTCAGTGGAGACTTTGTGAGCTCTGCTAATTCCTGATGCCATTCATGCAAATCATTAAAGCAATTTTAATCCAGATGGAGCAGGCAGTGTGAGAACATGCAGCAATTGAGAAAGAGAAGGAAAACCAGTTTTACCACAAATTAGTTAGCATTTCTTCACTGTATTAGTTGTCTTAGGGTAACAACTTGCCAATTTACTCCACGTGCACAGTAAATTCTGTGTTAGAATTATTGCTGCCCTTTTTTTTTCTTATATTAATTCTGTCATTAGAGAAAGAAAGCCAGCATAGGAGAGACAACTTTCAGTTGTAATGCTTATTGAGAACCATTTTAAGTGTATTTTTTTAACCAGCACTGTTGTTTGAATTATCTATACAATACTCAGGGTATTTTAGGTGCAAATGTGAAACATTTTTTAACCAATTTATTTGTAATTGTTAAATTTTATGTCTAAAAAAAAAAAAAAGGTTTGAATCTACAGATATTTGCTCAAAAAATGAATAACAGTGGTCCACTCAGGTGAAAAAGGGTTCTGACGCAGTGTGTTGATTCAAGCAAGGTTAAGCACAAGGGCCATATAACTTTTGGCACATAACTGAACTAGCTAATTTAGAGATATAACTGTCCTACGCTCATTAATATGAAAGGAGAGAGAAACAGGAAATCAATGGATAAACATAGGATGTTCCAGAGGTTATTTATATTTTTGGGTGGGTAGCATCAATCTCTTTTTTGATAGAGTCTGGATGAAGCCTGAGCTTCCTATCCTACATATTCCAGTCAGGTGCTCGAAGTCCAATGATGAGGATGTTGGAATGGCCACTACTGAAATAAAAGGAGAAGGTCCTGCTGATTTTAGCCACAGTCAGGGTTAGGCCATAGATCAAAATTTCTGCCTTGAGCAGAACCAGACGGCAGCGTTTACCTTATCATTGCTCTGGAGAAAAAACTATGTTGACCTTGCTTAAAGAGATGCTGTTATGTGGAGCTGTTAATAAACAAATTAAGTGTTTAACTACTTCTTTCTTGGGAGTATTGCTTTGCTTTGTTTTTTTTTTTGTTATGCCCTCCATGATTCATGTGCAGGCTCATTGGAGCAATTGCAGACACCAGGAATGCTTGATCCTTCTCTGCATTTCTTAGGACATTTGAACTTCCATTATTTTCTGTTAGGCATCCTGTTCAGCAGCTCTAGTGCTTTATGCTTGACTTATTCTTTAGAACTACTTCCTTCTTTTAATTTTCTTCCCCCTCTCTTGCTGTAAATATCATTATTGGGTATTTAATATTCAACCCCTTTTGACATGCATATATCCTTTTCTATTTTGGGGACAACACATTTACCTACAATTTTATCAGTGCAGTCAAATTAATAAAAAATGTTAAGAAAAGTAAAACTCAGGTGAGGTTTGAAATCCAATACTGGCAATGAGCACTATTTTATTGGCTCAGAAGTACAAGTAACCAAGGGAAATTAGAGATATTATCTTATTCACTAGATAACTCCCCTATTTGGTACAATGAATGTATATATTATGTATTCATTGCATGCCAAATGCCTGGATAAAGAGTATAAGTTAGAGTTTGTCTGTACCTTCTCTCTCTGCTGGTCAAGAATTTCTCTGTAAATGTGATACTTATGGATCTGTAGTTATGAAGACAGCTTCTCACCACCTGATAAGCTGCTGTCATGTATGACTCCTCTTGAGAATATCTGTGAGGATAGACAGACAATACTAACATTGCTCTGAGGCATCTGAAACTGATATTTTTCATTCCCTGCCTGTTACCCAGTGGGTGCACTGGGAACTATCTGTATCGTCTCTGATTTTGGCTTTACTAATAAATTAAATAACATCTGAAATTATGCCCTGATACCATAATATGACTGTAAAATGCATTTTTAAAAATTTACTGCTAAGCAGTTAGGATGATCTCTTTCTTGAAGAAGCAGCATTGTGTCACAGATGTTCTGGTCACACCTCTGATGTTATCCTGGTCAGGAACCATTCCCAATAAACAGCCTGGGTGTGGTGACTTGGGTTTGAAAGCTAAGGGAGTCCAACAGCACAGCTGTGGGCTTTTCCAAGTCTATTGCTCTTGGTGCCTGGGAAAAGTTCCCAAAGGTATTTACTAGACTTAGACATAGCCTCTTTGACTAGCTCAGGAAAACAGATTTGAAAAGAATGTGATGAGTTTTTGGATCAGTTGTTACTTGCATCTGCCCAGAAGCCAATCTACCTTGAAATCTTCAAAAAGTAAGAGCAGCTTCAGGAATCCTGAAGACAGACTTCTTCCCACAAATCCAATTCATGCTAAAGCTGGAATTCTAAGGAAGAAAAAACGGTTGTTTTCTGACTGTTTGTCACTAGAAATTCATCAGAACTTCTATAATGACATCCTTTTCTGTGAAGCTTCAATATTTGTCTATCTTTCTAGCCTGGGCTATTACGCTATTACACAAAGTGTTCTGGTTGGGTTGTGGGTTTTTTTTTTGTTTTTTTTTTTTTTATTTGTTTTAAAACAGCTTCTGTATTCTACCTTCACAAGATCCCAGAATGGGTCAGGTTGGAAAGGACTACAGTGAGTCATCTGGTCCAATTTCCCTGCTTAAACAGGGCCATCCCAGAGCACAGGCACAGGATTGCATTCACATGGATGATTCTTGAATGTCTCCAGTGGGGTAGACTCCACACCCTCTCTGGGCAACCTGTTAAATGCTTGGTCACTGCACAGTGAAGAAGTTCTTGCTTATATTCAGGTGGAATCTCCTGTGCATCAGTCTCTGCTTGTTGCCTCTTATACTTGAGGTGTTCAGGGTTTCTGTACAAAACACATTCTTCAATCTGTTTTGCCCAGTTTCAGTACAGTCCTTCTAAGCTGAAGGTCACAATCACTGACTGTAACACCTTATGTTACTACTCTCTTACTCTGGTGGGCTGACCTTGGCTGGACACCAGGTGCACAGCAAGCTGCTCTATCACCAGCAAGTGATGTTCAGTCTCTTCAGGGAAGCAGGGCCTCAGCACATGTAGGGTTTGCTCCAGAAGGTAAATATTGTAAATAACAAATGCTCCCTTTTCCTCCTCCTTTCCTCAGATTTTGAATTTTATTCTATGGCATGGAATAGCCCTTAATTAATTTGGGTCAGCTGGCCTGGTTATGTCCCCTCCCAGGATTTTACTCAACTCCAGCCTAGTGATGGAAGGAATGCTGAGAGGCATCACTGCAATGGAAAATGAATTATAGCTCAGCCAGACCCAGTACACAAACAGAGAGACACAAGTGCATATGTACACACACAGAGGCACACAGATACTGTTCTGAAACAGCAACTCTGAACTGGCCTCCAGATCAGAAAGCTGTTATCATTATGATGTTGTTTCTCCAATAAGGAAAGAAGGTGTAAAGAAATATTTTTCCATGTTACAGTTGTTCATAATGATGTCTATAAATATAACATTAAAGAAAATACCATTTTTTATTACAGTCGTATGTTGTTATCTGCAAAATTTGCCTCTATAAGAAGTTTAGGTTCTCAGAAGCAGACCCTCCTGTCCAAAGTGTTTCTGCTCTGGAAACTGGGACCTTCTCCCTCTCTTTTCTTACCTGCATGATAACACTGAGTGAAGGATCACCCTGACTTCATGAGTTGGAATCCTGTGAGAACTGTCACAGGGAAATGCCAGTAAGAAATCAGACACCTCCATTCTCTAGCTGGGTGGTCAAAGGACATGAAGAAACATTCAGTTCTCCAAAACTGATATGCTGTTAATATCCATGGGATATATCCATGTTTGCTTTTTGTCATGAGCCTGCACTCAGGTTTAGATAACTGAACAGTAAATCCACTGTCTGCAGGGAAAGAAAGGTTGTATTTTTTACTTTTTTTTTTTTTTTTGTAATATATGTAGACCAAAGATGCAGTTTTTGTTATTCCTTCATCATACCCCCAATATTTGCCTCTTTTAGGAAGAAATTGCATAGTTATCTTACTGACCTTTTCTGCCTCTTTTAATTCTCTTCTGTATCTGTCCCCATGACTCCTGAGCCTGGTCTTACACTGAGTGTGGCTGTCTGCAGACAGCTGCAGACACTCCTGCCCCTCAGAACCCCCCGTGCCATGCAGCAACAGCTGAGCACTGGCTGGCAATGTCCATGGGCTTCTCATCTGTTCTTCCCATGTGCCAGACACAGTAAGGCACACAGTAAGACCCAGCAGCCCCTTAGACACAAATATGACATCCATGGCACAATTAGAACAGACAGATTGTGAACACATGGCTTTCCAGAAGAAACGAGGGATAGCCACATGTTCATTGTTGTGGCCAAGCTTTAAAGAGCTGGTTTAGTGTATCCAGTTTAGTTTTTTCTCTATGGAGAAGTAGAAGTAAAATTAAAGCAAAACAAAAACAGCAACAACAACAAAAACAAAACAGAAAAAAAGTCAAATAAAAAAGACAAAACCCCAAAAAACTAAACCAAACAAAGAAAATAAAGGAAACCCCTAAAACATAGGTTAATTTAAGGTTTAAACCACATATTGCAAAATGTAGATAATTGTCTTTTCTCTTTGAAACAGCTCACATGGGTGCTAATTGGCCCATTGAATTTACTTTGTCTCTGAGGGTTGAATTTCTTGGCTATTATGGGTTATAGGCTCACAGTCCAGCTACTCCATTGCATGCAGATCAGGGCAAAATGGTTTGGCAGCTACTCAGGGTCCTACTGGGGCAATAACACCAGTGTTTCATCCCCAGTGTTCTCAGCTTCTGCCTTTGCCCAGAGGAGAAACCGGTTTTATATAGATAGTCTTGACCCACAACCCTGCTGTGACGAGCACTGCCAAGCAAGGCCTCCTTCTCTTCCTTCATTTTCTTACCTCCTTATAGCCAAAAATGGCACTTCTTTGACTCAAACATAATCTCCCTTGTATAGCTGTAGAGTTTGTCTGTATTATTATTACCTTCCTGAAAGCAGAATATTCATGTATTGCACTGGCAAAGTATTCCTGATATGAATGCAGGTAAATAGCACTGACTAAAGAAACTATGCCAGTCACAGAAGGACTTGGCTTGTCTTTACCTAAGGAGCTTCTGCCAGCTCACATTTGCCAGTCTGGTGTCAGCCCTATTGCCACTCTTTACTGCTGAAGCTGTGCCAACTGAAGTCAATATAAAGATGACTTTTTGGAAGCAAAACCATTCCGTGATTGACAGGAAGGGATATCAGGAATTTGCATGCCAGGGCAACTGCATGGCCATTCAAAGTGCATCTGCACACAAACTAAATCTACCTGTAGGGCAGACCTCAGGCGGAAACACTCTGGTTTTGGCAAAAAAAAAGTTGTGTGAAAAGGTGTGAACAGAAATCCAGGACTCCTGCTGCCTCACAGCTCTCCCTTAAGCGCAACTACACACTCCTGGAAGGTTACAGCATCTGTTTCTGAAAGTGGCTCTGTGGCACAGCAGTGTGATATAACTCATAACTACCAGTCTTACCCTCCTATTTTTATACACGGTTTTTTAGGCTGCAGCACACGTCTGCATGCCTGGCCCATCTCTGTGCTGCTCATTAGCTCACAAGTGTTGCGTTGTTTCTCTGTCAAGAGTTTTGTTTGTTTTCCAGTTGTCATGCACAGGTTCCTCTGGGAAATCAGAGAATACAGGTGGGCTTCTTTATTGCTGCTTTGCTGTCATTATGGTAATCTCTAAGAAAAGAACAAACCCACAAAAATAAAGAAAACAAAGGGCACACAGCATTCTTGTCAGAAGGAAGGTCCCTGTTTTGACTCTCTTTGAGAAATGACTGGTGTGTGTAAAAATAAATATACTAGGTACTTTATCTAACTGTCAATTTATTCAGCTTTTAACAAGCAGAAATGTGCTTCAGGAACTGGAAATGTGTACAAAGAGATAAAAGATATGACAATTTTAATCTTAAGCATTAAAACAGTGTTGAACTTTCCACAGAAAACCTCATGATACATGATATTTTCCCCAATTGATGGTCTTGAGACAGATGTGTTTTTTGTTATTCCTAGTGCCTTAGAGTTCTAGCCTGAGAAAAACTTCATTAATCTCTTGAAGTAGGAGGAGCTGGTTACTGTCACAGGCAAAGACAGGAAAGGACTCTTTATGTTAGAGTTATGTGAAAGTTAGAGATTAAATAGTGTGCTGTGGATCACTTGGAATTTACATCTGTCTTTGTAAGTTAGTAGCACTAGAGCATGGGCTTAAATATTGTCTGTGATCACCCATACTACTTGCTAGCCTGATCTCTGACATGGTTATGACCTGTGCCAATACACACTATTCTGCTGAGCAGAGTTCACAGGGCAGCATGAACCCCCATGGTATGAGGCTGTCACCTGGTTCAGGGAGAAAAAGAGAACACCCTTCAGGTTTCCTGATGTGCTGTTTCACTGGAGCTCAGAAATAGAGGTTGTTCTTTATTTAGATTATTGGACAAAGAACTGGTCTGATATCTGCTGAAACTCAGATTCAAACTTCAACCTCATATGCAAGCAGGAGATGAGTGCCTGCAAAAGCACCCTTTACTTCTTTATGAGCAGTTTTCCTTCCAAACATAAGTACTAATTGCAGCTGTACCTTTTCATGCTTTCCTGCATTAGCAAAGGGAGATAACTTGTAAATAAATCCACATGTGTAGGAGTATTTAATTAGATGGGACTAGATGAATTCTAGAAAGCTTATGCTGGATGCCATCAGTAGCATGCATCCAATTTATCTGCTTTCTCAATCATGGGATGTGTTTATGGCTGGATATTCATAGTAATCATTAGCATTGGTAAGTGTTGCTTCATTTTCTATGAACCATTTACAGCATGTTTTCTTATTTCCCTCTCTTGTTTGCCTGCTTGAAAAGCTGCAGAGAAATCTCTGTAGGGAAAAAAGCAAAATAGTTATTATTGCAAAGTACCTGCACCTTCAAATGTAAATTGTTTTCTTTGTGATCATGAATAATAGCATTTTCAGAAACAAAATAAACATTAAAATCCCTGTTCCATCTGTGTCATCTGTGTGTCATTCATGTCCATGACCGCCTGTGCTGTGGTGTGAGGTTGACAGGGAAGGACATGTGCTGTCCTTAGCTGCACAAAACTTTCTTAATGCTCAGACATGCATTCCTCTGGAAAGAAGACTTTTAACAATATGTGTGAACAGAATCTCAAATGTATGTTTTTAAACTATTTTGGAGGAAAATTTTGCCTGCCCAAATGAAAATCCTTGGCCATCTTTCAGGAAGATATCTTTTGCAGACCTTGTGCTTGTCTACATCACCAAAAGTTTTGTTTGTGTAAAACAATTTCTGTTCAAGCCTTCTCACTGACAATACGATGGGGAGAAAGAGTACAGACAGGTGTCTAAAAAGAGCACAGGTGGGTGAATAAGGGATTATGTGATATGCTGATGCAAAATTTCTACTGAATTCCTCTCTCCATCTGACTTGTGATCTGATGTTGCCAACCCAGCAGATACCTAATCCACCATTATTTAATATCTTAAGCCCTGTACAAAACGTAGATTAAGAACTGGAGCTACTTGCCTGTCTCTTCTTCTGCAAGAGCAACTCCTCTTGATCATTCTTAAGGATATAACCTGTGTTTAGTTATGTGGATTCTGCAGCAGAAGCCTCCCAGCAGAGTTTGGATCAAACAGGTTACTCAGCAAGGACGTTAATCAGCACTGAATTAAACAAACAACTGGTAGAGGGAATTCTGTGGGAGGGACAAAAGCTCCCACACTAGAAAAGTCCTGTAGAAAAGAGTCAAATGAGTTGCTGTGAAGCCACCTAAGAGTTCAGCCCATTACCTTGTTTGGTGGATGTGGGGTGGGTGTGTTGTGTCACTTGGGTGACCGATGAGATGAAGTGTTTCTGGACCCGTATTGTGGGATCTTAACAACTTATGTTTACAAAGAACAGCCCAGATGCACAACCATCTCACAAATATAATGTAAATTTGAATTTGATCCTTGTTTCAGTTTTAGAACTTAAAAGCTATAGTTCTTACCTTAATCTTAATTATATGATGAGTCCTGACATTTTTTACCTCTATTTTGCAGATTTTTCAACATTACCTTTGGATTCAGTCTCACAAATGATGAAACATCCTCTGGTCTACTCATTCATTTAATCATTAATTATTTGCTCTATTTCAAAGATCAGCCACTGAATTTGTAAATTTTAGCAGCCAGAACCCATTTAAACAATTTAGAACCCATTTAGCACACATTTAAACAATTTTACATACATCATAAGGCTTGAAAACATTGGCTGTTGTGGCTACCTCATTATATTTGACCTATAATGGGGTTTTTGTTAAGTTTAGGTAGTCTGTCAGGTTTTGTTGGAGTTATGGGTATGCGTGTCTGAATTTCACAGAATCATGGGAAGCCTTTTGACTTCCTTTACTTTGCTTCCTTTATTCCTCTGAATGATCCTTTAAGAAAACACATCAATGTGTTTGAAGATTGGAAATTCAGCAAAAAATTTATTAAAACTTCTGAAAACAAAAAAAAAAAAAATAACCCAACAAAGCAATGAAAGTCTGCTTTCATATGATAAATAAACAAGTGTCTGAATAATTTATTAAGCAAATCCTAGGTAAGTATTGAATTCTTACCCACCGTGAAAGTATGTGGCCAGTTTTACCACTTGCCTATCTGTATCTTTTAAGGCTTAAGCCAATAAACATCACAGTCAATAAAACATCCTGAAAACAGTTTCCTATTTGAGAATATAAAGGGTATTTTCTGATTTAAGAAATATGATGTATTCAAAATCATGTATTTCTCCCATGCCTCTGGTTGGAAACAACATGACCTGTTTCTTCAAAAATGCTGGCCCAGTAGATCTAATATTCTTGTAATAGGCCAACATGAAAGAACATAAGTTATTCTCTATTATCCATTTTGCAAGATGCAGAGAAATGTTTTCAGATTGCACTTGAGATGGGAGACTGTATCATATAAAGAACTGCAGCTGGTGATATTTATGCCTAGTAGAGAACAATGTGTGCTCTTCCCTAAATTACTTCCAACTTTTATCTTGGCTGTGTGCCGTCCCACATTTAAAGGATAATCAATGGGCTGACTCAATATTAATAATGCAATTCACAAGACAAATCTATTTGTGATTGAGCTGAATCCTGGAATACAGGCCTTATGAGGAAAATGTCTTAGGTAAAACTAGGAATCTTAGATTTACCTCCTCAGAGATATATATATAAATATATAAGTTTAGACCGGTCAAAGAATAAGACTGAGAGCAATAACTTTCCAGTTCTAATACTTCAAATGCTTGAAGAATAAGGGAAAGCATACAATGAGTGGCATTGTGTACAGCAAGTGTTATCCTTCCTGCTGAGTGTGTATGAGCCCATGTGAGCTTTTGTGTGTGACTGATGTCCCTGTTATTTGCTGCTTTGTGGTTGTGTACACAAGCCAACAAAGCAACCTGTTTGAAACAAAGGGTGATGTTCCTTCCTTTCCATCACTGCTCACTGTGATTTCTGAGCATTATTTCCAAACAAAAACAAAATAAAGCATCCTGTCAAACTTCCCTACAACTTTCTAAGTTACCTTGGGGTCTGTCTTGGAAACCTTTGAGGCTGATTGCAGTGAATCACTTTAACTGCCAGCTTAGCCACCGAGGAGACAGAGCTGTCATCGCATGAATGAGAGCTCTGCAACACAATATTGTCTGGAGTTTATACTGACATGGCTGAACAAAATTGCATAAGCCAAATTTCTAGTTTTAAGGTGCAGCTTTAAGGGTTCTGCTTTTGAAATATGAGCTTAGAAAGTTTTCTAGCCTTGTGATGTATGGCTAATAAGGTGGGAAGACAATAAATTAAATGAACTACTAATATGCTGCCAAATATCACTATTCACAGACGACTGCTACAATTATTGCTGGATGGTTTGGCATGACTCCAATACTCCTAATGTATAGTCTAGGGCACTCAAACAATTGAGCAGCTCCTTGGTTCTGTGCTGCTGTAAGCACTGCCAGCTTTGCACTTACTACAAATATGACATTGTCCTCAGGTAGAAAATAAAGCTCACTTCTGAAACACATCTCAGCTGTGACCAGTATCTCTGTCATGGGGAAAACATCTGGAATTACTTACTTCCCGGTGCCAGTGTTGCATTGGTTATAGTAAATGGACAAATGTAAATCTTATTCTGACCGTTTTCACTGTTCTTTGTTATTATTGCTATTTTAACAAGGTTTTGTCTTAATTGTGCTTGTTACTGTGTGGCATCAAAGGGAAGTAAGGACAGGATTTACTCCCATTTTAACAAAAGGAGAATTTCCCCAGATCCTGATTCCAAGTTTGAAAGAGAAGAAAGTTTTCATGTTCATTGTAGGTGAGGAAATGAAAGAAAGTAAGGGGTTGGAGATGGAGCTGTGATCTGAAAGAAAAAAAAATCAATTGTATGCATGAAAGAGAGTGTGAGCTCACATCAGACACCATTCTGCCACTTTACCAGGATCAGATGAGTCCCAGTTACATCTCCAAGGGTGAACTTTCTGCAAAGGAGCTGAACTGCTGTAATTGCCTTCAGCTCAGGCAGGCTGAAGTAGGTTGAGACTCAGGACCGTGATGCAGATTTGTTACACACGGGCTGAAGTGTCCATGTCCTGACTCCTGCTGCTGGCAGGCACCAGCCCTATCAGACTCACTGGATTTGAAGCAGAAATAACAGATTCACATGACTTGGACAGAAGCAGTGACTGCTCTGAGTGTAGGTCAGGGAACTGAAACAGGCTGCAGGTTATCCTCTCATGTACATATATATTTCTGTTACACAAAATGTGTGTTTTCCTGTATTCCTGTTAAGTACAGAAGTGAATGATTTTAGAGCATAATTGCAAATTTAACAAGAAGGTAAAATACCTTCCAAGCAAATCTTTCTGTGTTGGTCCTGTGGGTGTGGAAATCTCCCAGGCAAAGTCAGAGAGATAATGGCTTGTATTACATTAGAATTAATTCTCCCAAGATGTGTTGCCAATTTAGATGAGATAATAAGAATTTCTTCTGCTGTTGCATGTAAACACGTAGAATTCAGAAAGCCAAGTTTATTGTTAAATTAGCAAAATATTTATTTCCATCAAAAAAAAAATAAATCTCCTTAGAGAGTCTTAGGAAACACAAAGCAATGAAGAGCTGTCCTAGCTTGAGGTCTAGAAGGTCCAGGCTAACACCCCTGTAACATTGCTGATCATTAGATCAGACCTTGATTAACCTCTGTTGTGTCAGATTAACCTCTGTTGTGTCAGTATTAACACTTCCTGAATAAAAGACTTAGTTCTGAATAGATCTTTGTTTATCATATTAGCCTGTTTTTATTGTTATGCTAATTTCTAGTTGATATCAAAGTCATCATCTTTCTACACTTACTTTTGGAATGATTCCTGTCAGTGCTCAAGTACTGTAGAGATGGTCAGAATGGACACAGTGTCTATAGCCAGACTTATATCTGGGTGAGTTTCTCCTTAGCCTGATGGAAAGGGTAGGTCTAATAGTGTACAAAATTCTGATCAGTGACAAAGAATATTTTGCATTTTATTTTATATTCCTGTGACAGAACTCATCTTCTTCTCAGGCACTGGGAAATGGGAAAGAATTGAAAACATGGGCATTACTAGATAAAGGAGAGGCAGGAGCTTTAAAACCATTTGGCTTAATAAGGATTATGTATATTATAGTGTGAGTATACTTGCATAAGTATTTTTTTCCTGTTCAAAAATTAAGTTATGTGCATATTGGATATAAAGATGAGTACTATTAGTTTTGTGACTGTGTTTGTGTGTATGTGTTGGACACCAGCATCTTTCTAAATAGATAAGAAATTATCTATGAAACTGTAGCTAGATCTGAGACAATGTGGACACAAAAAGATTAAATTAGATAAAATGAAATTAGATTTGATGAAACTAGAGATGAAATTTAGAGTGTATAGAATTTTTTTCTTAGGCATTAGGTGAGAGATTAATCTTACCTAACCTTAACTGTCTAAAAGTTTTCTGTCTGGGTTATCATTTAGAATCATACTACTATCAATGGAGAGATAAATGAGCACTTCCAGAAGGTCATTCATCCCATTTTGAGATGTCTGTGTCTGGAGATCCCAATCTGTGTCTTTTATTCTGTGTACTGAGTCTAGATGAGTAACATAGATTTAATCTCTACCTTGGAACAAGTATGATTATAAACTTTTGCATTTTAAAAGTTGTCAAATGCAACTGTGATCATTCGTGGTTCTACCTCAGATGCTTCCACAGCATTAGGCCTTTTCTCCAGCCAGAGATGAAACAATCATAATTTTGGTCATAAATGACAAACAGATTTAAATACAAAACAAACCTTATATTTAATGAATTCACTTATGACTTGGACCTCAAAATTTTTTTTTATGTTTTATGAGCCTTCTTCTCTTCTATGACACAGCTTGAACTCTATATTTACATTATCAGGGATTATGAATATTTATCTTTTTTTTTTTAATTGATATACATAAATACACATGTTGTGATACCCATCAGTAACAACATTTTGGTTAAGAAGACTGCAAGAGTCCGAGGTAATACTTTTTTTAAGAGATTAGAGGTACTGACTCAGTCATATATAAATCCCACACCTATCCAGAAATCAGTCACAGGGACAGTATTTAGGGAAGAATCACTAACTATTTATTTATATTTTCTCATTGTTTTGTTTTAAGTATCCACTATTGATTACTATCAAAAATAGGATATTGAACTGTATTTATATAATACAGTCATTTTTAAATCTTATGCACAATGATAGAATCATGAAGTCTGGAAAATACCTCCAAGATTATCAAATTGAACCTTAAGTTGATAGTATGCTGGGGTTCAGTTGGTTGGCCGATTTTTCTGTTGCAAAATGTAAATATATCATTTTTAACAGAAGCATTTTGTGTTCCACATAATGTCATGTTTAAATTCTGGAGTGAACCTGGTAACGTTAGCAGTTTAGCCACCATAGTATCTGCATTCTGTAATTATGCCAGACAGCATTTTCAGAAATGCTGAACTTCCAGTAATCACTGGGCTATGAGTGGTAGTAGAAATGCAGCAATGCAGAGCTTGCTCTTCCTTTTCTTTTTTTTTTTCTTTTTTTTTTTCTCTACTCTAGAGCATGAATTATATGCAGTTTCAAGGAAAATCTGGCTTTAACCTATCTCCAGCCAGCATGAAGCCAAATCACAATCTAAACTTGCAGGGATTGCATGAGCAAGTCAATTTTTTGAAACCTGCTTGATTTCTGCCCTGCTGCAGGTGGGAGAAGCTGTTCCGTTTTATCCCATTGTTTATAGTGTGGCTCCAGTGACTCACATGGAGTCTTCTAGATGGTGTAATTGATTTCAGGGCACTATTTGAAATATAACCAAGAAATCAACTCTCTGTACTTCTACACTCCTGACAGATTGAGTTAGGCTGAAATCCATTTGCCTAAATATGTTTATAAAAGGTAATATAAAATTGTGGCCAACAGTAACTTCAGGTGCAGTTAATTTCAATCAAAAATTTTAGATTAAAGGTGAAGCAAGGAGATATAAGGGTCCATGTTGCCTATGCTGTAGTACACAATTTTCTTTTTCCTCTTCAGCAAAATAGACTCTTTTGTTGGTTTTACACAACCTAGGATATCAATCACAGCTGTGAGATCTTGAGGCAAATGCATGAACATAGGGGTGAATAAGAACAGAGTCAGGTCCGATGTGTTGCAGTATTTTAAACATGTATAAGATAAACAAGGGAAAATGCTAGAGAAGATAAAGAAGGAGGGAAGAATAACTTCTGTGGAAAAGAGTAAGAAGGAGTCAGATTATGACTGACATTAGAAGAAGGGGTTTTGGGGAAGAAGATCCACTTCACATGACAAAGCAGGGATCACCTTCATTCAGGAATGTCTACTAGACTGCTCATCCCTATTCTAGAATTCACTACAGCTGGTTTTGCATGTCCAGCCACACCCTTTCCAGTCTACCCTCAGACACCTGCTGGGCAACAAAACTAAATGAAGGCATAACACCTCACCATTTCCAGGACTTTGGCCTATTTGATTTTATATACACCTTTGCTTATATTCACCTATTTTTCATGCTAGAACAGATGATTTTCCAGAGCTCTGTTTAGATTATGGGAAATTTCAAGGTTCTAAGAGTAATGAGAAAGAGATAAAGTTTGCACTGAATAGTTAGATGAAGTCTTCTCTTAATAGTAGACAGCATGACATAGGTACCATGTAAAATTAAAATAGCACCAAAGTATTTCTTGTATTGCTCCTCACCAAGTATTTCCACTACAAATTAAGGTGGTATATTGTTTTCATGACCTGTACTGCTCTGCCTTTATACATGAAAACTAGGATCCTGAGTCATGGTTCTTAGCTGAATCTATGATGTACTTTCAGGTTGCTATACTTTCAGTTAAAGTCATTTGAAAAATATTTTTACTGGATTAAATCTCTTATTCTCAGAGCTTTAAATACAAAGTAGGTTTTCATCCTCTCTTGTACTCAGTGATTTGTACTACTGACCAGCTTGGTATAACACTACAATCATGTGAAGTAACAAGTTGCCTGGGAGAGCAGGCAGTTCAGCCTTTCTCCTTGTCTTACACCCTCTGAATATATGTGGGGTTTTGGGGGAGTGATGTGGAAAGGGAATGAGAAAGCAAGTGTTCATGAACACTTAAAAATCCCTCCCTTCTTCGTTTTCCTGGGTAAATTTTTTCATTCAACCTGTGACCTCTGTCATATGTTGAATGAAATACTGAAAATGAATAGTGTCATTCACACTACTTATGTTTCATGTAGTCATTACAGCACTCACTACACACAGTACAGATTTTACCAAAATAGTCAATAGAATTTGATATTATTTAACCAGAGATAAATATCTATTTTAAAATGAAATTGTCTCCTAATCTCCATTAAGTATCCTGATTATCTCCCCAACAATGAGATGAGCCTGGGGTCACTTGTTGGCCTAAGCACTTGCATTTGTAGATGAGAACACTTAGTTAGATGGACTCCATTTCACTGGAGCCTGGAACCAGGGAATCACTGCTCAGCAACATAGGATGGAGATCTGCAAGCTCTCTGCCTTAATTTGATATGACAACTCTTCTCCTTTGAGTTACACCTAAAGTCCTTGAGTTACACCTAAAGGTTTTGTGGGTCACCTAATTGCAGCCCTCAAGAAAGATGTAAAAGGACAATTTACAAAGGCATATAATGACAGGACAAGGGGGAATGGCTTCAAACTGAGAGTAGGTTTAGATTAGATGTTAGGAAGAAATTCTTTACTCCAAGAGTGGTGAGACACTGGGACAGGTTTCCCAGCAAAGTTCCTGGGAAGAAGTTCCCCATCTCTGGAAGTGTTCAAGGCCAGGTTGGATGGGGCTCTGCTTGACTTGGTCTGGTGGGAGGTGTCCCTGCCCATGGCAGGGGTTATTGAACTAGGTCCCTTCCAACTCAAACCATTCTATGATTTCATTGTTCTATGATTCATTGTTCTAGCTCTCTGTTTTTCCTGAAAACAATAAAGTAGGTCTTTAGAAATTTTATATTTGTGCCTGAAAATGTCAGTATGAATACAATTACAAAAGCATAACTTGGGTGTTACTTAGTAGTTGCTTTACTAACCCAAATTCGTACATCAAGGCACGTGGAGCTGAAGGCAGCATTAAGAAATCATCTATTACTGTCCAGTTCATTAATACACAAGTATATTTGCAATTCTGATAGGCATTTTCTCCTGTCAGTTATTAAGAAAAAGACCAAAGATAAAGATTTCACTGTACCTCCATGTGGATGGTTCATATCCAGCAGTATCTCTGGAGTTCCCAAACTGCAGAACCTTTGAAGAGTGGGAGGAACTGTCCTGTAAAACAATTCTTTCCCTCTTCAGTGCACAAATAGAGGACTGAAATGAAATTAGCTCAGGTGATGGATAACATACTATATAGCCAAGAGCCAAAATAGGGTGAGAATAATGTAGTAAACCCCAAGGACTTTAAGTAAGGAAATTATTAACTTGGAAAAGAGATCTGATTTAGCATTTTAAATAGCTGAAACACAACAGACAAAGATATGCAAGGACTCATTTGTGCCATGATTGGGAACAATGCTAGGAATAGCCAAACTCCTATCCAGTATGTATTTGAGTAATAGATAACCCATTAAGGAACTTGATTTTATTTGTGGTATTTACCACTTGTTCAAAGATCTAAGAATATGTAGATGTATGGGTTTGTGTGGCAAAGTTTTGGAAGTGGGGGGGCTGCAGTGGTAAATTCTCTGAAAAGCTCCCAGAAGTCTTTTTTGAGTCTCATAGAGCCAATGCTGGCTCCAAAACAGGCCCAGTGCTGGTCAAGGCTGAGCTCATCACCAGCAGTGGCAGAGTCACAGCTCTGCAGTCACCCAGGTCAGTGGAGAAGCGGGGGTAGGAGCTGCTCCAGGTGCCAGAGCTGAGGTTCCCCTGCAGCCCCTGATGCAGCTGTTTCCCTGTAGTCCATGGAGGACACAGGGATGCAAAGAAGCACCTGCAGCCCATGTGGGAGCCCCATGCTGGAGGAGATGAATGCCTTAGAGATGGCTGAAACCCCAAGGGAAACCCAGGCTGAAACAGTCTCCTGGTAGGACCTGTGGATCTGGGGAGAGAGGATCCCATGCTCGACCAGGCTTTTAAATTTTTTTTTCAATAAATCTTGTTCATCTAGACATTCCTTAGTCACCACAGACAATAAACACGATCCCTCTTACCCTGTCTTGTAAATGGAAATGTTGGTCTCCTTATATTTTCTCAGTATAAGCAAAACAAACAAATAAAAACGTGTTAAAAGACCGTAAAAAATAAAAGCATAAGACTCAACAAAATCCAAATGAAATCTAAAACTCCACAGTGGAACACAGGTTTTTTGATAATTATATTCTGATCCTCATCTCATCCATCTTGACTTTTGCTTTAACTGATTCCTTCATGAATCCAGATTTTCTCTATTCTGCTCACATATATGAGGAACAGTGTCCATAAGTTCAGAAGGTTATTATGTTTGGTGCAAAGCAACCATTATCTGAAATTATAGTACAAAATCTGTATCAATACATTATTCAAGACAAAAGACTGCATATTTTTGTCAAATACTATCTTCAGCATCACTAAAATACTAACATTACTCCCACTAACACTTCTCCCACTCTATATTAAAGACAGATATCACACATTTACAAAATGCAGTAGGAGTTAAAAGGAGGTCTGGACAGGCTTATGCATTCACTGTAAACCTTTCTGATTTTTACACCCTTAGTCTATATAAAAGCCTCTAAGACTTTGTTCCTTTCCTTTAAAAGTATGTTAATCTTTTAAGTCACACTCCTAGGAGTTTCAAGTGCTCTCAGGGAGCAAACACATATGCAGAGTAATTTAGATGTTTGTTCCTGTTCCACAAAAATCAGCCACAGATGTGCTCTTTTGTTTCCTTTGTGATGTTTAGATGAGCTAATCACACCAGGAAGCTTTGTGAAGCTGTGCTGCTCTCCTCACAGCCACCCATTTGCAGAATTAGGTCTTTGAACACTTGAAGGTGTGCGCAGGTGGGGTCCCCTGAAGATGATTTAAATGAGAGTGGTGAGGTAGTGGAACAGGTTGCTGTAGAAGTCATAGATTCCCCATCTCTGTAGTGTTCAAGGCCAGTTTGGATGGGGCTTTAGCAGCCTGGTCTAGTGGAAGAAGTTCCAGGGGTGTTGGAAGAAGATGATCTCTTCCAACCCAAACCATTCTATGATTTATGTTTCTGTGACAGGTGGAAGACGCAACCACTGCAGCAAACTTCAGGTATCCTGAGGAAGTCCCTCACCACCTGGAAACTTCTCAGACAGCTCCAATGGACTGGCTGTCCCTGAGCGATGGTGCTCCACTGTTTGCACTGTTTAATTGCTGCAGTGCAACAATTACCACTCACAAATGATTGTGTGTGGTTCAGGAGCTGTCTCAGGCCCAAAATGAAATTTGCCATACCACCCTGTTCCAGATGCTAAGTGAAATTATGCGGTGTGGGCATCTCAATGCCAACGTTAGAGGGTTATCTCAAGAACATCTTGTTTACCAGATATAGGTTTTTTTTTTTTTTTTTTTTTCTTTTTCTAGTTTCTAGAGCTTCTGCAAACAGAAAACTTCAGTGAGTCTATGAATGGACTACATTTGCTTTCTTGAAAGCCAGCCTACACCAGAAATATCCTTGTAAGTGAAAAATGTTAGTATCAATAAGTGCAATATTTACATTCATATTTTAGCTTGAATTTGAAATATCTGCAATTTTTTCTCAGAGTTCTACTGGAAAAAAATATTGCAACATGTTCCCAATCCATTGATTTAGCTAATGAGATCATTGTTACAGCCACAGATTTAGAACAACAACAAATGGCTATAAAATGATAGCAACGGATGGGGCATATGTATGAAATGACCTTTTGGAGATTGCTTGAGGAAACCTTGTAAAATCTATTTTTGTTGGCTAAACTCATGTTTACTGCATAGCTAATGTTTTTTCACTGCCTTATGTGCAGTTAAAGACAGTAATTTGGACTGGCACCAGACATAACTTTTCATGCTTCATGGCAGCCCCCACCTAAGCTATTAATTTACCACCTGCTTAAGTTCCTGAAGCAATGAGCTGTCAACAACTTTTCTTAAGCTCCAAGAGTGCTTTCAAACAAAACCCAAGGCCTTAAGAGAATGAAATATGTACAATACCCTAAAGAATTTCTTCAAATTATTTCACAGAGTTCACATGGAATTTAAAAAGTTAAAGGTTAAGGATATTTAGCAAACTTCTGAGCATAGTTTCAGTCCAGTCCTTCACTACCATTATTTGCTCTGCATGCTTGAAATTCGCACTCAGTAATATTACAGTATCTTGTTTAAATATGATGACAGAATTGGGCAGCTGTTCCTTGTAATTCCTATGAAATTTTACTGGGAAAACTGATATTAAAAAATAGATTTGAGATATGTCCTAAATATAAAGTTTTCATTTAGAAATTGGTTTGAAAAATATAATCTTTGCTAAACATTTGAGTCAAAAATGTATCCTCCCTCTTTCATGCATGGAACAGTATATTTGAAAGAAATGCCTTCCATGCAAGCTGGAAGCAAAAACTTGATCTGGATGGTTTAACTTTATACTAGATTTACTATTCCCCATTATTTGGTTATTTCCTTTTCAAGTAAATGATTGAGTGTGTTTCTTGCTATATTCTCTGAATCTCAGAATGCTCAAAGATCTTTTGGAAATATGAAGTTATACCTACATTTAACACATTAATTTCTTTCTTTTTTATCTGATTTCTTAAGTTTCTATAATGACTCCAGTGTCCTTTGTAAAACTATCCTTTTTAATGGATTTTAAATGGATTTCCTGGGTAAAGTAAACCAAATTGCTTCACTCCATGGAAAATACACACAGGCCTGGGCTAGGATGCTCCTTTTAGTTAAATGCTCTTGTTCTGCTCATCTCTGTGACCATTATGAGATTCAGCTATATTATATGTAAACCATTGGTCATTCTTGCTAACTCTCCTCATTTCACATTTCCGCCTTCTTACTAATTCCTGTCTACCTGGGTGGCTTCTGCTCTCCAATAAACTCTGGATCTTTTGTGAGAATACTTCCAATATAAAACCTTTTGCACATTCTCATCTACATCTTGCTAGGAGTTGGAAGTAATATCTTACCTAAAAAATATGCCTGATTTTAATAATTAATCATAATTAGAATCGTTCTTCTTAAGTTTATCCATTAGGCAGCTGAAGAAAAAAGATGTGGACAGATTAGGTGTCTGATACTGAGAAACTTGAGAAAATTCATAATATATGTCAAGAAAACATGTAGACACTGTTTCTCAGGGCTCAAATCCAAAGTTTTACACATATAAAGGATTGAGCTCTCTGTTTTTCCTCCGCATTCTGTGAAAGTGATCACTAAAATCCACCCAACCAACTTCTAAGTCCTTCATTAAGGTACCTAATTTAGAATATAATTTCTCTATCCCTCCTTCTATAATCAATGCTGAGTATGGGTAGTTCAGTCTGTCTGTAATCTGCACCAGACAGTAATTTGTTTAATTCTTTACACTGCAAAGAACTTTAAAGGTGCATTGGTCAAAAGTGACCTAAACCTATGTCACACAAACCTCTTTCACCATCCCTAATCCTTTGAGACCTCAAATCATCAAACCCTTGGGAGGCCAGTCAACTTGTTTTATGTACAGTGTATCTCAGCTATTCATTTAAAGTTAAGCACATTGCTGAAGAGGGATGAGGAAGAAAATGGCAAAATGCTTTGTTAATTTGGAGCCTTAGATTGAAGCTAAACTGGGCCAACTATTGGCCTGGAACATAATAAAGTGCATTTTCCTGACCAATTGTTTTTATACAGTTGAAAAACCGGCAATTACAAATAAGAAGAACAAGACTGTCACGTAAATTAATTATGCATAACCTTGTTATCTGGTATGTGGAGACAAAACTTTGACTATAAATAAAATGTGAAGTTCCACTTAAAGAGGGAAAGCAGGTTGTGGCCATGAAATGGAAGGTGGTGGCTCTGGAAAAGGGTTGAGGGTCACAGTAGACGTGATCTCTCCCTTCCCAATGCAATTATAAACTGCTAATGAAGTCCTGGATGTTTAAACAAGGTATTACAATAGAGAAGAGAACACCTAATTAAATTTCTTAATAGAATGGGGTTGATAATAGAGAAATTGTGCGCTTTTTTTGTTCAGATTAACAAAAAGAATGAATTTTCTAAATCTGGACAAGGTGAAAAAAAGTATCTGAGGATGAGAGATTTTAAAGAGTAAAAATGAAAGAGTTCAAGCTGTGTAATTTATCATAGAGAACAGTGAAAGGTGACTTGTACACTTTTAAGTTAATTTAAATTACCTCCTGACTGATGTTTTTATTTTAAAGGACTGATAAAGCACGAGAATTCTTCTCTGAACACTGAAGCTGGGAACACTCAAATTAGGTAGAGTGTTGAAGAAGGCTGATGGAAGTAAAGGATTCTGTGTTTCCTTTTATATTTATGTCATGCAATATCATGTTTTTCTGGAATTCTTTGATGACACACCCAGATCAAGGTCTCAGTAACTGGTTCAGTTGCACATTTTAAATATAAATGTTTACCAGAACACACCTAGAGAAACTGGTCTTCCCCTAAAACTCTGTCCCATTCCTTTCCATCTGGCTAATCCACCCTAATGCTCAACCCAGTGGTTTCATCCTGTTTCTCAAACTAAACAGAATCTGCTTTCTAATAATGGAACTATTCCCTCTGCCCCCTCAGGTGAGATTTCTGTAGGAATTTCACAGTGTTTTAGTGAGAAGGGGCAGGCAGTGATCAGAGCTGGTGGTGGTGCCAAGAGCACAGGGGAGGACTTGGGTGGTAATCACTGGACAGACAGAGAATCCATTCCTCCATAGGTGGAGCCATTGGAGCAGATGAACCAAAATGCAGAGTACCCTTGCATTCTGTTAATTAGAAAAACTCAGTTTACACAGAATTTTTTGTAGAAATGAACCTCAGAATGTTTTCATAACTGTTTCCTGCATATTCCAAGATGACAAAAAGTTTATTACCAAACCAGAGGATAATCCAAATTTTCTTCAAAGAAATCGGTTGATAATTCAGAGACAATTTCCTATACATAATGCAATTAAATAACTTTACATTTACTACAATGGTATCTTATTTTTTATACTGTTTTCTAATAAGTTTTTAACATTCTGGGCATCTAGTTTTATTAGTTTCCATTAGGAAGATAATTAATATTTGAATTCACAGCTTTTGTTGAAACAGTACATAAAAGGTAAAATGATGTTCAGTCAGCTTTTATTTGAAAAACAGAAAACCTTCTATAACATATAATGTTAAATTATTTTTATAACATATTTGAAAATGAATTGTGTATGACAGAAGTCAATAAAAATTAATAAGAATCTCAGCATTTAACAATTTATAGTTGCACTACTTATTGAAATGTATACAGCTTCTGTTTCAACATGGTTATTCATTTTCTCTTTATATGTCTTTATATTTTTTATAGGTTGGCCTTTATCCTTGTATAAGTTTTTTAGGAGAATTTAGGTCTTTTTGGTTCTTACACATGTGTTGAATTTCCACATTTTTATTATTACTGGCATTACCTTGAGCATTCATATATTGACTGTATACTATATATTATATAGCAAACACAGTGTGCTATATAGTAACATTATTTATCAATGAGAATATAGTCTGTCTCTAATAATATAGGAACAGAACAATTTACTTCATTACAATACTATCTTTTAATGTTTATTAGTGAAATCTTATAATTTATTTTCAGAAATAAAAAGCATAATATATATTAGAATATGGTTATTGGGGAAAAAGGCCAACATATTGCCATGAATTATAATCTAGAAAAATAATTTTGCTTTATGTATTACTTATTCATTACTTAGTCTTAATCATTGAAGTGCTAAGAAGATCTAGGCAAACAAGCATGTAACAGAAAAGAAAACATTATAAATTGTAAATAGTGAAGCACATCACTGAAGATAAACACTTTGTGAACATTCCCTAGGCTGATAATGCCCATATGCACCATTTGGCAATTACACAACTAAATGTCAACACAGGCTTTCTCTCTTGCAAGAGAAAGAATAAAGTTCTGCACTGCTCTGTCATTAGGGTTTACTTGTTGTTGTTTTAAGACAATTCAATTTGCTCTCAAGAAATACAAGGACTTTAAACTACAGGAACTTTAAATAAAAACCCAGGTTATTTAATTTGCCAAAAGTTTCAAATGTACTAATTCTCTTAAATTAAATCAAAGATTTTCAGTAGGAGAAGGATTCAAGAATGACTTTTAACGTGTCGCACTAAATTCTGCAGCAATTAGAAAATCAGGCAAATAGTCTCTCCTTTGTGGTTATATCTCATATCTAATCCTGTATTCACAATCTTGACTTCATTGAGACATTTCACAGTGAATAGAATTCAGGAAATTATCAATTATTTTGAAAAGGAAAGCCCTAAATTAAAAATGGCTTGGCTACAGATTCAGATTCTTTCACTGGTGTAAGTACATGAAAACAAACTTAAAAGAAAATCAGTCTACACTGGTTGACAAGGCACATTTGTTCATAATTTTTAGAAATCAACACTTCTGTGTGGATTAAACAAGAATACAACTATGAAAGGGTCTGAGGTTTACTGACTCACAAACCAGAGAACAATAATACCACATGTCCACATTAATTTTAATTTTTGCTTTGCTTATTGAGCCAATAAAATCATAATTAATTTATTAATTTATTTTCTATTCTAAACTGCTACTGTATCACAAACACCCTTGACCATGAAAACAATTTAAATGTTTAAAAAAATACTAAGGTTAACCTTTCAATTTACATTCCAGGAAAAGTAATTGTTCAGCCATTAGCTATAGCAGAAAGTTAATATAACTGCCAGGTATTATTAGAAGAAAAATGTATGTGCTGCACTAAGAGCAAATAAATAAATAAATAAATTTTATGTAGCTAATTCAGAGTAAATGCAAACATATTGACCTCATTTCCAAGTGACTGTAGAAACTGCATGAAGACCTGCTGGCATAAATTATGTATGTCCTATGTCAGCAGAGAGACAGGAATGAGCGGCTGGTGACCAAATTTCCCCAGATGATTATTTTTTCTCCTGGCTCTTCAGTGAACTGGAAAAAGTTAACAGTATTGCATTATCAACATCTGATTTAGGCTGCTGGATTTCTAACGAGCTGGATGCCTCCAGAAGAGAAAATTGCTCATAAGGAACAGCAGTGCAGGACATGGGGAGAAAGGAAGAGGCCTGGTTTCTGCCTTCTGCTTTCAGTAGCACAATGATAATGAGAGAAAGCATAATTGTCAATACAGACGTGTCTTTAATACCAATTGGAAAGTACAATTGATCCATTCAACCTGCAGAACTTAATCTGAAAGCAAATGACCTGAAGCAGACAAGTAAGTTCCTAACTTCCATGAGGCCATTTAGGATTCTGAAGAGGTTAACCCTTATGACATGCTGGCAAAAATTTCAAAAATCACAAGTCAGAGCTGAGCACTAAGCCTAGTTAAACACCAGTATCCATTTGTGGGTTTTTTTCTGACAATACTCTTCTGATTGTTTTCTCAGCCTTGAGATTGCGCTGAATTCTCATACTCTTTCCTTTATCCATGATTTCAATTTATAGAATAGTGTATAGCACATGAGTAGCTGGGACCTAGAATTTTTTTTTTTTTTTTTAAATGCCAAATATCACATAGTGAACTGGGGAGATAATTACTCATGCAGCTAAAAATTCTGTAAGAGCTGCAGCAGGCCTAAGACAAGAAGGTTTAGAGAGGAAGACATATGAGCAGTGAGTGAGGTCACTTGGCTTGTTCAGCCTGGAAAGAAAACTGAGGGGAGAACTCAGCTCAGTCCGCAGCTTCGAGGGCAAAAGGAGGGACAGCACTCTGGTGACCCATGACAGGACCCAGGGGTGCAGCACAAATCTCTGTCAGGGTGCTATAGCTTGGATATTAGGAAAAGGATCTTTCACCCAGAGTATAAGTGGGCACTGGAACAGGCTCCCCAGGGAAGTGATCACAGCATCAACCTGACAGAGCCCAAGGAGAGTTTGGACAGTGCTCTCAGGCACATGGTGGGACTCTTGGGTTGTCCCTTGTAGTGCCAGGAGATGGACTTGATGAAGAACCTTGTGAGTTCCTTCCAACTCAGCCTATTCTATGAGTCTGTGATTTACATTCCTCCCCTCAGCCCTCCAGAAGTGCTCTGCTGCTCCCAGGACAAGTATGCTCTGCCAAACCTTCAAGCCTCATGCACAGTAAAACAGTGAATTGGCTTGATTTTGTTGTCACTGACTTTCTTCACCACAGTTTTTGACTTCAGAGAAAAGTTCACTGATCTGAAACAGCTTTGGAATGGTGCTGCAGAGTAACAATTTGCCTGCATGCTCACATAAGAGGGTGCTTGCTTTTGTGCCTTGGAAGTGATGTAATTTCAAACAGCTTCATATGATTTACTCTGCATTAATAATCACAATGCCCGCAGTCATTAATCCCCGACTTCAACACCAAAAAGCACAGAGTAATTGTGTTCATATTTCTCAGTGCTAGACCTCTCTGAAAGTGACTGGTCACACACTAAACAGCACCTGGCCTTGGGTCTCCTTTCTACTCCAGGCAGTGTCCCACAAGCCCTAACACAAGCTGATGTGCATGTTCACACTATTTTGCATCATTTGGGGTCTAAGTGCAGCAATATGGGAGGGCTGTGTTGCAGTCTTGTAAAGGACTAGTGTTTCATACCAGAAATCTGAAGATGTGAGTTGTGTGCTGTAGGGAAAGGAAGAAAATATGGGAAAGTGCTTGTGGACATAAAAACTGCTGCAATTACATGGAGGATTGTTGAGGTCAGGGAAGAAAGGGAGACAAAACTTTCGTCTTCTGTTTATTGGCACAAGCCCCTGAAACAAACTACTTATAGGATGCAAGTTTTGTTTTAGATGGAACTGAGTTATTCACTAGAAGAGACTAGCATTTATGCAACCTGGAGGATGAGAACTGTGAGCTAAGCTGTCTGGCAAGGTAAACATATCTTTCATTTCAGCAATACAGACATCCTTCGTGTTGGGTTTATATAAAGGTTATCTTATTTTTCACTTATATGAATGAAAACAAGAGGGAAAAGACAGAGAAGGGATAGTCTTTTATTCTGCCACTTGCAAAACAATTGCTGGCAGAGCCTTAGCTGCAGTAAACTGCCCATCTATCTGGCTTAGCACATGATCTACTCAGTACCCTAGAGCTTAATCTAATATTCTTAACACTAAATTAACTTAGAATGTGAAATTAAAAGAGAGAGAAAATATGCAGTTCTAGTGACAGAAAACAGATCTTAATGATTTCATAGTTCTGGCCTAAAAGTAATCAGTGTAAACCTTAAAAAAATCTAATATTGTTGAGTGTAGTTAATAATTTTAAAGGAAATTATTAGTATTTGAAATTCTATTTAATTTTTCATTCTTGAAAACATCTGCCTTTCTGAACATGGCAGTGCAAAAGACCAATCTTACATTGAGCATGACTGCTGTAAATTGATGGTAGGAAATGCATGTGATTTCATCATGGGAAACATGGAACTGCATCATGACTATTGGGGCTGATTGCATATTTTGAGAGGCATAAAAATTTTGGAGATTATGCAATTCTTGGCACACCTAAATGAACATTTCCTTGTGTCATGTCACATCCAGCTGTACATCTGTCACCAGAATGCCAGGAAGAACATTTCTCTAACACTGTAATTTCAGTATTAAAAAAACAAGTATTATTTTATGTAGGTGCAGTGTGTAGAAGGAATTGCTTCTCCTATCATACACATGCATGGAAAGTTCAAAAGCTGTCATTTATCTCTACAGAGCATATAAATTAATCTAAATTCCCAGAATTGTCCTCCTTCCTAGAAATCATTTTTGTGTACAAATCTGTACACTTTATATGTGGGCCCACTCATACAATTTGGGAAAAAGTTTCAAGAGAGTGTGTGGTGGTCACTTGGAGAATAGCCCCCACTTCACTTTATCCTTTCACAGTCCCAAGTCACCTGAGAACATGACGCAAGAGCTGGCTGATGTCTTGCTGTCTTGATTGAGCAACTTGTGTCCTTGGCAAGGAAACATTTTTAAGGTTTGTGAATCTTTAAACAATGGGTCTCAGTTTCTCTTGTCACAACTGAGGTCTTGCATGCAATGTGCCTTTTGGGTATTTGTGTCATATCCTCTGTGCCTCTACTCTTCACCCCTTTACTATGCTTTCATGAGAACCTTCCTGGAGTCCTGTGTCCAGCTCTGGAGTCCTCAGCAAAGACATGGACCTGTTGGAGATGGTCCAGATGAGGGCCACAGAAATGATCAAGCAGATGAAGAATCTCTCCTGTGAAGACAGGCTGAGAGAATAGGGATCGTTCAGGCTGAAGAATGCTCCAGGAGGACCATGTTTCAGACTTTCAATACTTAAAGAGAGCTTATAAAAAAGATGGAGACAGACTCCTTTGTAGGGTCTGTAGTGATAAGAAAAAGAGTAATAATTTTAAACCAAAAGAGGTAGATTTAGATGAGCTACAATGAAGAATTTTTTTACAACAAGGGTGAGACCCTGGATCAGGTTGTCTGGAGCAGCAGTAGATCCCTAACCCTGTAAACACTCAAGGTCAATTTAGACAGGGCTTTGAGCAACCTGATCTAGTAGAAAATATTCCTGATTATTGCAAGGGATTTGGACTAAGTGACCTTCAAAGATCGATTCCCAAACCATTCTTTTCCCTCAATAGTACTTTGATTTCATTATGGATCAAACAATATGGAACCTTGCACATTTTCTTAATATAGAAAACTAGGAGAAGAGGTTCCAACACATTAAGTCACAGCAAAGTCCTTTGAAGATCTGGGAGCTGAGGCTTCCTCAGGGAAGCATTCTAGAAACACATGAGTTATGTGAGCTCATCAGAAAAAAAGTGTTCAATATAGTGGTCTTTCAGTGTCATAACATAGCTTTTAATTTAAATATTACCTGTTGCATGGTTTAGAGTCAGAAAGCTAAAAAACTGTGGCACGATTCCCATCTAAGTCATTTGGAATATGAAGAAAACTCACATTAAGGCTGCTGAGCCTCAAGTCCCATAAGAGCCCCAAAAAAGTTTATAGCTTCTTTCTCTGATTGGTGACTTGGCTCCAGATTGAAATCTAAGTCAGTTCTATGTGATGCAAGTGATACAAGATGAATCTCCATTGCTAAACATAAAGGACTACACCAAGTTCAAGTGGATTCAAATTTAATTACAGCTTCCCAAGACTTATAATGAACACTGTGATTAAAGAGATGCTCATAGTAACCACACCACAGCAATTATTGTTCTATTTAATTCAAAAGTGAGAGATCAGATTATCTTCTTCAAGTATTTCAAAGTTTTAAGAGATGGAAATTAAATACCTCTGTGTTTGTTGTCTACTTACAATATTTCTCTACTCTCACAACAAAATCAGTTATGTTTAAAAACTGACTTTAAACTAGATCTTTTATAAGACATATATGATTAAAAGAAAATTTCTGAGATTCAGTTATTATTTGCTAGAATCAAAATAACAAAAAGCAGTTATTGCCTTGCCCAGATTTCTTGCCATACCCCTGTGTTTGAGTGCAGCTAAAAAACTTCATGTTCCTTTCTTTATACCAAATAATTCTGAATGCAGTCAGCACTACATGTCCACCTCAATCCCTAAATTACTTGCTCATTAAAGTTACAGCAGTTTACATAGATGTCTATCTTTTTGTTAATAATGAAATCAAAGAAGTATTTAAAACACAAGAGATCAAGCCTTATTTTTACAAAATATAGAAAACAGTATGTTCTGTTTTCCTCAGACTTTGTTAAGGAAAGAGACGTTGTTCCCTTGTTAAACATTTTAATTTACTGTATTAATGCACATTTACAAGTTGTTGCAGTAAAACCAAATGCTCAATTTTAAGGAAACTTATCAGTTAAAACAAGTGACATAAGTGTTCTGCATTCTCAAATCTGCTCTTTTAATTAGTACTTATTCCTTCCATTAGTAGATGACTATATAAGCAAAGAACCCCAGCAATTTAAAAGGGGAAAAATTTTATTCTAAAATGGAACATTAAACCAGGAAGCTGTGAAATGTATTTAATAAGAAATAAATACTGAAAAATTAAAAGTCTGCTGACATGCCCCTGAGCAACTGACCTAGAGATATATTTACAGGCTTCATTGACTTGCCAAGCCTATGGAATGAGTGAGTCACAAAATCACCTTAATATAAAGAGTGAATCACATAAAGTCACTGCCTAATGTTGTGAGGACCCTGTGAGGACCCTGTGAGCTGACTATGTCTGGCAGTAAAATAAGACTTTCTCTTTTTGAATAGGATTATGTGGAAAGTATTCTGTGTCAACAAGGCATGAACACCACTCATGCAGAGAAAAATGACTGTCCTGCCAGTCACCTACCAGGAGTAGACTAGGTGGATTACCACCAACTCTGACAGATAGTTTTACATATCTTGTCCAAAGGCACAAGTTCTAGATGGAAAAACATCTTCTGAGACAAAATGGGAGTGAATGAAGAAAGAAGAAAAGGAGATAGTCTGTTGCATGCAATACTTTGATAAGTGTCTTCTGTTGAAAACTCCAAATATAATCCTGCTACTTAGTTATGTCTAGATCAAATGCAACAGTAAACATTACTGGGTGATCGATTCATATCTGGTGGGAGTGTCAGTGCCCCTTTAGTATTGTTTAGTACCTCCAGAAAAATTGCCTTTGGTTGGTTAAAGAATTACTTTAAAGAATAAAACTAATTCAAGATCTTGGCAGAAAGCCACTGTATTTTGATGTGCCTTCAGCTTCCTCCTTATGCCTCCAGTCACTTGTGTATGTTTCCATATTTCTCAAGGATTTTTGATGAGATATTATAAACCAGAATCAAAGTGCTGGCAAAGCCATTCTGACATGAAAGGTTTGCACACATCAGTCAAGAATTATCTTGGTTATCAGCTAAGCCATTGGGTCACAGATGTAGTGGACTCACACCAGAATCAACACTTTCGGTTTTTGAGGGATGATCTGAGACCCTTTACTGATGGAAGTGAGCAAGAAGGAGTAGGGAGAAAGCATAAATAAAGAAGTAATATTGTGTTTTGAAATACGTTTACCTGACAATCAGACCATTAACATGGTTTAGTGGGTGTGGTACTTGGTCAAAAGTTGGACTTGATGAACTTGGATGAAATTGGTCTTTTCCAATCTTAACGATTCTATGAATCTATGATTACAGTAATTAGTTGATTTATGCAACTAAACTACAGTTTTTATTACAGTTTGAAATGTTCACCTTAAAGGAAGGAAAGGAAGAGAAGGTTAGAACACCTCAGTGACTTCACTCCATGTTTGCAAAGGTGAAAAGCCATGTGGATTTGTGGCAGCTGACCAAAAGCAAATGGGTGGAGGTAAAAAGAGGGGCTGAAGTGTTTCAATGCCAAATCCAAAAATAAACTGACACTATATCAAATGCTTAAATAAAATTCCCAAGAGGAGGTGGTGTATTATGTGTCTAAACAGCAAATGCACTGCGAAAAAAGAAAAGTAAAGAGATAAAGAAGCAAAGACTTCTGCCTGTCTCAGTGATAGAACTAAAAAAAATCCCCTATAAAAATAGTATATCTATTGAAAAGTAAAATTCTGATCTCACAAGACTGAGTTAGGGGCTTTGGAGAGGGGAAATATCTATGGTTTTGTTCATGAATGTGAGGGAATAAATCTCACATTTCTATCTGCTGCCTTAGGCACAGCACTCACACTGCAAATGGGAACAATGCCTGAAAAAGTTTCACCACTTTATTTTCCCTTCATTAAGCAGTGGATTAAATGCTGCTGGCTTTCAGTTTCTCCTGTTGACACTACTCTAGATTGTGTATATAAGTAATTAAAACTGTTCCAGGGCCAGGGCAGGGACTTGGCTGTGTTTAAAGAAAATGATGTTTTTGCATGTTTTTAAGCTCAGCTTCATCCCGTGGCTACACTCGCTCTAAATAGTACCAGAGAGCTCTCTGGAAAGCCACATATAATTTAGATTATGTTAATGTGTTTGTATGATCCCATATTCCAAGGGACACCAACTGTAACAGGGAATGAGACTTAAGAAAAATTACTTTTACTGTGAGGGTGCACAAGCACTGGAAAAACTTGGGCAAAGAGATTTCACTGTCCCTATTATTAGAATTGTTAAAAACATGATTGGACTCTGTCCTGAGCAGCCTGCTCTAGTTGAGTTTGCTTTGGATAAGGGAGATGGTACTTCATAACTTCTGCAGAATCACAGAATGAAAAAGTTGTTTGGTTTGGGAGGGACCTTAAAGATGATGTCATTCCAACCCTCTGCAGAGCCTCCTTCCACTATCCCAGGTTGCTCCAAGCCCCACCCAATTTGGCTGTGAACACTTCCAGGGATGCAGAATCCGCAATTTCTCTGGGAAACCTGCTCCAGTGTCTGATTGTTGCATGCTTTGCAAACAAGCAACTTTCCCAGTCCAACTCTTTCCTTGCAAATGCAAATTTGTCACCTGCTGTGCATGAAGAATAATCCTGTGTTTTCCCTTAGTTTATTCAAGTGAAGGTAGTTATTCATGAAAAAACCTTAAAAAAGAGAGAGACAATTTAATGACAGCCACAAAATTATTCCTCTAGGGCTTTAAAAATTTATAATAATTTAATTTGAAGCAACAGCACCAATTAAAAAAAAAAAAGATATTTTTTTTATTCTGGCAGCTGTGAGATTCAATTATTAGATGAGTAACTGGATGAAATGAACTGAGAATGGTCAAACCCAATAAACACCCATCGTGAAGACAAATATGAGATGAAGTGCTGCTGCTGTCAGCACTTGGAGATGCATGGAGTTATTAACAATATTTTAGTGGGACAGGTCATATCTCAACAAGTTAAATCAATAGCAGCACCAAAATCACTGCTGAGCCTAATTTGTAATGGAAGACTGGCATACCTGACCTTGGCCCTCTCTAACAAGTATGCCATCATTAACAGAATACCTAATAAAGGATAAAAGCATTATTTCAGACAGCCTTAGAGACTGGCTTACAAATTAAAACCTTATAATGTAAATTCACAGATTGGAGACAAAAAATTATCAAATGTTGTTGGGTTTTTTTATTCTGTTACCATCAGCACTGCACAGATGTTGAGCTGTGGGTAAACCATGATACCTAGAAATTAGGTGAAATTCATCAGGGCTATATTGTATCCCAATTATTTCTGGAGGACTGAAACTGCTCTGTGCATTGGAAAGGTGAAGTCAAGTTCTGCTCAATCCCTGTCACTGCCCGCTCATATTCAGGAGCTATGTAACACTATTACCCCACCCAAAAAGTGTTTTCCTTGTTTGTTTGGGATTTCATTTGTTGATTTTGTTTGTGTGGGGGTTTTATTTTATTGATGATACTAGAGTAAAAGACTATGTCTGTATGCATGATGAACAACTTTCTTCCAGGATAATCTACAGTATCTGCATCATACACCTCCTTTAAAAAAAAGAAAAAGAAAAAAGAAAAAGGAAAAAAAATAAAATTAATAAAAAAAGGAGAGTAGTTCAATTTATAAAAGCATTTCATACAGTAACTGCAAACTTTATCATAAAGTCCCATTTCTTATAATTTTAACAACAGCTATGAAAACTATATTAATCTTTACCTATTTTACACTGTTATCTGTCATTGCATCTACAGTCACTTCTGTGTAAAATTAGAGGCAATTGCAAAGGTCATATAAATGCTTAGATTTTTTTTATGGCATAGTAGATTTTTGGTGGCAGAAACTGTTCAAGGTGGAATTATATGGAAGGAGAAGGTATCACTTTTCATCAGATTAAGATGTAGATTTATATTTTATTTTCCCTTCCCTTCCTTTCCTTTCCCTTCCCTTCTTCCCTGTTTCAGGAAAGTTGCACTTTTTTCCTAAATAAGAGTCTAAAATTGAATTTATAAATAAATATGTATATGTGAAGCATTTGAAAGACACCAACTGGTCATAAAGTCCTTAAGGCTGGAAAAAACCTCCAAGATCAAGTAAAATCTTTAATGGAGGTCAAAAGATTATTGAGGCTGATCCAGTAGGGGGGAGATTGAGACCACCAAAGAGACCCAAAGCTCCTCAGAGCTCCTTTTCCAGAAAGGTCTGGTAGAATGGGCTGTGTGTGATCCATAAAAATGTACCCCCACAAAACCCGGATGGTGACCCAGGATGCTGGATACCTCATCAGTTGGATCCACACGACCTGGGATTGTTGATCATCCTTCCTTTCTTTCTCTCTCCCTCTCTTTAGTCCCTCTCTATTCCCTTTCACCCTACTCCTTATCCAAAATCCACTACAGTGTGCTAATACCATAAGATCAGGGACTAACTTACACCAATTGCTTTGGCATGTGTATAGTTTACTACTAAAATTTTGTAAGTCTTTGTGGACCCCCTGGTTGTTGTCATGCCTTTTCCATCATGGACATATATGAATCATGTGTGCTCCCTTCCCCTTCAGAATGGGACACCATAGTGACCCCTGGCATATATTGGTTCACAGAGGTGCTCTTCCAAAGAGATAAATTCAGTACTTATCCACCTTGAACTCTCACAATTGCCTTCCAATGTTGGTAATTTTGATTCTTCTCTAACTGCTCTTACCTTGCTGTATTGCTTCCTGCCCCAAGCATATACAATTAAGACCTAACAAGCAATAAAAAGACAACGGTAATTTTTTTAATTTTTCCTACTCTCATTCCTGTGGAATCATTTCATCCAGGGAGAGGGCCCATGACGATTAACAGATCTCTGGAGACAGTGAAGTGACTTGATAGAAACTGGAAGCAGAATATCAAAATGCAGGCACAGGTAAGATGAGGAGTTATCAATGAGAAGGAAGGACTTTCCCTGTCACAGAGCACAGGTTTTCTTGTTGCTTACCAGCTGTTCCTTGTGACAGCTTGCTCTCTAGAGACTTGGACAAAATACTGGAGAAAATGATTATTCCTCAAGGCAATGCACCAGCAGATTATTAAGTGTCCCATGGGTTGAACCACTTAAGATAGAAGTATGTTGAATACAATGCTTTCTTCTGAGGTGTTTTCTGGAGCTGGACAGGTTTTATTAGATGTCTCAGTGATATGCAGAGGATTTAGGCACATCAGATTTATTCCCCGTTGAGCACCTGCAGGCACCACATGACCAGAGTACATGATTTCAGCTTTTATCTTGAGCTCAGTGCCTGTGAACGGGAACTACTACCCTCTCACTGTAAATTTGCTTTAGGGCATTTACTGGCCTGCATGCCTTGATGGTGTGTCTTTAAATAAAAGAATTTATTAAGAGTGGATGCAAGGAAAACAAAACAAGTTTTTTAGGACACAACACTGTGCTGCAAGACCAGCAGTAAAAGGGGCTTAATGAGCTGATGAAGCTCAAGGGATAAATTTATCAATGATCTCTGATTGGGGAACAGCAAAAAAAGTGATACAGGGACTAAATCACTTTTTGATGGTGAAAAAAAGGAAATGGAGAAAACAAAGAAATGAAGGCATTCTGGCTATGGCTCATCTAAACCTAATTTTTGTGTTTTGGTCAGCTAAATAGCACTGTACTCTTAAACTTGGTCGGGCCTTCATAGATAAAGTGTGGATTTATTGCAAGAAAAGAAAATATCGTCTTTTCTGATTCAATGGGAACAAAATCTCTTTCTTATATCCTCCTTTGTTTTATTTGGCAATCCTCTCCCGCTGTCTAGCAGCTTGCATACATGTGGCACTTAATAAAAAGATACTTGTTTTAATGCAGCCTTTTTCATTACCTGCTGCAGCTAAACAGAAAATACATTGTTCATAAGTCTTTGACAGTGGAAATAAATTTAGTGCATAGTTTTATTTTTATCCTTATATCTTAACAGTCTTTTCCTGGTAAAATTGCTATAAAATGCAGGTCTTATATGTGTCTAAATAAAAGGTGGATTTCTGACAATTTTATTTTTAATGGGCAGATCCAGCAATGAACGTGAAAGACTCAAAAGCAATTTTGTTTTCTTCTCTGGATGTAGCCAGAGCCTCAAACTGGTTTTTTTTTTCATAGTTCAGCATCACTGTAAAAAATGCAACATTTAGAAGTGAAATTTTAATAAGCTAAAATGTCAAGATTTTTAAACCTTTTTAGTTTTGTTTTCTTCTGTTTTCATTTAATGGTTATTAAAGGAGTCTTGAGCACTATAGAATGTGCATAGGATAATAAAAGGACCTAATGAGCTGGGACTGAACACCAGAGATATTTGAAAATTGTCACATCACTGTAAGCTGCAGCACAGACACCTCAGAGAGCTGAGGTGGGGGAAAGGCAATGACCATTTCCATCATCATTCCCAACCTCATCTCCGTCTTTCAATGGGCATAGGGCAGGCCATGGTGCCATCATGATATTTGCACCTCATTAGCAATTGGTATCCCACTGTACCCCCTTTCCCACAGAACTGGTAACTTGGGTGGCATAGCTGCCTTCAAGACATCTTCCACCTGGGAATGACAACTATTTTTCCTTCAGAATGTCATGAAAGCTTCCTGCCTTGTAGTTCAACAAGGAAGATGGGGAGCTGTTGTAAATTCAGAAAGCCTGAGGGTGCAGTCAAAATAGGTCCAAGAATGAGAAGCTTGGTGGTATCTGAAGGAAGAAGGAGCTTCTCTTGGTCCCACTCACTGTAAGACCTGTGGAACAGCTCAGAAGGCGGTAGCACAAAACTCTGTCCCCGTCCCCCCCCCACACCCCCCCGGTACCCCCCTGAGGCAGGGTAGCTGAAGTAAAGGCTTCAAACAAAGGTTAGTATGTCCCTTGGTGGGGATTAGAGTGAAAGGACACTGAATGACTGGTATGAGGCAGATTTATTTTCAAACAATGTAATTGCAATATAGAGAAAAGTAAGTATGTAGATGTTTTGGTTTGGTTTGGTTTTATTTTATATAAAGTATAAAAATGCAATGAAGAAAATATATAAAGGAAAAAAAAGAAAGGGAAAGAACAAGAGTATGTAGTGGAAAGGAAATGTATCACCACCTGTAAATGCAGCGATTTGATTTTTGTAATTTTGATATCAATGACTGAAGTAAAGGTCACAGTCTTAATTTGTTGGGGAAGAGCCCAGGAAACAAAGAGTTTGCTGTGTTATATACGTGAACATTAGCATGAGAACACCCAGATCCATCTCCAGGAGGGAATTCTTTGTGTCTAATGCAACACTATGAGTCATGTGCAGTCTTCTGATGGAGAGTCAGAGAGCATTTTGGGATCCTTGGTGGTCTTGGTCCTCCTCTATTGCTCCTGTCTGTTCCTTGACCCCCATTTGTGCCACATGATGTGTCATGGACCTGAACAGGAAATCTGGCTCCAGGGAGGTGGCTCCCTACCTTTGTACAGTCCCCCATTCCAGGCATGTCCTTTTCCAGCTTGGCTCCTTGAATGGTCTTTGGTTTTTAAGGCTTAAAATAAATTAACTTCTTACTTCTCAGGCTTCTAAAATTCCCTTTCCCTTCTCCTTCCTAGTTCCCTTCCCCTTTCCTCTTTTTCTTTTTTTTTCCCAAACTGAACCTGAAAACTTAGACTTCTCTGATTTACTTAGTGACATTTTCACCTTTTATTGTATTTCTGTGTATGTGATAAATACCTGTAGCGCTGAAGGGATGATAATGCAAGATCTAGTAGATCTAAATAAATTCAATTTGTATTAATACACAGTGGCTTACACCAGTGACAGCCCTATTTTTTTTCTGTCAGGGATGTCTAAAGAAAATTTTGTCTGCACACACCTGTAAAATGCAATAGAGGTTTTAGAGAGAAATGTTATACAAACAATATTGTACCCAAAAAGAGCTACTACTGAAGCAAATCTTTGTGGGGCAAATACTTCACAACTGCTTCCTGATCAGATTCATGGGACTGTCAAATTGTTTGGAAATTATAATTTTCTCAGATGTTTCTCTTGTCATATTTAGCCAAAGCTGACTGAGTTTGACACAGGTGAGTTTATGAATAACCAGTAAAATTGACCCCGTATATTTCTCTGCAGTGCAGACCATCCCCAGACCTTCTGTTTTAGCCGTTTGCGAATGTGCGTCCCTTAAGAAACTGCAGCTGTCCGAACAAAAACTCAATTAAACACAATCAAAAAAATTTCACAATATTTCATTTGTCTTGTCACTCTCAAGGACTTAGTAGTATTCATGGGAGAAGTGAATCTTGACAGGTTACTTGAGGGCCAAAGGTATCTAACAACCCAGGACTCCACACTGTGGTAAGAAAGGTCCCGTACATTCGCTTGAAACAAGATCAGGCTAGACCAGTGGGTAAGTGTTCATGACAATTCATCTTAAGTGTGCTTTGATGAGATGCTTCCCAAGGTTTGTCTTTCAAAATTCAGTGAATTATTCATGAACTCTACAGGTTGATTCCATCTCTACGAAAAATTGATGACCTCTTTATTCAGTTCTTTGCTACTGTCAGATTCCTCAGGGCTCAACAACTGTTTTATTAAAATGTCATTCCAACTACTGTGCACCATGGAATATAAACTTTCTTGGAACTGGGAAATGAGCTAAATCACATTTTGATTTTTCCAGTATTATCAAATATTATATCAATAAAATAGACCTGTCAGGTAAGTATCAAAGGTCATATATAATTTTGCCGCAATCTCTGAGACAATTGCTAAAGGAAAACAAAACATAAACATGTAAAGTTTAACATATGATTAAGTCTTCATTTCTCTGTGATACAGAAATCAGAATGTTTTAATTATAGGGAGAAAAAATTTATAAGTGTCTATTCCAAGGTGTTAACTAATGCGATTTTCCCATGTATCATAGTTAGCCTTATTTAATAAAAAATTATCTCTTTCATGGCTGTTTTATAAAATGTATAAACATCAAAATATCCAGAAAATACTTGCTTTTGAATGTGTAGCCAGAGTTTCTTACTGGAACACAACTTACTTGCCCAGATTATCTAAGAGACTCATCCTAGTGTGGAGAAAAGAAGGGAGGAGAAAATGATATTTATGAAAAGTCTTACTTCAGACTAAAGTTGCTAATATTCAGAATATGAGCTTATGTGTTAGAAACTTCAATTACCCTATTTCCTCTCTATCTTTCCTGCCTCTGCACCATTCTCACAAGCTGTTGTCAGTCTTGGTAAATAAAACTGGTGATTAAAGAGCCACACTAGTGCTGGAACTTAAACCTCCCATTTGCATGAGAATAAAGCACAGAAAACAGAATTTATCACATTCTCAATTCTACTCACTAGTGCAGAGTCGTGTGGGTTTTGTTTTTGATTTGGTTTCTTTTTGTGGGGTTTTTATTTCATTATATAAAGCAAATCATGTACAAAAAAGAAAAAGGATGAGGACTTTAATTTTCTTCTGTAACACCTTAGCAAATTCAGATTCTGGTTGGGAAGTGATAAGGGTTTCCTGTATGGGTTCCCCGCTGTAAGTGGAACAAAAAGTTGTTTAGCACAGAGACCTGTGAGACAGCAAACCCACTGATGCTTTGGGGAGAACTTATGGAGAAAAAGACACATTTCTATTTACTGGGAAAAATATTGTTTCAAAAGATCTAGTTTCTAGATAAGATCATTTCTGAGGAGCACAAATATGAGAAAAATGCCTCAGGCACCAAACCAGATTTGAGCTCAGTTTATGCTTCTAATTTGTGATCACATAGCACTCACACAACTTTGCCACACTGCAGCTTGCTGTTGCTCAAGTGCTTGGATTGAAATAGTCCTCATTTCTTCATTGCACTGCCAATCTGAGACCTCTAGCCAGCCAGTGTAGCAGTTAGAGGCGCTGCAAGGCCTCCCTGGTGGTTACCCACCTAAGACAAGAAATGCAGAGTCAAGAAGAGTGGACCAAAGTAGCCCCTCTTCTGCCCTCGGACCCTTGTTATCTCTCTGTAAGGCTATAGGTCATATTCTCCTCAACCCTGGCCACTGGACAATTTCCAACACCCCAGTAGCCTACATAGACCCCCATCTCTGCCCAGTTCAGCGGAAGAGCTGTCACTAGAACCCTTTGCAGGACCCTGATAATAAAGACACCGCTGCAGAACTCTACACAGACTTCTCCTTTCTCAATCCCTGCGTCTGCCGAGGCACCTTTGCAAGCTCAGAGCTGAAATCATGTAAGAGCTGAACTCACAGAGCTGAAATCACTCCAGAGTGCTCGCTAAGGTTGCCTGCGGCTGGGAGCTAGCCCGAGGGACCCAGAGAGGTTGTGCATCATCAGCACAGTGCTATCTGGGACACCTAGGGCGGCAGCTGCCCGGGGGGCCAGACGGACCCTCGGGGCCCCAGGCCGCGATAAGCCAGCACTTCAATAGTCAGTGTGTAAAAAGGTGCAGGTCATCTTTTAGCTTGGTCAGGTAGGTTTAGTTCAGATAATAGGAAAAAATTTCTTCACTGAAAGGGTTGACAGGCATTGGAACAGTCTGCCTGGGAAAGTGGTGGAAGGGTTCAAAAAATATGTTGATATGGTGTTTGTGAGCATGATTAAATGACCATGGTGGTAGTGCTGGGTTGACAGTTGCCCTTGACAATTTTAGAGAGTTTTTCTAACCTTTTCTGTTGATTCTAGATTCTATGACCTGACTGAGCAATGCACTGTATGCAACCTTCTTGGTCAATAGGTGTTTGAACTCCAAATCTAAAATCATGAGCTCCCCACACCATTGGATGAATTGTGACAGTCACAACACATAATCTTTGGAGATCAGGATCTGGGACCTGGGGTTTATGAGAAATGAGTTGTGTTTCAGGTGCCTGTACTCATGCAACTATTCAGATGCTGTGTGACAATGTGTCCTTGAGCCCGAAGTTGCAAAATCATAACTCTTCATTTACTCTTCCTCAGCTAAATCAGTAATAGTCCTTCAATTCATCTGCAATCAGTTATCCATGGATGATAAACCTTGTATTAAAAAAAAAAAAAAAGAAAAAAGTAAAGTACTTTTCTATATATATTTTTAAGTGATCTGCATAAATAACATGCTAGCAACAGAAATCAGGCTTGAAGATATAAAGATATATTGCCTGGACAAAGAGAAACCAAACAGCATGATCCACAAAGGGATTTGGATTACTAGAACTAAATTTTACATCTGTGTCATTCAGCTGCTCCTCCAGCCCCATCTGAGGGTATTTTTTCCCCCTACTGCTTTCACACTGGGTGCTTTCAACACTTTTCAACAGAAAACTAAGAATTGATGGTCTAATGCTGTCTAGAGATGCCATTAGAGTGCATCTTTCAAATGCACAACTACTGAATCAGACATCATAAAATCAAAGAGAGAGGCAATATTTCATTTTTCTCTCTTTTCTTGACATTATTTTTATGTAACACCTTCATGGCTTGCTACAGACTTCTTGTGTAGTGAAACACTATATTTTTCTCTGGTACTTTTCCTGTTTCTGTGCATGTGTATTTTACTGAGCTTTAAATTAATTTTCCAAAGGCAGCTAGAATCATTTACTAGACCACACACACACAATTTGTCAGGAGACAAATAATTCTGGGTTCATAAAGAAGCATCCAAAATCAGTTGGGGACTGCAAAAAATATCCATGCTTAGCCAAATTCTATTAGCATCTGATAAACCAGAGTTGTCTGCTCTTCCCTTTAATTCAGAGTGATTGTTTTGCCACGAGCAGCATGATTACAGCATTCCTGTGTCCCAGCAGCAAGGTAGTGTTTGTATTAATATTAGGAAATACTGTAGAAAAGTTTATCTTATTAGGTCTCATATTGCCTGCTGGCTTTGAAAACACTGAGACATCCCTGGACAGCAGCTGAAGGATCAAGTTGAACAGTGGAAGTTAATTCTGAGTTATTCAAGGCTTACTATTGAACAAAAAAAACCCAAAAAACACCTTTTTCTTGTAACTAGTTGATGTGAATAAGTAGAGTTTCATTGCATTCAGTGGGACTTCATCGATTTGCCTCGTCTGAGGACACAGCTTCTGTGTTACACTGAACTAAAACAACACAAAAAAAACAGCAAAGAGGCATACTTGTGGGGTTTGTTTCCTTTTTTTTTTTTTTTTTTTGGGTTGGATTTGTTTGTTTCTTTTATCCACTACAACTGCTAAAGTTATTGTAATTTCAGCAGCTCAACATTAAGTATTCACCTACCAGAGAAATCACTGTCTGGTCAGTGACACAGGAAACCATCCAGAGCTTTATGATGACTGATTGCTCCATAAACTATGCCAGAGATCAAGGAGTGGGCAGTGCATGCAAAATCATGCCAACTACTGAAATTAAGTGGCATTTTCTCTTGTCTTTCTACATGGGCATCATAAAAGGTCTCCAGGAAAGACACTTGATGATTGACAGTAGGAATTCACATGTAGTGTACAGCACATGTATTGGATGACCTTCATCCGCTGTTCTATTAAAAGACCAAAGTCATTATCTCCTTCAAAAGGCAGTGGTGATATATAAAATCTCATTTTGTACTGAGATGCCACAGAAGAGGTATCTTCTGTGCTGGTCCTTGGAGATGGGACTTGTCTTTTTTTCTGCATGTTTTAAAGACTACAAAGGGCATTGGGTAACAACGTAATGCCTTAGAATCCAATCAGGATTCCCCCTTTTCTCCCTTTAGAAAAGCTTATATTTTGGTATAATTCCAATTTAAATTATGGATGAATTAGCAGAGAAGATTGTCAATAGGTGTAACTTGTCAACAAGCTCTAAATACACCTACAAAATTTAATAACAAAATTTCTAATTCCCTCTGACAAAAGTGGGTAAGGGTACAGGACTGGAAAACCACAAAAAATACTTGCTTATACTCTAAGTGCAACTCTATCCTTGAGACATGGTGTACAGAATTTTACATATAAGCAGACACACATATGTTCACACGTGTGTGTATGGCCTTTTTGAAGATATCATTCCCTATTTCTCTGCTGAGTTGCTGTCCAAGGTTAGGTTCAGCAAACTTCTGGCAGAAGCATCTCTGTGCTTGTCTTTGAAATTCCAGCACAGCCCTAATGCATGTTTTGTGCTATGTCTGGTCTCCCTCACTGGAAGGATCTCTGCCCCTTGTCTTTAAGCTTTCCATGAATAATCTGTTTAATTCGAATTCATGTGATTTATGTCCAGTTTTTGTTTCTAGGCAGACACCTTTCTACATTTTAGACTAATAAATAGGCAACTGTGAAAATTTAATCACACTGTATTGTTAAGCAGGTTATCATCCTGATTAGAGGGCAAAGACTTCTCTAAAGCACTCAGTAGTTCAACCGACAAAACTTGATGGTCAGTAGTGCCAGGGAGTCCAACCTGTAATATTCCACTGCATTCCCCATGACAACACAAAACCTCATGAGAGAGTTGGCAAGAAAGGGGCACAGGAAGAGAGAACAATCAATGTGTTAATTCTACACTTCCTCTTCTGAGTATATGAAATTTTGCTTTGCTTTGAGTTAGTTTGGTTTGGGTTTTTTGGGGTTTGTTTTGTTTTGTTTGATTGGGGTTTGTTTTGTTTTGTTTGATTGGGGTTTTTATTTGTTTGTTGATTTCTTTCTTTTCTAAAAGATACAAAGATTTAGGTTACATAGGTTAAGGGGAATGATGTCTTTGTCTAGTGTTAAACCCATGATGATAGAAGACTGTCAGAGAACACTCAGTAGAGTTGAATATATGTTAAAATGTATATTATAATTTTAATAGTGCAAATATCCTATACTACATATTATATAGTAATATGCAGTAATAATAATATATAATTCTATTATATAAAATTCTCTATTATTGTATAATGTTATATAATATCTATGAAATAGAATCTATTATATGTAAAATACAAAATGTATGTATATATTATTTAAAAAAAAAATATGTTCAATTAATGTAAGGACAATTACCTTAACTGTCTTTATATATTTCTGGTAAACAAATTTGATCTCCTTGTGCAGTTTAGAACTAGGGATAAATAGATTTTTTTTTTCTACAGTTGAGAGATAGACTTTTTAAAGAACTGATATTCCACTAGCCCTAAAACTAGACCATTAATTCTGGCTGCACAAAATGTTCAGTTAATTTAAGGAGTTTCCATCCGTTCCCTTGGAAGTTGTTGAAGGTACCCAGTGTGGTGATTTAAAGATCTGTAATGCCATGGAAATGTTGATTTGGGAAGTGTTTTGAGTTCATCCTGTTTGACGGGGAGCATGTACTCTGTTTGCCCCGGCCACACACAGAGCTCTGGGTTATTTCTAGAGCAATACCCAAATCATGACCTCCTGACCAGGTTCCACATTTCTTTCTTCCCCCTAGATCTCCACTTTCCATCAAGAGTCTGCACGATGCAGAAGGAAATGTAACAGAGGAGCTCACTAATCTGAGGTTAAAAAAGGTTTCTGTACCATTTCTTTGAAAATTATGTGGGTGGAAGCCTTGCTGAGAGCATCTGAGCAACAGCAGCAATGAAACAGACATTACCCAGAGGAAAGCACTGCTCTGTCTTTATGAGTATCTAAAAAATATGTGCAACCAAATATCTACATATTCAGTTTAAATTCATCTTGTTTTCCACATGCAGGCGCTAAGTAGAAGTTGTTATTTGAGACCATGGGGGACAACAGTAAGACAGATGTTATTATAGAAAAGAGGAGAGATAGATTAATAACTACTGTAATTGAAAAAATGAGAAAATATGAAAAAATATCTCTTTGCTCTTCAATTTGCTGTTGATAAGTGATGAGTTGACTTCAGGACAAGGGGATTATTACCTAATATAGTGTTTACCACCAAGTTTCTTTTTAGCTTCTGGAAATCTGTTTTGCTTGTTTGTTTGTTTCTGTTTTTTTTTTTTTTTTGTTTGCTTTGTTTTTTTAAGGACAGGAGGAGTATTTTAACAGTTTAGAAGTTTTCTAAAGCCTGAAGCCTTTCATAGGTACCTTCAAGAAGCTGAAAAAAGCAAGATATATCATTTATGAAAATATTTACATGTTTTTACCTTAGGTGTCTTAGAAGGCAGATGCTATGAACAATTGTATCTGATTGGCAAATACCATGAATGGCATTGCTGAAAAAAAACCAGACAATTTTATGATTCTTCATCTGATGTCTGTTACTTTATGAATACCTGGTGTACCTGATGTTGACTGATGCTGCTGAAGGCAGGTAATATATGGTAGATTCCTTTTGAAAAAGTTATGAGTATACTTAATGTGAAATTCTTAAAATATGGACTTCTGAAAAAGAGCCCTTTAGTGTTAGGATGCCCATTACCATGTCCTACTCTACGGAATTAGTCCCAGAATTTCCATTTCTTGAATATACATATGGATTTGATATTTTCTGTTATCAAGCTGTTGAAGACTGGTATCCAGACAAAATTGATCATGTTACAAGTGAAAATTAAATTGTCTAAATACAATTCCATGAACTTGCACTGATCATTTTCTGCACAGCTCACTGACCCCCTTCAACACGCTTCATGTGTAACTCAGAAGTACAACTTGAAAAATATTAATAGAAAAAAAATCTAGGCAGCAGTCACAGTGGTGAGTTGTTAGAGTAAGGAGGGTTGAAGTACAGAAACCAAATCTCTGTTCCATAAGAAAGGTTAGTCTGAGAGGTAATCAATTCTAAAAAGTGCTTTGGATCAGGCATTTTGCAGAAGCAAAAATAATATTCCTGCTTTTCTGGGCATTCTGTTAGAACGGAAATATTTCTATTGATAAGCTCTGGCACCTCCACCCTGTTTCTGTATTTAAATTTATAAGAATAGAGGGGCAATGTGAACAGGCTTTTCAGCAACTGGCATTCATTCAGACACTCTGTTACAGTGTGGAATGGAAAGTGTAAGTTCAAAGCAAATATGTTTTGGGGTTTTTTCCCCTCTAGGAAAAAAAAAAAAAAAAATCAGTCATGCTCCCTGCACTTTAATTCACAGACACATACTTTGAAAATCAAAATCTAACAACAACAACAAAAAAAGCAACCCTCAACTCGTTAAGATTTTGACTAGAAAGGTGGTTACAAACCCAAGCTGAATAATAATAAAATAAGAAATTCTTGTTATTTATGGTTTTTTTGGTGTCCTATAGTAGGGATTATTGTGTATATTTTAATGGGAAAACTGTAAAACTAAAATTAGAAGATGAAAATTTTTGTGACAACACTGTGTTTATATGTGTGCGTGTGTTTGTGTTCAATAATGCTTTATTCCTAACAGCAATTCTTTGGTCTTGAAGGGCAAAGATTGGTTTACAGAAAACTAAATCTTGTGTAGAAGACAGGAAATGATCAGTGATAAATGTACTGCTACATGAAGACTCAGGATTGACTTGTAAATCAAATCATGAAGACCCCTTTCTTTCTGCCCTCCACACAAATTCCAACCTGATCAGGGGAACTGGATTAAAAGATATCATTATGTAGTGTGGTCACATAAACTCCTACCACAGGGAGAGGCTGGACAAGCAAAGAATAACAAAGGAAGGGAAACACAGAGACAAATCTCAGGACTCTACAATATGTCAGAGAAGCAGGACATGAGGGAAAAGAAGCAGGCCCAGTATTTGTGTAGGAGAGCAAAATGTAGAACTAAAACAAAACAAAACAAAACAAAACAAAACAATAAGCAGAGTAATTAAAAAATTAAGGAAGGAAAATAGGGGGAAATTGAGGAAAAGATTTCAAAGACAAACATGAGAACATATGCCTGTAGTAAAATACTGGTCTTGAAAATTAAGTAAATGCAGATGTGGTGGATTAAGGACTTGGCCGATAGAATTTAAAAAGAGAGAACTTGATGGAAAATGAGAAATCAAGAGACAAGGAGGGAGCTCTGTGGAAAAGACAGGAAAAGCACAGGCTCACATGCTGCCTAGCTTCCAAGCACCCCGAGGACTGCACATTGTTCTGCTTCTCCTTTATTTTGATTTCTTAGGTCATTCCTCCCTTCTTTATGGTAACAGCTGCAGGGCTGAAGCCTCAGAAGCGTCAGTGGAGATGTAAGGAGGAAACAACACGCAGGCAGTGGCTGCATCCTGTGACACATCCAATGGACTGAGGGAGCAGCTGAGCAGGACAGCTGACACAACTGGCCATGTTTTTACAGATTTCATCATTTTCTGTCAAGAATTGCAACAAAATCTATCACACCAGGAGGAAAAATGGCTTTCACTGCAATATCTGTTTCAGTGTACCTCAACTAAGCTCAGGTCTGGGAGACAAAGAAAAGAGAGTTCTGTCCTTGAGCTTACCTTTGCTGAAAAGACATTTAAGGTCTATTACCGAGTAAGAAATCCCACCTAGCAGTGATAGAGTTTTGTTACTGTTTGGGGGTTCTTTTTGTTTTGTGGGGTTTTATGGTCTCTTTTTGCCATTTTTTTTAATCTCTCAATTCTCATGAACTCATGGGTTTGGAGTTAGATACTTTGTTAAAATAATATTGGCAAAGGTTATCATAAGTATTTTACTACCAAACTAATTTAATTAACATCTTTATTAATTCTGAGTTATGTTCCTAATTAAATTGCTCTTCACTCCAAACCTTGACAAAGGAGAGTAGTTATTATTCTTCTGTTCATGAGAAGACACACACACATCTGAGTTATGTTCTCGGATTTTAAAAATTCTGAAAGCAGAACATGCAAGAAAAAAAGAAGAGAAAAAAAAAGCCTAGCAATATATTAAGAAAGGATAATCCTGGATGCAGAAAGAAATCCAAGAAGCCATCACAGAAGGCAGCTTCTGTTGAGGGGTTTTGGTGTTAATTTATGACACCATATTTAAGGTGATCAGGAGTAGGAAGACTTGGTTCCATACATTTGCAGCTCTATAAACCCTTTATGTCATGGTTGAAATTCTGTGCCTACACCTCCAACTTTAAAAGAGAATATTTCCCTTCCTGTCCGGATAAATAGATGAATATTTAAGCACACACAGTTAAAGGAGCCTGATGGCTGAAAACAAGACACTGCCAGTTGTTAGCTAGACCTCTGTGTGTAGTGCTTTGATACCAAGATTGCTTGCATCAGGCAAATTTATCTTACTTTAAAATAATTTTTTTGTAAATATAAAAGCATTCAGAGTTATGCCCTGTATAAACAAAAATTATCTCTCCATTTTGTGAAATTAGCTGAGAAGTAATCCTGTCTCCGACCTCACCTCACTCAGAACTGTGCAAATCCATCTGTCAGGAGTATTGTCCCCTAAAAGCCTACCAATCTTTGCAAAGCCCTGTATCTAAAGATAAGAAATCACTTCATGTGGAAGATTTCCATTATGCAAGCAAAGGCTCCAGATGGCAAGTGTTCTTCAGTCAAATTAGGAATGCGTACAAGAGGGCTTGTTTATATTTACTTTAAAATAAATATCATTTAACCTGGACACCCATTCACTCTGACCCTGTTAAATGATTTACTAAACAAAACACTGGAGACTTGTTTTGTTCTTAGGACTGAAAAAAACTCTTTAGCCCAGAGGAGTACTCTGGCACATAGATTAATATTCTGTCAGGTCACAGACTGTTTGCATCATGTCTGAGGCTAAACCCAGCTGAAGTAGGAATGGTCAAAAATCAATCTTTTTGTAGGAGTTGTAAAATCCAGAAGCTTAGCAATTGTATACTCAATTATTCAAAAAGTTTATGAAAGTTTTTTTCTGCATAAATCCAACATAAATCAGCACAGGATTATATGCCACTGTCAGTTCTTGGAAAAGGGTGGAAAATGTATTTTATGAAACGACAGTGCCTTTGCTTAGATTGCAGGAGAACAGGTCCTTTGCAAGATGGAAACAGAGTCATACACAAGATGCATACGTAAAACGAGGATGGGACTATCACCTACTGCATGCCAATGTTTCTTCAGTGCTGTCATGGGCATTTCATTTCAAGGGCAAGGACAACAACTGAAGCAAGAACACTTCTCTCAGCCACCAGTGCAAATTAAACCCCAGATGGAAATACTGGTAGTTTAATAATCATCTCTAATTATGGTATTATGATATCATTACAGTTGTTCGATTTCTTTTTTTTAATGAATTTGCAAATCTTCATGTTACTCTCGGGGAATAAAAATTAGTTCAGACTCTGAAAAAGAAATAGGAGGGGGGAAAAAGAAATCTTCTGCCTCAAGATTTGAAACTATAGAGTGTCTTATAAAATAAATTTGCTGTTTGTCAAAAATGGGGTACCAGTTTGCTTCTAGGTGCTACCTCACATCATCAGTGCATCTATCAAGGAAACCACATAGGAAATGATCCATAGATCATGGTATGTCCCTGAATAAAGTCAGAGCTTTCTAACATTTGTGTTGGCAAAATTTTTTGAATTAATGACAAAGTCATTAGGTTTGCAGCAAAAATGCATACATAAATTTTTTTGAGTTGCCAAAGTGTTGCCCCAAAACAGAATAAAAATCTTACTTGTAGAATAACTTTAAGAGGATAAACTGAAGACAAAAAAAAAAATTGTGAGGAAAGGTATCTGTTAAATTAGTTTTGTGTATCCCTCATCACATTCAAGTGAGATGAGGGATTTTAAATTAAGGATTATATGACATCTTCTTTCCCAGTGTTAGATACAAATCTAATCCCCAGGAATCACACAGCAGAAATGGGTCTTTCTACCCAGATTTTTATTATTGTTATTGTTAATCATTATACTGTATGCACTATTAGACACCTCAAAACTATCAAATAAGTTCATCTGCTATATCTTTTAAAAATATAAAAAGTATCACTTGAGTTTTCAGAATATCTCATACTCAGTATCAAGACTCCTACTGACATTGCACACCATTTGTCATGGCCAGCACCTCCACAAATCAGATATTGAACATCTCAACATCTCAGCCTGTGATTGAGATCACAAGGATGTCATGTACCATGCAGCTATTCACAAGAGGACTGGATTCAGCATCATCTACACCTGATGGAGCTCCCCAAACCTCTGCTCAGCTGGATTTCTGCATCTGTATTTGCAGCCTATGGTCCTACATGATTGCTGCAGGGAATGCACAATCTCATGTTAGTATCTAAACTTTTGCCAAACATAACAAAACTACTTTATTTTTGTGGTTTAACCTCTGTCAGACACTCAGCCTCACACAGCCAGTCTTTGGAGTAAATGTTTTCCATTTACTGAAGCAATGGCTAAACAAAGCTTATACTAAAGGTCATAATTTTACTATGAGGGGCTCTCAGCCTTGGAATATGAAGGGTAATTACACTTCATTAAAAGGAAATTTTGCTTATATCCTAGATTCAGGCATAAACACTGTTTTTGGCTTGAATGGGAGTTGAAGGTTACAACCTGCCACAAACTTGATCAGAAAATTTTTGCTTCTTATGCAATGGCTGTAGGGTGGGGTAAGGGGGGGTGTAGGGGAGAAGTCCTTCTCTGAAAAAATATGAAAAAAGCTGCTCATCCAGAATCAAATGAGTGAGACACATTTTGCAATTTCTGAGCAAATGAAGTGCAGAATACCTCTTTGGCTTTGGGAAAAAAAAAAAAACTAGATTCAAAGTACAGAAACAAAGATCTTCTAGGATCTGACAGTTTCCAACTTGAAGCTTGGATTATTATTTCAGCTAGCCAGCTTTTAGGACACTTTGTATATTCTCCTGGGAGAAGGTGAAAGAACTACAGAAGGATAAGTAGTTTTATCCTTTATTTAAGCCGAAGGTTGTCCTCATGAGGTGCTAATCTTATTCACTTGTCTTCATCAATCAATTTATGATGTAAGAGGGAAAGCTGTGGGTGTGGGCTTTTAAATCACTGAGTCTTATGTGTCTGGGAGCAACTCTGGCTCCATAGGAAAGCACTGTAGCTTCTTCAATTGGCAGCACTGTCTATAGAAAGAAATATGAAATCCTCTTTCAAGCCTGTCTCCTTTAATTATAATCTTCTGAAGGCTTTGCAGATAATAGTTCCCATTTCTTTCATAGTAAATTGAGTATGAGAAATCTGTGTTGCCTTCCCAATGTCCAAGACAAATAAAGCTTTCGGTCTCCCCTCAGAAGTTTGTCTCAACAGAAATGTGTTGCTATTACAAGTTGCTGTACAGACTTCCATTCTTGACTTGAGGAGGTGAGAGGAATACAGACCTTCCACACCTCAAGAGATTGATTGTTGTGAAATCAGTAAGAGTATTGCTGCATTTCTGAGGGTGGTTTTTTTTGGTTTTTTTTTTTTTTTTTGTTTGTTTGTTTGGTTTTTTTTGTTTGTTTTTTGCTTTGAGTTGCTTTACCACTTTTCCCTAAAATCTCTAGGACTTTCTGGCCTACAGCATACTGAATTTCTTACCACAAACTATCCCTTAAAAGCATGAAAATGTAAAAGTACTCTTTGTGGTGATTTAACACCAGTAGGAAATTAAACTCCAAATCAGCCACTCCCCTTCTCTCTGCCCCTTCTAGTAAGGGAGAGAACTAGAGAAGAGTCTGTGGGTTGAGGTAAAAATTTACTGAAAGCTAAAAGCGATGGAATGAAAAAATGCTCAATAACAGTGACAATATTAACACCAAAGGTATCCAAACAGAGGTGTTTTACCCACAAAAAGGTATTTGCCATCTGGAACAAAACCAAGATGGAGGTCACATCCGCACCATGCTAAGCTCTGCTCCCATCTCGGCAACCAGGACAGCGATGCTTCAGAACAAGAATCGATCTGGACAAAGCTGTGTCTAACTGGGCATGAGCAGACCCAAAAACCAGAAAGAGCAGGGCAGACATACTTGCCTGGAGTATCCTCTCAGCCTTTGACTATTTTCTTCTCAGGGCATATCCTGAGTCTAACAGTGAATACCAACCCTCAGAAAATTTCTTTTCCTTAGCCTTTCCTTTCACACTTCTAACTGTAGGAGCTGTGTCTGCATTACTTCTGTTATGTGTAAATCCATGATTAATGATGAGAATGTGATCAAGAATATAGTCTCCACGGAAGTACTTCTGGAGTTTTTCCATCACCAGGAAGAATTTAACAGGGTTTTGGCAGTCATGACTTCTGAACTGGGAACAAGGATAGGTTTCCCATTTCCAGGGGTGATTTCTCAAAGGTTGAATAACAAAAACATAGATCATAGAATCACAAAATATTTTGAGTTGGAAAGGACCCCTAATCATCATCTAGTTCCAATCCCCTACCATGGTCAGGGACACCTTCCACTGGACCAGATTGCTTAAAATCCCATTCAACCTGGTCTTGGTAACCTTTGATCTCTGCTGGATGAAGGGCAAGGTGGATTTCTTCAACTACAGATACTCTTACACTTGGAAAACAAGTTTTGAAGAACAGAGGGGTTTTTCCTTCCTTTCCCTTCTCTGCAAGCCCCAAGAATAAGGGAACCATAGCACATAATTAAGACATCTACCACTAATGGCTGGAAAAATAATAACCTCTCTCTGTTTTCTCTAAAGAATCATATTTACATTTGGTAGAGAGTGATTGACTTTTTAAAAGTTAACTTTGAACATTAAAACATTCAGAATTTAAAGTTTTTAAAAATCTTACACATGGGATAAAACTGACCTTTTAAACTTTTGAAAGTTTTAAGAGATGTCACATATTTGTCAGAGAAAAAGATTTTCTAGTCAAGTGACTGGTATCTACTGAAGATCCAAATTTGTGAATGTTTAAGTCTTTATTAAAATATTAAGAATTCTAACAAAAGAAATCAACTGAATTTGTGTAAATAAGTGTCCCAATTTGAATTCAAAGGCAAACTTTATTTTGGATTATCAGTTAGAACTCTCCAAGGGAAATATCAAACATTGCATAAGCTTTGATTTCCTCCCCTTCCACAGACTTCCCAGTTTCCCTGTCAAGGTTTCATATTCTCAAGCACTCCCACATGGAAGGGCATGCAGCATATGACTTTATTTGTTATGAAAATACCAGTCTGGTGATCTGCAGTGAACATACCATCATTGTACTTGTTTTCAATTAAGACAAACAAAAAAAAGAAGCAAATCAACTAAACAGAAAACCCCCCCCAAAAAAAAAAAAAACCACAAAAAATGTATTTTTTTTTATTTTTGGAGCTAATGAGGCCAAAAGGAGAAAGAAGGTTAATGGCTTTATGGTGCAAGTGTAGTTAGTTTGCTCTAACTAAGAGAAATAACCCTGAACAAGTGGTCAGAAGTTCATGCCACTTGTTCCCCTCAGAACCAGGAAGCATTCTCTGTCTCACGTTCAATTTAGGAGTAAACAGTAAACAGAAGGTGTTTACAAGGTTAGGATACCTTAATACATCACAGGAGCAGTCTGAAATCTGCTTTTGCTTGTGAATGACCTAAGCAACTGTATGTATTTCCATCAGCAAAAGTCCACATTCTTGTCCAGATCTGCCATCCTTGGATTAAGAACATTTTCCCAACAATGCTGCCAACCTGTTACAGCCAAATAAATTACCTTTGAGATCTCGCTGTTTCTTTGTTTTGATTGATTTTAAGCAAGAGGCATAGACTAAAAGCCTGATTTTGGGGTCTTTATAGTGAAGGAAAAAGAATCTTAACCTACATCTGCCATTAATCTGGTATTTTTTTTAGTATTATCACCACTGCATCTGTCTTAGGTAAAAGAGATAGATTTGTGGTTTTTAGTGTGATATGTTGGTATGAACGAAACATTTCACTGCAGCCCTCCAGTCTGTTTCCCCATGCTGGCAGAAAACAATTTCTTTTGTTGGCAACTATATAAATAAGACTTTCCAGAAGACAGTATGTCCATAAATTTCTTGGATACCATCTTTTACTTTGGCTTTTTATTTCTCATTGAGACATTTCCAATTCCCTATTTTAACTCTGGCAAGCTATCACCCTGCCAGACTATAGTGGTTTTGGTCTTGGATGTTTTTGACAGTGGACATGTCAATGATAAAAGCTGGGTGTTTGGGCCAAGAAAAAAGTGACAAAAATCTTTATTCATCTTTACACTCGTATCATAAGTTACTACTTCAAAATACAGAGATGAGCCATACCCTGTAGATGTGTTTTGGACTTGTTGATCTCAGTTTGTCCCATCACCAAAAATTATGCATGGAGAGAGACTTTCCTTCTTCCAATTCACAGTTCTCTCTTCAACAGTGAGGTTTTAAAACACTTCCAGTCCACTGAACTGCAAATTCAGAGACATTGTTATGCAGCAGGTTATATTTTGCATGCCAGAATTACAAAGATCCCCCTGATGCTTCAGTGCTCCAATGCTGAGGTGGATTCCATAGAGCTGCAGAAAGCCTCACACAGAAGATTCCAGATCTTTAATGGTAAACCAGCAAAACGACAAGCCACACCAGCATGGTAGCTTGATGGTGGCTCAAAAAGTGATGTCTGCTGCATTTAAAATTTGACCAGAGCTGCAGAGCCACAGCAAGGCTGAGACAAGAGGGTAGCCCTGGTTTATGATGGTGATGCACAGGAAGGAAGGCACAGGACTGTCACAGAGTTGGTCAGGGGGTCAGGAAATCCAGAGCTGATGGGTGTGTGCAGCAGTATCTGCCTTAGAAATCAACAAGTTTCACTGGAAGTCATATCTGAACTGTCTTAAATTTGGGTAGTTCAGGACTACTGGGCAGTGGTGTGCAGAGAGGTCAGAGATCACACGGGCTGCACAGCCTTGCTGGGATCCTGGGAAAGCGTCTGAGCAGCCAGACTGCAGCACAGTGCAGAACACTGCCAGCAGTAATGAGCTTAGAGCCAGGCTGGGAGTGTCCTGCTCTGTGGTTGTACTCCTTTGAGCTGCATTCACACATCCCTCAGATCCCTTGGTGTTGTCAAGTCTCTGTGCCTTGACAGAGCACAGGTTCCCCTTCATCTTGTTTGCTTCTCCTCTCCCTTAGCAAAGGGCAGAAAGGCATCTAGTGGGAGAGTTGTTTGTGCTGCTTGGCATCAGGTGAGAGCTCCTTTACACCACAGAGAATTACAGACCTTTCAGCAGTTCCCTGAGCAGTGGGAGGGAAAAGGCAGGAAGGGAAAGAGGGATTCTGGCACATGGCTGCATGTACTGTTGTCCTGTCAAAAAGCTTGAGCTGGAACAGCCACTGAACACAAGAGTGAGAAGGACAACCTCTCTGGGGTGTTAGGGATCATACAGTTATATGAGCTTGGGACAAAATTCTGGAAAAGAGCCAGGTAGAGACTCTTATAGATAGGAAAAAAATAGTTAAAGCAAAGACTTTGGGATTTTGATAAAAACCTTATGCAGTTCAGACATGATTTTCTCCATCCTGATCTCAGCAGCTGTCTACTCCCCCATTTCCAGCCTGCCTGGGTTTATCCTCCCAGCATTGCTCCATACCATTCCCTCTAAATGCCTCACATCTTTCCTACTTGTCTCCTGTATACTTTCTCTCAGCAAACATAATTTTGGAGAGATCAGGAACAGGGAGCTACAAATAAATAAATAGACTCATAAAGGAGATGAAAAATGGTGAGTTGAAAATTAGAGGGCAAATGAGCCTCTCAGGGAAGCTTTTATTCTGAATGCCTGAAGAGGTGATAAGTTAAGAGGTATTTAGTTTCATTATTCCAGACATATTTTAAAATTCTTTTAGACAGTTCTCAAAAGACATATCATTGCTTTACATGAAACAATGAGGAAATTTTACCAAAATAATAATTTTTGCTCCCATCTTTTCTATCCTTAACTCCTACCTCAGTTGAGACTCTCTTACCAGCTATCTAGTACCTTAATTTACTGTAATTTAGTCCTGCCTTGCTTCTGATGGCTTAATTACTTTCTAATTATTTTTTACTGTGGGAGGAAGCCAGGTGAAGGTAGAAGAATGAGCTGTTATAAATTATTTGTAATCTAGTAAAATTACAGTTTCACTCCAAATCAAGCCTGTTTCTTTCTTAGCATGACATGTAGAGTGATAATCCCAACAGACAAGGGAGGAGGGAAGGTTGTATTATGAGCATCTCTGTTTGGATTGAAGAGGTGATTAAGGATCAATCAATTTATTGCCTGTCAAAAAGTAAGTTTCTTTCAGAAATAGTATTCCAGTCCTTCCTGCCAGCCCCCAACAGACTCATACTCTCTGTACTTCTATTTTATTATAAATTAGAGGTCTTGTGTTGCTGTTGATCTTATTTCATTCATGAGTAACAAGAACAACAAACAGATTGAGAAATCTCTCTACTGCAACATCAAAAGTTGTCACCCAGAAGCAGAAGTGTATTCTGAATTTTGAGTTCTTTTTCAAATCTGGTTTTAGTAGGTTTCTCATATAGGTCTTTCTTTGTTTTCCTCTTTCTTTTTTCCCAATTATTAAATATGAGTGTGAGTTACCTAATGATAACCATCTAAATATGCTTGAATTTTCATAGGAAATCACATCCAGTCTGTTTCAGAGCAAGTATTTTCTTTCCAGGTTACTTTGGCTCACACCAGTTACTCCTGAGACTTCCATAGCAGTTTGCAGTTTGCTTTCATTAGACAATTCTTCCCTCCTCCTGTTGCCTCCATTATCTAGAATTCCCAAGCACAAAATCCTACAGACTTCATAGAACAATCTTTAAAACAATGGAATATTTCATCTTTTATAAAGCAAAACCGAGCAGTAGTATTTCATTTAGTAAAACATAACAATTAGCTGTAATGTTGTTTAGCATACAAATATTTTCTGCCTTCATCAGTGCATGATCATGTCCATCTATATCTAGAAAGATATATGACATGTTTAAGTGCATAGATACATAGAAGGTTTGAAAATACAAATTAATATGTGATATTTTTTAAAAGTCTGAAACAGGAAAAAAAAAGCATAGATTTTGTTTAAAGTATTAGCTAGTGGCTGCACACATAGACACAAACACTTTCTGACAAATAATGTGGTATTGTGGTGCTTGGCTCATTCACATCCAAGAAGACAAAAATAGGAGCAATGCAAAAAAAAAAAAAAAAAAAAAAGGCTTCAGGCATCAGGCTCCAGGCCAATTATACAGATTTCAAGAAAAAAAAAATATGAGCTGCAGGCCAAACATAGCTATGTTTGCCAACTCTGACATATTGGGTGACAGCATAATACATTTAGTCCTAATCTAACACATAATCCCATTATAATCAAAATCTCACATATTTTGGACAAGGTCACATTTAGTTTTATTGACCACTGTGATTCTGGAAAAAGATTTATGAAGATGGTATAAAAAGTCTCAGGTGCTAAAGCAGATGTAAAATATTTCCCACTTGAAACGGGATAGGTAATTGTCCTTTTCTTCTCTGATTTCTGAAGAAATCTCTCTTTTTCTGATGTTTGTGATGTACCACTAAGAAAATTCTCTGTGCCATTATCAGTAAGCTGAAGGTTTTTGAAATGTCAACTATAAAGTAAGGCAATAAGTGTGTTAAGTTTTTTTTCCCCATAGGTAGCAGAATTTTGTAGATATTCTAACAGCTTCAGGACACCGACAGAAAATATTTTTTTCTCCTGCCTTCTGATGTGATTCCTTTGAATCCCTTACTAAACTGAGCATAGATAAGAACTGGCTTTCTTTTTCCATCCTTAATGGAGACAGAGTGGATGTGCTGTAGCTGGTTAGGACTGAGATGGAAATTGAGTGGGACCTATGCTGGCTTTGTGCAATACTGGTATTTGGAAGCTGCAATCGTAATTGAAAAAGTTTGAATTCTCATTTAAGTACAACACTTACATCACTTTAGCTAAGTGTCGAAGGCTTAAAATCAAAGCAGCAATGCTGAATATCTTTCTCATGAAATATTAATGTAAAATTAAGCTTTGAATTTCATTGGAATGCCCTGTACTGTCAGGGTCTGCTTCAATCAATGGAAATAAGCAGATTATAATGAGTTTGGTCTCTTTTTCTATGTTTACATCCTCAGTAACAGAAGAGAAAGCAAAAAGTAGTTAATTTTCTAGCAACTGTCCAACTTCTTTAATAAATTTGCAATCCAGTGATAGTGATTGTTAGTATAGATTCTTTTTTACAGGGGAGGGAAGGTTTCACCTTTCAATATAAATATACTAAAATGTAAAGTACTCTTTAACCAAATCTGTGTGACTTAAGGCAGTAAGAATTAATTTCATTTTGAGATGGCATCACATAAATTTAGATACCTACATGTTTGTGTCTGTAGGCTTTATGGATATTTTCTAAGTGTGTCTGATGAATGTTTAAACTTGAATTGTATTCAGCAGAACTCTAAAGAATTTCGTCACTAAATTTTACACCTCATCTCATAAAACATTTCTGTTTATCTTAAGGTAGACCCTTACCTACCCCTTTAGTCAGCTATATTTAGCAGTTAGGTTACAATGGCTGCATGTCCAAAACTCCCCATTTGCTGGCCCTAAGGGTCAAGGGAAGGAATAGAAAAAGCATTGCAAAAAAATCTTTAACTGATAAACTCTGTCTATGGCTAAAAATTTTTACTTAGGTAGTTACAATGATCAGCTGCTATTAAGTAAATTTTAAAACAGTAATAATTTTTTGCATTTCTGAGTTTATAGTGAACTCAAAAAAAATTCAAAATAATACACAGGTTAAAACAGAATCTTTGTGTTTGGGAATTATTACTTTTCAGAAAATAAATATGCAAATTTTGTATATCTCAGCTTCAAGACTTGATTTTGAGACTCTCAGCTTCATACGTGTTTTACCACTGAGACAAAGAACTTGCAAATACAATTATCTTCACAATTCTGTTTATTCAGGGACTGAATTTTAATGGAAGGAAACGTGGAATGGATCCATCATATTGACCACATCCCCTTTACTGGTGGCCACAGCTACAAGACGGCTCCACAGCAAAGCCCACATGGATGGTCTAATGCTAATCATTGAAGATGAGGCATGCTGGATAGTTGCAGGGGAGGTAATGTTGCAATGCTGAAACTTGCTGGCAGGAAGGCACTGTAAACAGAAGTAATGAAGCATTTGGTACTGTTTAAAAGCAGAGAAAACTGGGGGATTTTGTTAAGAGAATTAAGGGCACTGTCAAAACACCAACAGTCCAGCGTGCTACAGATGAAGTGACAACACAGGAATCTCATGCAAGATAAAAACCATCACAGAAAGCCAGAATAATTACAGAGACCTGGGACACAACTGCTATCAAAACTTTGTTTGGAGCTTCACTGATATCTCCAGGGAAAATTGACTTGTTTAACCAACTAAATTTCTTGAGATAAGCATTAAAGATTTGTATTGCTCTGTGGAAATAACAGGCTTCTCTAGAGGGCAATAAAAAATGCCCAAATTACATTTTCCTAAGAAACATTCCCAGAAGAATCTCTATTGACTAAATTTTAACTGTGTAATCCTGCCATACAGAACAGCTCCTGACAGTAAAAGGTTGTAAGCTTTGTAGCAAGTTTGGACTGAGGCTTGTCAGCTTTGCTCTGTCTGAACCTTTCCTGACATGGTTGCAGCTTTGTTGTACTTGATTTATCTGTGACAGCAATTTCTCTAATTAACCAGGTGTCTGCAATTAATTTGATTTACTTTTGTTTATCAAGAGTCAGATCTTTATACAGGTGACAATAACAAGGAGTTCTTCTTTGCAGAATGCATAAGTTATGACTAACAAAACAGTGATAGGTAGAGAAATGCAGGTCTTGTAAAACAGTGGAAGCCTTGAAAAGTGGAGACATGGGTGGAGCTGAGTATCAAAGGAAGGGCCAAATGTATAGAAGCATTTTAAAAAACATTAAAAATTACCCCAGATGGATCCTGGAGAAGAAGGTATATCTTATTAATCCCAGTGGAAGATTCTGGGTGTTGACAACTATCTATAACATCCCCATCAACATTGCTTAATATCGTAGGTATTAGTGCCTAATTTCTTTTATGCACCCATGAGGAATTGAAAAGAGCATTTTAGAGTTTTGGGGTTTTTTTTTCACTGGCATTACCTTTACTTTCCCTATTGAGCCCGATGCAAGGGCAAGGGAATGGTTGGCAGAGAGAGGGCTAAAGCAGCCCCAGTGTGAAAGATGTTCTTTGCATGGCTTGGGAAAGGAGTTAAAAAACTTTGAGGGATTTACCTTAAGTGGATTTTTGAGCATTTCATTAGCCATGGGGTAGTGTGAAGATCTTGGCAGCCTTGCACATATGATTAAGTGAAAATTAGAATCCAATTCATCCTGTATTTAGACATTAAATGAGGTGTTAAAATCATGAGTATGACTGTTTCAAATTGTCTCATAGAGAGAGAAATCTGCCTCCAGATTGATCTAAGACCTAAACTATTTTTAAAGTTACTTCTCTTTACTGTAAGCAAAGTCTGAGATAACCAACAAAGACAACTCCTTAAAATGCTAATTTTGGATTAAATTAATCTAGGTGTGAGGTTGACTATCAAGTTCTGGTAAATTAAGGCTATGAGGATGTCAGCAGTGCTCAGTATGGGGGATTACCTGCTAAAATCATTATAGAGGTTGAAGCTTCACATCATTTGAAAACTGAGTGAAAGTGTGACTTTCTAGGGCAAAACTCTTAATATGCTTGACCTTCATGCATATTAAAGGCTGATACAATGAAGTTGTCTTCAATTTGATAAAAATATGTCTATTTCAGAGTGATGTTAATCAATATATACACTCCAGACATTCTGTTAAGTCTTGTGATCTGTGCTGGTTCACATCCTACCTGTTTAGTGCAAAATAAATCTTGCAGATGATACAGGATGAGTCTGAAATTTCTCACTGTCTTAGGGCCACTGGAGGTTGGGCTTAAAGGTTTTGAATGCATGTAAATGTACATCCAAGTCCTTTGTTTCTGTCCCTATCACAATCCCTTGACTAATTGCAATCATCATATCTTTGGATAATATACTAATATTTAATTCATTTCACCACATTTAGAATCTAAACCAATAGAAAAAAAAAAAAAAAGGAAATAAGAGCATGGGAATGTAACTCCCATTAGTCTTCAAATCTTTCATTAATAATTTCCTTCTGTTTCTAAAAGATGTCATAAATGTATTCAAAAAGTGGTTTATTGTAATTTGAATCACATAATCTGATTTTTTCATGACCTTATCACAGACAGTCTTACAATGACTTTGGTTATGTGAACAGTGATCTATGAATGTATTCAGTAGTACAGCTGAGATTTCCTAGACCAGTGATTAATGGTGGGTTCAGGCTGTCCATTGTACATCCTCTGCTGTGGCATAAACACTATATTCCCAAGTCCAGAGCTCTGTTGTAAATGTACAATCATAACATAACTTGATGTCATAGCACTGACAGGAGCTTTTAGCTGTAATTAATTACAATTTATTTCAACAGAGTTAAAGTGGAGCTGAAACAGGAACAGCTTAGCATAGGACCTCAAACTGAAACCCTCTGGGAATGGTTTCTCAAGCCAACAGCCACCAATCACGAGTGAAAATAATACCTTATAATAAAATGCTCTTGAATTCCAAGAATTAATATTTTCATCTGGATCCAATACATTTATCAGATGTTTGAGCTGCCTGAATCCTGTTCCACTGCAGACATAAGCTCTAACTCAGTCCTGCCCTTTTCATAGATTTTCTGTTTCTCCAAGATATAGTTTTGGGGCATCCACAGCTTATCTGGTCAATCTGTTCCAGTATCTTATCACTCTTATCAGGACAAATTACTTCCTCATATTTAATCTAAACCTGCCATCTTTCAGTTTAAATCCACTGCTCCTTGTCTTGTCCCTGGAGTCCTTGACGTTTCTTTGTCTTTCTTTCAACCTTTTATATATTTATTAAAAGGCCACAATAAGGTTTTCCCATGCCTGCTCCTAGCTGAAAAACCCCAGCTTTGTTGGCCTTTCTTCACAAGAGGGGTGTCCTGGTCCCTTGGTCATTGTCATTCTCCTCTGGAACAATTTGGATGATGTCCATGTCTTTCTGGCTCTGGGGTCTCCCGACCTCTTATTCATTGGTATGGAGGTCTTTTGATCTTCAAGGATGTGATACTTGAAGATGAATCATCTTTATCCCATCCAATATAGGATAAAAATCCTCTTTCCTCTGGGGCTTTATGCCATGGGACCCTTGTCCAGATGTCCTTGCCTTCAGGATCCTGAACTCCACCATCTCCTGGTCACTGCAGTCAGGGCTGCCTTTGATCTTCACACCTCTGATGAGCCCCTGCATGTCAGTGAGTGTGAATTTATCATTTTCTTTAATGTTAGCTCCCAAACATGCCTAAACATTTAAAATCAAAGGCAATCTTGCGATTTCTTCTTGATTTCAGATAAAAATGTTTAACAGCATCAGTCCTGGTATCAATCCCCGTAAAAGTCCTCTCCTAATAATAAATATTTTTTGAATGTTTACTTTCTATTTCTTAATAAAACTAACTTCAAGATTTAATATTGCAGAGGGTGTTTTTTCTACTATTCTTAAGTTTTCCTGCTTTCTTTTTCACTCCAGAATAATTTCTTTGCACTCCCAGAATTCAGGCATCCAAGAGGTCTGATCTGCAGATTGCTTTTTATATTTTCTATCACACTGATGGAACAAGGATAATTAGAATATAAAATAGTATTTTGCAGCTACCCAAAATCCCCCTTCCAATTCAATGAATATTTCCTGCATGCCATTGATTTATACTGGAGGAAAAGCTTACAAAGTGTGCAGTTTATTATACAAAAAAGGAAATAATTAAATAATATTTCACCTCATTTCGCACAGAGGGTTAAAGCACATAGAACTAAAAGAGTAATGCAAGAGCTTGAGAAACATTGATTCTTAAACTGTGAGCAAATAAAAGCACTACAATCTTCTCCTAATCTAGATCTCGTTCAGGGTCACAGGGTCTTGCTCCAAATATTATAGTACAGTAAATGTAGCTGAGAGGCTATTTAATCCTTGCAGAGAGATATCATAAAAATTATAATAAAAACCACATGAAAATGTGAGCTTAAACAGGAAATTATCATCTGGGAAATTTATAGAATGGATGAAAAGAAAGTTCATGCTTCCCTTACTTTTTCATTAGCACTAAAGGCACAACTATTTTAGAGAAAAGCCTTAGTAAGATATACAGGGATAAGAATTACGTTTTTCCTATTTATAACTTGAAGCAACTCCAGGTTTCACCATACCATTGCTGATTCTGATCAGATTGAACTAATTTCTTTGTAGTGGTAAACTGTGATTATTAATTTCTCTTCAAAAAAGAAGGAAGAGAAACAAAAGTTAACTACATCCTTCTATTTAATTTTGTCATCTTGTGTAGTGAGATCATGATTTTAAAATTATTTTCTGACAACATTTTATTGGTAACTGCATATTACACTGATGCAGAACAGACTATGGGCAGAAAGAAACATAAAAATCAGGAAAGGAAGTTTCTCATAATCATGGATTTTACAAGTTTGTGTCAGAATTCCCAGTAGCAGCCTTAAAATCACCAAACAGGTCTCTTTGTTCTTTTATATGTATTTGTGGGAATGAGAATCAAGGTGAAAATATGACTAAGCAGCGGGCAAACATTGACATCACTCAAGTGATGGTGGCTTAGCACAGCTTAGTTCTCTTGAAAACTGGGTTTAATTCCTCATGCAGAGTCAACACTGAGTAGGAAAGGTTGCTCTGAAGATAAAAAAAATCTTTTTTCATGTGGGTCCGTGAGCAACTTGATCTAGTTAGTGCCATCCCTGCTCATGTGAGGGGGTTGGAGCTACCTGATCTGTAAGGTCCCTTCCAACCCAAGCCACTCTGTGATTCTATGAGAGATGAAGGCTGCAGAGGTCTCTGTAAAGTCTTTACAGAGATGTGCAGGCTATGGGAAAGCTCTCCTCACTCAGCGTGTGAGTGACACAGCTCAGAAGTCCTGTGTACACTTTGCTGCTGCTTCCTAGGACCCCAATGCCATTCGGTGCAATTCAGAACTCAGATCACAAGAAAAATCTCTGCACAAGAGAAACCAATTATATAAATAATGGGAATATTCTGAAAAAATGTTCTGCTTCACCTAGCTTTAAATGGGTCTGTTTTCCACAGGTCATCATATTTCCTGCTGTATACAGGCTGATAACTTCACAGTAGTTGTGTTTGGGGTAGGTTTTTTTTGGTAGTTTCTTTTTGTGGAGTGGGTGTTTGGTTTCTCTGCTTACTTTTGGTTAACATAGACCTTTTCAAATACCATGTTTTTCAAATAAATCTATCAATATTTTGGAAAACACAAAATACTTCACACAGCTTTCATTTTTCATGTACTTATGTCATTGTTAAAACCTCATTAAAGCTGCACCAGAAAATGTGATGGAAAAGGGAAAATCACTGTCATTATTATTCATTAAAATTCTCAATTTTTGAAAAAGACCTTATTTTCTAACAAAATTTGTCTTGCATGGAAATTGATGTGTGTTTTTTTCAGTCACTGTGGTATAGTTATTTATTGTTCACTTCATGTATTATAAATGATAAATTACATTAAGCATGCGAGAAAAAAATTAAGCTATCTAAATATTCTTTTGCTTTAGAAGATATCACCATTGCACTAGAATTAATTTTCATTTATCAAGTATTAGTACATTGTTTTTTGCAATGCTGTCCTAAAAGAAAAAAAAATTGTGCTATCAGGTTTCCTGTTAATTAAGTAACCGAAGATTTATTGTCATAACAGTTTTCTCATGTTGAAATTTTTAACTTAACAGATTACATTATTGCATTCTGGTCTATATAAAAACATCCTTGTCTTATCTCCATCTGTGACTAGGTTTTATTTCTATTATTGCAAGTTGTTATTTTTCTCCATTCCTCAAATCAGGTAAGAATAACTTGTTTGTTTCTTTTCCATTGACACCCTCTTACACTCAGTTGCCTTTCCAATCTAACTTATGCATATTCCTAGCCTGCTTTCTTCACACTCTCCGAGTCTGCCAATTGTGATTATTTAAAATAAAATAAATTATTTTCCAGTGTTTTGAAGTGGACAGCTTCTGTTCTCAGTTCTACCTACCCTAAAAAAGAAGGGAACTTGAATAACACCAAATGTGCTACCCTACATAGAAATTATCAGATATAATGTAATTCTGTTTGCAGGGTGCATTGACACCTTGGTTTTGTCTAAATTCTGTTTGAAGTTTGGATATGATGTGGTGATGTGGTCCTTTTGGACTTTACTATGATTTTTGTTAGAACTGAAAAAATTTATTCAAACCAAAACTGAGCTTTGTTTAATTGTTTTGGGGGGTTTTGTTGTTTTTATTTTGTTTGTTTGTTTTGTTTTGTTGGTTTTTTTTTCCTTTCTTTTGGTTGGTTGTTTGGCTTTTTTTTCATAAAATTATTCCAGTATTGAAGTATGACTTTTTCCTCCTTTCTCTCTTTCTCTTCTTGGTGTCCCCCCTGGTTCTGCTACTATAAAGAGTTACTGGGTTGCCAGTGAAGTGTACCTGAGAGCTAACTTGGACTAAACATGTGTGTTATGGGGTAAAAGGACTGTTAATAAAACAAATCACAAACACTGCCATGGCAGTAGCGGGGACGGAGGGAATGAGAGGATGTAGTGGGAATGAACAGTGAGACTGGGACATTTGGTAGACAGAGTAGAGGAACCTTCTAAAAGCTGTTGAAAACTGGTTCATGGATTGTGTTCTCCAGGCTACAGAGGGCATTGGTCTTGACAAGGAGGTGTTGGATGTTACTGCAGATTTTTCCAATTTTTCCTATTGTTCAATGAGAGACCTGTGCCCGAGCTCTTATTTCTGTTCGGCAGGAGGCTGAACCTTTCTAACTGACACACTGAGATAGGTTCTGACTCAGATTACTTCACAAGTTTTGAAAATTCCATCAACGTATTTGCCTATTTTTTTTTTCCTTTTTGCTGTTGTTGTGGTGCGTGGGGCTGTCTCTAAAAAAGCTGGGTTTATATGTTCACATCTTGTAGCTGAAAGCAGAGCATGTCCTGCAAGCAAATGGTGTAAAAGGTTTTCCTAATGCTGCAAAGAGTCAGAATCCACAATCTGGAAATGGGAGCTATCCTAGTAATTTATCCCAGATGTTAGGGATAATGATATTTCCCATTAGTTTGCTCATCAGAGTAAAGAAGGAAGGAAAAAGGTAGGGTTTACTGCCAATCTGGTATGCACTTCCCAAGATGGAAGTCAGTTCAAGTCTAAAGATGAGTAAAATTTAGAAGACCAATTCAACAGATGTGCATTTGTACATTGATTAAAATGGAGGCAATAACCAACCAAATGTAGGCAGCATATGCTCCCAACCCTATACAAAGCTCCAGTGAGGCAGAAGTTTAAATGGGCAACCTCAGCATTATATCTGAGACAGTGATATTTATACCAACTTGTTTACGACTTTCAGTGCTGCAGAATTACCCAATCTCCATCTGCTGATCTCGGAAGCAGACGAGCAGAAATAGCAGAGCACCAGACATACAAACCATTTCTGCCGGCATCTGTGTGCCATTCATGGAAAAGGAAGTACAGAAGACATGCACGCATATCTTGGTGATGATACAGAGGAATGAGACACCAAAATAGGCCTGGATACCTCATTTTGAAATTAGAATTGCCAAAGTCCCTAACTGGGGTCTTAATGTAATTGTCCAAACATTGCATTTTGCTACAGCTATGGACAGAATTGTAAAAGACTAATAGAAGAAACAAAAACATGCAGAACAATAAATATCAGTAGAGGAAAAAAGGCTATACAGGGAGATACAACTTGTCAAACTAAATAGTTGAAGTATTTAAAGCAAGTCAATATTGGAAAAAAGAGGTGTTTTTGATCTTTTTTTCCTAATTGACACTCCAGTTTTAAAAATTAGGGGATGTTTTTCTACTTACATGCAAGTAATTAAGAGAGATGTGCATTTCACTTGCATATGGTCTCTTTGCAATTTGCTGTCAGAGTGATGGGACATTACCCGGATACAAATGTAACCTATAATTATTGTAAAATAGATTCCAGGCTGCCAGCACAGTTTTCATGGATGTTTAGTGCTCTATCATGATCTTAGCACTTTCTTCTTGTTTCAATGAAGGTAAAAGTTTAATTGCTAAAGCATTAATTTCATTATATAAATTGAACTCAATTCAAGAACACAAAATTAATCATAAATTACAACTGACCTTTGCTTCATGTGTAGTACTCAAAACCAGAGAGTTATTTGGAGACTAAATAATCCCTTGTTTGTAAAGAAAGTAGATTGCCAGTTTCAGCACATAAATGTGTAATGCAATTTATCCTGAGACCATGTCATGTCTTTCATCAGATGAGATGTATCTCTCTCTTCAGATGAGATGAAATGTACACCAGTAAAATAATCTGTAAGCATGTTAATAATACTAAATTGATAACAAAAAAAACTATTATAAAACTTTTAATCCACTAAGAATTATATATTATGATTCTACTCACAAGTTGTATTGACTGAAAGGGTTTTAATGTGGACAAAGCAAGGAAAAACAAATAGCAATCTCTAAAATTAAGCAAGAAAGTTTTGACATCTACCATAGTTTCTTCTGAGGTCTGGAAGAGAACTTATGGAATTATCATGTTTATGCCCATCCAGTTACTCTACTTAATTCTTCACATACTAAAACTTTTGCAGGAAATTGGATATTGGGGAAAATGTACCTTTGATCTGACTCTAGTACTGGCCATCCTTATTTTAGGAAGATCTAATCATTGTTGAAGGAGAAGGAACCCCTCTGTTTTCTTTACACACAGGGCATTTTGGATCAACTCTGAAAAAAGAGATCTTATACCTCCAAAATGGGTAGTAGTAGGTGGTTAAACTTCAAGCTTATGCTATAAGCAACTCCACATTCATTTGCTGCTAAAATCTGAAGGTATGGGAATTTCTTTGCTGCAACAGACTGTATGGATTTCCATGGCCATTAAAACAGAGATCCTCCAGGGAGGAAACTCAGTTTTAATAGGCTGGAGTGGCTGAGAGTACAACGTACACCTCAGTTTAAGTAGGTTTCAGAAACAAGGCGCAGGAATCATCAGTCTCACTTGACTTTCAGCACAGGCACCTACCATTTTAACTGGTTATTTGTGCTTCCGTTATCATCAACAGAGATCTGATCAATTCAGTTAATGGCATTTAGGATGCAACTCCTCTGAACAAACATAGGCATCTGTTTAGGATAAGATGAATCACACTCTAAATTCTATTGTCTCTATTACTAGATCTTCTCTGGCAGTAAAGGGAATTGAAAGTGACTTGCTGAAATTCACATCAGCACCCACATTTAGTCAGACGAATCCTGCTGTAAGAGATGCCACCTGAAGAGCTCAGTATTACAAATGTTCCAACAATTTGTCTAACCCAGCCTGATAGGACTGAGCATGCCACCAAACAGCAGCTCTCTTTTCATCTCATAAAGGTAAAGAGGACTTTTCTCTAACTTATTTTCTCTGCAATGTGGTGGAAGAAGAGATGACACTTGACTTGTAAACTGGGAGAAATTACTCTACATAATTATCTACAAACAAACAGAATGGCCATGTGAAAATCTGAGGTCAGGCTCTCTCAAAGAACTAACACATCTTGTTCTGACTTCTCCAGTGGGAAATTTTCACCTTTGGAACAGAGCTAAATAACTTTTAAAGGTTTTACCACAGATAGGCAGCTGCCTTTAGAAAATGAGGCCAGCACAATTTCCATCAGGCCAATTTGCATTATAGTGTCCATGCCCATGGCATAAACAGGCTGAGAGAGTTGCTGAGAAATTATATAATGCAGGGAGTTCTGAGATGGACTGATGCAGGTGTCTGAAGTAGCATATCATGTCTGTTAGGCTCTTAGCCCAAACACTTAAGCACCTTGTGCCACACAGTGTGGCAGATTTAAGCTAAATTTGTGCTCTCATGGCACTTGTACTGATCCATACCCAATATCCCCTGAGGGTTGTGTAAATTGCACTGCCTGATAAACTGGTAACAACTCACAGTTCAGCTGAGCATGTTGAAAACCCTTGCTCATATACCCTTTAGGCCATTCAGTCTTTTTGGACATGAATACCAGCAGAATAATTTAATTTCTGTTTTCATCTCTCTTTCTTCTCCCTCCACCTCTTTTTTCTCCTTAATTCATGAGGTAGTAAGAGAAATTGGAAAACACTATTCTTGCAGCTGCCATGTTCACCCTCCTTTAATGTGTCGATATTTTGAATACTAGAAAGACTCTGGAAGTGAATACAAATGATTGCTATGTTCATTAATGCTGAAATAAAAAAAAAATAAAAAAAAAAGCAGCTGAGGTATGGCTGGATGTACAGGGATATAAATATCGCTCAGTATTTAACCAGAGCTTGTGTTGTCTGGTGTAAAAATCCAATAAACCTCCTCTTTAAAGGCAAGATATTTACAGTGTTTTTCCTCCCTTAGGGAATACATTTACAAGCTCTATGCCAATAATTCTAGGCAGGAAACATTGTGATTACATCTGAAAATAGTGTTCAGCAACAGATGAAGTAGCTGTCCCCTATGCTGGCAGATTACTTTATTTGTGTTTCACAGCTATTGTTTTAGTTAAAAAAGTAATGTTTAACAGTTTATCAGGGATTAGAAGTACAGAGTATCATAGACACATGGAATAACCATGGCTGAAAAGGATATTGTGTAGTTTGACCCTCATCTCAAAGCTGGTCTAGTTTGAAAGGTAGCTCCACAAGCATCCAAATATTAGAGCTTCAGGTGTTGCAAAAATCTGTCAAAGACCTGCAACTGTCATTAAATAAATTTCTAGTTTTTAGACTTATTTGTATTTTTTGTGTGTGTTTGGAATCTAGTCAATCTTCACTAAAGAATGAGGACAACTGACTGCAGAGGGCACTGCTACTGCAAGGTGTGGACCAGCTTACCCATCCGGCTTAGTTTTCCAATGATTTTGAGCTTCCAGATTTGTTTCTGTAATGCATTTTTTGATTTTTACTCAGCAAAAAGGAATATGCATCAAATCCTAAAGAAAACCTGTGAGTAAGAGCATGGAATATAGACTGAATATTGGTTGGAGTCCGGAAGGAAATTGTCTCTATTGAATTTGGATTTGATATAATTCTTAGCATGCAAAGCTTAAGGGTGAGATAATGATGCCTAAGGTGTCTCTAAAAAAAAAACCCAAACTGTTTATATTATTCACACTCCTAATGAGAAATGCACAACGAGGCAGTCTGAGAATCATTGGAGACCAGCTCCATGACTACAGCTGCTTTCATTATCCTTACATGCAGTTTCCAACTGTGCCACAGGTGCACCTGGAAATAAACGTAGAATGAAGGCACATGATGAGTATTTTGAGCTGATACAAGAGCAGAATGTAAATGCTCTGATGCTGAGTAGTCATTCCCAAAATGAAGGTGAGGTTGTGGTAGAAGTTAATATCAGAGTATGAGATATGAGGGTGCATTTTTTTATATGGCAAGGTTTAGGGAGGGAGGGAAGCTTTTGTCTGAAGAGCTCAGGGCCTCACAGCTGGCTGGACACAGCTGGTTCCAGCTGATTCCTAAATAGCCCCACCACTGGCCAAAGGCTGCTTCAACAAAGCTGGTGATATCTCTGCAAAAAAAAAAAAAAAAAAAAAAAAAAAAAAAAAAAAAAAAAAGAATTGAAAACACTTTAGCAGCTGTGAAAGAGGAGTGAGAAAAGATATGAGGGAAAAAATCCTGACTTTACATCTTTTCTTCTGCTGTCCTGTTGAGGAGAAGGAGGAGTGAGAAAGTGTCTAGGTGCATCCAGAAGCCAGCCAAGGTCAAACCCACCACAGGGTATCTGGAATAAGCTTCAAGAACAGAAAAATGACCTGTGGCACAGAGTAATATGAAGGTGTTTCTACTGATTTTCTTCAGAATCAGCCCCTTACTCACCTTCAAAATAATATAACAAATGTCATGAAACCACAGTCCTTTTGAAGTCTCTATCACCAGTTCTGTCACCTCAGCTGATGCCAGGTATTGGGATTTTAAAAGTTATCATCCTGTGATGTTGGATACTATCTCCATAGTTTACAAATAAGAAATGGTGATAATGTAGGATTAAAACCTATTTTGATATATAGTAAAGAAAAATAATATAAAAAAGCACCACTGAAATTCAGACTTTTCAAATGTGTTTGGGATAAATTGAAAGTACAGCATATAGACTTGATACACTTGAGTGAAAATTGTTTTTTTACTGAATCTTTCCACTTTCCTGGAAGTTAGGAACACTGAAGAAACCTACATTTTCTAGAAGAGATTACTTTTTCTTTTCATTTACAATGTAGCACATGACATTCTTGCTTAATTCCTTCTTTTAAGTCTTAGTCCCTCTTTTTAGTCTTAGTTCATCATGCTTATGGTGATGGCGTAACTGCCAGAAAGAATAAAAGAGATTATCTAGAAATGTGAGGGAAATACTTACAAGAATTTAAAGGAGATACCTGTTTTGTATGATTACAAAACACAATATCTCAAACCCCTTACTCACCTAAGAATACTTTATTCACAGGATTAATCTTCCTGATTTACACAGTGTCACAGCATGAGCAAGGAAGACACAGGGGAGAAACTTTTGTAGGATTGGGCCCTCAAGTGACCCTCAGAGGTGATTGGTTTCTCCTTTGGCAGTAAACTTTTGTGAAAACAAATTACCCAATCTACAATTTGTCCCCGTAGTGTTCTACTGTTTACGGATCATTTACAACACTCTTGTGAGCACCTTGCTAAAAGTACTTTGAAATATCAAAATGGACATTATTTGTGTAATAAGGTTTGGGGTTTAATAGCTTCATTCACACATGAGGAATCACAGACTTTCCTGAAAGGCATCTATTAAACAAAATGGCTTGCAACCTCTGCTTGAGGGGAGAAAACCTTTGTGTTACTGCTCTGGACTAAGATTAAACAGGTCTTATGTCTAAGTAGGAGGGTTTTTTTGTAGCAAGAAAAAGCAGCAGATTTTCAGTACCATGGTTTTTTAGGGTGATGACTGAAGTGAAAAATAAACCATGCTGCTGTCAGAAAGAAGAAAGAGATTGGGAAAGAAATTTAGAGCATAAGGAAACCTAATTACTGACAATATGTCCTTAGGTCTGATTTCTAATTTTACTAATGTCCTTGGAGTTGAAGGTGGGTGACCAGGATAATTTTCTAAAATTCTTCTTTTTCCATCTTCTTAGCAGTCAAAGAAATTCTGCTCTTAAACCATTTGTGGCACCAATGGCATTCATCAAGATGGGATGAGCAAAATTATCTCTTTCAGGTACTGAAGCCATTTATTGTCTATATTATATATCTTTTCACTATGTCTTTTCTACTTAATTAAATAACTTGAAGGAACATCAAGAGGTTATGAAGCTTCATTCTACCTACAGTGAAATTGTGATTAACTTTGGCATGAATTTAATCTGGGACAGCCTCAGGACAGCCTCATTTTAGGCCTTCGTGCAAGTTTGATATCATTTCCAACAGGCATTTTGTATGTGGCTGCTCTGATCTGGAGGCTAATAGAGTTTTACAGGAAAAGCAGAGGCCATTCTGTTTCACTAAAATTTAGTGCCAGAAGGAAATTCTGATCAAATTTATTTTAAATAATTGATGGCTTGCTGTCCTAGTTTACCATATAACTCTTAATACTGGCACTTGCTACAAGACCTTAAGAGATTTTTTGTCCTGATTCAGTTTTTCACTCTGAGTTATCTACTGTAATTTCAGATGCTTTAGAGTATCATGTGTGGCTGTCACTTTTCAGAAGGGCCTAAGTTCTGTGTTATATTTGCCAGCTCAGTGTGGAGGTTTCTGGCAGCTTTAGACAACTCAGGTGGTGACAGAGCTCTTTGCGTAGAAAACTGAAATCCAGTTCTGGTGAAAATGCATTCACTTAATAAATTATAATGGAAATCTACTGCTTTACTTACACCTTAAACACCTCTGATTTTCTCTGATTTATTTTCCCTCAATTCATATGTCGCTGAAGAATGGCACAGATCCAATGACAGATTTCCCTATCTCCTTAACTCTCAAACATATATGACATTTCACACAGATTTACATAACAGAATTTAGGCAATTAGCCCATGTTTATGTGCTTGTGTGATATGTATTTTGATCTGAAGCTGAAGTCTACCCTCCATGATTTATAATCAGAGAGCTTGTCGTGAAAGATACACTAAAAATCCATTGCAGTGAACAGATGTGACTCTGTCCATACTAATAAATTAAAAACGGCCAGGCCAACCGCTTGGGTCAATTTTTACTTTATTGAGTAATGCCTGAGGGCAGTCAGGAGTTACATAAGATCAGGGACTGCTGTAATTAGGCACTTAGGACCTTACTATTTTGAGTAAAAGGACTGGTTCATGTTGTGGACAAGAAAGCTGCCCCAGCCTGACCTCTGTTTCCTGTAACACTGTTCAGGTGATGATCCCCAGTGACAGCTGCAATCTATTTGTCTGGTCACTCAAACTGGATTCAGGGAAAGCAGATAACGACATAACAGCCAAGGGCTAATTCAACAATGCATCTGCTTAACCAGTAGTGCTGGTCAAGGCTTGACTCAAGCCAGGTTTGGAGGAATCTAACATGCATAGTCAGGATGCAAATATCAATCACATTACTCCATAAATAGTGTGGCAATGAGCTGCATGCCAGGATCTCCCTTTGAACAGTGACACCTCTCAAGGTTACTCCTCGAGGCCAAGAGAGTCTTTATTGTGTCAAATACTCAGTGAACTGGAAAACTTTGAAATCTGAGATAAGTGATATAAAGGACTGATTGCACAGATCCTTTAGGCATAATCCACTGACAAAGTCTGGGACAAAGTCTGCCTCCAGCCACACCTAAACTCCCCACTGAGAAGGAATTCAGAATGCATGAGTCAATGAAAAGCTGTCTCTGACCCCATCCTCTATGCAGTAAACACTCAAAAATGCCTTGCCATTGAATCCTATTAAATCATTGTCACATTTACCATCAACTTTGTATAATCACTCTTTTATATCAATAAATGTGCTACTTCTCTCTTATGAGTGTTTGTCATTTCACTCACAACAAAGCTGCTGTGTTAAATGACCTTAATGCCAGAGAATGTACCTTATTCTGTTTTATTTACTAGTTTGGGTGTTTTGTCTGTGAACAGTTAAGTTGCAGTTTTGTTTCACAGTGAAAGTGATGTCACACCTTGGTCTCTCTCTGCCACAGGATGCTCTCATTGCCTTTCTCTTCAGGCCCTGAGTAACTTTCATTTTCATCTCCTACTTCACACCAGTGCTGGGGCTTGTTTGATCTCTCAGAGAAGCAGTTCAGAGAAAGCTGAACATTTTTCTACTGTACTGATTTTATGGGTCACCTGAGGGTTTCATGCCCACAGAGATCACACTTATGCAAGTGTTTTCACAAAGGAAACAACCCATGGGTGCCTCAAGTCACAGAAGGGAAAGGGAAAAGAACATGACTAGAAGAGATTAAATCAGTATTTCCTTAATCCATGCTGTCACAGTGCTGCCTGTGGGTGCAGATACCAAACAAATCTGTGCTAATTTAAAAATGGGGGTGCAGCAGTGAAGTGACCTGTATCCCTTCCTGCTTCAGCAGTTGGAGATTTCAGTGATGTGTTTTAGCCTCTCTGTAGGGTGACCCAGATCAAGGGTCTGCTGGTAGCTAACTCTCCCTTGTGATTTAACGTTGTCCTCATTCCCTGGACACTCTTTCCCTGCCCCTTCTCACCAGAAGAGGAGAAAAAAGGGTGGAACAGCTCAAGGACTGAGGTAAAGAGGGAAATCTCTCACTAGTTACCATCACAGCAAAAAAGACCTGTCTTGGGAAAATGTAGTTTAATTTATTGTCAGTTTAAATAGATTCAGGTAGTGAGAAATAAAGACAGAGACTAAAACATCTTTCCCACCACAACTCTTCCCCCGTCTTCTCTTCTTTCCTTTGCTCCTGACTCCTCTTCCCTGGGCTGCAGGGATGTCTCTGCTCCAGTGGCGTCTCTCCTGGCCTGTCAGGGAGAGATCCCGGCCCCAGGAACCCTTCTGCTCTCCTCCTTAGGCCCCTTTTGGAGTCCCTCTGCTTCTGTTCCCTCCTTGCCTCCCTCTTCCTCTGCTGCTGTTACCTGTAGCCCTTTCAGGAATTTGTTTCTCCTGCTTGGCTGAGGGGCTTGTCTGTGCCCTGGATGGGTCACTAGAGCTGTCTGGACCTTCTGTGTCCAGAACCCAAGGGATTTTTGGTGGTCTGAATTTTTTTAAAACACCTCACATGGTCACAGACTATCTGGAATTGACTGGCAGGAGCAGTAGCCCCATTGCCACCTGAGCTGGCTAATTCAGAAGGGTGTTACAACAGGAAATACTTTCCCACTGACTACTTGGTGCTGCCATTGTGTTACAGGTTCCATATCACAGGGAGCTGCCATTTCATGAAATGTCATACTGTATGTGATTTTTGTATGTGTTTTCATACTGCTTTTGCATTGCCGGGCCGTGACACCTTTCAATAGAACAGGTTGTTCAAAGCCCCACAAGGACTCAAAGCCAAACAATCTGGCCTTGAACATTTCCAGGGTTGGGGCATCCACATTTTCTCTGGGCAGCCTCTTCCAGTGTATCACCACCTTCCCCATAAAGAAATTTTCCCTAATATCTACTATAAACCTTCCCTTTTTCAGTTTAAAGCCACTTCCTCTCATCCTATCATTCCTCACCCTTGTCAAAACTCCCTCTTTTGCTTTCCTTTATGGGCCATCTTTAAGCTCTGGATGGTGCTAAAAGGTCTACCCAGACCCTTCTCTTCTCCAGGCTGAGCAGCCCCAGCTCTCCCAGCCTGTCTTGACAGGAGAGGTGCTCCAGCCTCCTCTGTGATCATCTTAATGGTCCTCCTCTGGACTTAATCCAACATATCCATAGCATTCTTATATTGGAGACACCCAAAGTGAACGCAATAATCCAGGTGGGCTCTCACCAGCACAATCTCCCTCTCATGCTGCTGTCCATGGTGCCTTTGAAGCAGCCCAGGATACAATTGTTTTTCTGGGCTGTGAGTTCACATTGCTGGGTCATGACAAGCCCCTGTGTATTCCTTCCAGGCTCCTGTCTTTGCTTCTCCCTCTGTAGGCTTCCTTTTTGTGTTTGAGTTTTGTTTTGTGATTCCACATTCAATAATATTCTAAATACTCTTTTGGAAAGCTGTCACAATAATCGTTCCCCAGTGTCCTCCTACATGTGTGTCAAGGGCTACAGTGTCAGCTAAATATAACTTTATTGTTTATAACGGACATTTCAGTTGACAATCTCTTTTATATATATTTACCCATGTTCTATACTCATCATTTATGACTGGGAAAGGCAGCTGATTCTCTCCTGAAATTAGCAGCATAATGATCAGTGCTAGATGAAGTTCAGTTCCAGAAATCCCTGTTATGGGGAAGACATGATATTGAAAAGAAAATGGAGCTGTGCAAGAATCAGGCAGGCATATTTAATGAACCCATGCTAACAAGAAGAACCTTGTTTTCTGAAAATGGTTACCTCATAGACCATATTTCATACAATATCTGACAATGAAATAGGACTTCAAAAACCATACAATGTTTGTATATTCAGACTTACATTCTCTTAGGAACAGCTGGATGAAAAAAATGGCATAAGTGGAAGAAGAGAAATTATTCAACTACTTTATCATCAGATGATTAAGATAATTTGACAAATTGTTTCAGAATCATTAGAATAATCACAAAAATCTGTTAATAAAAATGGAAAAATGCAAAGCCTCAAAAGCAGACTAAGTCACTAAAGAGCAGCCTCTTCAGGCTATTTTCATGGTTCGGATCCACAGCAGCCCTCATACCACATCCAGTTTCAACTACTGGGGTTCACATGAAAGGAAAATATGTAAAATAAATAAATAATTAAATTTTGTTCTGTATGGTTCTGCATTTGCCTAATACTGTGTCATTACAGCCTATAAGAAATCTCAAAACTAAAGATATTTGCTAGACCAGCAAGAAAATTCCATTTTACTGAATTGTTACATCTGAATAGAATCCTATAAACCAGCTAAATATGTAAAGGGGAATATTGTCCCAAAGCAGACACACAAATGTGACAAAGAGAATGCAAAGTTAGTATTTCCTTCGTGTCTTGTCCTGTTTTTTTTGTCAGACATAATTCCTTGTTCACTGAGGAAGAAAATAGTAGGTCACAAAATTCTAATGCGGGGAAAAAAACACTTCATATAAAATGATGTATCAGTTGAAATATCATGTAGGAAGTTCAAACTGCTAAAGAGTTTAGCTTTATTCACATATGGTGTACAGCTCCTAAAATCAACAGTATGACAGTGATGAAAAATCTATAGTTGTTTGAGCAAAACTCAAAAAGCTGGTGTGAGACCCTAGGTTCATCCTAAATGAGCAGGCCAAAATCTCTTCTAATAAATCTTTCCTTTGCATGCAATGCCAAGATAAAAATACTCACTAATAATATTTATGCAAACAATGACATTTTTATGTAATCATCAGAATCTGAAAAAAAAAAGTAAATTGAAAACAAGAGAAATTTCATCTAAAGAAACTCTTTCAATATTCATTAATATATGAAAATCATAAATATTTATTATGGAGAATTCAATTTTTTATGCTAATCTTTTTTTCTTTTAAGACATTGTCTTGTCAGATTTTGTGAACTCTACATGTCCCATCTTCCAAATCAAATTTCTATGTATCTTCTGTTCAATACAGCAGTTAGTTTGTCAGCTATTTCAAAGAGGGAATTTCTCCCACCTCCCTGGGAGAAAAATAAATTTTTTAACAGACATGATGTTATAGACATATCTGCTGACATGCTTCTAAACCACATACACGTGAGAAATTAAACACTGAGCAGCATGTAATTTAAAGCACAGAAAAATGTTATTATCAGGATATAACGAGGACTGGATACTGGCCAGACTTATATAGCCTTTTCCCTTCTTTCCTTGAATTCCTAAGATCTTTCTCCTTCCTATGCCCATTTCAAGTATATGAACAGATCACAGCATGTTTGTTTTCTGCCTCCTTCATCACAAAGACATAACGTTTTGAAGCTTTCCAAGAGGTCGTTGACCTGTGGATAAGGATTTAACACAAGCCTCCTCTCACATCCACCCTCTCTTTGTATAATTTATCTCAAAATAAAGCTTCCAGTTCACAGGCCATGAAGAATCGGTCATAGCTTTTGATACTCTTCTGAGATGTTTTGTACATTACATTGGGGTGATGGATGTTGTAGGGTCATGAAGGAGCACATGAGAATTCATGAGAGTTCATCTTAACAGTCTTCAAAATATTGTGAATGTTATACTGCTTTGAGAGTTTGTTTAATGGATAGTTTCAAAATTCTTTAAAAACACTTTATCTAGTCTGCAACGTTCTAGGTGTGTACCTCTGCTAGAAGTTGTTTGAAAAGCCTTGGCTGTTTCAGGCCATTTTCACTTCTAATCCAATTGCCCAGGCACTTTGGGTGCCCGGGTATATTATCATCTAGTTAACACTAGTGTTGATTGGCAAGACAGGTTGCCAAGTTGCTTCTGATCAGTTTGGAAATTCTCCTGTTAGATTTTCACCACTGTAACTTTTCCCACTTTCATGGAAGTTTACTTTCTTTGATGAGACCTCATAGTCATGTCTACCGATACACCACTGCTACTAGGCCCATGTAAGGAATTGCATCCTGGACAATCAATTTTACTCTCACACAGAGATGTATTCAATGCTTATCAAGTGTGTGGGTGGCTGGTCAGAATTTTTCAATCTTTTACTTTCTTTCCTCAAATGCTGTTGTCTCATCTATGCCTTTTTTCCTTTCTTTGAAGCCTATGGGCCCAGAGACCAACACAAATTGGGCATGACACACATCTGTCCTCTCAGGAGTTATCCTAGTTTAAATTCCTCATGAAACTACACCTATTTTGATATATTTGGGTTCTATTTGCTTTGGAAGTGAAGGAGGGAAATTCAGTTAAGTCTGCCTTTATTCCATTTGGAATTATCACACAGTAATTTCATATGCTTAAACAATCAATTTCAAATAACACCTTTAATTCAGAATAATTGTATTGAAAGTGGCTGTGTAGGCAAGCTTAAGAACTCAATTGAGTAACTGTTAAGAAAATTAAGGAAATCTGTAATAAGCAACATGCAGACAAAATTGCATCCTTGAAGCTCAATTCTCAATTCATCACTGAGAATAGAAGACAAGAAGAAAATTGCATATTCACATGTACATAGATAAACAGAGCTGCTCTTTACACTAATGCAGTGCATTGGTGGATCACAACAGAACACACCAGAATTCTCTACATTTAAAACAAGTGTGAAGCATGTGAAAGAGCAAAGCATCAGGGATGATGAGAGTGCTTTTATGTGATCAAAAAGACATGATGACAAAATTAAGAGTTCAGCTAAAAAAAAAAAATTACATTATATGGAGATTGCTTTGATATTTCTGTAATTGAGCTGGTCCAAAACTGAATCAGTAGTGCCAATAAACTGAATCATGAACATCTCAAAGGAGTATCCTGTACATTTTGTAATACTTCTTGGCCAAGGCTCAGCTTTGTTTTCCAGAGACTCATTTGTGTGTTTTCATTTTCAAATAGCTGCTTATTTTTTAGAATGAACAGAACACTTCATGAAGAAATGGTTGCTTACGTGTAGGTGAAATTGAATAAGAAAGAAAGCTACACTGGAGTAGCAGGGCTACTTCATTAGGTTGTAAGAATCACCAATAGATTTTCTTACTCTGCCTAGTGCTGAGCAGTGATTTGAAAGTTGGTTCTGCCACCTGAAATTTTTCCAAAGTAATCTCTCATCTAAAATAAGCAATTTCATTTACATAGTTTGACAACTTTCTGTTATTTTGGCATTGTGGTAAGCAGCAGACAGCTTAAATTTCTTGTCTGTTGTACTTGAATCTGTAACCCCCTTGAGTATTTTGAGTATTTTTAATATGGACTTTGCACCAACCTTCACATTTTTGCTCAATTAACAACTTTAAAAGATGTGTCTTTTCACCTGATTTGGAAGAAAAAGCTTGCAGCACTTATAATTTGAAGTAATTTTCTGCCTACCTAGAAATACCTAGATCTGACCCTAGAAAAGATGAAAAGTCTTTATTAAGCCCAGATGAATAAGCTTGCTTGCTCTCTTTCTTTCTTTTTCTTTCTTTCTTTCTTATCCCCTTTCTAGAGGATGAGCTGCTATATGTGTGTTTATTTAAATAACCATCTCAAACACTTTAAAACTCTGAGATGGGGGATATTCATGTGAAGACTCCTCACATCCAGAGGTAATCCTTTGTGAAATCATATGTTTAAACAGTAAGAATAAATCTTGGCAGTCCCAAATATGTGAAGGAAGATGTTACAGGGAATTAGTAGGAGATGCAGAGTGGTTCTGTCAAAGCTAAAACAATGGGTTAACAAGTAGATGTCTGTGATATTTTGAGGATGAGAAGGGTATGTGAGACTACAGATATTAAAGAGTTATTCTACTAATGGGTTTGCATTTGAAATATTTAAATAATAAATTTAAAGAATAAAATCTAGATGTTTGTTATCCTAGACACTTTTCATTATAGAAAAACTCCATGTTCAGACTTCATGATATCCATTATAGCTAATCAGCCATACAAAAATACCAAGTAGTCTAAAAGTAGAGTTGCCAGTGCCTCATCTTGCTCACTTAAAACTACTCAGCAGTTGTGCCTTTCATTTCCCAAGCCTTCATTTTGCAGGACATAGCACAGTGCAGACAAAAAGTGACCAATTCACACACACACATGAGCAACCTTCAAACCAAAATGTTAATTGAATAAAATGACTGTGAGGAACTGATATGCACCAAATTCATTCCTCATTGAATTAATTCTACTTCATAAATAAAATTTAGTCTTAAAGTGGGATAAAAATGACAAGGCCAGTAAACCCAGATAATACCTTCAATTTAAACTCTGCTAATACCTAGTTGTTGCATAAAAGTCAATTAGTCCCTGTCAGACATATTTTCTCAAAATATTCTTCTTGGTAAATATATTTAAAAGGTAACTGTGACTGGGATGAGTTTTCAACAGATGGTTGTGATTTTTCAAAAATTGTGCTTGCAAGTGTTGCAGGAAAGAGGTTGCTGAATATCATATATCACAGTTTTATAATGAATGTCATAGAAAATTGGAGTGGAGAGATAAGACCTTTATTTCTTTCTTCCCTTCATTTATATTTTCAAATATTATTTTACTGTTGAGAATAAATGTGTTAAAGAACCCATACTCACATGCCCAGTCCAGTTCAACAAATAAATAAATAAAGTATATTTTGCCACAGATAAATAAAAGTAGATATTTAATATGATTTCCATTTTAAAAAGAGCACTTTCAATTTAATGTTTTTGGCACTGCAGTTCAGAATTAAACTCAATTTCATCCATATAGTCATTGTTCATAAAATTTTGATGCACAAACACTTTGATGCACAAGATCCAGGCCTCTCCCTTCTACAGTTTAAGACAAGACCCTGATCATCTTTATCTGAGATGGTCTTTGTCTTATAAATCAGATTACCATTGGAAAAAAAGATATCATAGGAACAAAGAATATTTTGAGTTGGGCAGGACCTTTAAGTTCATATAATCAAACCTTTTTGTAATGAGCAGGGTCATCTTCAACTAGACCGGGTTGCTCACAGCCCCATCCAAACTGACCTTAAATATTTCCAGTCATGGGGCATCTACAGCCTCTCTGGGGACATGTTCCAGTATTTTAAAACCCTGATCATGAAAAAAAGTCTTCCTTCTATCTATTCTGAACATACCTATTACCTCTTGTCCTACCAACACTATTCAACTGGAATATAGATTTTATATAAAGTACCAGGCACCTCGCAAGTGGGCTTGTAGCAAAATTTTCCTTTGCAATTCAATGGGCTCCTTCCTGCTTCAGAACCTCTTGGGCATAGAACCTCCAGAGAATGGGCATAGATCTGTTATCATCTGCTGACAAGAAGTTTGGGTATTTCCAGGGTTGTGAGAAGCCGCAACATGACTCAGCGATAATTCTCAGAGAAATATGAGCAAACATAGCTTTACTTTGTTGATGAGCTGCTTATGAGATGATCTTAAAATCATCTGATATATATGGTGTTAAATAAAATATTTTTTTAAAAAATCAAGACACATTTTCCTTATTAAAAAAATATTTGGTGTGAATTATAATCTTTTCCTACATAGAAGATATTAATACTAAAAATTGCATTATTTTGATCTGGGAACTTCTAATAAAACATAAATGTCCCAACAAGCAAACAAACAAACAAACAAACCAACACCCCGACCTCTCTTTCTATGTCATCTTTATTACAATGTTTACTTCAAAAGAATCACAGGTGTCTCAATTTTTTTTTTAAGTTTCTGCACAGTTCTAGTCACAAACTTAATTGAACTAAGTTATTTTCTTGATTTGAGTAGATATTTGAAGATCTTTTTCCACCAATACTATCCAAGTTCAAAAAGGTACAAAGACTAAATAGGGCATTGTGATCAAATTATCATGATCATTCTCCTAAGGGAGGCTAAAGAATGGCAGCAGTGTATGCAATTATGGATCGAGCACCTGGAAATGTACTTCAATGTGTTTAACAGGACACGGGTTGCCTTCATTCTGTTTGCAAGAAGAAGGAGGACTGATGTTTCCATCCCATTCGTATGTAGAAAAGTTTTGAAAAGTGCTCAGTTATCCTAATACTGTAGTTAATTCTAGGATAAAATTCAGAAATCAAGTTGTTTCAGCTTTTTTTTTTTTTAATCCTCACTTGGGTTTTACTCATTTCTAATCATATTCTTTTCACTTCAGCATTTTGTTCTAAAGTTAATCAAAACTCTGTAGAATAAAACATCAAGACCCAAATTTTTCACCTTGTGTCTCCTTTGTGAGCTATGGGATTGCAACAGGAGCCAAATTTCTCACCTTGTGTCACCTCTGTGAGCTATGGGATTGCATACAATTAGGAAACAGAATTGAAATAACTCCATTAACTCAGTATTGGTGTTCTAAAGTCCATTTTTCTCATCAGCAGCTTTTATTTCTCATATTGGACTACAGCCCAGATACTCAAAGGTCTTTGAGTATGCAAAGTCCATTGATTTCACAGCAAATAGTTGCTTTCAATAACATTGAAATCCTCCTGAAAAAATATGGGCTTCATTTGTGCAAACACCAAGTCTCTGTAGTACAGCAAGAGCCCCAAAGCTCAACAAACTTTGTAGCAGCTCTGCAGGGTTTTGTTGTTTAAGAGCAATAACCTTTATCTTTCTCACAGCTCCTTCAGGAAGTGCTTTCCAGGTACTGGAAAGTGCTTTCCAGGTCTCCCAGGTACTATTTGACTTACAGTCCTGATTATTCTGCTGCTGCAGAGTAAAAATGCAATTCAGCCATTCTTAAGGAGTACTATATTGATGCCAGCTCAAAGAATTTCAGTCATCTGAACCCACTTCCCTTTTCTATTCTTCATATAGAGTCTGGCAAAATAGGGTGTCTGTTTGGTCTCCAGACCATGAAGATGCTCAAAAATTTTAATCCTGAATCCCTTCATAAAATTGACTTTAAACTCTTCCACATTCCTCACTTGACACTTCTTGCTTATATTGTAATTGAGGCATCATAGCTTCACCATAACCATTATGTCACATCACAGCTTTTCATTTCACTGTCAATTAATAAGAATTGGTATATTAGAGAAAATATTTGCATATTTATAGAGCTACTTAAAGGAAGAAGTGACAAAATAATAGTGATGGGATGGACAAGATCCCTTCCTGGTGCTGCAAGGACCTGCACCCAGGATCTTTGTATCAGAAGATAAAATTATGTCCCATATGGCTCACTTAGCAGGATATTCCATCCCAATTGGAGAAAGCAGAAGGCAAAGTCACAACCACCGCATCCTCCTGTGTTGACAAGATGATCTTCCTGCTTGTTCTGTGTCCAGCCACAGTCACCTGCCTCACCAAAGAGACAGAAGCAGGTTACAGTGTTCACATCCAGTCTTAGCTCAGCACTGTGTGCATAGTTACAACTGCTGTATTCTGAAACAGAAAGTCTTCATTTTCCCAAAAGCAACATTGCTCAATAATTAAGATGGATAAAGAGATCGTCTTTCAGGTGAGTTTATTATTCTCTTATTACAGGAGAGATAGCAGAAAGTAGTTTACAATGACAGGAGCATTCTGATATGAAGAGGTCTTTCTCTTTCAGGAAATTGCAGTAAAACCTACCATCTAAAAATAATTGATGAGAAAGCAGCATGTGAGGTACATCCAGACACCATTTTCCCTCCTGGACTTGTTATTTTGGTGTTTATTAATTTACCTGTTCTATTAAAAACTCCTTATTGTTCTTAGGTGCAAATCAGAGTTCTCCTTAATCACCATTCAAGATTACCCTAGAGAATTTCCCTGGCATGTGATGACAAACAGCAGTTTATCCAAAGGTGGAGATCACCCTAATGTATATCATGGTACATGAGAGATTTGGAATTAAGACACATACAAAGCAAAACTTAAAAACTATCAAAAAGAACTGGTGGTGAATCAAAATCACTTTGAAGTCAAGATGAGTTTTGTGCTAAATTCTGCCAGACTTTGATCAAGTTCCTAAGAAAAAAATCCTAAAACCAAGACGATGTGTTAATATTTGAAATTGTTCTGATATTTCCTGGCTGATCATAAGGAACAGATTTCTTGTAAAGTTATTGGATGTAAATAATAGAATCATGGAACAATGGAATCGCTTAGGTTGGAAAACATCTTTAAGATCATCAAGGCCAACCATTAAGCTGTCACTGCCAACTCATCACTAACAATGTCCCCAAGAGTCACATCTACACTTCTTTTAAATGACTCCAGGGATGGTGACTCCACCTGTCCTGGGCAGCCTGTTCCAATAATTGACAACTCTTTCGGTAAAGAAATTTTTCCTCTTATCTAATCTAAACCTTCTCTGGCACAATTTAAGGGAAATTACTCTTGTCCTACTATTTGTTCTTTGGAAGAAGAGACCAACCCTCACATCACTATAACCTCTTTTCTGGTCTCTGTACAGAGCAATAAGACCTCCTTTGCTCCAGGCTAAAAAAAACTCCAGTTTCTTTCTCATAAATAGTTTCCAGTGATTACCAGTTTAACCTACAAGTTTTTTACATGGACTATTACAGACCAGTTGTCCTTGGATAAAATAAGACCTGGACTTGCTTTTTGGCTCTGCTCCTGGCTTGCTGGACAAATCTTTTGATTATTGTGTGCCTTAACATTCCATTTCATGAAACAGGAAAATCAATTGTGATAATTCTGAGATAGGTTCATTAAAACTTTGATACTGTTCAATAGTTGGGGAAATCTGCTCAAAAAAGTCATAATAGATGTCTTTAAACATGTGGTTTTATTCTATAGCATGAAGAAAAAAGGCAGGCAGTTATGACTTATTAGTGAGGATGAAATTACTCAACTGAGTCATGTGCTAAATTCTCCTTGATAAATACTGTTTGGTCAGACTTTCAGTGCTCTGGCAAACATAAACAGAATTTTCCTGGATTGTATCTGCCTTCTGAAAAGCAGGGAATGGAACAGACCAGAGTACTTGGTGACATGGATAGAATGCCAAATATCATGCTAGTGTGTGTTTGTGTATACAAATGCAACACTCTGAAACCATGTTTATGAATATTTGCTGAGAAACACTGAGCAAATAGAAATTAGAGGTGGAAATTAAGCCCAAGGCAGCCACTCCCTTCCACACACCATCAAATGAAAGAGACAAAAGGCGGAGATTAAATGTTGAGATGACACTTTACTGGAAACAGCAATGAGGTAAGAAAATGGACAATAACAGCAATAATCATCATAACAAAGTTATGTAAAATGTTTTACAGGCAAAAAAACATTTTACAGGCAAAATGCTCACTAACAGGGTACAACCACAGCCAGTGCCATGAGACAAATAATAAAATGGTCCCCCAGACCCCTCTGCATGCATGTCCTCTCCCCCAAGCCTAAGGCAATATAAAAAACCAGCAGTGGACAAATGGTCAGCTTCAACACTCCTCCCCCAAGCCTAAGACAATGAAAAACAATAATGAACAAACCGTCTGGTAGGGACCAGACTCCAATTATTATTCTGGTTCAAGAAAACAAAGAAATTCTTAGTTCAGCAGCATACTGGATTTATCCATTTAAACAGGTTTTTTCCTAAATTTCCTATCATGGAATATATTGATGGGAGTTCCCAGGCAACCAATGGTCAGTGTAGTTTCAGATTGCTTGAGGTTCATTAAAAACATCATCAGCAGTGGATATAGGATGTCACAGTCCTCTTTGTCATCTTGTTCTCTGTTTCAGTATTGCATGGTTGAAAGATGTAATACCAGCATAAATAAGGTAGAACCAGTCTCTGAACACAAGTTTTCCCTGTTTCAAATCCTCTGAATCATCTGAGATCCCCATAGCTCCTAGGCAAATAACACTTGTGTTTATTTAGAATGTGGTCCAAGCTTACCACAGGGATTTTGAGTTTTGGATAAACTTCAGGTTTGCAACAAAGGGAAAGGTCAATATCTTTCACACTCCATGTAACATCTATCTATGGATTAGCAGGGATAGTTTATTAAATTGGAGAACTAATAATGCAAAATGCATAATCAGTACTCAAATAACTTCAAAATTAAGTTCTTTGACAATTTTCAACTGGATACTGTATCTGTTAACAGTTAGTCCCACACATATTCATGCATGGACTTATGTGTTTTCCTAATCACAAACGAATATCTCAGTATCAATAGGTGTGTTTCAGTCCCTGAAAAGCTGGAAACCATGATCCTTTCTTTGTTTACAGTCTGTCCTAGTTATTTTTAATATCTATTTTTGTAATATCTAAGTGGGTAAAAAATATCCATGTTTAAAGCTTTCTAAGTCTGGAAAGATGCCACTAATGATTCAGTCTCTGTGGCTTAAGCTTAAGTAGTGTTACAGTGTGTAAATCTCCTATCTTCATTGTACTGTGCTTTATCCATGTAAATCTCTTCATCATCCCTCTCTCACAGGTAAGCAGATGCTGTGTACAAAGCCAATATTAATGTAAAAATAAACAATTGCAGTGTGCTTAGGTCTGTCACGTCTCCCTAAATACCCCTTTCAGGACCATTCTCTAAATCATTCCGGCCAAGTCCTGTGGACATCTTGCTTATGAAATGATACCTCATTCCATTGTTTTAGGGAGCTCTGTTTGATCTGTTCAGCTGAAAGGGTGTTATGAATGGAGTGTAGGTCATGTTTTTGATAGGGACAAGCTGATTTCCTGAGATGTGCATGGGTTTATGTAGACAGCTATCGAGAACAGTCCAGCAGATCACTTGTGGAATCAAAGTGCTCTTATTTTACACACCTCTTGCTTCCTGGACTAGTCAGACCCAGAATTAAAAAATATCATGACAGTTGCACGCCTCCTTCATCCTCCAGCTGTTTCCTGAAAGTCCTTGTGTCCCATCAGGGTCCTTCAGTTACTGGCTTTGCATGAACCACTGCACATTGTTAAATCACCTCCTTCTACCTGCTGTGCTTATCTGTCCCATAGATTAGTCTATTGTTATTTTTTGCTTTCTTTTAGTTGGCAAATAGTTGAAGAAGAAACAAGCTTCTTTTTCCACGGTCTGAAGAATGTGTCACCTGCCTCCCTGGCAGTGGCAAAATGGATAGTGTTGTATGTCATGTGTGGATTCAGATTTAATTCTAAAGTCACACTAAAAATGTTCCTGTTCTTCTTAGTTAACTTGATAGTCTGGTGGATCTAGAGCATTATATTGTGTTTGTCATATTTTCTCTTAGTGTGCTGTTAGCAAATGATGCCAGCAGTCTGATAAGGTGCCTACACTCAGGACAAATATTAGACCATTACAGCTCTGAAAAAAATGTTTATTTCTGGTAAACTAAGATCAAGTGATCTCTGTCTAGGATGAATCACCCTTTCTACATGATATGTCTATTAAATATTGCCAGAAGTTTTGCTATTTGAACACACGGGTTATATCTACATGAATGCATTAAATACATGCAAACCATACACTGGCACTGAAATCTGTCAGCACAGAACATCCTGTTTTCATGTTCCTAAACTTTTAGCCTTCCAAACACAGCACCCACACACAGGCTGCCTACTGGGAGTAGTACATGGACTGTATTACCTCCCAGAACTCTGCCCTGAGAATACAATTTAGTCTGGGTCAAACTGCACCAGGCATCAAAGCTGGCACATAAAGGAAGGTGCCCTGATACTCTTTCAGTGATGAGATATACAGGTATAGATATAGGTAGAGAAGGATTTTGTGCATGAGACAGAAAAATTGCCAACTCTAGGCAGTAGATTTCTTGCTGTATTTTAAGGCTTGGAAAACAGTTATAATTTATCAACAAACACCAGTTTCACTATATGACTGCAAATTAAAGAACCCTCAGTGAAAGCCAGCTTTCAAAAACCATGATAGGGAAGAATTTAATTAAAATTGTCACAATCTCTTTAGTAGATATGTAAATCATAGCCACAATATGTTTTTACTCTTGTCATGTTTTTTGACATGATGTCAGTAGAATATCATGGCAATATTTTTTGTTCTGTATAGTGCAGAGACAATTGCAGTTCAGGTTTCAAAGATTTCATTAGTGCTAAGAATTTAAAAGGAACTTCAAGAAAGTATTTGCCAATTTCTCACTGACAATGCAGTTTGTAGATTCTGCAACTCATTCTCACACTGCCTGAATATTTTCCCTCCTGAAAGCAAGTAAATTTCTGGTTGCCTTTATTTACATCGAAAGAGGTCTCAGCTCTCAAGAGAAACAGAAGGAAATTTATCTGAATTAAAACAACAAATTTGATGGCTACACTTCTTGTAGCACTTCAATCCAATTAATTTACTATGGGAATAATGTTATATATTCACTGGCTCTACATACAAGTGCTGGTAAAATTAGTGCATCAAACAGTGCCAGTGAATGTTTCTAGATAAGGAAATATAATTGTTCATGCTATTAAAATGCATGCTGTGATGCTGTTGAACTGTGACAGCTAGCAGTCTCCCCAAAACTGCTAGGAATGGTTTGGGACTTATGACAGGCTAGGAATCATTTCCTGAATATAATTTTCATGTGGCCATGTGGTTTTAGAGATTAAGATAATTTATATTATTGGCCAAAAGCATTGCCTGCCAACTGGCCTCAGAACCAGAGAACAGCCGTGGCAGATCCAGCAAAGGGTGAACGAGGAGAGCTGTACAACCACTTCCAGCTGTGTGACCCAATGCCAGCATCATTCTTTGCTGCAATTAGTGGGGTGGGAAAGAGGGGAAAAGCCACCTCTTCTCTTATTTCTCTGTTTGCTGGTGAGACTGGGTTTGAATTTGATAAGGCACTGCTGGTACCTCACTTGCACACTTGGCCACATTTTCTGGCAGGGTCTTCTACTACAATATTTCCAGCTCTTTCTTCTGAGGAAATTATTTGGAGTTTAAGGTAAATAAGGCAAATCCAAAGAAGCCCCTCATATTTATGTCAGTGCAGCAATGTCAACAGCTCACTGCTTATGTGCCCAGGAAGGAGTTTCCTCCTTATCACATATCTGGTGTTCTGTGTCTCTGTCATGTCTTAAAATATTACTCTTCTAAGTGTAAACAATTTTTATGGTCCTTCTGGAGCTACAGAGCAGTACTTCAACCTAACCAAGAGAGAAGGAACCTTGCCAGCATTAATTAATCACACCAGCAGAAATTGTTTTCAGATTATGACACTGCCTTTGTTAATAGCATTTAGGAATATTTGTCTGAAATTACTGTCACCATGCTAATTTTTGACAAATTACCCCAGGATCTTGGTCAGCCTACTCTCACAGCTGGATCTTGTTGAAAAGGCAGTGACTCAAGTCTGGTTTAACAATGTCAGGTCCACCCACTGACACACAGGGTGGTCTGTGGTGACAGTAAAAGGCATTGAGAGAGGAAGCATTCTCAGTACGAGCAACTACATTGATGCAGAAGGCAAAATGGATTCCTAACATTGTTGCAATTCTGACTGGAATAATCTAGTTGACATGCTTGCTTCATCAATTTTGTGAAATTGCTTTAAATTCAGTATAGACTGATGAATATGAGTACTACAGAGGTGAATGCTATCTTCATTACAATAAATATTCTAATCTCATATCAGAACTTTTCTGTTAGTATTTTTATTCAAATACTCAGTCCAATATGTAATTTTAGAGTTCAAAATTCATGTTATGTTAGTTACATATGTAGTACATAGGTAGTACACTACAACTTTCCCATTAATTCTTCAAGCAGATCTGATTTCATGGAATTATTTGGTTATGGTCAAAGAAGGAGATTATTGCAAATTTTATATAAATAATATTTAACAGCTGAAGAGATAGGTAGAAAAAATCAAAAAAAACACCCCAAAACATAAAGTGCTAAGTGCAAAGAGAACAGAGACAACACGGGTGAGAGGAACACGCTTTAAAATTAAAAGTTAGGAAGAAATTCTCAAGCTTTTATTAAAGATATCTAACCCTAATCACCTATCTCTCAGATCAATTAGTTTAGGAAATTACATTACAGAATCTCTGAAGCTCATGAATTTCCAGCTGAAAATTGTTTTACTCTCTTCCCTTTTGATTCTAATGTTCAGATATTCCAGGACTTTACAATTTAACAAATTAGGTCCTGGTATTTTAGAAGCTTTTAAAAGTGTGAGGTACTGTATTACCAGGAATTAGGGAAATAAATTACCTTTTTAGTTTCCCTCAGTGTAATTTAATGTGACTGTGTTAGATTGAATGGCAGAAGTTGAGCAGCCCTTCATTTCATCAGGGGTAGACATACTATCAAGCTCTGCCAGACACCCATGGTCTAATCACAGAATCATAGGAATCTATGTTTCCTCTTGATCAGTTGTCCTCAAGATGCATCAGATAAATTTCACTAAGAAAAAGAAAGGAGCACAGGTTTCGTTGGTGCAAGGAGCAACTACAGCAAAGCAAGAAAATGAGACAGAGGAGAAAAGCTTCTTATCCTGTGACTCATTGCTGAGTGTTTCACGGAAATGATGGTGGAATAGAATCTTGAAAGGGAAAAAATAAGCTTGTGGGACACAGATTTTTTTAAAGGGGGTTTGCTGTGGGTTTTAATTTTTTTTTAACTCTAAGTGCTTTTTTTAAATCAAATTCTGTAAATTGTGTCATCGTTAGTGTGAGGCTCATAAAGTACTGTGCGGTTCCCTGTGCTGTCAGCTAAAACGCCATTAATTCAAACATTCTTCAAAGAGTGTGGCACTGATGGCGTGCAGTTATCCTACATTCACACAACAGTAGTATTACTGAATCAAAGGCAGCCAAGCAAATAGGTGACGTGGGACATGTTTTGGGGATCTATTTCAACCTCCTAATGGCTTAAGAGTTCATTTATTTTTCTCTCATTTATACTAAACTAATTAGGAAGAAGTTCCCTGGCTTGTCCTTGGTTACAATGGTGAATGGCTCATTTAAGGAGAGTCAAGCCTCCCTGGCTGTATATTTTCATGTATACAGAGACTTAGTGCCTCAAATACTGTGCAAATGTCATGCATATAAACATAACAATGTGTGTACATATACCAAATATATCTTGGAGTTCAGTACCAAGAATTTTTGTCTAGAGGAGTCTTTGCATACAAAAAGGCTTTGTGGCCATACAGAGTGCAATAAAAATACAATTAAAATTTTATGAATATTTTCATCTTAGGTATACTGAAGTGATAAAGCACAAAATTTGATCTGAGTCATAAACCCAGGAAAATAGCCTTTCCACTGCTGTGGAAAACTCCCATTTGAAATCTGAAACACCAAGATGCCCATTAAGAATAGAATGTATGCCATTGTAAGGAAGTAAATTGTTCTCCGTGCTTCAGCATCCTTCTGTAATGGAGGAGCAGGTTATACCCTCTCTGTCAACCACCTTGTTAAGAAAGGAACTGTCTGTGTTTGTGGAACAAATATATCCTTTCATCCATTTCTGTTTCTGATCATGAAAGTGTCATTAATGCTTGAATCCAGGTAGGCAGAATAATCCCATCTATTTATCCTTACAGAGCTTCTGGAATCACAAAATAATCAAAAAATGCCCTAAAAATTAAAAATAAGGTAAATGTAAATAACACTTGCACAATAAGACTGTGTGTTAGGTCTCCTCATTGTTCTTTCCCTCTGTTTTTCAGAGAATAAATTTTTTCACCCTTTCTTTCCATTGAGAGCAACAAACTAAGGACAATGAAGAGGAGTTGCTCAAAAGGCACATGTTGTTTGTTATAGTTATTGACAAGCAAGGAAGGTTAAAATTTAGATCTCACCAAATGTCTGGCTGAGTTGGCTCACGTGTACCAGGCACAGAGAAAACAGAATTAATTCCTCCTTGCTGGATTCCCCCTCCAGCTGCAGTCACCTCTGCATTTCCACTGACATGTTTATTCCAGCTCAGTGACATCCAGGTTGCTCTCAAAGCCAGAGTCAGATGTTTCCAAACAGGTTTCCTGTGTTTTGAGGACAGGACTGAGGACCACTGCCCAACTCCTGAAGCCATTTCTGGAGACCAGAGACATTGTCCTGAATAGCCAACCAGTGTTAGATTAGCATTGGTTTCCCAATCCGCGTGAGCCATTTTGACAGTACCCAAAGCACAGGTGTCTGGTGAATCATGAATCATATCAGATTAATAGATCCATTCAAAAAAAATTAAGACTATTTATCTTCCCTGCTATCCCCTCACCTCAGCCCTTCCAATGCAGATCTGTATGCTGTCACCAGAATTCAGAACATGTCAGCCATCAAGGCGTAGGCAGGAAGGCAAGCCAGCTTGCTTTTTATTGCAATGAATTAGGCATGCTTTCATGGTTTATTACTGTGTCTCATTTTAGAACTGATAACATCTTGCAGAGGAATGGCAGTTTCTCCTAATAAGCCAAAAGGATGGCTAGTCACTGCTGGAAAATACCTGAAAACACCATATAGAAGTTTATGAACAACCTGTTATGTCCCTCTGGATCAGGGAGCAGAGTTCAGAGAAGATTGTCCAGATGGTAAAAAGGATAAAACAAGCTATTCATGCCTGTTTGAAAGGCATGGAAAGCACTACTTCCAAGCAAAAGGATTTAGCTCACTTGATCAAGATGACATTGAAAGAGTTTATTTGTTGTTTCCTTTTACAGGTGTTACACGTGAAGTGGAAAGCATCAGATAATGAAAAAAACTTGAGCAAATTGCTTTCTTTTTCAGCTCATGTGCTGATGTCAGCTCCAGACAACGAAATAAGTGAATTCTGATGAAGAAAGCAAAAGTGATGATCCTAATTAGAACAGACAAAGGCATTTTTCATCCTGAATCCCTTGTTTAGAGGTTGACTTTTGGCAGGCGTGTGATTGCTCGGCACTCTTGACCAGGGCGTCCATCACACAGGGAATGTGCAGCAAGGCCAGAACCAGAATTCATGCCTGGAAATGAAATGCATGCCAGAAGCAGATAGGCCATTCTCTTCAAATGATGACAGAATAATTGCCTCCCAGTGGATGGCTAGAATCTGCTGGCAGACCTTTCAGGGATTCTGCAGATATTGCTTATCTGCCTGATTGTTGATAAATTTAAGGAGACCGTAACAGGTTACCCAGGAATCTTCAGCATGACACTAAAACTAGAAAGAAAGTAATTTTGGAACTCAGACTAAAACTAAAACTTAACACCAGGGACCAGCATTTTTAATTTTATTTATTCTTATAGTGTCTAATGTTAGCAGCCTCTGGCCTTATGTCATTGGCTTTAAAGTGGTATAAGAGACAAATACAAAAGAAATGCAATATGAGAGAATATTAATCAAAAAATATAGTTGAACTACTGCCCAGTGTTATTGAAATTACTCCAAATGTAAATGCTCTTTCTCACACTTTGTTTAAGGTCAGAGATATTCTAGAGGTTAGCTTAGATTAAATATTTTTTGTCATTTTGGCCGCATTGAAGCACACCCTGCTGACAGATTTTATATGTGGAGTGGTTTCACAAGGAAAACTAGTGAGGTAGTCCTGTTGTGCAGATGAGTGCTATAAAAAGCTGCTCTTGAGAGTGTGAATGTGGTAGTGGGTCTTGTCTTCACAGTTTGGCATCAAATGGAAGAAAATACATTCTGATACCCAGGGTTAATATCTTCACGTTTTTAGGACAGTTTATAAGTGGAAAAGAAGGCCAGATACAGAATCAAAAGATAAGTTATAAAATCCTTGGGGTTGGAACTTTAAAGGTTGTCTAGTCCAACCCTCAAATAAATGAAAAGACAGATTTATTCTCTTTTTCACATCAGAATCTGGTACTATAAACAGAACATGGTTTTGGATCTAGCTGGGGGAGAGGGCAGTTTTACTCTTACCTGATTGCTGTTCATGGGGCCGGTCCCTCTCCACCACTCTGGTGTCTCTTATGTCTCTGCTCTTAACCACAGCCACATATTTATGATTTCCTTTTCTGTAAGTTTTAGGGAATTGACATTTTTCTGGTGTTCTTGGAATGTAACAATATAAAAAGGGAATAGATGTTCCACCCTCTAAGGACAGTTTGAGATTCAACCCCTTGAAAAGTTATGTCCTGACTCTGATACAGTAGGAAATTACTTTGTTCTCTCAGGGAGAGGCAAAGGAGGGCTCTGGACATTTACTGTAGCATTCCTTGGTGTGTTTGTCTGTGACAAAACCATCTGAAATCTAAGCAAGGTCAGATACTTAATTTGTGTGGAAAGCAGACCAACCCAATGTGCAGTTGTATACATGAATTGACAGATCTTTCAATGTTCTCATATTCATTTGCATTCCTAAGCTAACTGGGAAGAAGACCATCTTCATTTTTGGAAGGTCATAGATTCTAAAGGTTAAACTAATAGGATGAGGTATCTGATATTTTTGAGAAAATGTTTAAATTCAATGGGAATGACTTCAAGGAGGAGAAAATGCTTAAAGAGATGAAATTGTCCATTGGGAAAAGTGATAAGTTGAATACATGCAAATTAGTCACAGAGAAGTTGCAAACTAAAATTTCCTTCTATCTGTTTTTTCTCTGTATATACATATGTATAAAGCAATGTGAGCAAATGTAATCTCAGGGTGCTACATCATTACCTGATGTAAATTGGTTCAGCTTCATTGATTTTGGTAAGACTATATGCATGTATTATAAAGGGGGACATTAGCTGGTGGTTTATATTTATATGAAGTTTGTCATCAGTCCATCCTACACTCCTGCAGCACTTAACTAAATTGCTGGCTAATATAAATTTCAGTCAAGTACAGAAATATTTTCAAAAGTTATGTCAGCACCTAGAAAAAAAAACAAAACCAAAGCCCAAAAAAACAAGTGTGAGAAATAATGTCAAATATTTTCCCAACCAGAACTTTACACAGTGAGGAAAATTGCAAGAGTATCTAATATTTTGAAATTATCAATTGCACACAGTTTCAGTTCCATCTTTGTTCTGAACTACCCAGTGTAGAAAGAAGTGAATGTTTTATGACCACCATAGAATGTAGTGCTAGTATTCTTCTTTTATTGCTTCTCTTTTCTAAGTAATATTTCAAAGTGTTTCAGTTTAAGTGCTAAAGCTTGTAGGTTACCATGTTTATTCTCCAAGGTATCTTTGTATGTGATTAGTCAAGAAAAGACAGAATCTTTATTGACCCTATTTGCTGGAAAAATAAGATAAAATAAACCCACAAAACTCATAGGATAAATTAAGTGCACTACTTTGTGGGTTATAACACGTAACTCCTAATAAAAAGCATTGCTAATATGCAGTTCAAGATTGCTCGTGCCAGCTGCATGGTACATGGCTCCAGGTCAAGCAGGATTCACAAGGAGCTGTATGGTATCTCTGAAATGGACCATGCTGTGACTGAGATGATTGTGGGACCTTTTCACCCAAAGAGCACTTTTGAATGTGATTCCTCATTGCCCATTTCTGTATTTGGATACTCAAGAAGGAGGAAGATGAGGCAATTCTCAGCTGCACTCATATCCCTTTCTGACCTCCTTCTCTCGCCTCCATTTCTCAAATCTGTAACCAGAAGGACACAGAAACAGTGCTGAAGGCTGAGGACTTCATTCCAAATCTGACCAGGAAAATAAATTTGTGACCTGAGCAAATACCAGTTTTGAAAAAGAAATCAAAATGATTGGAGGTTTCTTTTTTCCCCTCCATCCCTCGCTACTACCACCCCCTGAACTAAAAGTCTTTAAGAAATTCTTTTCGGAGAAGGCAAATGGAGACTTTTGTATCTTGTCAACTTCCTGCCAACTGAGCACTCTGGTCAATTTCACCTCCTGACCTCTTGTCACTTTCATTTTCTGCCAGAAGGCAGTGAGTGACTCTGACGAGAATCTTCCAGGCAGGGAGCCAGAGCCAGATGCTGCTCACCTGCTTCCTCTGCCTCTCCAGTTCTCAGCATCCCCGTCTGTACCAAGCCTACTTCCAGTTCCCTAATTCATCCCATGAAGAGTTTTTGATAATCTTGTTTTCTTTTTCCTACTTTTTTTCTCGTGTAGATAATAGTAACTAAAACTGTAATCACATTTTTCAACAGAAAATCCTATGGATTTTTTTTCCTTTGGAGAGTTTAGATTATTTTTTTCCTGAATGGATTGTTCTCTGCTTGAAAATCACTCTGCCATAAAATTGGCTATCAGTTCAGTTCCCTTTTTTCCTCCTTCAGTGCCTAAAAAGGAGCTTAGCTGACTCCAGAATATGCAGGAATGATGCTTCCTAATGTACTCAGCATGGCTGCTTGTGTTGGAAATGAGATGAAAGCACTTGAATAATTTTCCTTTTCAAATAGTAGGCTAATTAACATATAGATCAGCTGGCTAGCATTTCCATGAAATATGTACAGTACTTGTTATTAAAATACAAGCACTCTTTGAACTTCAGCAGTCACTTGAAAATTTTAATCTTCCAATTCTGCCTTTGTTTGTAATAGTTTAGATAAGAAATTGGACAGCCAGGATGCTAAATCTAAGGGATAATTTGGACACTCTTAATGTCGTGGTTGTGTCTCTATTTGTTTAACAGCATATATTATGCATAAGAATCCCAGTTCAAGAATTTATCTAAATTGAATGTGTTCTAGCAGATGACAGCAAGAGGATTTCTTTCAAAATTAGTGTGTGTCTTTTTAGACAGAGTAAATTATCCCCAGGTCCCATGAAATCAGCTACAATAACTTTCACTGTCTCTGGGCAGCAGTGGTGCCTTCTGCTGAGAATACACTTTTGTTGCTGGACCTGCATGAGATTGGATCATAGTTCATGAAAATTGGGAAAAACCTGAGGTTAGGATTACTAGTCCCAGACCTGTAGACCTTGCCTATAAAAGACAGGGTACGTTGAATGCTTAATTCATGGTGGGTGAGACAGAAGCCACACAAGAAGATAGTTATTTAAGTCTAAAAGGGCAATACAACAGGTAAGAGAAAGCCGAACCTTGATTTTGGTGCATTAAATAGCCTTTCTGTTTAATAAAAAAATCATGGACAACAGATAAATTATTGTAAAATTGAAAGATTGTTTTGTTTAAGCTTAATTTCTCGACATACTGTGATATAGTTTGAGGATAAAAAAATGTGGGTTGTTTGATGGTTGGGTGGCTTAGGGTTGGGTTGCTTCATTTTGTACCTGGTTTCAGCAATTTATGATGTGTTTTGGAGAAAAAAACCACAACCCCCTCCTAACAAATTAGTTAAATTTTGTTTTATATACATATATGAAAACAGTTGAGTAAATTTAACTAGTGGTAGTTTCAGTGGACATATTTCAGTGCTCACCAGATAGAAAAGGAATGTGGTGATGGTCTTTATTTGAAGTCTCTGGGATTTAGACATCTGGTAATATTTCTATATTGTGCAATTTTGATTTTTTTCTTCAAAAATATATTTGGTCTCGTTTTTTTTAGCTGTATCTTTTTGTCTAGGACCAGTTTTGTTCATAGTTTTCCACAGAGAATCACACGGGAAAGTGATGAAAAAAATGACAGGTGAAAAGCTAAAGGGACCATTCATTTTACATGTCAGACTGGAACCTTAGTTTGAAACTTTCTAACTTTTACAAGGGTTAAAATTCAGTCCAGTTTTTTTAAGATTTCACTTTTCCAGATAAACACAAAAAGACTACTAAAAATATCCTTGATGAATTTAGTCAAAACTTATTTAGGCTTTGACACTGAAAAATGACTAAATTAAACAGTAATTTATTTCTCACTTCTGCAAGTCTTCTAGGAGGTGTTCCAAAAGAATAATCAATATGCAACAGACAGACACTGAATATCTGGCTGTCTTTTATCCCTCAGGCTCACTCACCCTCAGTGCTGCCTCTGCATTGCTGGCAGCATGAGGACCAACTGAAGGGTTGAGTGAACACTTACTGCTTTCACTGCTCCCTCTGCAAATGCAGAAATCTCATCATAATCAAGATGGTTGAGACATTCTCCATTTAATAAAATCCAAGATGGGGAAAAATCCTGAGTGCGTCTTTTCTCTCAGTAAAATCACAAACACTATTTTATAGTTTTATTTAAGTAACTGCAATTACTAAATCAAGTCAGAAAGTTTGGGAATGATAGACTCAAGTCAGAGACCAAACACATATGTACCTTCCTCCATCGAGAGGTTAAAAAAAAAATCCATGACAAACAATTGTGTTTCTCAAATCCAGAACTTGTATTTCCATTTCCTTGGTGCTGCCTTTAATTGAAGGATTTAGACTCAAGGAAAGAACAGACATGAGAAGTAAAGTTAAGCTCCTGTTTTAAATCTTTATCTGACGATTGTGAATCTCACTATTAAAAATTCCATCTGTAAACTAAAGACACCTCACAACAAAGACAGGATGTTATAGTACCAGCTTGACATACCTTGGTACTTTCAGTGGAGGAGAGCATTGTTCTAATTAAAAACTAAATGAGGTTGATCTGCTGTTTTTAACTGATTGGTAGAAAAAGGCATTTATATAAATGATGCCAGATGAATTGTGGTATTGTATAAAAGTTACCAAAAGCTGGCTAAGAACCATTTTAGGCTGGAAACTAGAGGCTGGTTCCAACAACATGAATAGAGGAGATTTGGAATAGAATTTCTATAGGAATTATGGGAAAGGGAAAGGGAGGGTCAAATTAATTTTATTTGGAGCTTGAAGGATTTATGAGTATGAACAGATTATATGGTTCCTTGAGTTGCCAAGGAGTCTGTTCATCAACCCATGAAATAAATCCTTGATGCAGGCTCCTCTGTCATCAGCTGAACCATTTATATTCACCAGGTTCTGACTTCATCTTCAGTTGAGTATCTATTATTGTGATGAAGGATTAATTTGGATCAACACTTTTTGTGATGTTACTTTTAATTTGTCAAAGACATGGTAGGCATTTTGTGTGTGTGCATGTCGCAAATGAAATATTAATACCTGACTTGCATTAATTATTCTGCATTATTATTTTATTAGGAACAAACTTTGAAGCTGTTGCAGACCAAAACACTATCTCAGCACTTTTTGGTGACCTATTTGTGCAGAATTTAAGCACTAGCCTAAAGGATATCAGTCGTGCACTACAGTAAGAATGATGGCAAAGATACTGATTAAACAGCACCTTCCTCTTCAGCTTTTTAGCTACTTTTAGTAAATCTTTATAGCCAGTGGAAACATAAAGATTAGCTTGAGCAAATGTTCAGTGGTGCTCTCCTTTCCACTGTCAGACAAGGGTTGTGACTAAATCCCTGAGTGTTTGGGAAACAGCTCACAGAATACATTGGCAAGTTGCAGTGAATTGAGCACTTAGCTCTTGATGCCTTGTTTTTACAAGATAGTTATGGATGGAGATGCTTTTCACTAAGTAGTTTTAAGTGAATTTAATCAGAAGGTGAGGGGACCATAATTAACTGAAAAATTTTTTGTGTGTCTTGCCTTCAGAACACCACATTTTATGGGTTCTCCTGTCAGCACTGACTTGGGGCTGACAACTTGGGAATTAAAAAGTACTTAACCTGTATGGGTTGACAAAGAAACCACAAATGAAGTGTATCACTCTTCTCTGGAGTGAAGGGAGAGAGAGAGAGAGAAATCTGTTTTAGCAGAAGGCTTCCCTGTGGTATCAAGAAATCTACCTGACCTGAGTGTCATAAATCACTCCTAAAAGGAGAGAAATTTTAAAATAATTGTATGACGTCAAAAAAATTGTAAGACTTAGATGGTTGTAATAGAAGGCACTACATAGTAATTACAGCTGATGCTGCTAGTAAGATTTTTTTATGTGTTAGTTTTCTCTGCATCTATATTTATTCTCTCATGTTCATATTTCATAAAGGTTAAGCAAATTTTCATAATGCTTTTCCTTTAAATGAAGGAAATGCAACATAAAGACCAACTAGACTTCCTCTCTCACAGTATTTTTTCAGTCTAGAAAATTTAAAAATTTAGATTCTGGATCATAATTCCATATTTCATAATCTGTCTCACATAAAAATTTTTACAGATTGTAATTCCTATCTAAAGACACCTGGATTTCACAATACTATTCTGAACTGCTATCACAGTAATGGTAGGTTTAGCTGCACCAGCTGATGCTAATATTTGTATTATCCTCTGTTGAGGACCATTATCCGGTTACTAGGGAGAGCTAATTGGAGGATAAAAACCCTTCTCACCTTTCATGAAAACCAATGCATCTTTTGTTTGTTGTGATTGCTTTATGAACCTCACAGCTGTGAGGGCTGAGAAAAGAGCACATTTCATTTAACCAACAAAGAGACCTTTTAAAAAAGCAGAAGTGAAAGAGGTTGCTTAAGTATTCTTCCTTGTTGGCCATCTTCAATTTGAATTTCCTGCACTGATGTACAAAACCCATGGTATCTCCTGCTGAAACTCTTCTATATGCAGTTAAATGTGTGGTAGAACCAAGATTTTAACCCCCTAGAGCTTCTCTATCACTAGATAATAGAATCAAACTTCTTTCTTCACTCACTTTTCTTCTGCTTCTGACTAAGTCTTCATGTGGGGTGATAATCAGTTTTCTTCCACCCAAAATCTAAATTAAGGAATAGTAGAACACTAGTGCCTACCTTGCTGATAGGATAACCTGTGGTGCATATTTTGGTTTTGTTTTCTTTTTTTTTCTTTAAAGGCATTTCTGCTCCCAGAGAGGGTAAATTTTTACTTCAATAGGCACAATCACTGTCCCAATTACACAAGTCTGTAAGTTCTTATGATGGACTGTTTAGTCAGACTTTCATTATATATAGTGCTGTCTATTCTCTATAAAAAACTCAGATTCTGGGGTGTTGAGTGTTTGGAAATGCCCAGAGCACATGAAAAATAATTAGGCATTTTGTTGCCTTCTATTTTTATTTTGTTTCCAAGCTATTTTGAAGTGATTGGAATCTTTAATTCTCGGGCTAAAATCTGTCAGTCCACTGTTTATATTACATATTGGAATAAGAAGGCAACCTGCTCACCCAGGATGGCCTCACTGATTCACATCAGGGCCCATACAAAAGTTATGCATGCTTAAATATGTAAATGTTCCAAATATACATGTGCACATAGACACACATAGACACATATACACAAAGATTTTTAAAATTCTCTACCTATAAAAGGTTCTTCTGCCCCCTCTGCACTTGCAACATTTCCAGTCTGAATCTTCACAGGTGCTTAGACATTTTTTCCTTAGTTGAATTATCTTATTCCTTATTTTTCTATATGCCATTCATGATCTCTGTAGATGTTTGACATTCTTCTTGATCTCTTTATCCTTTCCCTCTAGATATTTACTGTCTGCTCCTTTTAACAACCTCTTTTTTGAGTGTAACATAACAACATTTGTTCTTGACTTAAAGTCATTGTGTCCTTACACAACTGAAATGAAGTAAGTTCTCCCAAACCATGTAAGACTTTTATCTCTTGTTAGTTATGATTCCTTCAAGTTAGTTAAAAAACCTTGAATTAAACCTAAATATTTTTCAACTGACGTTGTCTTAACATAAGTAGTCTTTGTCTGGTACAAAGAATGATAAAGAACAAAGGGTTGATTCTAATTCAGTTGTGAATGTTTCTTGGAATGGCTAGGAATTATGGCCCTGTAGAGAAGATGGCTCAGAACTGTGAAAAAAAAAACAGTGAAAAAAAATCTAATTCTTTCATCTGGTAGTTTTGTGTTGCTTTCTTATACTCTTGCCAGTGATGTTTGAGCTCATAATTCTTAAGGATAAAGATATTAAAAATTATGCTATGTGAGGAAATCACCCTTCTTTGTTTTCTGTGGTTTCTATATTTATGAGTATCATCACCATTTTCTTTTACTTTAAAGACTGTGTTTTTACATATATCACTTTACAATTGTTCATTTGATATTTATAGTTCAGAAACACAAAAGTGTCAAAGAGATCTAAAGAAATATGAAGTCGTTAAACTTGGGTTACTAGAATAAGAATCCTCTAATATTTGCCTATATATTACTGGAAAGAAAACCTTATATCACTTCCATAATATGATTTTATTATTCATTATCTCACTCTCAATGCTTCATATACTTATGCTTAATTAATTCCTCTCAACTGTTAATTACTTTGAGTACAGATGACACTTACTCAGTCTCTTTTATCCGTAGTTTTCATCATCTCTTTCACCTTTCCTAGATTCCTTCTCTGTACTCAGAGGCTTATCTGAAAAAGCATAACTGAAATCATCCATACTGTTAAATTGACCTCAGAGGATCCCCAGAAAATTCCACCCTAAACATTAAACTATATTTTTCAATTCATTTTTCTAAGCTTGAATTGAAATTGATGGATTTGTTTCTTCAGTATGATACTGTTCTGACAAAGGAGGGATTATCAAAAAACACAGAATCACAGAAAGAGTAAAGTTGGAAGGGACCACAGTGGATCATCTGGTCTGATCTCCCTGTTTAGGCAGGGTCATCCCAGAGCATATGGAACAGGATTGTGTCCAGATTGTACCTGAATATCTCCACAGCCTCTCTGGGCAACCTGTTCCAGTGTTGGGTACCTGCGCAGGAAAGTTCTTCCTCATGTTCAAGGGAAAAGAAAAACCTCCTAACAAATACTTAATAAAACACATTATTATAATTCTCCTTATTTTCAGTCATGAATTTTAACAATTATCATTGAAATTCCTAGTACGACCCAAGGAGTTGAGTCACCATCCCTGGAGGCTTTTGAAAGATTGCGGATGCAGTGCTTAAGAACATGGTTTAGTGGTGGGTTTGGCAATGCTGGGTTAATGGCTGGACTCAGTGGTCTTAGAGGGTTTTTCTGACCTAAATTATTCTGTGCCTTCATGACCCAGATTCCCATCAAACAATGTTTACAATGCACATTAGGGAAGTAACTGGACCATCTGTGGATACTCAAAATAAATCCTTTCCAGAAAAGACACTTCTGCCTCTGGCCAAGGGAGTTTGGATGTCATCATGATATGGCTGATATCACAACAGGTTACTGGGCATAGATTAGAGATATTCTTGAGTAACTGTTGATATCCAGGCTGCCATCTCCTTATGTTTATCAGTATCTATGTCTCTCTGCCTGGAGAGAGAAGGCTAGGCAGGTTCTTTTTTGTCATACCTTTTACACCTGATCTGTCAATCCACCAGCAACATCAGAAGAGCTATGACCATTTAAAATCCTTTCCCCAGCCCCAGGGGAGTAAAGGTCAGCAGCTCCCTTAGATTTGCAACACAATCAAGAAAATTACACAAAAAAGAACTGACAGCAGGTGGAAAAATGAATTTTCCTGACTGGGAGATTGTACTGTGGACAGAGCTGCAAAACAGATGGGAGCTTCTCTGACCTTGCCTGCTCCAGATTTATCACTGGACATGTTTAATTAAAAACACATCAGATTAAGTCATTTTGTTATATGGGAAAATGTTGGAGTCCCTCAGGTGCAATCCCTGTTGGAAGAAACACAACAAGGACAAGATTTTTCATTGTGGCAACAGAAATTATCTGCAAAAATAGTTTGAAGCCCAACCTGCTGTGGAATTGGACAGGAGTGAGATAAGCAAGTGCATTGGCTTGTGCTCTTTTATTGCTTTGGTCAGGGAGAAGACAGAGTACCTTACAATAGGTGTGAAACACTCAGTTGAGACAAATTATGTTCATGTCACTTCTTTATTTCCCTATTTCCCTTATAGCTTATGTTTCTCTTGTATCAACCACCTTTCCCACTCAATTTTCTCTCTCTGGGACTGGCTGAAACTCAAATAATTTAACAGCCACATATGAAGAAGTTTTTGTAAACCAGGATCTAAAAAGAATAAGATATTAAGAAATAAATCTGCATTACAATAAACGCTCTACAATATGTTTATCAAGAACACCAATTTCTCTTGAGAGATTTAAATTAATTTTAATTCAGTCTTTAGAAATGGATACTTATTCACTTAATCTGAGACTGGAAAATTTATTGTGAATTGCTATTAATGAGTGCTAATAGTAAAATTTACCATGTGTAAATTTCCCTTTAAATTCTTGTCACAGGGATGCAGGCCTCATGGTTAAAGTTCTCTGTGTGTTATTTGTTCACACACAGACAGATTTTGAACATGTATGTATGCATGTGTGCATGCTTGGTTCTCTAGAGGTTATTAATTTTTGAAGGCCTTACAAGTCCCTGTCCAAATACTCCTTCTCTGGGCAGGTTACAATCAAAAACGTGAAAGTATTTTAAAACAGTTCTTTTGCTGTAAAGATGTACTAATAGAAAATAAACATGTGGTTTTTAAGCCACAGCTGGAAGACAGAAGCTGTTAGAGTAATGCTTGAATAAGATAATCATAGATATTAAAGATGTTTCTATCTTTCCCAATATATAACAAACAAACAAACCACAAAGGCATAAATAGTTACAAATTCCATGCAAAAGTCCATAGTAGAACTGCAACCAATGGAAAGAGGAATCCACTATTGTAAAAACCACATAAAGTTCTAATGATACCTTCAACAAACCTTATACTTCATTATTAAATATGCCTTGGGTTTTTTTTGGTATCTGAAATAGTCTTAAATTATCAAAGAAGCTCACAGAATACATTAGGATGAAACTCCAGAGGTCATTAATATTAAACATGAAATGTCTGTGATGATGACATTAAGGATCTGATGTGAACTGACAAAAGCAAATGAATTTCAAGTTAAACTTGCTACCTTGTCCTTAATTCACTTTGGGATGTCTACCAGTGGTGTCAGAATTGATATAAAGAGGCATGAATATTTGGATGCCCATTGGTGTATTGGCAGAGGGCAGTGTCTGTGGGCTATTCCCTTAGTCATGTGGAGGATTCTCTGGTTCCCGCAGATTTAACTTGTGTTTTTAATTGTTATGAAATCTAAAGTATTTTCTTAAAGGTCAGTTCAAGCAATTCAAAACATAGACTGCATAAGAGAGCTTCCTTTTTTTATTATTATTAATTAAATTTAATTATAACTATCTACCTCTTAAGTTTTAATTCATTTTTCCAGGTTTGGGTATCTTCAGATTTTCAGCTCCTATTTTTAATTGGAAATTATGTTCTTCTCTTCCTCTTTCCCCCAGAAAATTTATTTCTAAGGCTGAGGTGTTGTTTTTAAGTACTCAATTAACATTTGAACATTTTTCTTTCAATTACTGTCTTCCAATTTCACAATTTGATCTGGAGAACATGAATTAATGTCCTCAGGCAGACATTAACAACAGACTCAGGGCTGTTTTTAAAACTCCTCTGTACACAGAATGCTTAAGGGGCAGGTCAACATATATTTTCTTCATCAGCAGAGTTGGTTTAAGACACCTTCTATTCCCAGCCCCTTCTTTTCTATTTGGCCAACACTTTAATTTAGTGATATGATGCAACTTCTTGCTTTATCTGGTGAATTATAGAACTTTATTGAACTCAAACATTTCTTAAATAGTTCCTCCTTTTCCATAACAGAGGGTTTTTTGGTGGTCTACTGTTGGGGTCCACCTACAGCACAAAGTGAGAAGGAAGGAGTTGAGTTGTAGAGGAGACTATCTTTTTCCACACAAAGTCACCAAACATCACTTTGATGCAAAAGCAAGACTTTCATGTCAAAGAACTGGAAATTTAAGAAGGTACAGACACCTGAGAGTGGTGATGCATTGCAACACAGCCTCACCATGTCAACTGCTGGCATGATAATATAATAGCCTCCCTCAATAAAGCAGTCAAGCAAATTTAAATTAAATTAGGAAAATCTCCTCAGGAGGGGAAGGGAAAAGAGGATGGGGACTACCAAATGCCAGATATGAGTATGAGGCAAATTAAAAGACTTAACATGATGAATCCCTGTGCAAATGAGCTTTTATATTGGAACCACTGTCAGTCTCTCCATTTTAACAGTGCTGCCAAGCCCTGCCATATGAAAACTTAAAAGGAATCATCTGCTGTGTTTGGTCCAGATTCAGGTCCATCCTCCTTGCTTCATGGACCACATAGAAACCTTTTTGGAGACCAAATGACATCAGTAATTAGATGCTCCTTTGCAAGAACACACTGACAGGTACCTCAGGCAGTTCCAAGTCATACAGTTCAGATTTATGCACCCTCTGTCCTGAAAAAGCCTCAGTTCAACCTTCTCTCAACCTACCCAGAGGGCAGAGCATCTCTGGAGTTTTACTTAGAAAGTTGGGAGCTAAAAAATTTTCTCAAATTGGTAAAATGCAGCTACAAACAGAAATATAAGATATAAAACCTCTAAGTTCATCAGTGGCTTCCAAGAGCCTGAAGTACCATGGAAGTGAATTAGGGTTTCACTTAAATGTGTTAAAAATGCAAATCCCAAAGTTTAAACTAGGCAAAGTATTACAGAAAACATATGATTTTTCGAGCACTTCTCTGTCTCATATTAATCTTTTATAATAAATCATTAAATCAAGTTATCTCTTCACAGCATGCCACACAGCCTATGTCAAGAGCAGGGGCTCAGAAGTCATAAGTAATGGGAAATATCTGCCTGTTTGGGCTTCTGGGCATGCCTGAGCAGTCAAGCAGATCTCTGCTTCTCCTTCTACACTCTGAGAATTGTGTCATCCTTGACTGATGACTACTAATCCCTATTGGCACAGGCATACCAAGGAATGGATGCTAGATGTTATGATTAGTTCAGATGAAATAATTGTTGCTTGGATTATCTAATTGCTAGTGAAAAATAATGGGAAAAGCATGTGGATACTCAAAAACATCTTATATGGCTGTTTAGGTGCCTAAGCCATCTGTTCAATGGCTCCTTCCCACATATGCCACCTCCTGCTGAAAACAAGACACTCTAGAGGCACCTTCATGTCTAAACATAGGGAAAAATTATTTAAGCAGAGAAGGTCATGACCAGCAGGAAAAGCTCACAAAATTTCAGAATCCATATGTATTCTATCCCTTTCATTTTAGTTTTTCATCAACTTCATTTTTTTTTTCCTCCAAGGAGAGAACTTGTATAAGAAGGTGAACCAGATCTTCTGCATGGTGCTAAATATTTTACCCCTGCTCTGCCTTCTGCATTTTGTTTTAGGTTGGCTTCCAGCTGAAGAGAATCACCTTTTTTGTTATGTTACTCATGTGTGTTCTGCCTAGCTGTATAACCTGACTGAGGATTTCACTGCATTTGGATTTCAATATTCAGACATGGAAAAATTTGAGGTTTTTCTGACAAGCCATTTTGAGTGAAAACCTCCTGCAGCACTGAAATAAATTCAAAGATTACTTGTGCAACTTCTGAAAGTCTTTTCATTCGCCCCAGTGGGCTTTAAATGCTACACTCTCAATAGAAACCATTATTAATGAGTTTGAATTCTATGGCTGAGGTGGGGCCCTTGGGTAGTGACAATGGTTTTTACTAGATAATTTTCCACAAGTGAGAAATATGGAAATTGCAAGCCTTTTTTTCTCCGTGTAAACTTGGTCTTCTTTAGAGTTAATGATGACTCCAATACTTCCAGGAAAATTTAGCATGAAGTGTAGTGAAAGAGAAAGGTTATTACTCATCCAAATGCCAATAATTTTGGAGGGATTTCAGATGTGTACACTTCAAATCTATTACCCTGAGAAGAAAATATTCATACTGGTGCACAAACTCTTCAGCTCCCTGAAGATCTAACAATTCTCTAAAAATCATTTCATGACCACTTCTTGCTATTGTTGCTGCAGATTAAAAGTACATCTCTTTCATCTCGAGACTTCAGAGACTAGAAGGTTTTCTGCCTAAAAAAGATACCCAAGAAGCTGCCCAGGTCTTAAATCCACAGTGGCTCCCAAGTTCCTCACAGTTCAGCCATAAATGAGTTTGTATCTGGAGATTAAATTCTTACATATTTAATGAAATGAGAGACAAGGGGATTGTCCTACACAAGCTGTAGAACTAAAGATCACTTAGGATCTTTTAGCCCCATCTGATCTCATGCAGGATTAATTTTCCTTAATTTTGATTATATGTGAGTTAAAGATAGAACCTAATACATATTCTTGGGTTCTCATTATATTCAATGAAGAAAAAAGCAGCACATATACAGAATGATTTATCTGGTCTAGGACAGGATGACTCATTCCTCAGAAGCATTCCTCTCCTTTGACTATAGATAAATTATTAACTTAGATCAGATATCTATTTTTAGATAAAGTTAGGGCAGGTGAATTATATTCTAAAGCAAAAATTCCCAGAAAGTTTTCCATTAACTCTGAGGACATTGCCCTCCTTCACAGGAGTGTTTTGAATGCCTTTCAAGCTCCCACCAGTAACTTAATTTATTATTTATCTTGTGGTAAACATCTAGATCCCATAGCGCAAAAGAAAGAAAATATGTAAGCAGTTATTCAAAACAGAAAGAAGTTTGCTGTAGAAAGAGAAGATGTGCACATCTTTTTATAGCAACAGGATGAACCCCTCAGTTCTTTTCTCTTTGGGAAATACCCTACAGTCTCTGTTGAACCTGATATACTGAAGAGTAAGGGCATACTTATTCCCTCCTCTTCTCAATCAGCACTGCATGGATTATGATAGGGAATATCTTGGTCTTGATGAAGTTAAAAATGCCAGTTATTGGTGTTTGCAAGGTGGAGGAAGGAGGCTGTTAAAATAAATACATGATCAAAAGATAGGCAAATGAACAAATAAATAAATAAAAACATTACACGTGCCTTATGACCATTGAGGTGAACAGTGGCAGGAAGGGGTAAGAAAATAACATCTGAATATTCATTTCTGGACTCAGAACAAGTTGTAAGTTTCTATCACCATTCATCAATTTTTGATTTGTGTAGACACCCATGAATGACAGCAGTGCATGTTTAATATTGGTCAGTATAAAAATATATAGAAAAAATGAAAATGTATTTCTGACTAAAGATAAATAATAATAATGTTCTGATTGTCCCAGAAGAGGGCCTCAAAATAAACAAGTTAATAAATCCTGCCCCACCTCTAAAACCGGACAATAGCTCAAGCTGTTATTTGCATTTGTTTGCATGTTTTGAATAATTTTTCATTTTATTCAGATCTTCTCTTCTCTTCTCTTCTCTTCTCTTCTCTTCTCTTCTCTTCTCTTCTCTTCTCTTCTCTTCTCTTCTCTTCTCCTCTTCCTTCTCTTTTCTTTCCTCTCCTTTTTTCCTACCTTTGTCCTCACTCTTTCTTCGGTATAAGTCTAAAAAAAAGAATATCAAAACATTTTAACTGCTAAGCCCTTGTTGTTTTTAGCAGCACAACTTTAGGAATGAAATATCAATCATCACTTAGTAGTATCAAAGAGTGAATTATTTATTTAATTACAGCTGTAGTTTCATCTCCTAAACACTAATGTTTTGTCAGTACATTCATAATATTTTCTGTATTCCTCCCAAGAAAAAGCTGCATCATAAGTTAATGATTCATAACATCACTCTTCCAGTGAGGTATATGATCATATTGGCTTTAAGCATAACAAATAGTCTCAGCAAGCCTTCCCTCAGAAATAAGAATCGTCTTGTGTTTTGAGACAAATGATGATGACCTGAGACATCTGTGTTCAGTTCTCTCCTACAGCCTGTGGCAACTTTTTGAGAGACATTTTAAATGGTAACTAAGGGTAGAATGCATCTGAAACAACTTTGACCATTTAAAATTGGATATCTAATTTAGTATTCTGGCCATGCAAAATATATCTATAGTAAATGGAAACATAGAAACATGTCTAGGAACCTAGATAATTCATCATAAAAGTCTTAGAATAGGGGGAAAAACACCGATAATTCAAGAGTACTTCTCTCTCTCTCTCTCTCTCTCTCTCTCTCTCTCCCTCCTGGCTGTACAGGGAATTTAAGCTGAAGATTTCATTCCTGAAAGACGAAATTAGTAAAAATATATTAATCCTTTGAGAGACACCAAAGGATTGATGTACACTTAACACATAGACACCTACAGAAATCAGTGAGGACTGAAAAACACAAATAATTTTAGGTATCTGCCTCTCTCTTTTTCTGTAGCTCAGTTTCTCATCTAAAAGATAAAAATAACAGACTCTTATCCTTTCAGGGGTAGTGAGCACAAAGCTATTAAGGATGATAAGACTTCTTAGCATAAGTAGGTTGAAGGTTCAAGTTATATCCAAAGCCAGGTGCTCTGAAACCAAGGCTACTCCTAAACCCAGGAGAAACAACCATGAGTGTAAGCTCCTTTATGCTTTGGTCATAGTCTACAGGGCAGAAAAAATTGGACAAATCCCAAGAAAAATCACATCATGGCCCTAAGGCTATGAAGCAGTTTGGTAGCATTAAGCATGACTGAAGTAAGTATTTAGGATTATTATTACAGCTGACACATTGCATCTTTTGCCAGATATATAAGATCAGCTATGTAAGTAGGACATAAAGTTAAAGGACTTGACTAGTGATTAACAAATCAGAGCTGTGACACTTTTGAGCTTTGCCACTGATTCCATGTCAGCCCTGTGTCATTTTCAATCTCAGGAAGGTTAATCTCTGCCCTTGAATATAGTGCCAAAGCGTAGAGAAAAATCCTATATGTGCAAAGGGGCCATGGTAGAGTTCTTGCTCTTGTCTAGTCAATGTAAAGTAAGTTAAATACAGCATAGGTTTTGCTGGTTTTTGTATCATGTGTTCTTTAAGCCTGACCATAATCTTGAAGATTATTTTCAAGGACCAACAGGCAGAAGGGATCAATCCATTAATGCGTCACACAAAACCAGATACTGGGGAAGAAACACAAATTAATATCTAAGGAATCAGTGGCTGATGATTAATCATTTGGATAAGGATTGTAATGGGTGCTGAGAGCCCATATAGTTCTTGCTAAATACCATTTGCAACATTTCCTTTGTTTTGACAGAGGGAAGGTGACTAAATCTCTCCTGAGGAAGAAAAGATTATAAACCAGCTCCCATTAAGGCTCAGTTCTGTGCCTCAGTAATTTGTCCTTTGTTCAAATTGAACCAAGATGAGTACATTTTGCCTAGTTAGATTGCAAGTCCTTTACAGGGTTCTTAGCAATATTTTGTTCCTTTATGTGTTGCTGTGATACAAATAGCAACCATATTAACCAATAATAATACTTTGATTCCCCTGGCTAATTCTCTTGATCGTGTTCCATATGTGTAAAGAAAAATAAAACAATCTCAGAAACAATAAAAAATAATGGAAGGGTATTCATCTTGTGGCTATTCAATATCTCTTTATTCCTCTTATGTAAGCAACTGATAAATTAAATGACGCTGTGTTTATCAGTTGAAAAGGAATCTGAATAGCTTTGTAGTTCAAAAACAGGATAACACTTCTTCTTTAAACACTATCACAGCCTAATGCTGTTTATACAAAAAAATGGTCCAGTATTTATAATACAGCAATGTAGCATAAGTTAAAGGATGAAACACCTCCTTGTTGATAAAAATGTAAATTGCTACATGCTGATTCTTTGCTCACATAAAGTTTCAATCTCTTTTTACACAGGAACACATTTTGTCTGCTAGGTGGTATGTTCATGGAAGGAGCCTTGTGCTGCAGGAGCTCTGCTGAAAACAACATTCACAACCCCTGCTGGCTCACCATCAAAAAATGTCCAAAAGATGGTTCCGCAATGACTGAAAACAGGATGTTCCAATCTTTTGAATTTCAGTTCCATCAGTGTAGTATCATCTTAGGCAGCCTTAAATTGTTCTGGGTTTTCAGCCAGCAAATATTAGAAGACACCTGATTTTGTGACACTTAGTTGTGACACTAAGGATCAGAGCTGGCTTGATCCTTTCCTGACACAGGCATGCTCTCTATCTGCTCTAATTTGAAGTCATAGACTGGGCACTGAAACAGTGAAGGACTTATTTCAGTGTCAGTGTCTGCTCTGGATGGATCCCCCAGCAATTTCTTTTGTTCAAGAAACCCATATCAGTTAGAGAAATCTGAGTCTCAATATATTGTTATAGTAGGTTCAACATGCTTAGAAACAGTGTCAGACATAGCAGCTCATAGGAGAGAAAGCCACTTTCTTTACTGCTAGATTCTCTTAATCTCTAAAATGAGGGAGGTGATGGTGCCCCAGTACTCTGTTCTTATGTGACTTCTTCTGGACTACTTCATCCAGCTGTGTGGCCCCAGCACAGAAAGAACAGACACCTCTTGCACTGAGTGCGGGGGAAGCCACCAAGCTGATTAGAGGGTTGGAACACTTCTCCTTCGAAAAAAGGTCAAGAGAATTGTGATTGTTCAGCCAGGAAAAGAGAAGGCTTCTGGGTGACTTAATTGCATCCTTGCAGTACCTGAAGGAACCTAGGAGAAAGATGGAGAGAGATCTCTTCTAAGAGCATGGAGTTACAGAACAAAGGGAAATTAGTTCAAATTGTCAGGGAGTAAGCTCAGATTAGATATCATGAAGAAATTCTTTACTGTGAGGGTGGTGAAGCACTGGAACAGGCTGCTCAAAGAAATGGTGGACATCCCATCCCTGGAAGTGCTCAGGCTGGTTGAAGCTCTGAGCAACCTGGTCTAGCAGAAAGTGTTCCTGCCCATGGCAAGGGGGTTGGAACATTTTCTTTCTAGGGAATGCACATGGATTTCAAGTGGTATGAACCTATCTAGTGCTGAACAGCAGCTTATGACCAGGCTTGGTGAAAAACAAGTTTTAATTATAAATTTTAAGGTTATAGATAGTTGAAGGACAGAAAGGGTCTGAGGAACAGGATGGACTGCAGCTAGCTAATAAAGGGTTTATTTCAGTTATATAAGCATAATGCACAGGAAATGTTTTGTAATCCAAAATAACCTAGTGGAAGGTATGACAGGGTCTCCAGGAGACCTGAGTTGGTCTACAGCAGCAGGTTACATGGAATATCCTAAATGATGGACGCTTATGTTTAGGCATCTGTTTCTCTCAGTGTCCTTTAACTCCACAGTGTGAAGCAGATAACAATAAAATCAAGACTCTGATAGCTAAAATCAGTAAACTTCAAAATGGAAATAAGTCCTCATGTCATGGCTGAGACAAGGAAACGACATGTAACAAAGGACTGCTTAAATTCTCCCCTTACCTCTATTTCTTACAAGGTAAAGAGCCTTTTCAAAAGCAGGGTAATTTGCTGTTGTCTGACATCATGGAAAAAATCATTGCATGGAATTCCAAAATCACTGCAAATCAGATTAAATTGTTAGTTCTGCCCTCAGATTGCACTTCTGCTTGCTCTGAGGCAATCCCTATTTCTTTTGTGTATTTATAACAACAGAATAATCAAACATCTCTAAAAACACAGTTAAGCAATCCCTCCTGTACTTAAATAACCATTCCAAAACTATTCATGTTATTCATGTACATAGTTCATTTACACACCCTGTCTTCCTAGTTCCCCTTTTCTACCAAAAGGTCTTCATAAATACAGCTTTTGATCTCTAAAAAAACTCATCTTTTCAAGAAAGAGCTCATTAGTCACGAATGTAGAAAAGGTAACAAAAGCCCAATTCCATAAAGGTTAAAGCTCTTCCAGTTCAACTCTTCTTTTTTTATATTCTTTTAATTAAGAAGCTGTTCTGATTCATCTGTCAAATAAGCTCTTATCTTACAGTCCATAATGAGTTAAGACATTACCTGGCAATTCCTTAACTACAGCAGCCCATTTAAGCAGGAACAAAAAAATCACAGTGGCATAAATTGTTTTACTCAGACCTCTAACAGAAAACCTATTGAATATTAATTTGTGTTGCTGTTATTTGCTACTTTTTTTTAATTTATTTTTTTAATGAGGCTCTGGTTTTATCCTAATATAGGTAAAGGAAATATCTGAAATCTCAGCAGTATGTTTGGGTTAGAAAATTCCTGTGGTCTCTCTCTCTCTCTCTCTCTCTCTCTATATATATATACCTGTACGTGACTTATGGGACAAACCATTACAGACCCCCACAAGGACATCCAATTGATCAGGGGTCATCATACTATTGATTGAGGCTGTGGTTCAGGTGGACAGAGTGTTGTTATATCCTGCAGCCTTTTAGCATCCTCATCATAAAACCTTGTGGAAAGAGGCACGACGGTTAGTTCTTGACCACCTGTATGTATCCCTCTGACTGTATCAGGGGCAACATTTCTCCCTGAGGCCAATTCTTGATGCATTTGGCAACATTTTAGTTGTAGAGCATATTAAACTGAAACTTCTTTAGGATCAGAACTGTGAAACTTGTTCTGCTATATTCTCACTGTGCCAGCAGTGCTTGTCCCACCACATCATCTATGATGTGAACTAGCAGGAGCTTAGGGTCTGGGATGCCAGAAAAAACAGTGTTTGATCCTCTTCCCTGGCTGAGAAGCAAACATTTTCCATGCACTACACATAGCAGCTGTGAAACTCAAGCTTATCCCTTTGGTCACATCTTTTGAATCTTTTTTTTTACCAGATACACTTCTGCTCAAAACTGGGTGCTGGTTTTGGTGGTGTGGCCCAAGATGGAAGGCTGGCAAGTCCCAGAAGTTTGACTACTAGTCTGTCTAAAGACTTGTTTTAATCAGTGCTTATGTCAATATCTTCGTATCTGAGACTGGAGATATTCAGTAAAATACCAAGTTTATAATAGTTACACAGCAAAAAAATTGAGTGCAGTGATAAGCCAGGTAACAAAACATAACCTCTGTCTTCCTTTGTCACTGGGAAATGTTATATGCCTAATCTGATGTTTGCAATTGTCACTTCATTACTAAAAAAAAAGTTTTCCTTTCTAACAGAAGTCAGGGAAGAAAGGAAACACTATAAGTCACAAGCCATTTATTCCATTCATTGATTAGTGATGGTTCTAGATATGTTTTAAGTGGTTTAGATTGCTTTGAATTTTTCCTATTTTACTGAGAATGCAGATAAACCAGAATTAACGATGCATGTCACTCTGGAATGATTGACCTCTGGTATTGGGGAAGAAAAAACCACAATGGTAAGGTTGATATAGGATTCAATTGACCAAAGATATATGAACCTTATAGATAACTAGATCTGAGTCTTAGGTCCTCCTTTATGGTTAAGAGAAACAGACATGATTGGTACAGTCAATCTCATGCTAAAGCACACTTCCATAATAAATCAGATTAATTGTGGCCTTGACATACTTATTCTGACTTCTCTGGCTTTAAAGGAAGACTGAATTACCTAGATCTAGTCCCAACATTGCCTTATAGACACAAGAATCCAAATAAGTTAAACCCACTCCAGTGATCTGGATAGGATATCATAAAATAGAAGTTTCATGAATTATTAATATCTACCTATAATTATAGGGATTCAGAAAACTGCTTTATCTTGTTAGATATAGGAAGAATGCTTTATCTTGTCATAAATATCACTAATACACACAGACTGATTTGAAAAATATATGATCATGTGATCAGACCTCATTCAGATTAAATTTATATTTCCCCATAACACCATAGCATTAAGAACAGATGTTCATGCACACAGAACCATTATTCAGGGGGCACATTAAAATTGTTGGTCTGGAATTTACTGATAGCTATGAAATGGATTATGGGAAGCGACCATGTGCTCTTGCAAGGAATGGCAGTCATCACAACAAACATTTGAGTGTTTGCAATGCATTTTAGACATCTAGAGCCTCACCAGTGCTAACTGTGCCAGACTGCCTTCATGTGGATAGAGAGTAACTTTAAAGGGTTGGGTCGTCTAAACCACTTCAGAGATGTGACATGTAGAGGAGCAAGACCTCTTTGAGCCATCATTCCTATTAAGCAGCAACTGTCAGGAATTTGAAAGTCCTACATGTCCATTTCTTCTACACTGCAGTTCTGGAAGATGATCCCCCATAATAGTGTTATCTGTATATTTTTGAGCAGCTTCTTTTATTGCCTCAAAACCCCAAAAATTTATAAGAGAGGAAGAATACAGAAAACTTTTCTATTCCTTTATTAAACAAACAAACAAACAAACAAACAAAACCAACAGAAAACAAAACCCCGATTTAAAGGAATTGAATATATCTCACAGTGTTTTCTGATCTTTCTTCCTTGGGAACTTCTGTATGTAGTGATTATTTTGGCTAATCCCTTAAAGATAGTTCAAAAGATATGTGACAGTGAATTCCACTTGGACATTAAGATGGAGGTATTTAATATGATTCCTGTCTTAATCATTGCCTTAATTGCTTGTGAGGTTTAGCGTATATGAAGTTGTTTGCCAGAAAATAAACAGGTAAGAAAATAAGAAAGAAAAAAAAGAAAATATGAGTAATATTATCAATTTATTTTTTCAAATGAGGAAGAAATTCTCACCAGGAGCAGTGCAGAAGAGTCACTTTATACAGCCATTGCTAATACAATTAGGTGTATTTACTTCAATCAAAAATTATCCTGTGTTACAGTCAAGGTTTAAATTACTTTGATTAGAGGTGTGACACATTCAAGATGAAATTGAGGAAATTTGAGACTTGAACACTTAATGCTCTCAATGTATATTCTGAATGTATTTCCATGCAGTGTGCATCTTGTCCAGTGAAAAAAAAGGTCTTGGTTGCTTTTTATTTTTTTGTTGGGCACTCTTGGCACAAAAATAAGACATGCAAGAACCTGCTGATTTGAGGTAGGAAATTTTACAGAAACACAGAATGTTAAAAAAATAAATTAAATGAAGCTAAGGAAAAAAAAAATTCACCCTGCGGGAGTTAATATAAACATCCATAAGCTCCTGCTAATTTTTTGTATACCACTGGGAAATTGTATTGACTTCACAAATAAGAATGAAGAGTAGGTATGAGTCTTTCATTTCTCTAAATGATAAATGGTATCTAACAGATATTATGGTATTTGACATTGAGAGATTAATTTCTTTCTTCAGAAAGGTAAGGCAAGAAGACTCACTCAGAGTCACATTCTATTGTAAAACAGGAGAAAATCCAAGATTTCACTCTGAATATACTAGAAAATTACCATTTATGAAATGTCTTTTAGCTGCAAACAGAAATCCTGGTGTAGTAACTGCCAGTCCAATAAGAAAATAGCTTTAACAAAATCTATAAAGGATTTGTAATTCTTACAGTGTAAATCCACCGGTTTATAAACAGGTGGGTTTTTTTTAATGAATTCAATTCTAAAAAGCAGAAAAATTTTTAATAAGAATACAGTTCGTATTAGGGGGGAAGAGGGGGATTTTAAAATGTTGACAACTCTAATGGATTTTACCACAAACAAACAATCAAACAAATAAACCTTCTCTGAATCTTTTTCTTGATGTTTAAACAGGAAATAAACTATTGGGATTTAAATTGTATCCATCACAGAATAATAATATTGCTCATTACATGTAGCTTCAGATATTCACTGTGGGAAAAAGTTAATTGAAAGATTTCAGAAGTTTTGTTAGGTATTATCACACTAAAGAAATTGTTCTGTGGTAGTGAGCTTTTTGACCATTTTCAATTATATTCATTCTGCTTTTATCTGAACATGGAATGTTCTTTCAGTGTTCATTTGAAAACCAAAGGATTACATAAAAAGAATTTTTACATTATATTTCTATCATATTATAATGATTTTCATCCAAGAATCTCCTGGCAGCTTAAAGTATTTATTGAATGAGCCTGTCTATCATATAGGCAAATGTTCTGTCTTATAAATGAGTAAACTGAAGCAGACAGACTGAATGGCAGAGGCAGATGCTGAGGACTGAGCTCCAGACTCTTTTCAGCTAGAGCAGCACTGAGGCATGCTTATCATTGTAAGCACGTAATTAAGTGCTATTACAGTTAATCCGGTTGCTTATGTTCTGATTGCACTGGAAATTCATGCAAATGTTTCTTAACTGCTGTCTCAGTTTGAAGTAAGGGAAGTGGTACATAGATTGAGGGAGAATGTGGTAGATTCAGACCTCAGGTAACCTGGCACACTGTGGACCGCAGCAGCCAAGAGCCTTCATTTCACTGCTCTCCAAAATTATAGCCATGGGTGCGCACAGAAAACCACCTCAGATTTTTCAGTTGAAAGTCCAAGTTCAGGATAAAGTCCGCAAATTTTACAGGGCTCAAGAGGCCTTAGAGATAAGAAAGCAAGGCCAATGAAATTGCTAGATGAAAATTGAAAGAGCATAATCTCCATATAGACCCCTAGGGTAAAGATCCCAGTTCTCTCTCTAAGGAGTGTGAAGGTTTGAAAGTTTTCTAAGTACCTTTTAAACTACTGACACACTTCCAGATGCTCCTCAAATTATATTATTGTTAAGATCCAAATGACTGTTTGCACTAGACTAGACCACACTAATAGAATATTTTACTTGGAAGGGACCTACAAGTATCCTCTAGGATCATAGAAGTATTTAGGTTGGAAAAGATCCTTAAAACCATCCAGTCCACCTGTAAATCTAACACTAAGAAGTCCAGTACTAAACCATGTCCCTAAGCACCACATCTACACATCTTTTAAACAATGTTTTGTGATTCTGTGATCTCCAGGGATGGTGATCAGAGACTTCCCTGGGCAGCTCTTCCAGTGCTTGACAATCCTTCCAATTTCACTTTTTCCCAACTTGGTGCTGTCTTCAGACTTCCCTTGTGTGCCCTCAATCCCCTCATCCAGATCACTGATGAGGATATTAAAAGAGAAATGTCCCCAACACTCAGTCCTGGGGAATACCACTTGTAACCGGCCACCAATTCAGCATAATCTGTAATTCTGTAATTCATCAGCACTCTTTGGGCCTGGCCATCCATACAGTTTTGTTTTGTTTTGTTTTGTTTTTTAATCCAGAAAAGGGTACACTCTAGTCCAACTGCAGCTGCATATTTAAATTATTTTGTCATGAAAGAACGAGAATGATATTGGTCTCTATCATCTTTTCCATTGCTTTTTAATTTTTTTTTTTTCTCTCCACAAATTCTTAAACTTTGAGGTCTTGTCTTTTGTGGCCAAGTAGCACTTGTGCCTGCATTTTACACTATTTTTTTGCACATTTAATTATGGAATTCCATTCCTGGCAATCAAGGATCTGAATAAATTTGCTTATCTTTGTATTGATAAAGGAGGTAAAGGAGGAAAGGGAGAGATTCCAGAACATAATCAAAATGTCATCTTCATAGACACACTGCATCAAACTATTTATGGTTATATTCAAAGGCCCCTAAAACTCATTATTTCTTTACTTCTGTGTCAGCAAATAAAAACAGTCTGTGGCCCAGAGGCAAATGATGTAGCATAGTTTTTATTTGCATAGGGAAACTCATTCTGCCCAAAGTGTAGGGTCTTGTCCATGCACACTGGTAGCAAACATGTACCTTGCACAGGTTTGCGTTGTGTTGGCTTGTGCTGCCCTGTGGGGAAGGTCAGGGCGTTGGGAGAGCAGCTTTATTGTCACAGGCCAAAGCTGTGCCAGGGGACATGCTGGATGATCATGTACACAACCCACTTCCATCAGTTTGGAGTTTAGAGACACATATTTTCCTTTCTGCATTCCTGCAGCTGAATTTTGAGAGTGGGGAAAAATCCAATTAATAGACAGGTAAAAGACAATGCATTAAGCACATTACTAAATAGTGATCTGGAGAGGGAAAGAAGAGAAAAGAGAGAGGAGGTACATCACAAAGCAGCTTGTGTGTGTTGCACATAAAATATTATCTGTATCAGGGAGATTGAGAAGAGGAGAACAGAGTGAGTATCTACTTAATGGTGTCTGGGGATATTCCTGATGCAGTAAATTGAGTTATTGCATCCAAAAGTACAGAGAAAATGAGATAAATAACAGGAACTGATAGAAGATTTTAAGCAGTTTGTACATGTTTATCAGACAGCTTCATGTTTTAGGTGATTTTTGAGAAATTTATGCAGGATATGTTTTCCTGACCACATTTAAGATGAAGAGATGCCTTTCAGTTCCATTTCTTTAGGCAATTAGATTAACTGCTTTTCCAATTAGGCCATCTAGAAGCCTGTGAAAAGTTTAGTTTGCTGTGGTATTTTTTAGAAAATCTTCTTTTAAACCTATGACTCACTGGACAAGTTAAATGCTTTTTCCTGTAACAACAGCCATAATCTAAATGCTTTGTCTGGAATCTCATCAATACCGTACGGTTGGCCAACAAATTTTTCTTGTTGCATTAAATTACATTTCTGTTTTCCTGGACTGCCTCTTCAAATTTTCATGACACTACAATTCATTAAGCAGATGGAGATGGAATTTGTGACTGAAATGTTTTGTTCAATAAGATGTAAGTTCATTCCCTGCAAACCAGTGTAATCCAGTGTGCTAAGAGGAGGGTGGTTTCACTTCAGCACCTCTCCTAATAACTGCTTGAATGCTCCCTTAGAGAAATCCATTTCTGGCAAATCATGCACCGTTGATTAAATACCTTTATTTAATGCCGCCTTTCCCTTGGTAGATGCAAAGAGGCTGAAACTGGAAAGTTGTTGATTATGATGATATCGGACAATTAATTATGCATTGTAATAACCTTTGACCTAAGCAAAGACTTCCTTTTTGATTTAATCAGCTGCAATGAAAAGTGATCAAATAATTACACGTTCTTGTCTTCCAATCAAGCTCTAGGTAGAGATGTTCAGAGGAAATCAAGCAGAATCTTAAAGAAAGTAACAATAGTAATGAAAAAATAAGCAGAAGGAGAAATAAACCAATTGAAAGCAATAATTAGATTATTTATTTACTTATTTCAGCAGTGTCTTAATAAATTAAGCCCTCCTGAAATAAGTTCTGTACTCAGCTTCATGTCTGTGCCACTAGGACATGAGAAGTTGTTCCTGACGTCTGTGTTCATACCTGGATTGGCAGCACCCATCATTTGTGAATAATTCTGGATCTTATTCTTCAGAGGCTGTTTCTCTTCTCATTATTTCACACAGAGAGAAGAAAATATCTCATGAAACCATCTCTGCACAGGTGAAAAAAAAGGAATAAAAATGGGGTAAAAAAATCAAGAATGCAGTGTGTTACATTAAATACCACGCAAGAAGAATGTTTCTTTATTGTTGCATCCCTTAGTCATTACAAAATCATTATCTTCTGAGAAATCAGTATCAGCTTGTGGCAGCACATCAGCTCTAGACTTCAGTAATTTTTGGATCCTGGGAATCCAAAGGAAATGATCCTTTTTATCTTACTCCTCATGGAGTAAAACTATTGAATTTAATAAAATGCCAAAATCGAGATGAGGATTCTGTATGGTCTTGGAGGTGATTGTTGGATTTTTTTTTTGTGTACAGTCCATAACAGTGAGTCAGCCCTTCTCTGGATGAACCAACTCTCTCAAGCTGAGGCTCCTGATCAGTAAGAACGCGTGTCTTTAGCAGAGGGGTGGGTGTAACATAGATTGGCATTCTTGGGTCACCTGTCTCTCTTCTTGAAGCTCTGGGGTAGCTCTGCTTGTCTCTTTAGCTGGAAGGTGAAGACTTGACTATTTATCCCCTTAGTGCTCTTCAAACTGTCATCTAAGCTGCTGCTACAGGTGCCTGTCCTTCACTTACCAGAGCAAAGCAGGTACCTTGACCATTGATATTTAAATTAAATACCTTATGCTGACAAGTTATTCACCAGCCAGTGTCACATATCTGCTCTGCTTTGAAAAGTTGCACCTCTATGTGCTCTGATTCAACCACCTGTGTCTACAAAGTGAAAAAAATCAGAGCAGAGAATAATAAACATGTATCAGCCCAATTGTTTCATAAATTATTAAACCAGAAATGGGTATTATTTAAAATTATTAAAGCAGCATAGGAAGAACTAGAACATTTTTATTCGTAAATTTGTTAGAATTTGCTAAAAGAGATCTCTTTTGTAATTAGGTGAATTTACTTAGCTATCTTCATTTCTGAGCACTTCAAGTGTGAAGCTTTATTTTTGTATTGTTATATTGCATATATATATAGTATATATTTTTTTGTTATTCTCAGTACATATACAAGAATGCAATGCTATTGAAATGCCTCTTCAATTCAGCGAGTGATCATTAATATTCCCTGTATTTCCTCTCCTTTCTAATGTTAAAAGTTTTCTCTGATGTTAAAAAATTTCAGAGAGGTCCTAGAGTATGTTTTGGTTTATTTTGAACACTCAAATAATAGCAACTGTATTATATTCAGTGGGTATCACATTATTTATTTGACTTCACATAAATGCATTTCTTCCTTTAATAAAATCCTCCTGCAAATATGAAAAGTTTCTTATTCTTTCTAGGTGTATAGGCAGGATATGCAATATATACTGCTGGGGTGGGATGGAACACATTTTTCTGTCATGAATATCACTTTTGATCACATCATTAAGTACACAGTCCTGCCATACAGATGAGTAGGGTGTTTGTGGATATTAATGAGCATCTTTTCTTGCATCTGACTTTGATTGAACTTTTCATCACCTTTCCTGCTTGGAGAGCTTTGCATCAATTCCAGTTAAATCCTTGCAGAACTCATTTACTTTCTTTTACATGACTGACCTTTCTCACACATGACTGGCTGTCACAAGCTGAAGAGACTGGTAGGTCTGGGTTTCTGAGCCATTTAATTGCATCAAGAGGCATTTTTTCCATAGGATAGGAAAGAATGCCCAATTACTTAATTTATTACATGTTTTAAAATTGATCCTGAGGTCAGATACCGACTTTCTGAAACCCTTAGGGTTTTTTGGCTGCAGTTTGGGTCATTTTTTTGGTGGGGAGGAGATGTTTGCATTTTTCCCTATCCACAACTTAATAATAAAAATATTTATAAGTAATTACTAATTCAGTCAATATTCAGCTTAGACACCCAGAACACCTTTTTATCTTTAGGAAGTACAAAGGAATTCACCTTCATCAACAGTTAATACCCCTAACTTACACCACCTGCTCTGCTATTCACTGACTTTTGTAAACCAGTGTACACTGTTCCCCTTTAAAATCAGGTAGATTTTCTCATGATGAATGAAGTCAGATTAACACTTCAATTATTATTTTCATTGCAGAAAAGCCAAATTGACCATATATTTTATTAGTACTGAAAGAATATAATTTGTACCTTACTAGTCTAAAATGAAAGAAATTGTTTTAGCTACATTTATGTGTCCAATATGTGCAAACTCCAGGTTTTGGGGTGGGACGTTTTGTGGTTTTGTTGTGGTTGTTGTTTATTTGTTAGCTGATGGGTTTTAGTTTTGGCTTGGATTTTTTTATGTTTTGGTGTGGGGTTTTATTTGTTTTGGTTTTTTTTTTCTCTTTTTGGTTCTTTTTCATTTTAGATTTAAATTAGAATTTATCTGACATAAGAGAATGTTTCCAGAATCTTAACATCTACTCTAAGCTAGTATGCACAGTCTCTCTAATGCTTGTGCAGAGAAAGAGACCCCTAGAGGTTAATTTGTCCAAATTATCTTGGATATCATAGGTTTTGATTATTAGCTCCTGATAGTAACTCTTCCTCATCAAAGGAGCCTGAATGAATATCTTAAACTGGATGTCTAAATTCTAATATTTAAGGCTGGGCAATACAGGCTCCACCCCATGGGCTGTGAGTTATAGATTCCCTTCCAGTTGTACTGTACGAGGTTTTTCAAAATCTGAGACACATAAGCCATGCAAAGTTTCTCCAGAGGCTTCTCCTCAGTGTCCTTCATGCTACTGTTCAATCTGGTAACTTTATAAGCTTCAAACAATATAACCACACTTTACATAAATCAGGTTCTACATTAATTTCCTGTGTGAGTTACTGTTGAAACCGAAAGATGAGGACAGTTTTTAACTGCTGCCAAAGAAATTTCTGTCACAATAACTGATTAGGCACACCTCAACATCAGATTTTTATTTGTTCTGTTTACATTAGTGTAAATGGGAATAAAAATGCAAAGATCTCTAGAAGATATTTATGTGCAGCCTCAGTGTGATACTAGAGATTATTTCTTTTTATTTTCCACAGCTTCAAGGGAACAGAAATTAAAAACAGTGAGATTCAGCTGGATTACTTTAGTCAACTAATCATGAAAATAATTCAACTGGAAGAGCAGTTATTGGACAGTATCCAGGCAAATAAGTTCCTCATCTACATCTTAATTTCTTACCAGTAACCTATGGGGACATGTGTAGAACATTAAAAAAAATCGAACACATTCAAAAATGTTCTCAGTTTCTGTTTCCAGAAAATGGACATTTTGTCACTCTTTATATCACAAGTAAAATTAAAGCCCTCTTCCTTTATGAAGCCATTATTGAAGAAAATACTGCAGGATTTATGTTCTAAGAAAATAATAAACTGTTGCATGTGGCCTGAAGAAGACATTAAAGTTTACACATTTTATCTGTCAGATATAAGTCAAAGGGATATAACTTTGTATTTTACTGAAACTATTTTATCTATGTTTTCAATGAGAAAAAAGACTTGTTTGGTATTTTCTTAAAATAAATCATGAAACCACAATGTATATATACTTGTATTTTTTTAATATTTACAGTGGGAGGGTTAAGCTGTTTACAAAATGATCTGTAAAAACTGAACGCCAGTTTAATTGTTACAAAAAGTAACAGAAAGTTTTTGGTTCACAAATTATTTGAAATCTTTCATCAGTCTTAACCTGGAGCTGATTAATTTCTTCTAGTATTTGATTTACTGGGATTATGCTGTGATATAAATGACAAAACCTGCACAAGTAGGGGGGATACAGGTGATCTTTAGAGACAATCACATTATTTTTGTAGAAATGGAAAATTTCACAGTATCACAGAATGGTTGGGGTTGGAAGGGACCTGTGGGAGCTTCTAGTCCAACCCCTTGCTAAAGCAGGTCCACCCAAAGCCGATTGCGCAGGGTCACACCCAGGTGGGTTTTAAATACCCCCAGAGAAGGAGAATCCACAGCCTGCTGCAGTGCCCTGCCAGCTTCCCAGTAAAGATTTTCCCCATATCCAGATAGAGCTTCCTATATTTCAGTTTGTGCCCCTCTCCCTTTTTCCTGTCACTGGGCACCACGAAGAATTTGACCTATGGAGAAATTCAGTTCTCACATGACAGTTAACAACTACCTTTAATGCCACAGCTGCCTTCAAGGAGTTCCTGGGGAACATATTCTTTTCTTCATGAGGGTCTACTTTAAAAGTCACAGAGTTCTGTTGTGTTTGTTATACTAAACTCCTGTTTCTGACACTGACCTTTTTTTTCCTGCAGGTACTATGTGTGACACTGTGATTCTTTGACATTGGAAATTTCCCACCCATAAACAGGGCAAATGTTTGAAGAACTGTCATTTGTGAGCACAAAGCTGGGGTCAGATGCTTCCCTGTCATAGATGCACCATGACTCTGAATTCAGTGGTTTACCTACCTGCAAGGGGTTTGCCATTTCCTTTTCTATCATAATAACTTTAAAAGTAAATGCAACAAGGAAAAAAGACCTCAAAGCTGAGGTTTTGCAAAAGTCTGATAAATTTCTAAGAGTTAATACATCTGGAAAGAACTCACTGCTTCTCCTGGGACAGAAAATGAGAGGCGAGCTAGTTAGACACTGGAAAAGTTACTGCCAAAGGCCATTATAAAAAATCCCAGATCATTAGTATTTTTGTGGACATTTTTTTGGGTTTGGTTTGGGATTTATAAATATAGCTGTTTGTATTGTCTCTTGGCATGAGCTAGTCATTTTGCAAAGTATTGTGGCCATTAATTTTTGAAGATGTCACCTTCTCATAGAGAATCATTAGGAGACTTAATTGCAATAACTGTTCCTGTACGTCTTCAGTCCATGTGATTGCTGCCAGTGGACAAACACAGGGACAGGTTTACCAAAACTGCTTTAGAATATCCATCACTGGAGATGTTTCAAACACTACTGGACAGGACCTGGGCAACCAGATCTCCTGTGGAATTTATCTGTTCTGAGTGGAGAGTCTAACCAGATGACATCTTGAAGGACACTTCCACCCTAAATTGTCTTGTAATTGTGGGGTTTTGTGGGACAGTGAATTAGCCAGAAAAGTAAAGATGAGACTAAGAATATCCAAATCATCAGGACCAGTCTCCAAGGAAGAAAATGAGAGGAAAGCCTTGGTCTTCGGCTCTAAACAAGTACTCGTGCAAGAGTTTAGTTTCATCATTAGTAATAGAAAATCCTCTCCCTAAGAATAGACAATCCTCTCCCTTTCTCATCTCCTCCAAATTTAAACTATTTTATGGCCAGGAGAGTGTAAATCAACTTAAGAGATCTTTACAATAAAAATTTCCTGATGTTCAGGGTTTGCTGATATTTAGGATTTTTTTTCCCCATTCCTGGGCCACTGATTTACTACTGTAGTGTAAAAGAATGTCATATTTACCTCTCTTGGATAGTACCACCTGTCAGGGAGAGACATGAAGCTCTCAATTCCCAGTGAACAGACATGTAGCTCTCCTGAATTAATTGTTTGGTGAGATGCTTTCCTATCTGCCAGATCATTCCTGTTCCCTATCACAAAGTAAATCTTTCAATTATATGATTTTTTCACTTAAATTCATTGTTCAGAATTATAAATCATAATTTATAGTGATAAATGAGCATTTGGCATTATTGAGTACATAGTTCTTGACTGTATGTGCCTAAATTAGCTGCTCTGTACTATATTCCTGAAGCCAAGCTATTGTTTTGTTGTTTTTTTTTGAGAATAGCAAGCTCTAAAATAAGGCAGTTCAAGGAATTTAGCTGTAGTTAATTACTAAGGTGAGTTATTAGCAGAGAGGGAAAGAACCAAATATTTAGACACAGGCCATTTTTCTAGTCACAAATCCCCTTATTCAACAACAGATTAATTTTAATAGTTCCTTTCTGCTATGGCATAGTTGGTTCAGGTTTAACTGGCACTACTCTGAAAGATTGCAATACCAAAATGAGAAAGTTCTTCTGCTGTCTTCTAGGACAACACAGGGTGATGTGGGCTTGTATCATCAAATGTCTGCACTGAACGTCTGCAAACAAACCTCAAGATTTCATTTGCTATATGGATTTTATAAAGACAAGGAAACAAACATACAGAGTCTTCTACCAGTGCTCTATGGCTGTTTTGCTACCCAGCAAGGAAATATCTCCAAGAACAAGGCACACTGTGACTTTCCCTCTCAAGGTTTTCCCTTTAGTTAATTCCTACAGACACTGGCTCAGTGTTGTAGGGGAAGTGCAGATGATAAATTCACACCTGTCCAATATTTTGCACATTGTCAGAACCTGCCAGGGCATGGATTCTCTGGGAGTGACAGTATTATTAAACATCTTCTGGCGGAAGCTTCAGAAGTCAACACTCAGCTCAGATATGCCATGAAGAGTCGTAATATGTTTTTTGAGAACAGAAAAAAAAAAAAAAGTAAGAATTTTCTGCTGCGATACAAAACTAAAGAAGGACAAAGGGGCCCAAGAGAAATGCTTTATTTTTGGAAACAATGTCTGGTAATATAGCCTGCTAGGAGAAAATTCCCACACCTTAACCACTTTTCTGAAAGAACAAGTGAAAAAAATCTCTCTGATCAAGACTTTGAGTATAATATAAGCCTTGAAATTTGTTAATTTTGATTAAGCCTCAACAAATTGAAAGATCAGTTAATTTATTTCAAGAGAATTGTCCCTATGCCTTCAATATCACACAGTCTTAATTTAATTAGCACAGAATCTGGAATCACCATGTTAATATCACAAGGATTATTTTGGCTTTATAACATTATCCAGAAAATCAGAATGAGATTAAGTATGTCACCAACATGCATAATCAGTGCTGCATTGATTATGAAGGGAGCAAACACCTTTCCGACCCAACAGCTTCACTCACCAAAAAGAAAGTGCCTGGGAGAAATTTGGTGTTATAACAGAGAAACACCATTTCATATGTGAGATTTTAATAGCACTAAAGAGAATGGCAGCAACAGAAATAAGTGAAAAGACTTGCTTCTTTATGGTTTACAGTTTCACACTTTCTCCCCTACTTCTGGCTAATGAAAGTGGAAACTACACAGCAGTTCTTAAAATTACCTAGCAATAGAAACTACTTTTGCTGGTCTCAGGAGCCAAGGAGATTGCTATTGTGTTTAATGCACTTTATTACTTCAGAGATCTTATTTTGTCCTGTTAAAGGTCTTGGCAAATCTTTACTGACCTTTCTTACCAGCTGTCTGCATCAGCTTCAGGATAATTTTATGTATTCTATTAATAGCCACAGAATCCCAAGATTCAAGATTATAGGGCAAAGCTCTATGCTCTTAGGAATGCAAGGTTGACTTTCAAGCTGATGAGATGTGAAGCCTCAAAATGCATGTCTTCCTCTCTACTCTTTAGGGAAAGAAGGATTTGTTTTAGGGCTTTGCAGGAGTTTATAGAAGCACAGAATAGTTTGAGTTGAAAGGGATCTTAAATATTGTCTGGTTCCAATCCCTTCTCTGTGGGTGGGGATATATTCCACTAGGCCAGGTTGCTCAGAGCCCCATCCAAGATGGCCTTGAACAATTCCAGGGATTGACCATTCACAGCTTCACTGGTCAACCTGTTCTATAGCCTCACCACACTTTCAGAAAAGAATTTCTTCCTAATTTGCTTCCAAAATGTCAGCTGGTGTCAACCAAACTTTGACAAAATAAAACATACTGTAGGATTCCCCAGTTATCTGCTTGCAGAGAGGTGTCTAGGAAATAATACAGTCCTTTGCATGTTAAGTCAGTGGCTTTAATTAATCTCACAGTAAGGGATTCTATTGTTTCTATCCTCTTCTTTCCCTCTCCTTTGCCACTGTCCCCTGCACCAAGAGCACTGAGTTTAGTCATCCTGATTCTTTCAGCCACACTAGAGAGCTGATACTCCATCCATTTTCCGCTCTGAACCCTGGAAACCCACAGTGCTTCTGAGGGAAACATCTCTGTTCTGTGGAGGGGAGCAGCACTGTGGCAAGAGCAGGACTCAGAGCTGCACGCTGACATGAAGGTGTTTGAGGTGGGAAATAATGAGATCCTAAGGGATGAGACATGAAGAACAGGAGCTTAGTCTTTCCTGCAGGACTGTCTCTCTCTCCTTTCACCCTGTCAGCCTTCTTGTTTCTTTGGATCACTGGCTTCAGTTTCTGGGATGATCTTTCTCTGAATAAATCCATCATCCCACTATTATTTTCTTCTGCATAAAACAAATAAAAGCAAAGATAAATGCTTAGAAGAAGTGCTTGTGTTCAGTATTGAGAGAGACTTAGTGCTCAAAGACCATAGCTTTGATTACTGGAGCAATGAAAATAACACCTTTTTGTCTAAAAAGAATGAGGTATATTAAATAGATGAGAAACTGGCTCAATTTTCTATTCAGTGAGATTATAATAAACATTTACTTAAAACAGGATGGATTTACCTGAGTAATCATAAGATCTGACTCTAAAATATCTCAGAGAATTGGATAAAAGTAGTTTCTGGATTGATATATTCACTTTAATAAAACAGCAAGTTTAATACATGAATATCTTCCTAAAAATGAAAAAAAATCAACAACATAAACTTGTTGTTAAAACTGTTTTTTAATTAAATTGAACTCAAGTGCATTTGTGCACAAATGAACAGAACTGAGCATTTTAAGTAAAAACTCTGAACACTCAGAACAACTAAAACTATATCTAAAGTAAATTGGTTTTTTTTCTCTTGAGATAAAAATTGTGCTTAGAGCCAGAAAAAAAAAAATAAAGAATTCAATTTGTTTAATTTTATTTCCATGTCTATATGAGCTCTAATTTACTTTTTCTTTTACTAGCCTCAGCAATGCGACTGCAGTGCTCCAGGCAGAGAAAGTCAGGGGGGAACACATTCAAAGACTATTCCTCTGTCTCTCCTGCATGTCAAGAGGAGTTTCAGGTCTAGGGTGGACTTTCACATCCACTTTCAACTCCAGTAGGATCTAGAACGGTCTAGCAAATGGCAGGAAATCAAAACAATGTTTTGTTGACTTGATACAGCAGATCACAAATTGCACAATTTTTTGTTATTAGCTTTAATAAGTAGATTTAATCATTAGATAATCTGCCCCTTTAATGGTACAGTGACTAAAAATGTACCTCCCATTCACTTACAGAGTTATCCAATCTTCAACGTACTTCTACTCTTAACACAATCAATTTTAGTTGTGAAAAAAGAAAAATATCCGATTACCTCTTCCTCATGTATTGAAAGTGTTCCCATCCTCTTCTTCCCAGGTGCTCCTTATTTCAATTTCAGTAGAGGTTTTGAACCCTGTGTTGACATTTGCCACACAAAACAGATGACACAGCATTTGCAGAGCCTGGGAAATCAAGAACTTCCCAAGCTACATCGCAATTTGACAGAACAGGCACCTCCTGCATTCATTCCTGATTCAGCACCCCAGCCTTGCTGTCTGCCACAGGCTCTCCTGGCCTCAGCTCAATCACTTATTTGTATGGCTGAGTTCAACCTGAAGGGTTTGGAGTTGTCCAGTGAAAGTTGTTCTGTATCACTCATTTAACATCTTTCTGCTTATGTTTTTGGTTTTATTGTTTCAGCTGATTCTCAGCTGTGATTACCTTTCATGAGCATATTTTTTTGGGAAATTAATGTGCTTGAGCATCACCAAGTTTACTCCTTCAGGTTTATTCTAGGAGTAGCATTGTTATTGTTAATGTGTGGCTGTTGGAGGTGGTGCTCTGACAATTTGAGCATGTGGATCACCACTTGGATTTTGCAGTCAATCACAGTGAGGTTGAAACAGGAAATGTAATCACAGGTTGTGTTGTGCTGGTCTAGAAAATTTAGACCATGCTACAGTGATTTTAATTAGGTGCTGATGCAGCTGACCTTGACGCATGCATGTATTTATTCCCATTTCTATAGGAGATCACAGAATCATAGAACATCCTGAGTTGGAAGGGGCACACAAGGAACATCCTGTCCAGCTCCTGGCCCTGCACAGGGCAGCTGCAAGAATCCCACCATGTGCCTGAGAGAGCTGTCCAAATGCTTCTTGAACTCTGTCAGGCTGGTGCTGTGACCACTTCCCACAGGGGACCCTGTTCCAGTGCCCAATCACCCTCTGGGAGAACTTCTTCCTTATTTCCTTATTTCCCAACCTAAACCTGCCCTGACACAGCTTCATGCCACTGAGATGTCCCTTGTACCCCTACACTCCACAATCAAACTGTGATTTGCCAAATGTCCACTGGCTTCAGCAGGTCTCGGACTCCATCCCTAAAGAATGTAAATTAGGACACCAACGTGCAGTGACACAGATGGCAGAGAAAATAAAGAAAGCAACTTACAGTTTTTTACAGAGGAAAAAAAAGCCTTTAATTGAAAACAAAGAAAATAAAAACAATCCCGAATGAACTTATAATTGAAGTTTAATTGTCACTTTACATAAATGTAAAAATCCATAAGAAGACGTTTAAGAGCAAGCAATCACAGTTAAAAGCACAACATGAGCATCTGGATCTTCCATATTATGGATAAAATCTGAATATATGATCTAAACATCACCTCTAATGTTTTCTAAACAAAGATAAATTAACAGGATCAATTTTCCATAGCAAATATTCTCCACCTAACAGGATAATCTTTGAACACTAATAAAATAAACCACAAATCATATTTACTCTTGGGCTTACCTTCTTGCTGCAATTTAGCCCAGCTTGAGACAATATGGCAAACTCTATTAGCAAAAGCATAATTTACTTTTTTTCTCCAAAGAATTACTTTTCTTTTAAGGTGGTTTTTGCATAAATTAACTCTCAGAGTAAATGAATTAATGATAATTAATATTTACTCGTTAAATTAACTAATTTAATTAAATAATTAACTTAATCTGAGTTTCCCCTAATGTATTTATTCAGTACTATGAGCATTCATGCATTAGAAGTTACAATTCCGTATCACTTTCAAGCCAATATTTATTCCTGGATGTGTATGGGTATGTTATCAAATCTGTACATGAATAGAACATACTGTACATATATGGTAATTCAAGGCCTAAGATGATTTCCTGAATTAGGATCCCTGTTCCAGAATGATCACATGTACTGCTAATGCTGAAAAGGCTATTCTTTTAAATATAATTTATTTTTATTCAAAATCTATTTGGAGAGCACTTAGTATGAATCTTAGGGTGCCTGGGGGAAGGGAAGAGAAATGGAAATTCCATTCCACAGAAAAACTTTACTTTCTCAGTAGATAAAAGTTGACTAGAAAACTTGCTGAATAAATAAAAACCCTATCTATGAAGAACTCTGCCTACATTTACACAATCACAATGGACTGAAGATATCTTATCTTTGGAGCTTTTCTTCTCTTGGGTAGAGATTCACTACTCTTCAGCTAGTCAGCTGTTCCAGCTGAACCTTTTCCCTGAGATCTGGGCAGTCAATCAGGTCTTACCTGAAATAAAAATAATGTGAAAGTGATAGTTTCTTTGAGTACAACTATAGCTTTTATCTTGGCAAACTGCCAGAAAACTGGGAAGGTCGGAAAAACAGGTGAGCAGAGAAATGGCTAAACTGTACTGGCCAAACTTTCACAGTAAAAAAAATAAATTGAATAACAATGAAGTGGTTTCAGATGGGAAAAAATGTATACAGGTTTTCTCCACCCAGATGCCAAGTCTGAATTCTTAGTGAAGCCACATAGCAAATAAAACACCGACAGCAATGTTGCATGCCTTACTCAGAAGAAGATGGTACCATCTGTTTCCACTGATAATGTTTCATGGTTGATTGTGCATCTTAGAAAAGAAAACAAAAACCCAAGGAAACAAACTCCAAAACCAATAACAAAATCTCCGAGAGTTTAGATGATTGAGGGATTGGAACACCCTTCATATGAGTAGAAGCTTAGAGAGCTGGGACTTTTCAGCTTGGAAAATGAAAGGTTCAGAAGGGTTTTATCCTTCTGTGTAAACATCTGAATGGAGAAAATTAAGATGGAGGAGACAGACTTCCAGAGGAAACCAAGTGATAAAACAAGAAGTAATTTTTGAAAAAAAAAAACAAAAACAAAACCACAAAAATGCCCCAATAACAACAACAGCAAACCCAACAAACAAAAAAACAAAGCCTATATCAAATTCCAGCTGAGAACAAGAAAACACTTTTTAACTGAAAGAATGACAACACAGTCACAGGTTGACTGGTCACTGCAGAGTTTTCATCGGGGCACTGTCCTGCACAGTCTGTTTTAGTTGACCCTACTTGAGCAGGATGTTTGGATTTTTGATCTCAAGAGCTCCCTTCCAACATCAATAGTTCTTTGGTTCTGTGATTCTGTCAATTAGCTGTAACTTACAATATGGCAGCTTCTGTGTAGCTTTAAAGTTGAAAAATTTATAGCTGCTTCCACAGAATTATTTTAATTATTTTTCATGAAATATCTTACCTTTGTCATCCTGATACCAGTCTAGAAAAGACAATAAAATGAAATGGATGGACTTTCAATACCATTCCTAAAAACGTCATGTCAGGGGTATGATGCTTGAACGACATCTCAAGTGACTAAAATCTTTGGGAGCTCTATTCCAGCTCTTCCTTTGTGGAGGAATATGATCAAGAAGGCAATACTTTGAAACCTTTCTCCTTACCTTCAGATGCAGATACAGACAAGCAGTATTCTCATAGTGTTTTTATCTCTGTTGCCAAGAGTAATCAGTATGACTTAGACACAGTGTAGACATCTAAATTAAAAGGTCAGTGACTTAAGCTTGCATTTCCAGTAAATGGCAGAAATAATCACCCAGAAGATGGCTAAGGTCATAGCCCCCTTCAGAGGGGGAAATTATTTCACCATCCTCTGTGGCTGAATTAACATTACTGTGCCCCAAAAACACCTTCCTGAGTGTGCCCTGGCTCCCACTGTCCATGTCACTGACAAAGATGTCAAACTGTGCTGGTCCCAGCACTGACCCCAAGGGAACTGCACTTGTCACTGGTCAATTTGGCCGCTGAGGCATTGACCATGACCCCTTGAGTGTGACCATCCAGACAATTCCTTTTTCACCAAGTGGTCCGTCTGTCATGTCCTTGTGTGTCCAGTTTAGAGACAAGGTGGTTGTGCAGGGCAGGGTCAGAAACCAGGAAGAACCCTTAACACACAAACAGAAAGAAATGGGGAGAATTGTGCTAGTAGCCTGTGTGTATATGAATGCCAAAAGTGTTCACTGTTTTATTTCTCCTCTCTACATGATCTTTTTTTACATAATATATTGAGTTTAAGAGCTTAAGTTTCTGCAGCCGCTGCTTGACTGATGACTCCTCTGATTAATACTAAATACAGAGGTAGATCCCTGTCCTCAGTGGAAGGAAGAAAAAGTATTTTAACACTTCTGTTTGAATCTATCATCATCCTGGGGTAGTGCATTATATATCACTGAAGCACTAGGAGGCATATATGGATGAAGAAGATCTGACAGGCAAGATGCCTGATAAATCTGCCCTGAGAAACATCAGTGCATTCAAAAAGGAACAGAGCAGTGGTTACTCATGCTGCAATCGTGGTGCAAAATGTATAATCCTAATTCTCTGTCTTTGTGACCTTGTAACCCAAGATGATGGACAATCCACCAGCCGGCCCATTTTCTTCTTTTAGGAAAACTGCAACAGCTGTCTCCGAAGCAACCTCCAGGAACCAGGTAGTAATATGTCCTCAGTCATCCTTTCACCAAGCAAATTACAGTATTCTGGACAGGCTAAGAAAGAGGCCATCTGTTACTCCTCCTGATTAAATGTTTTGTGTGGAGACATTTTTTTTATCTTGCAAGGTGGCCTCAGAGGTGTAAAGCATCTCTACCACACTCTGTCTATCACTGAGGCATTGCTTCAGCTACTACCTCCTCTCCTGTTCACATTACATCAATTTATATTTCAGAATTTTCTTTTCTTTTCTTTTTTCTTTTCTTTTCTTTTCTTTTCTTTTCTTTTCTTTTCTTTTCTTTTCTTTTTTCTTTTCTTCTCTTTTCTTCTCTTTTCACAAGGAGTTTTGAAGGGGTTTGTTTTTTTAATTTTTTACATCTGTCACTGTGGAGGAATTAAATTGTCTTGACAACACTTTCAGCTGATGTCCTATAATAAAGATTTTTCTTACATTCGTATGCTTTTGGAGGTTTCACATTTTTAGCACACATTTCAGGGGAAAGAGGATGGGATTTCTAACACATTAATGTGAATTGTCTCTTTATAACAACATTCACCTCCTCTATTTTTCCATAATTTCAAGGGCAAGCAATCTACCTCTGGTTCTTTTGAAATAGGTGAAAACTGGTAATTGGATGAAAGTCCTGCAGAATTGTTTAGAAATGGTTTTTATAAGATTGTACAAAATAGTATTAAAAAACACCAACAGAACAACAGAAAATTGTCTAATGGCTACACGCTTTTTTTGAATGTTCTAGTAGAAGTTGTGCCATGTACAAGGGTATTTGATTAATTCTCATTTTGTAAAAAATATTCTTCATTCCTATCATCAGGTTCTTCTATGAGATATATTTTCTCAACATAGTCCTAACAGCACACAGCATAAGTCAACAAAACACAGAAGTACTAAACCAAATAAAGGTGTATGTCAACAGTGGAGACATCTTCCCTGAAGAAATATAGGGAGAATTTTGCTTGGATAGTAGTATATGGATTATCCTTCAACATCACACTAAATGTTGCCAGACTTGCAAATTAAAAAGAAACCACTATGAAGTATTACTTGCATGTGCACAGCGAGAGGGCCAGGGAAATGTCTTCAGTACCACACCAGACCCATCATTTGCAAACAGAGCAATGCCTGCTTGTATACTTCCTATCAGCTCATGAGCATGGAGACACTGAACAGCATAGGCAGACCATATTCCTCCATTTGCCATAGAAGGGTTCATTTAATTCTCTGGAATCCTGCAGGATAATGTTTATAACCGGTTTTGCTGCTTCATATCTGGCTAGATGCATTATTCACTCATGTCAGTCGCCTGACCTTATAATACCTTGTTTTCAAATACAGCATCCTCCAGAAATCCCCTCTTATGTGCTGAAATATGTAGCTGTGCTTTAAAAACTCTTGGGTTTTCTCTTGAAAAATTAAGCATCTGAAGCTTTCCCAAAGCACAGACCAGGCAACTGCAAATGATTTCAAGAAATGAAAGCAAATATAATGTAATCTCCTGAGCTTTGCATATGTCTCTTAACAGCTATAGCTCTTCAAATGTTCTAAATTTCAACCAGTGAGCTTGGCCACTGAAAAGTTCTGTGGTTTACAGGTGACAAAACAAGTAACACATTGAGTCCAACAGGCAATATGAAAAAAATCACTAAATTATTCTTATTCCCTTCATCTCCTTTTTCTATCCTCAAATGACTTATTAAACTTTGCAGTGTATTACACACAATGTTTTTATTCTGATGTGTGACATATGCATTCCACCATTATTATAATTTTCTGTTTCAATAGTTTGTATATATGATAGAATAATAGAATATGCTGAGTTGGAAGGGATCCATCAGGATCATCTAGTCCATTCTACATATTAGACATTCTAGTTTGGAATAAAACTGCCTCTATCCTGTGGTTCTGTATTTAAAGGAGTGAAACACCCCTAGAAACAAAATATGCAGATTAAGTCTGTCTTGTCCAAAATGAGCTTATTCTGCTGCAAAACTGATTTGCTTTCTGCTGTGGGCTTTGGCCTAAGCCATAGCTATTCACAGAATTGCGGCTGTTAGGCCACAATTCATTATTTGCTCTTTAGTGAGGGAAAGATTTAAGCCACTGAACTCAAAAGGATTAAGCATGGCCTGAAAATAGAGCTATTGGTTTAGTACTTTCCTAAAGAAAGCCTTTATGCAATCCTCTGCTGTTCTGCTTTTATTCTCCCAACAAAAAACTTTATCTCATGGTCATATTCTAACAAAGCATAATGCTAATATATTTTTAATGTTCAGATTATCTACATTCTCTGTGATCCAGTTCAATTGATTCTTTACATGAAACAGGACACTATAACTTCACTATAGCTTTTTTTTTGAGTTCAGTTTTTCTATTTTAATAATTTATTAAAATTTAAATGAGAAATCAACAAAAATCTCATGCTGAAGGCCTGTTTTGTATGCATGGAAATCAAAGTTAAATTGTTTATTGAACACTTTAACTTCTTTATATGTTCTTTATATGTACTGATCTAGTAAGATAAGGTCTTAACTATTTTCTATAGAGAGTTCAGCATATTGTTACAGTATCTCAAAAACTGATCAAGCAGCATGATATGAAATGGCAAAATGCCCATTGACTATCAAGAGGGAAAAAATGTGAGATAAGAATCTTCTGTATATTGTCTGCTTTTGTCCAAAGGCTGAGTCGGTGTTAACAAGCAGTGCGGCGCAACACAGAGAAATATGGAAAGTGAAACAGCTTGGGAAGTTTAAGTGGCTTTCTCACAACCTATTTTTTCAAGGTTTTTATTTATATCTGCCTTGATATTAATTAATAGATTTAATACATGTCTCTGCTGTTTGAGTAAGTGACTGGTAGCATGCTGAATTAATACAAATTAAATTGATGTTTAAAATGAATTATTATGAACTTTCCGTATAAAGAATCCTTTAAACATAAATCATTGACTGAGCTTAGGACTAAGTCTAGCCCAAGCTGCACCTATGCTCTCCCCTGAGGAGGAGTTTAGAAAGCCAGGGGGTCCTTTCTGGACCTCATGACTCATCAAGAAACTATTCATCACCGGTTTGCATCTCTATGTTTAATCCATGCAGCAAATATTAGAGTGAACCTTGCCATCAATCTGTGTTAAGTCACTCTTTTACAACATATTAAAACTACCTATGACAGTTGTTCTTTAAGTGATCTAAATCACTCCTTTGTGACAAATTGGTCTAGTTGGCAGGATTTATGACAGTCAGTGTTGTTTTCCCAAAAAACATCTGGGTAATTGGAGTCACCCATGAGGATCAGTTTCTCTTTGCCCAAGACTTCCTTGAGCAGCAGAAGCAAGGTTTCTTTAGTCTCATATTCTTTGTCTATATTTAGTTCATTTAAAAGCAGAAATTACAACTTGCACAGAGTTGGAAGAGCTGAAGGGATTGGGAGAGACAGTGATATGATTCCTGTCATCATTCTTCTCCTATTTTATCGGTCACAGAACTGTTGGAAAACATGCTTAAACAAATGTGTTGCCTTGTGGGACATGCCACCTTGACAGAATGAGATGAGCCCAAAACAACTTGAAATTTATCTAAAAACAGGATGCAAGAAGAAAGAAATAATAATTTTTGATCATGATTCTTAAAAATCTACCTGAAGTCCTATGAGAATTAATAGCATTACTCATTCATTTGGAGTAAAGTATGGATTTCATATCTGTGTGTGCACAGGACACCCAAAGAATCAAGCCATGTGATAGAGAATATTGTTCAAACACTTCTTGAAGTCTGTCAGACTTGGTGCTGTGTTGAAGGAAGGATATAAAACAGTTAAGAGTAACAGCACTGCAAGGTAGTTTGACTCAAGACCTGTTGATACCTTGGTGTGGAGGATGATGTGGGGACATCTGGCCTGACTCTGTACCTGAAGGCAAGTTTGGTTCAGAACAGCATATCCCAAAGAAACCATCTCTCCTGGAGCCCAGGAGAACTCGGTGAGGGGTTGATATTTCCACAAGATATATTGCACTACTCCTTTTGGATAGGCTGTTTCATATCCCTGGTGACTCAGGGACTGCTGAGCTGTGTACATGAGCTCTTTCACTGGCTCAGAATGCCTCAAAGGTATTCTGTTCTCTGCTTTTTTGCTTATTTCCTCACAAACATTGCTGAAAGACTGACTATTTTTATTGTTCTTAAAGAGATAAGGCCACTTGAGAAGGTCTCACTACTCTAATTATTGCTGATATTTTGCATAGTGTGATAGAAATTTCTGGCAAGTTTTGTAGTATTGCCTCTAGCTCTCTTCTTGTCTGTTTTTTTCACACATAAGGAACTTTAAATAAGAATCAGTGTCTATGCATCAACTACAAAAGTAAATCAAATAGTTTTTCTAACAATATAAATTTGTGTTGTATGGTTCATTCCCCAAATCCTTTAAGTCCTGTATTTAGTACCAAATATTGAGGGATTTAAAAAAAATTTTATACAAGTCAATATATTCTCCCAGAATCATGAAGAAATCAAGATTTGTCTGCATAGACCAAATATTTGTGAAGAGAGAAGATAAAAATTTAGCAAATGGCAGAGTAGTAGCAAGTACTGACTAATGATGCACTTGACTAAATTTCTTTTTTTTTTTTTCAATCAGTTAGAAGTAAGTACTTGATTATATTTAATCAACCACGTTAATTACTGAATCTCTGAAATGTATTGAACAATTAAAATAAAGCACTAGAGGCTTGTAATACTGAAGGGAACAATCCTAGAGTGAGTGTTACATTGAGGGAGATTAAAGCCACCTAATACCACTGAGCCTGTTCCACCTGATAATTCCATGTATCTATCAGCAAAGCCTGAGTCTAAACTTCATTCTGTGTTTTGTCACTTCATGAGCCACCATGTCCAAGGATCTGACCTTTTTATTCCCTCTTAGTTACCGGCAGAACTCTCACGGCCTGCAATGTGCTTTGGATCAGGTATCCCAAGTCATCCAAATTACTGGCTTTTTGGCCTAAAATAATGGAAGTCTACCAAACTGATTTGTCACCTTTGCATGATGCTCACATATACTAATGAGTTCTGAAAATGTTAATTTGCTTTGTGCCCACTACTCTGTCAGAATAAAATAAGTTCAGAGCCAACAAATTTGCATGAGTCTAGTTTATTCTGAAAACATTTACATGTCATTAATACATTAACATAATAGGAGGCTCACAGAATATTTAACTCTGACTGTGACGCTTCTGATTAGGAAGAGTGGGCAGTAGAAAGACCACAGCTTTTCTGCATTGTGGGGTTTATTTTAACAATCCCTGGATTGCCTTATATCAAGGGAGCTGACATCTTCTGCTGAAGTGAAAGCTGGAGATTACAATGCTTGAAGCTATTATTTTCCTGTGGGATCATCTATTCTTACTGGTGATTGACATTTTTGAGTTACTGGACAAGTGGGGCTAGATTCAGCTGTCCAAACACAGGTGCTACTTTAGCTTCTCTGCCTGGCCCCTGTCTCTCATTTGAGAAAAAAATGTGTGTACCTAACAACACAGCATAAACAGTGTACAACAAATACTTCAAATAGGCATCACTGCCTTTGATTGGCAACACAGGAGAGTCCTGGATCTTCCCTGTCTACAATGGAAGGATGAACACCTTGTTAATATGTTGATAGCAATGAACTCACACCAGAATTAACGTCTTAATCTCGAGCTGAATCCTACCTATGGTTAATGTATAGGAACTTCCTGAAGATTCCTCAGCTTCCTGTTTAGTGTCAAGTCTAAGAAGCTCAAACATCCAGAGCAAGTAAAATCTTCCTTTTGAGGAGATCTCCTTACAGATCTCTAATGAATTTTCTCAGAATAGAAAATGGGGAATTTTTTACAGTTTTATGGAGAAAAAGAACAACTGTGTGACTTCTTATCCTAACAGTGGAAAAAGTATGATTGAATGACACAGTCCAACAGTTTTTGCTACACTTGCTGTGGAGAGGCTTTTGTCTAACATAGTTAAAGTGGTTTTTCTAGGCCAGTGCAGAGCTATTCACCCTATTCACACAATTTAGGTATTTCACCCCAATTAAATGGACTAATTACTGGATTTGAAGAGACATTACACTGACCCTGTAAAACAGATTCCTCTCTCACAGAATAACAGAGTAGGTGAGGTTGAAGGCCCCGTGCCCATATCTCATTCTGGTGAATAACTGTTCTCTTTTTTCTCCCAGGAAGCCTTTTACTGACTTGCTGCTGCCTTTCACTGCCATGAACAGTTATGAAGGGTCAGTGAAAATCCTGGGAAGATCAGACACTTGCACTTGGCAGTGAAGGCATAGCTGTACATGCTGCCCTGAACTCCTGCAGAAGCCTGGTCCACAAATTGAAGCTTGCTATTAGCAAAGCCTGACTCTTAACCATTTCAAGCTCAATGGGAGGTAGAGGCCGCTAAAGCATCTCTGCAGATCACACTTTCTTAGCAGGGAGGGAATGGAAATGATCCAGAGCAGGTCAGCCTCAACTGGCTCACCACTCTTCAAACTGAGCCGAGTTAGGATCTGACTGGCAGATCAAACCAGCTCTGTGCACATGAACTGCATCAGGGGAATGGCTTATGGGACTCCAGTGACCAAAATGAACTAGAGGAGAAATTTAACAAAGTAGCTTTGCTGGCAATCAAAACTATTTGCCTCTGCTATTTGGCAAACTTTGCAAACACAGAATTCAGGTGGGAGGCTATTTTTCATCTTCAGCCTCAAGTCAGACCAGCTGCTTTGTCAGTAGCACTGGCATTTTTAAAGTGTAGCCTTTCTGGAGGGCAATGAGCAATTGTGTTTCCCTTGGCTGAACAAGACTTTGAACAGCAAAGGGCTGCCTGGCAACAGGATTGCTCTGAGCTGGCTGTGTGATGTCAGCCAGGGCCGTGTGTGACATCACCCGGCAGCTGCCAGCCACAAGATTATTGCAGCCATGTGCTGATCACCCACTTGGATTTACAGCAAACAGCTCATTCATGCTCAGCTGCTGCTTTCTTCCCCAGGAAATAAAAAAGGCTATTTGATACAATGATGGCACGGGGAATATCATCAGACTGCAAAAAAAAAAGAAAAGAAAAGAAAGGAAAGAACATTTAGTAACGGTTTTTGAATAATGGTTTGGAAAATTACTCCCCTTAAGGTGACAATAAAAACACATCATCAAAGAAATGATGAGGGAGCCCATCTTAGCACTACTGACTGCCAAAAGGTGCTTCACAGAATCTCCTAGACATCGCAGACAGGGTGGCTGTGTGCAGGTGGAGAGGGAAAAGGATAAATATGGCTTGATTTTAGCTGCCTGCCCTCAAAATGTAGCAGAGCAATTAATGCTGCGGTTCAAGCAGTAACAAACCAGAGTTTGTGGTTAGAGTGGAGGCTGTGGTCTCAGTTACACCCTGTCCAAATCCACAGAGCTGTTTGTGTTCATGACCATGAAGAATTAGGTTTGTATTGCACACAGATTTTGTGTCAATGGTATTTGAGGAGGTTTATTTATTATTTATTTATTTATTTTTATTGAATAGCACTGGAATAATTTGTTCTGGAATAAGAACTGCTGCAGAAATAAATTAATGTAATAGATCACACAAACTTGATGATGTATAAGGTCCCTTCCAACCAAAAGCACTATGATTCTAAAGAATTTTTCCTCATGAAATAAACCTCTAGAGGTGTGTGCTCTTCATTAGAGGGCACCACTGATATCTCAAGCTCCTTTGATATTTTTTGTCAGAACACTTATTCAGCATTATTAAAGCCAGTGTATAAATTCCCCCATCAAAACTTCTGCTGATTTCTGGAATGCAATTTTTAATTTTCTTGTTATTGTATATGTATATATGTGCATACATATGTGTAATCATTTAGCAGGGGACCTTTCCACTTTAAATTTAGGTTTTTTTCAGTTTTAACTCTATAGGTTTGCATCAAAGGCCAGGTTGCATATCAATTTGATTTTATCCATCACCATCTTTCTGTTTTGCTTTTTCTTCATTATTTATCCATCTGAATTTTTACTTTATTTTTAAACCTCCTGATTAAAAATGTGGGGGTTTTTTCCCCAATTATGTTAGTGTTTTTTGTTTTATCCTAGCTTTTTTTTTCTCCTAAATCTCTGGGGTTTTTTGCAATAACAAGTCTTATGCTTATTCAGTTTGAGATTTTTTGGATGTTTTAATTAAGAGCTCAAGACATTTCAACATCAGATGTATGAGACTAATTTAAATGGAAAAGGAAAAGATTAAAAATGTTTCACCTGTGATAATGATAACAAAACATTAAACATTAATTTCAGAACACCTTGAAACAATGATGAAGGGTAGTTAATCATTCTATCATGATTTGACTGCACTTGACTGCATGTTTGACTGGATTTTTAAAAGCTCCAAAAGATAAAAATAAAACCAGAAAATAGTGATATCAGAAGTGTTATATTTTAAATTATTTGCTATCTGCAAACTTGCATCATGTGATTCATACAAAATTCCATACAAAAATACAAGGTTTACTGTATGATATTCATAGTAATTCCTCCTCTCTGGCCATTTCCCTCAAAGTATTGATAAATAGAACAAGTTGAACATTTTTCAGAAAACAAATTTTTAACTTATAAAATATACTTTTTACATATTTAATTTGGCTCGCAGAATTTACTTTTATTTTTTTCCAAAAAAGAAATCTAGAAGTTGTATTGTCTTAAATTTCAGCACATCTGAAAATCCAAAAGTTTCTCTGGGATAGAATATCCCCATGCGTCAAATAAATTGGAAAAACAAGACACAAGGTGACCAAATGAGCTACCTGTCCCTTCTGAGGGGGGAAGCATGTAGGATAGATTACATAAATCATCTGCACTAATGGAAGTGTATAATTAAATGATAGCAGTTAAAACTTCAAATTAGATTTCTGTGAAAAAACCCCACATCAACTCACAACATTACACAACTACAAAATGACAGAATCTGGTCCACCCTCCCTGCTCAAACAGGGTCATCCTAGAGCATCCAGACAGATCTTGAATATCTTCAGTGAGAAAGCCTTCACAGCCTTCCTGGGCCACCTGTAACAGTGCTTGAGCACCTGCAAGGTGAAAAGAAAGGTTTTTCTGTGTTCGGATATCTTGTTCCCATTGTCCCTTGACCTGTCACTGCACGCCATTAAAAATTGTCCAATCTCGCTCTTTCATTCTGTCGTGGTTTGACATGGAAGTGATTTTTTTTTTCAGGAAGTTGGGTCAAACCAATCAGTGGTCAAGTTTGGATATTGGCACCTGAAGTGACCACTGAAGATAGGGATACGCCTCTGAGAACACAGGGGGTTAAAAGCAGGAACTCCCAAGAGCTCGCTCTCTTTGGTTCCGGTCAAGGTGCTGTGCGGACCTCCCCTGCCCAGCCATGGGGCTGGGTGGGGGAGGGGAAGCCATGAGGCCTGGTCGAGGTGAGCCGAGGGGTAGAAGGACTGGAACCGAGCCAGCTCCTGTGGATGGAAGGGTGGAGAGAAGCGGAGATGTCTTTGTCATTCCCCCCCTCCCCCCAGAAGGAAGAGATAGAGAGTCCGGACGGCACCTGTAACTTTGCCGGCGCGGAGGAGAAGGGCGGGGGGGGGAAGGCGCCCAGCCTTGGCCTTGGGAATCGGCTGCTGGGCAGAGATATCAGCCGTCCAGGGAATCTGAACTTTTAACCCTTTCCTGAGAAATGTAGGCTTTGTAAAATATTACTCCTCCTTGATTTGAAGTAGAAGAGAGACAGTCTGGGATCCAAGATGATGGAAGAAGAAATTCTCAAGCTGGAAGGAGATGATGGAGTGGCTTGTGGCTGGACTTTTCTTGTTAGCCATAGACTGAACCAAATTCTCCTAACAGAAGCTGCACTGAGGGTGGTGCGTTGGTGAGCCAAGAGACCTATTTCAGTGATTACCAGCAGAAGAGTAGAGAGAACAGAGGAGAGTTGGAGAAGGTGTGGAGAAGCCCTCTATCTTCAAGGAAGAAGAAGAGGAGAAGAGGACCTCTGTTCTTGGACCCTCAGCCCCAGGGGAAAATGGGGGGGGACTGTAGTCCCAAAATGAGAAACTGAACTGTTGTCTCTTTTGGTCCATGGCAAAGCATCCTTAAAGGAGCCCTATGAGCAGTCTGTCCATGCACTGTGGTGAGAGCACTGTGACATGGAAAGGAGAGTGTCACCATGGCAGATTTTCTCCGGGCGGTTGCCATGTGTGGCATGGAAACACAAGGGTGGCAATTGTGTTTCCTGGGGGGGGTCTGTGGCACGGGAGAGACTCCTGTCTCCCTTGAAGGACTGAGTATTTGAATATCTGAAGGGTAGCAACTTGATCAGGATCCTGGGTGGTGTCTCACTGTTAAGTTTGTTTAGAAATTAGGTGGGAGGAGGAGGGGTGTTTTGGAAAGTTTTCATCCAGGATTTATTGTTTGTAGTTTTTCGAGTAGTAGTAGTTTAATAAAGTTCTTTCTTTGTTACTAAGATGGGCCTGCTCTGCTCTGTTCCTGATCACATCTCACAGCAATTATTTAGAAAAGTATATTTTCATGGGGGCGCTGGCATCGCGCCAGTGTCAAACCATGACACATTTCCTCCTGCACAATATTTTTCCACATTGTAAAGATTTCCACCTGTTGGTGCAGGATCAGGTGCCTCACTTCCAACCTAGCTCTGGGCTGAAATAAAGATGCTTTAATAGGTAAAACAAGAGCTATGCATGTAGCCTAGGAAGAATAAGCAATTAATTTATTACTTCTCATCTTCAAGAAAGCAAGGCTTCATCATGCATTATGGTTACTTAGGAGGACAGACACAATAAGCCCAAATGTCACCCCATTCCTCTGACTTCCACCTCTCTTCAGTTTATATGTTGAATATGCCAAATGGAATGGGGTACTCCTTGTGTCACTTGGGGTCAGCTGTCCTGGCTGTGTCCCCCCTCAATTCCTTTTGCAGCATCTGGGGCAGGGCAGTGCTTTCAGGTGGTGGTTGTGATTATTAAGGACTGCAAGGAGAACTCTTCCTGCTATGGTCAGATTTCAAAACTATTACCACACATTCTGTAAGGTCTGGAGGCACAGCAATATGAGAGACCCTGTCACTGGGCATTTCCAGGGTGTTGCACTGAAAAGAAGAACAGAATATGTTTGTACCTATTTTTGTTTGTCATTAAACAGGTGATGGTCACAATAAGGCCATGACAGTAGCAGCGGTTATTACAGGATGTTTCAGGCAAAGCTTATTTGAAGCCATATATAAATATTGTTCTTAAAACAAGTACATATAAAACAACCTGAGTTAATTTACTTCCCATAGACTTTTTTTTTCAGTGATTGTATTTAAATTCCGATATTTTTGATCCTTGGATCTTAAAGTTCCTTGGAGAAGAATCATGGTTTATCTTAGAGTCATAGAATCATGGAATGGCCTGCACTGGAAGGGATCTTAAGTATTACGTAGTTCCAAACCCCTGCCATAAGCAAGGGCACCTTCCACTAGACCAGGCTGCTCAGAGCCCCATTCAGCCTGGCCTTGAGCACTTCCAGGAATGAGACATCCACAGCTTCTCTGGGCAACCTGCTCCAGGACCTCATCACTCTCAAAATAAAGAGTTTCAACTTAATATCTAATCTAAATTTACTGTCTTTCTGCCCTTGTAAATAGCCTCTCTCAATCATTCCTGTAGTTTCACTTCAGGTACTAGAAGGCCACAATCAGATCTCTCCAAGGCTTTCACTTTTCCAGGCTGAGCAGTCCCAATTCCCTCAACCTTTCCTCATAGGAGAGGCTCTCCATGCCACTGATCAAATTGGTGTCCCTCTTTATTGTGCTAATGCAGGAAGAGGGATTACATGGATAAAGTCACTTCATTAGCATCATTCTTGTGACCAGACACCCTGTCCCTTTTCAAAATAATTTATGGATGACCAATCCTTATTTCATATCATTTCATAAATAGTTATTTCATAGGAAACTCATTAGTCTGTAAAGGATGTTAAAAGGAAATAATCACAGCACATATTAAGCATTAATTTTCTCGATCCTGTATAGGAGACAGCTGGCAAGGAAGTGTTTTGATAAATCATGAAACCAAATGAATATAAAAAAAAAGTCCTAGATATTAGTTACAAGTCACTGTCATGTAAATAATCCATTTGTTTCATAAATATTGTCCTAATGGTCAGAAAGACAGCATGAGATAAAACCCAATGTGATTAGACCAAGATGTAAACAAGAATATAAAAGATTGATCAAAAACATTTAAAAGTTACCCAGAATCTAATAATCCGTGGATGTGGCTTGCTCTGGGAGGGAGTGAAAATAACAAACAAAAAAAAAAAAAAAAAAAAAATCAGAGAGGAAAAATATAGTGATCTTTAAATGGCAAGTTGCTGGAGAAAAATAATATGATTTCATGGCAGAGAAAGTAAGCAATTATAAAATGAAAGATGAATTGTCTTAAGAATGATAATAAGGAATTAAAGACAGAGGACAAAGGGAAAGGCAAGGATATTAAACAATTACCATCAGCCAACTGGGGAGAGGGGTGAAGAACTGGTTAGTCACTTTTTCAATTGTGGAAAGGTAGGATCCTTTGAGAATGGTAAAATGAAAAATAATGGAATGGAAAAAAAAACTTTAAGAGAAATGAAGTTTTTAAAAAATGGAATACTGGATTCAAATGAGAATCACACAATCTACCCATGTCAAAAGCCTATGGAATAAGTCAGCTACTTAAACTGACTTATGATGAGAATACAAAATGAGAGACCACTTATTTTTCCTCATGGAGGTTATTCCAGAAATTATGTAGAAGAATATTTCCAAATATAACATTGATTGGCTGGCATGAACAGTCAAATGTTCTTGATTAACAACATGATGAATTTACCTGACATTTATTAGGTGGCAAGGTATTTCTATATTTTTAATATATTTTACTCTTATGATGAGAAGACAGCACTGGCTCTGTACTCAGCAGCTACTGGGTAAGGTGCTGAGTTGCTGTGGAACATATGATTTAAGGTCTCTGTTTGATACTTTGACAAGTTTGGTATTTAACCATGTCTTGATAGGGACTTTAGAGGCTTCAATTTCTGCCCTAATTCTCTTCCTTCCTTTTGCACTGTGCTTATTAGAACATGGACTCTCTGTTGCTATGCAAAACATCTTAGCAGTTAGCTACAGTTTTCCTGGATGCTACTGAATTCAAATAATTAATCATAGTAAAATGATATCCAAAAAGTTAATGAGGAAGAAAGGCTGAATCAGGAAGGTAGATAAGAAATGATCTTTTGAATTAAAATTGCTAGAAGAGGTCAAACGCAAATAAAATAAGGAAAAAAAAAAAAAAAAAAAAAAAGGAAAAATGCTGAAAATGTCCTTTAAATGTGCCATGAAATATACAGCTCCCAAAGAGAAAATAAAGAGAATGCCATCTCAGTGTGCTGTGGGAAGGTAGCACAGCTCTTAGGAGGTGGCATTATTACTGTGAAAGGAGCTTGGTTTACCTCACCCAGAGCACTTTCTGCAGCTTGGCTGCAATACCTCAGCAAGAACGTAATCGCCCTTGGGCTAGGAAGAAGCAGAGCAGCAAGAATAATATCCTTGGAGATGTGTCATGGAGAAAGGTTAAAGGAGTTTAGTTTAGTGCAATATAAAAAGAGACTTTGTAACAAATTGAAGTTCCTGCCACTATTAACAAGCTACCAAGCATGATTTGAGAACACAAAAATCACAGAAAAATAAAGCTACTTAGAATGGCTGAATATAATGCTTAGCATGTTAAAACACACAACACGCAACAGACCAGATGCTCATCTGGGGAAGCTTGAGGTCAGACTATGAGTTGCATCAAATTAGACTAATATACACCTGTTGAGGATCTGTCTTGAAATTAATTTGCCCTCAGAACATTCTTGTTCATATTAAACCTTTTCATTTTGGTAAATAGAATAGCTTACTAAAATGAATAAATAATTCCTTCAAAGTGACATGCTAAGTATCAAGAGGTTTTTTCTTTTGTTTTGTTTTATTTCTCCCTTGGTGTCATGTTTGCATTTCTCCTGCTTTCATTCAAAGTCTGCTGAGCAGCACAATTGGGAGAGATCAGTATAGGGATCTTTGATCAGTCAGGTTTTAGACAGAAGTTGTGGGGAGACATTTTTCCTCTCCATGAAACAGTTCAAGCATTTTGGGATCTTCTCAATGTTGGGTTCAATTTTCTTTATTTATCTTAGTGAAGTACTCGCATGGGGTAAAATATTTATTTTGTAAAGATGCTGCCCTTAGATCACATTTTCAACTGCATTCTTACTTGACATGTTTTTGAAATTTAAGATTAATCTGGGCTGACATAGACTTGGTTACAAAGTCTATTTTGTAAAAGTACAAAGTTACATTTTCATTACAATGTGTTTGATAGTGGTTAAGCTGGATGCAACACTTCTCCATCATGTATAGTTGGGAAAAATTAGTATATAATAATAATTTCATTCTTTTTCAGGAAATATCCTTGAAGAGACCTGGACCTAGAGCAACACTCAGGTATTTTTTTTCTACCAAATCTTGAACTGAATGGTCATCAAGAAAGTACAAAAGTGTGGAAAATGAACAAAATCCCATTGAAAAAACACATGATTACACTAAAAGGAAACAGAGAAAGAAAACACATTAAAATCCAACAAGAACCTGAAAAGTTACTCTGTGAGATATTTCAAATCACGCTGTGTAGATATATTAATCGTGTAGCTGGATTCTGATCTTCAGAACTGGCTATGAACGTTCAGCAAATTCTACTGGAAATGAGTCCAGTGCAGCCTTTGAGCCCTTGAAAGAGCCTCTGTATACTGTGAAGAATGGACAATGTGTCATGCCCTCTGTCTATCAATGTTAGTTCAGAACTGATGCTTTTCCAGCTACTGGAGATCAGCACACGCTGGATGCCCTGGGCTTTATACTTCAGGTGAAAGATTAACACTTACTTTAGTGGACAGTTACGGAAGATCAGCAGTCCATATAATCCTAGACATTTCAAAATCCCTTTGTCACTCTGCTAGACAAAGGTAGAAGTCATCGTTTCTATTGACTTTGTACAGCAAACTTACAGTCAGAATCATTGATCAAGTTTAGAATTTCATTGTGGGTGTCCAGAGCAGTTTTAAAATCTTCCCAGCTCTGGTGGTTTACATTGACTTAGGACAAATTCAGTAAAATACTGGGGATCTATGCAAGGAGGGGCTGAGGTCATTTGGCTTGTTCAGCCTGGAGGAGGCTGAGGGAGTTCATTGCAGTTACAACTTTCTCATGAGGGGAAGAGGAGGGGTAGACACTGATCTCTTATCTGTTGTGACCAGTGACAGGAGTCAAGGGAACGGCCTGAAGTTGTGTCCAGGTAGGCTTAGACTGGATATTAGGAAAAGGTTCTTCCCCAGAGAGTGGTTGGGCACTGGAACAGGTTCCCCAGGGAAGTGGTCACAGGACCAAGCCTGATAGAGTTCAGGAAGCATTTGAGCAATGTTCTCAGCCACACAGGGGGATTCTTGGGATGTCCTGCACAGAGGCAACAGTTGGACTTGAAGATCCTTGTGGGTCCCTTTTGACTCAGGATATTCTATGATTCTGTGAATCTGTCAGAGGCTTCACTCTTTACACAGATTACAGGAAGGTGCAGAGTCACAGACTGTAGTTTACCTACAGTCAAATCCACACTCTCTCACCTTGAGTTTAAACCATGCACTCAATCCATGCTGTCAGTAAAGGAAAAAGTACTTTCAGTGGAGGCAAAGTACCCTCATTTTGCCTCTGTTATACTCTCAATATCCCTTTTTTTATTGCAACAAATGCATTTGGATTTACATACGATATGGCATGAGAAAGGGAGAAAGAACTTGCTGGTCAAAATAAACACTCCTATTTTTTGGCTAATTGGCAGGCAATTGCAGCTCACTTTTGACTTAAATAGGATTATATGATTTACCTCTGTCTTAGAGCTTTTTCTCCTTATTAGCAAGACAGTCAAAAGCAGCTGTTCATTAAAAAACAGGTCAGAGAAAAAAAAAAAAAAAAAAAAAAAAAAAACAAAAAAAAAACCCCAGAAGATGAATCACAGATGAGCACATCAACAACCAGCCCATCTTGTATGTAATTTGAAATGTTTCCTATCCTAAAAAATGAAACTCAGTGACGCCGATGGAAAACAAATTAATCCATTGGCCTTGAATACTCACAGGCAACAATGAAGAAGACTAAATTTTTCTTTTTTCTCTGAATAAGCACTGCTGCATAGACCAGCCATGCATGGCTAACCATATTTACAGAGCTGATATGTTCAAAGTACATCCTGTTGGGAAGCAGAGCATGTGGAATATGACCATTTGCTATATGCAATTGAAGGAAAAGCAGCAACAGGTTGTGCAAAACATAAATCAAACTCAGAGAATTCTATTAGTAGTGCTGGAAAAATGTAGACAGCTTTTAAATGTGTACCAACTAAGGAAAATAATCACTTGGAGTTAATTGACTCTTGAACACCTGGGGCATATGATCAGTTCACAGCATTTATTTAATTCTTTTAAGTTCCCTCCAGTTTCTTCCTTACATACAGACAAAAATAAAGCTGAGAACACAATGATATCTATGTTCTTTATATTAGACATTCATATAAAAATATTTAATTCTAGCATTCATAGACGGTAATAGAGCTGGGGTGCCAAATTTGACATAAGGAAAATGTCCTGCCCTTCTGAAATCTCTGTTTGTTTGTTGTGGTTGTTTTGTTCTGTCATGTTTTGTTTTGGTTATATCTTCTGAAATATATTTCAAACAAAAATCCATATTTACTTTGTCATTTTTCGAAAATCTCCTTCATCTAAAGGTGCTTCCAACCACTCTAATTCACTGGGTACTGTGATGATGGGAAGGAAGAATCCTTCGCACCAAACTGAATCTAAGACATAATGCTCTAAGTGGTTGAGGCAGCAAGGAAGCTATAGAAAGGGATAGACTCTGACAGAAATATTAGTATAAAATTCTCACATGCAGCCCAGATGTAGACAGGCAGTTTGTGCTTACATATTACTTTACTATTCTGATCATTTTCATGGCAGGTGATTGCAGACAAGTGGCTTTACTCTATGTATAAATCAGAATAACTGATTTGGAGCCATCACATATAACTGCAGAAACCTTTCAGTCCGTGCAAATCAGATTTTGGTTTCAGGCCCATTTCTGTTGCCTGGAAGAAAAAGCAGTAGAAAAAATTTAGAGGTATACTTAAACGTGTGCTAGTCTAGTTATTCTCAGGGCTACACTCTTTTTCTCTTCCTTTCTCATCTGATTTTCATCATGACTTTTAGTTGCATTGTTCCATTGTGCTAGATCCAAAATGGATAATAATTATGGAAGAGACAGATTCCACATCCACAGTGGGGACCTCTGAGGTAACTTCAAGGGGGCTTAAGGTCAGTACTGTAATGCTTAATTTTAGTGGCTTGTCAGAAGACAGCATCTGCAGCCTGGTGTTATCACCTGTCTATGTTTTCAGGAGTAAAATCTATAAATCCATGATAGTGACCCTGGACATCTTCTAGTTAATTGCTGATACTATCATGATGATGCTTCCCAGGTATTTTGGTGCATCTTTCCCACTACAATTTGCTTTCCTGTTGAAGTAGGTAGTCCAACAAGACCACTTTTTGATATCAAGATAGAGCTGTGGGTCCTTTTTCACAGGGTAGCCAGTAATTTAATAATATTCACCTGCAATGAATGAAACCCTGAATCAACTCTGCCCTCTGATTTAAAACAGGGATGTTTCAACCCACTCCCCAGCATCCCAGATGAACACAAAATTTGATCAGTGACTATGCTCAGGTATTATTTTCAGAATATCTAGCCATGTTTAAAGTGTGAAGCATAAATCTAACTATGTGCAAAACAAAAGGAGACTGAGTCTCTATTTTAATGGCAGTGAAACCCATAAAGAAAAGACAAATACAATCCCGAGCTTAGCCTGAAAGTATTTGCACACAAATAGCCTATGAAAAGTCACTTGAGACCAGACATAGTCATTCAGATATCAGACTGTCCAATATTTTTTTTTTGCTGAAGCTGTTTCTGGTTTTGTAAGTTAATAAATATTCATCAGCTGAGACTGTAGGAAACCATAACAGTAACCATTTAGCACAGAAGACTGGCTCTCTGTTCTTAAACCTGTGGGTCGCTGAAGATTATTATTTGTTGATTTATTTATTCACCTATGTATTTTTACAAGGTAGAGTGTTTTCTACAGGAGACAAATGGGAACAGTATACACTCAAATATCTCATACTATAAAAGTTCATGCATTGACTTAATGTGCTAACTCTGGTGCCTCCGCGTGGGCCTCTTGTGGGGTCACAGTCTCCTTCAGCATCCCCTTGCTGCACTGTGGGGTCCTGCAGGGGCTGCAGGGGATGTGTCTGCATTTCCATGGATCTCTCCAGGCTGCAGGGGGATCTCTGCATCTCCATGGACCCCCCTGGGCTGCAGGGGCACAGCTGCCTCACCATGGGCTGCGCCAGGGGCTGCAGGGGAGCCTCAGCTCTGGCATCTGGACCATCTCCTGCTCTTCCTCACTGACTTTGGTGTCTGCAGGGGGGTTTCCCTCACATATTCTTACTCCTTCTTCTCTTCCTGTTGTTGTGCTGTTCTTTTCCCTCTTCTTAAATATTTTATGCCAGAGTCATTACCAGTGTCACTGATGGCCCTGGTTAGGGGTATATCTCTTTTGGAACCAAGGATTGGCTCTGCTGGACATGATGGAAGCTTCTGGCAGGTCCTCACAGAAGCCTGCAGCCCCCCCACTATAAACAAATAGAATTGGTTTATTATGCTTTAATTTTTTAAACCTTCTGAATAATAATAATAATAATAGTAATAATAATAATAATAATAATGATAATAATAGATTAAAATATGTTTCTCAGCAATAAAAAATGGAATTATCAATCATTATCACTTGACCATAAAAAACATGGATCTTGGCAATGGATCTTGAAATATTTTGCAGTGGAGCCTAAATTTATTTAATCCATGCAAACGTTGTAAGATATACAGCCGGGAAATCAAATAATATGGTGACACCTAGAAAAAGATGAAGTCAAATAAATAGCAAAACCTTTAAACCTTTCCATGCAAACCCAACATACTACTTGAATAAAAGGAGAAAAATTATTTTCTTATCTAGGTATCTTCTGTCAGAAATTCTATCTTCCTTCCTGTCTTTTTCAAGACTCTTCAACTTAAGGAGAAGGATCAGTTTATGGTTCTTGAGAGGACTAAACTGTTTGGAAGTTAAAAGCCTTCTTCCCTTTGAAAGAATTACTAAAATTTCTGTCTGCTGAAAAGCATGAGTTGGAATCATACCTTTCCTCTGTCACTGTACAGAAGAGCTTTGGTAGGGATCACTATTTTTCCTTCCCAAGAAAATGCTTGAATCCCTCCAAGAGAAACATGAAGTGTCTCCATTTCCTTTTCTTTCTCTTTGCAAGGGACCCATATAACATTCAATAGGAAATATGTACTGTAAAGGACGGGAGCAATGGATGTTAATGCATTTATAACTTTTATAAAATGTGTACACTTGCAGAAAGTTTTCAATACCAGAAAGGTATCAAAGCTTTTTTATTGACTCAGGTGGGCTTTTAATTTCATGACAGACATTTCAGAATTGAAAACTTCTAAGAAGCATTTTGCAAAGTTGACATCCAACAAAAATCAATGAGTTCATAGGTGGTCTCACACAAGAATCACATCAAATCAATTTTCATCTTGCATCATATTTTCAGAACACTCATTAAGCAATTTCAGGCATATTGAAAACACATTGATCTTTACTAAATGTGTAAACAAATCCTTTGAATGTTGCTGTATTGAGCAGGCATGAACTCTAAAGATAGATTCAGAAAAATAGAGAATAATGCAAAATATTTGCACACAGGCAATACCAGACAATGCCAGGTTCACCTTGCAGAACACATTTCTTTGTCACAAGGGCACATTGTTGGCTCTTTTTTGACTTAGTGTTTACCAGGACCCCAAGATCCTTTTCTGAAAAGGTGGAATGTATAGTCAGTCAATCTCAGAAATCATAGATAGTTGAAAATTATATTTGCAGCATTATTTTCTAGTGGATATTCACAACATTGTTGTAAGCTTACACAGATCTTGAGGTTGACATCTCCAGGCTTTTCAACTATACTACATGATTTCTGCATCCATTCCTTTGATTATGGCTTGCAAATTATGTAGAATGGCATTCCCAATGCATCAAAAAGTTCAAAATAATTAAGGTTATATCCAATCTGAAACAAATTTTTGCATTTCTTAACAGACTTCGATATTACTGTATTGTCATGCTACAAAACTTACTCTTTAATTTTTATTTTTTATGAGAAATATATGAGAGGATTATGAAAATGATGCAAAAATACTTCTGTTAAATATGAATTTGTTTAATATAACTTGTTTAAATTTTTTAAACTTTCTGAATAATAACAATAATAGTAATAGATTAAAATATGTTTCTTAGCAATCAAGAATGGAATGATCAATCATTATCACTTTGCCATGAAAAAGATGGACCTTGGCAATGGATCTTGAAATATTTTGCATTGGAGCCTAAAATCATTCAATCCACGTAAAAGTTGCAAGATATTCAGCAGAGAAAGCAAATACTATGGTGACACCTAGAAAAAGATGAATACATAAGGATACAAACACTTCTGCTTCCATTCTTTCCCTAACATGCAAAAGAAAAAAAAAAAGGAGAGAAATGTATTTTGATATCTTATAAAATCTTGGAAAAGATTATTCTGGAAAATACTAAAAAAAACCTAGAGGACAAAGCAGTCCTCAGTCACAGCCAGCATGGCTTAATGAAGGGAAAATCCTTCTTGTCAAACCCGATTTCCTTTTACAAAATGTGACCCACAGAGTTGATCGAGGAAAGCCAGTAGATGACATACTTCTGGACTTTCACAAGTATCCTTATGGACAAAGTGTCCAGCATTTAGCTGGATAACTGTGTTATGGGATGGGTGAGCAATTGGCTCACAGGTCAAGCACAAAGTGTTATAATGAGTAAGGGTGACAGACCTGTCATCAGTGGGGTTCCATCAGGCTCTATCCTTGTCCTTGGGCTCTTCAGCATCTTCATTAATGACTCCAAGGAATAGTAATTGAGTTTGCTGATGACACAGATTTGGGAGGAGCTGTCAATTTCCTTAAATGCAGAGAGGCCCTGCAGAAAGACCTTGACCACCCATATGAACTTTAACAAGGGCAAGTGCCAGGCTTTGCACCTGGGATGGGAAAACCTGGGTTGTGTGGATAGGCTGGGCATTGAGAAGCTGAAGAGCAGCTCTGTGGGAAGAGACCTGGGGGTCCTGGTCAATGGCAAATTAAACATGAGCCAGCAGGGCAGCCAGGAGGGACAGCTTGTCCTGGGGCCATCAGGCACAACATCACCAGCCTGGCAAGGGAGGGGGTTGTCCCACTCTGCTCTGCACAGGGGCAGCCTCACCTTGAGTACTGTGTGAGGTTTGGGCACTGCAATATAAGAAAGACATTAAACCATTAAAGAGCATCCATAGAAGGGAAACAAGGATTGTGCAGGGTTTAGAGAGGAAGTCTTAGGAGGAACAGCTGAGGTCACTTGGTCTGTTCAGCCTGGAGACGAGGACACTGAGGGAATATCTTGCAGTCTTCAACTTCCTTTTGAGGGGCAGAAGAGAAGCAGGTCTTGATCTTCTCACTCCTGTGATCAGTGACAGAACTCAAGGAAATGGCCTGATGCTGAGTCGCGAGATATTTAGCTTGGATGTCAGGAAAAGGTTTTTAACCCAGATGGTGTTCAGACACTGGAACAGGTGCCCCAGGGAAGTGGTCAGAACACCAAGCCTGACAGAGTTCAAGAAGCATTTTGACAATGCTCTTAGGCACATGGTGGGTTTCTTGGTGTGTCCGGTGCAGGACAAGGAGTTGAACATCCTGATTGGTCCCTTCCAACTCAGTATAGTCTATGATTCTATGATAAAATAGAAAATTCAAATTACATCTCCCTAAATCCTTTACTTATTACTAGCTTTTGATGTCTATAAAAGCTATAATTTTCAAATTTGAAAGAGTTCCTGGAGAGCTAATTGTGCTCAACACCTGCTTCTTCTCCAATCCTTAATTTTTGATGTTGACAAAGGTTATTTTCTACCATGGAGTACTTTCACCTTCTTCTGTAATATCAATTTATCTTTCCCCTGATTATAGAGAGAAGCTGCAATTGAGTACACGAGACAATGGGAAAATTTCCATGATTTTGGTGTCACAGTAGAAATTTTGTACAGACCATACTGATGGGACCTACTGATTTTTTTGTTGTGACCACCTTAAACCTTGCCCAGTGTTTTGCAGACCTCACCTCTGAATGCTTTGCACTCCCATGACCTCCAATGCACACATCGTAGCAACTGCTTTAATAAGTTGATGTTTCATAAAAGACACTTATGTAAAGAAAATGCCTGTACATTACTCACAAAGCTCTTTCTTCAATCATTCTTACAGCTCCCACCTCAATATGGAAGAGAACAATCATACAAAGTAAAGAGCAAGGGATTTCTGATAAGAATTGCTTTGTACTGGTGCTGATTGGCTCTTTCCGACACCTTAGAGCTTCCCACATCAGGCAATGCCTTTCCTGAAGCCACTGCTGGGTCTGGTTGATAAGGGTACTTGAAATGCTGGCAGCTGTGATCTTGTTAAAAAGGGTCAAAAGAAGCAATCTTAGTAACATTTCAATGGTTGGATTATTGCTACTGAAGAGAGCAGTAAATGCCACTTACAACTAAATTTTCCACTTCATCCGAGATGCGGATAACTGTTCTGATACCTTTCCCCCAAGGAAAGGTCTGTAGCAGTAGGCAAAGGAAAGTAATTACATATTTAAAGGTACAGCTGTCTCAGATAAGTTCAGTGCAGTGGGAAAAATATTAACACAAACACAGGGAAAAGGAATTACTTACAGAGATTGTGTTCATTCAATATATTTTATTAAATCAGGGAAACCATGTCCAGCAGCTCAAATTATTTGCTTAAAGTCAACAAAGATGCATAACTATGTATTTTTAAGTTTGGGACTGTTTCTTTTAACTACAACCTCATTAAATGTCTCAATCTTTTTTCTTGTCATGACTGCTCAGGTAACATAAACCTCCCTATCCACGGTATGTGGATAACTGCATAATATTAGCATTTTCCTTTTTGACTGCCTTTTCTTGGCTTTTCTAAACCAAAAAGATGAGCTGATCTCCTCTTTGACCAGCCATAGAAGGCAGAAGAGGGGAACGTCCTGTCAGGATTAACAGGAGGCTTGGCTGCACAGACAGACCCAGGAGATATCCTGCTTTTGGAAATTGCACTGTGTACTCAGGCTTTTAACCAACAAGGCTGGTCAATTACACAGTGCAAATCATTTCTGACTCTCAGAAACTGTTAAGCATGATCCCAATTTTTTCAGATCAATTTTGAAATAGCATTAGAAATTGTTGGTATTGCATTTTGTAGTGGGGATGCCCAGGATCTGAGTGGAGTTTCTACAATCAGGAGATTTACAGGAGCACAGGACTGAACAAACTCCAAGCTGTTTGAAGAACTTCCAGAAAGTCTAGGAGAGAGACAAGCCCACAAATGCTCTGCTCTGAGTTGCTCTGAATTCTCATATGCTTCCCTAGTTATTTACTGTATCTAAGCAGTTTCTATGCAAAGAACTTCAGCTCACTGGATCTTAATGCAATTTAGGGAACAGCAACACTGGATGATGAGGGCAGAGAGACTGTAGAGGCTAAAAGCACTGGATTGATGTGCCCTTCTGTATCTCACAACACAGTTGTGTACACATAGGTGGGTCTGCCCCTGGCCTTTGTCTTTCTCTGAGCTGTGACATGTGGCCAGGGATGCTTACCTTGACAGGTCAGAGGATTTTCATGCCAAGATATGAAGCCACAACCTAAATCTTTGTGCTTGCAGAGGGACTTGAATCAGGAGGTCATCTTTAAGCACTTTCCAAGTACTATAACATACTGAGCACTAGAGAGGTTTTTACAGAAGTTAGAGAATGAAATATAAAGAGAAGGTAGAACTGCCTCCTATCTCTGTACATAAAAAATAATTTAGAGAACTTTCTGAAGATGGAAAAACAGAGGTCCTTAATTGTATAATCAGATCCAGGACAGGAGTTCCCCTTATGGAAGCTGTTTTGCTAAGCAGAAGTATATATTTCTTTTAATTTTCATTTTCGTGTACTTAATTTTATTCTGTGATTTCTTTCATTTTAATTAACAAGTATTTCCATACTCTAACAAATAGCAAAAGTAAGTGTGGATATAAATATCAAGCCAAGTTATTGGGATGGCCCTTAATGGGATTTTATATAGTGATTTTTCAATGCAAACTAGTCCATTAACTGGAACCCTGGTGAGTTCCCTACATAGAAACTTACAGTCAAATAGTTTATATTGACATTTTTACTGATGACAAAATGCAACCAAATTTTAGATTAGAAAAAAATGCCTGCAATATATGTATACATATTTAAATTACTGTACATTTTTGCGATGTCTACAGTAAGCAAAATGCCACAGACAACAGCTCTCTACATGCCTGAGGGTTCAAAAATATTTTTTTTTAATTGATACATATATTTTGTGAAGTATTTTTTGCTATTCTGCTCCTTTTCTTTCTTTCTTTCTTTCTTTTTTATTTTTCCCCACCATGCTACTTTTTACTTCCTCGGTTATTTTACAGCCATTTATCTATATTGACCTGCTGATAGTGCAATTCGCACTGTGACAGTCTTGAGTTCACCACAGTTTGCTTAAATCCTCTGCAGACTGGTAAACCTTCAGCTATAGTCACAGACCGTTTTAGTCCAGGGAGCTAATTTAGTCAAACTAGATGGTTCTGAGCAGGTTGTCAGAGACACTGTATTGCTCTCCATTGACTAGTTATGGGATGAAAATATTTCATCCAGGGGTACTGGTTCATTTCCCACCAATTTCTTCCATTCTTAGCACCACCCTCCCTTCTCTCTTCACCACACATAGTTAGAACACTATGTCTGAGGCTTATCCATGCATAAGTTAAATGTTAAATTAGTCACACTAGACTTGAGACTTCGTAAACAACACCATCATTTTCTCTTTCATGAAAGTGAAAGTTATATGCTTTTCTAGACTGACAACTCTTGCTGATGCTTGTAGCTTGCCACAAGCTAAAACTGTCCTAAAACTGACTAATTTAGTCACTACATAAAATACATCTGTCCAAGCTAAAGCGATTTTCCCCACATTTTGTAAGATCGTGTACTGCATCATCTGGTGTTTCAAAATTCTAATTTGATGGCCAAGTGGATAGCAGGAATGTTTTCACTACAGCTGTTCCTCACACTGCAGTCTCTTTCCATTGTGCAGTGGAGATCTGCTAGGAAACACAGCTCGTAACTGAAATAATGCACTTGAGTGTACACGGTATTGCAGAGCAACGAACTGAAACACAGTGAGCCTGCAGCACTTTCTGGTGAATTAAGATGCTACCATTCGGCAAGATGTCAAACAGACCCTAACATGGTCCATTTCTGCAATACACTTAACGCTTTTCTTACAAAAAAGCAGAGCAGGTAAAATATGAATTTCAATTTATAAATATTGTGTAAAATTACTGGTGTTCTGTTCCAGGAAGGGTGCAGGGCTCCAGATCCCAATGAAAGGACCCAAAGCATCCAGTATTGCAACAAAACTGCTGTAATAACAACAGTACTGACAATATGATAAGAATTAGGCAAAGAAATATAGATAGTGAATAAATCTGCTATTCCTTCAGCTTTTGGGAACTCCATGCTCATGGAGAACTGAGGTGAACAGCCCAAGTGAGCAGCAGAGATCCCACCCATGGAGAGGATCACCACCCCTCCTTAATGTAGCCCTGTAAATCTAATATGAAAACAAAACTGCACATTTGTTGGCACAGAAGCATTTTTATAAAATGTTTTTACCAGAACATACCTGGCCATATGTGTCTATTATCTTCCAATATGTCCCCCTTTATTTTTATGTCTAGTGTTATCCTGTGGTTACTCAGGTTGATCTGTGAGTATCTCAAGCCTTAGCACAAGGCCCCCATGGCTGTCAGTGTTCAAGAAAACTGATTCCTTCAATTCCATGTGTTCCATAACACTCCCATTAAATCCTCTTCCTTCTTGCTGAATGACAAAAAATATTGAAATATACTGGATATTTTAACCTACAAAAATATGTCATATGCTCCCTATGTAACACTTCAAACATTAATGATGTTTATACAAATATCTGTTTACACAAATATCTGTTTACTAATATATTAGCACCAACTAAATCACTGTGCATATTATCCTGTACACCTCATTTAACTGCAGTCAGACCTTTCATGAATTTGTATTAAATAAAATATTAGTGAATAGCTAAATGTTTGCTCTGTCTTTGCAGTCAGTAATTAAAATTTCCTGTACTGTTTTGGGATAATAGACCAAGTCACTCGTAAAAGAATTGCATCTCATAGTGGGATTTACAATGTGAGAGTTTGCTATAACCTGACACCTTCTTCCAATTGCTATGATTTTTTAAAATATAGTTTTTGAAGCTATAGCACCTGGGGAATAAAGTTTCACATGAAAAAGTTCAATTTACCATCTGTTTATGCATGAAAACAGATGGGAGCCTCAGACATGTAGGGTCAGCAGCATGTTTGACAGGATGGTCTTGTGTTGAAGGCACTAATTTGGAATTGAGAGGGTCTGTGCTATTCTGTCTTTGACAAACAGTTTCTGAATAGTCTTGAGTGAGTCACTTTATCTCATCCTTCCTCCTCTGTGTCACTAAAATAATCTTAATGATTATTTCTCACTTTTTTACCGCTATCATTGATGAAGATGAATCCACTAGAATGGAAGTTGAAAGCTAACTAGGATTTAGTGATCAAGAACTCACATTTAAAATGTGTTCAGAACAGAAGATTGTCCAAAATTATGAAAGGGATAGCTTATGCCATAAAAGTAATCTTGGGAGTATAACTGAGAGGTAAGATGCATTTATAATTAAGAACTTCAATGATAATTGAGAGTTCTGTAGAAAAATTTATCAAGAGATGCTGGTGAAACTGAAAGTTTGCAATCAAGGAGAAGTATATGCTAGTTTTCCAGATGCTCAGATATTTTATTTTTACTATAAAGCACAAATACAAGCAAAGAAATTATTTCTCCTTCCTTGCCCCAAGTCCAGCCCTGGCAGCAAGCCTTACTGGTAAAGGTATGCGCTTCAATCTAATACGCATAGACATTTCACTTAACTCAACATGGTATTTTAACTGACAATACCATCATACGAATCACAATGTGTCTATTAAAAAGACTAAGAATATCCATCTGACATTTTAGTAAGCCAACATCCAGGTCATCCTGAATTTCATGTTAGCATGACTGTGTAAAGATCAAAAATTGGATAGTAAGTTATTCAACAGCAAAATTCAAGAACTCAAGTAAATGTAAAATTACTGAATATCTCAAAAAAGGTGTAATAAGGATAAAAAAAAAAAAAAGTTGACCAGTCTAACCTGCTTTATAGAGCCTAATGAAAAATCAGATGTCTGAGGAAAACTCTGTGAGGTCATGCAGCCTTAAAGAATGAAACATAAGGGTTTCTCCCCTGGAAATCAATGGTTCTTAAAAGGCTTATTCAACATCAAAAACTCAACATCAGGGATGCCATTTTGAAAATCATGAGTCAGCCAAACATAAAACATTTTCTGAGTACAATGATAACAGCAAGAGCTCCAAATAACAAGCCAGGTGACTTATTGTAACTTATACCACATTGTTGTAAGGTCTAGTCTTTGTGCTTTGTTTTCAAATTTAGAAGCCAAGAATCTTGAGCCTGTCATTCATAAATGACTAATTTATGACAGTCACTGTCGTGGTTTGACATGGAAGTGATTTTTTTCAGGAAGTTGGGTCAAACCAATCAGTGGACAAGTTTAGATATTGGCACCTGAAGTGACCACTGAAGATAGGGATACGCCTCTGAGAACACAGGGGGTTAAAAGCAGGAACTCCCAAGAGCTCGCTCTCTTTGGTTCCGTTCAGGGTGCAGTGCAAACCTCCCCTGCCCAGCCACGGGGCTGGGTGGGGAAGGGGAAGCCATGAGGCCTGGTCGAGGTGAGCTGATGGGTAGAAGGACTGGAACCGAGCCAGCTCCTGTGGATGGAAGGGTGGAGAGAAGCGGAGATGTTTTTTTCATTGCCCCCCCCACCACAGAGGAAAGAGATAGAGAGTCTGGACGGCACCTGTAACTTTGCCGGCGCGGAGGAGAAGGAGGGGGGGGGGGGAAGGCGCCCAGCCTTGGCCTCGGGAATCGGCTGCTGGGCAGAGATATCAGCTGTCCAGGGAGTCTGAACTTTTAACCCTTTCCTGAGAAATGAAGGCTTTGTAAAATATTACTCCTCCTTGATTTGAAGTAGGAGACAGTCTGGGATCCGAGATGATGGAAGAAGAAATTCTTGAGTTGGAAGGAGATGATGGAGTGGCTTGTGGCTGGACTTCTCTTGTTAGCCATAGACTGAACCAAATTCTCCTAACAGAAGCTGCACGTAGGGTGGTGCGTTGGTGTGCCAAGAGACCTGTTTCAGTGATTACCAGCAGAAGAGTAGAGAGAAGGTGTAGAGAAGCCCTCTATCTTCAAGGAAGAAGAAGAGGAGAAGAAGACCTCTTTTCTTGGACCCTCAGCCCCAGGGGAAAATGGGGGGGACTGTAGTCCCAAAATGAGAAACTGAACTGTTGTCTCTTTTGGTCCATGGCAAAGCATCCTTAAAGGAGCCCTATGAGCAGTCTGTCCATGCACGGTGGTGAGAGCACTGTGACATGGAAAGGAGAGTGTCACCATGGCAGATTTTCTCCGGGCGGCTGCCATGTGTGACATGGAAACACAAGGGTGGCAATTGTGTTTCCTGGGAGTCTGTGGCACAAGAGACTCCTGTCTCCCTTGAAAAATTGAGTATTTGAATATCTGAAGGGTAGCAAATTGATCAGGATCCTGGGTGGCGTCTCACTGTTGAGTTTGTTTAGAAATTAGGTGGGAGGAGGGGGGTGTTTTAGAAAGTCTTCATCCAAGATTTAGTGTTTGTAGTTTTTATAGCAGTAGTAGTTTAATAAAGTTCTTTTCTTTGTTACTAAGTTTGGGCCTTCTCTGCTCTGTTCCTGATCACATCTCACAACAATTATTTAAAAAAGTACATTTTCATGGAGGCACTGGCATTGCGCCAGTGTCAAACCATGACAGTCACCAAGAAAAATTGACCATGGTCTCTATCAGCAGTGGGTAGGATGCTAAATTTTGAAGAATAGTGGTTAGATACTAATTTGTTGTCAAATAAGAAAAATGATGGTGACAAAAATGTTTTACTACTGAGGTGAACACTGAATTACAGGGGTTAGTGGCAGGATAAGCAGTGGGAGTAAGAAAATGCACAGTATTATGGCTTTATGGTAATATCAAATGGAATTTAGTTACTATTGTAGTGATTAAAAATGGATTCACCCTCAGAGGTAGAGCTCATTTCATAAGTGTTGCTGAAATATGCTTTTTAAAATTTCTCTTTTTTGGAACAATCTAAAGCATTATGTGGGAATACAATGTTCCCAAAAAGATGTTCTTAAGTTCTTTAAAAAGGAATAGACAAAAAAGAAAGAGAGAAATCAGTCCCAAAGTACTGCATAACCCAGTTTTCAAAACCTTCATTTGAGAAACAGAACACCGTCAGTACTGAACTTACTTGTCTTGCTTTATTCCAGCTCCCTTACTGACTATGGGCAATCTCTATATGTGCCTTTTTCTTACTATACTGAAGGAAATGTTATACAGACAAGAGACTAATTTTCATTTTCCCTGCTGCTGGAGTACATCATGAAACTCACACAAATTGTGCTTTTTTTGCTGCTGGTGAAATATCAATGTAATTGTCCTGCTATTTCTACACAGAAGACATTAAAGTTTACATAGGAAAAGAAAAAGTCCTATTCCTCAATTCATTCTTTCTATTCCTCAAGAAGGTATGGGATATAAAATGAGGGTGTTTTGCAAATCAAAGAATTGCTGCTAAAGATATCATCCCCACATCACAAAAACATAAAAATCCTTGCTAAAAATTCTTGAGGAACTTATACAAACTCTTCAAGAGACATGAGAAACCCAAATTTCAATCAGATCCAAAAGGGAAGGATTTGTCTTTGAATCATTGAAGAAAAGTCCTTTTAAGAGCATGCAAGGCTGTAGACAATAAAAAGAAAATGAAAATATCAAGAAGTCAAAACTAATGCATTGAGTGGAAAGACAAATTTCTTATTAGGCTTGGTACTGCTTTAAAAAAAATGTTGTGATAGTAAGAACAGAAAGAAGGTTGTTTCTTTTTAAAAGAAACTCTGTACTTGCTCTTGGGGATTTGTTTCAGTCACCCTCCTGGAAGGACACAGGAGGATAAAGGCTTTGTAATTTCTCTTTGTGGTACTGCTAAAAGTGGAAAATGTCCCAAATTTTCCCAAACTGCCTCATCTCTTTGTGCCTTTTGTGTTCGGGTCATGCCCTGAGTGATGGGGATTGACTGCAGCATGGACCCATGAACTAGACTGAGGTCACTGGCCCAGCCTCCTTCCCCACATTTGAAAAAGAAGGCAAGAAACTCAACTAAGAAAGAGGCAAGGCTTCCTTCCTTCCTTCCTTCCTTCCTTCCTTCCTTCCTTCCTTCCTTCCTTCCTTGCTTCCTTCCTTCCTTCCTTCCTTCCTTCCTTCCTTCCTTCCTTCCTTTTATTTTTCTTTTTCTCTTTTCTTCTTTTTTTCTTTTTCTTTTTCTTTTTCTTTTTCTTTTTCTTTTTCTTTTTCTTTTTCTTTTTCTTTTTCTTTTTCTTTTTCTTTTTCTTTTTCTTTCTTTTTCTTTTTCTTTTTCTTTTTTTTTCTTTTTCTTTTTCTTTTTCTTTTCCTTTTTCTTTTCCTTTTTCTTTTCCTTTTCCTTTTTATTTACCTTTTCCTTTTTATTTACCTTTTCCTTTTCAATGCAATCCTTTTTTCCTTATATTTTCTCTCCTCCATATATTGATCCATGTCTTTTTACTCCACTGATGTTTTCCAGATGGAAGGAAGGAGCAGAGTAGCACCAGAAAACACTCCAGATGTGAGAAAAGACAGATATATCTCTAGCCTAGAATGTGTTGTAAAATTAAGTTGTAGGAAGTCCAAGCATGGGAAGTCACCGATGATGTCTGATTGTGAAGATCTTCTTCCCTCATAAATATGCTTTTTGTTTTGTTTTGTTTTCAAAGTTGTGAAATTAAATCCTGCCTTCCAGGAAGGACATTGATTTTATATCACCACTAAGAAAGCTTTTTCAACAGAGAGGTGAAAAAGCTGGAATTTCTATTGACATATCACAATCAAATGAGAGCCTTTAGCTATTTCCTCCAACCCACTGAAGCACCAGGGTGAAATGATACATCTTGCTGTATAAAAAAATGCTCTTAAAAATATTGTTGCTAATTCACTTTGGGGAGTTTGATCTGGAAGGGCCTCAGGTTACTGTATAATCTTAGAAAATTTTATTTTCCTAGGCTTCTGTTTCAATGAGTTCTGCGGCAAACGATCAAATTCCAAAAAACAGTTACAGTACTATTAAACAGTATGCTTTCCATGGCTAATCAATTGTGCTCATATCCAGTCTCAAGATTCATCTCTTCTTCTAGACATAAAGGTTTTTAAAATTATTCCAATATTTCTTTTATGATTTCTTTCTTGCGCAACCTCACATAGGAATCTTTTTCTCACTTGGAGTAGAATTACCATGTATATAATTGAGAGCCTAAAGCAAGATGAGTGCTTAAGTGAGGGGCTCAGACTTTCTCATGGAAAAAAGGAAAGTTCCCTAGGAGGTCCCTGGAAACATCTTTTTTTATTGATATAATTGATATACATGTGTATTGATATCACTGATATACAGTATTCCTATATAAGTTAGTGGTCACTAACTTAAAGGACATGAATCTGAAAAACTGCCCCTGCCAGGAAGAGTTGTATGCATGCCTTGTTACAGATCACTAAGTTATTGAAAGGCTTGCTTGAAGTTGGAGTCAAATATAATTGATGACAAGAGCTCAAATAAAATTTAAGAGCATGTGCCAAAGTCACCTGTGGGCCAGCTCAATTTTCTATGAAATTCACTGAAACCATAAAGAGAACAACACCTGTAACCCCTGAAACATCCACAATGCAATGAACAAAATAAAAAAAAAAGCATAAAAACCAGAACTGAATTTTCTAAAACCTTAAAGTGCTCCCTGCTACAGCAGCCAGCTAACATTTGCATTTTTGCTTTGTTTGTCTTTAACAGATGAAGTTCTGAATGTTCCGATCAATCCAGAAGATAAGGATTTTTTTTGGCACCTACACAAAAACATACACCATGGATTTAGCAAGCTGATCCTTCATTCTGAGCAGATGCCATTTGTGATGTGAAAGCATGAGACAAAAGTGCAGGACCGAGTTTGGGAAGCAATCTGGGTTGTGCAGCTACCGATTGATTCCTGAAGAGCTGCAACAAGGTTAACAGGACCACATGAGTAAAAGTCTCATTACCAAGCTGAGTTTTACATTTCAGCACCCCGTCCAGAATCCTTAGTATAAATCAGCATAAACTGTCTGTGGATGTGGCACACTAATTTGTCAGATCCCACATTTTTTGGTGAACAACAATCCTTTCTTCCTTCCCGTTCTTGAAAATAATAAGGCATTTTTGTGAAAGACTGGCATTTCACTTCCAGTCTGTGCAGAGAAATGTATCTAGTGTTTGATCTTGTATTCATGCATAATTTCCCCTCCCACCTACTGTCCTTTTTGAACAAGAACTTACAGGTTCAAGCCCTTTGGACATAGGTGTCATGGTTAACAACTTGGACATTAAAGCTTAGGTACTGTGACAGTTGTACCATGTCCTGGCATTTACTTCAGCAGTAAATTGAAAAACCTTAAGGAATAAATACAAACCTCAGACAACAGATTGTGATCCCAAATCAAATTCTGGAACTGAATTATCCTTGAAAATTGTTTCAAAACTTTCTTCTTCTTCACGTACCTGTCAAGACACAATATAAACCCTCAGTTTTTATTGCTGATAAATTTTTCCTTGCTGTTACAAGAATACTGGATTTTTATCACACCAAGATTCTTTCGAGGGAGACAGGAAAAGGCAAAAGTCTGAGATTCTAAACTGCTTATTTGGCTTCTGATGCAATGAAGCTGTCAGTCCCTCCTGCTCTACAAGAAAGGAAGCCCACAGAGCACAATATGTAGAAGCATATTGGTATTCATTTATTTAGGTTGTTCCTCAGTGAGTTTGCTGATGTGACATGCAATTTTTAGAACCAGGGGAGGTGGAAAAGTGACCTGAGTCATAGGATCTAGAATTAAGGTAGAACTGCATTAGTAAAATAACAGCATTGTGACAAAGCATTATGATACACTTAACTGTTATCTGGACTCTAAGGAAATTCAGATTTCTACACTAAGTGTTGTGTATATATACAGAAATAAGAGAACAAAATTCAGGGAAACCCTCTAAAGGTTCCACTTGCTCTATGCTTGTATATATTTAAAGCTAGATCATGTTTTTCAGGTCTGTGAAATGTTGGCTTTTGAATACATTCAAGGAGAGTCTTCACAACCCTGCTGGAGAGCCTGTTCTATTGATAACTGATCCCCTTGCAAAGGATTTTTTATTTGAGTCTCTTGGAAATTCCCCTTTTATGTCTTTCACTCTTGCCTTTTGTCCTTTCATTGTATAGTTTTGAGAAAGTCTGGCTCAATTAGTGGTTGCAGACAACAGTTAAATGCCTTTAGAGGAAGCTTTTCCAGCCTAACCCAATGCAACATCTCCTGGTACCCATTTTGCTCCAAACCCTACTCATATTAAGAGCTTCTTGCTCTAAATATGCATATCCAATTTGTTATCATGTCTCTTCTTCTGGGAGCTGTTAAATTCAGACACTTCCCTTTGTCCCAAGAGCAAGTTCCTGCAATTGGTGCTGCTGACATCCATGAGTTTTCTGTCAGCTCATCTTTCAAGCTTGTTGAGAGCCTCTGAACAGTGGCCCTGTCCCTCAGGTCACTGACAACTTCTCTCATCTTGGTGTCAACCCCAGATTTGCTGCAGGTAGATTCACTCTGTCTGTACAGCTTAATAATGGACAGGTAAAAATCTCCAGCTCAGAGACATCTGAGATGCTACCAGAATCACAGAATCAATCAATTAGGTTGGGAAAAATATTTGAGATCCTTGAGTCCAACCTTTGACTGATCAGCACGTTATCAGCAAGAATATGGCACTAAGTGCCACATCCAGTCTTTTCTAGAACAATTCCAGGGGTTGTGACTCCACCACCTCCCTGGGAAGCCCATTCCAGTGCTTAAAAACCCAGTGTTTACTACCTGAGCTAAACCAGGATCTGGAATCAGGATATATCACCTCTATGCACTTTGATCAGAAAAGTGTAAAGAAAGGCTTGTTCAGCTGCTGAGAAAATACAGCAGCATTTGCTGTTTATTTTGAAGTGCAAGCAGAACAACTTCTTTTTAGAGGTTACAACTAAAATAAACCCTTTGTGCCTGAATAATTTCAAACACACAGTTTTTCCTCATTGCAACATGTTCTCCAATAAGAAGCCCATTAAGGTCAAGGAAAAGGTTAAATTCCTGTTGAATTTGCTTGACTTTATGGAAGAGCACTTGGGATTAATCAGGTCAGAGAATGGAGAGAAAAAATGAGAAAGAACATTTTCCTGGGTAGTCCTCTGGGAGAAAAGCAGTGTGGGTTCCCAGGATTGCTCTCATATTTTGCACTAAAAATGAAGTCTCATATCTTGTCCTTGATTCCAGAAAGGACAAATTGCATTCCTCACTCTCTGTGCTTCCAGTTATTCTTTCATGTCTCAGCATCAGTCACAAGTAAATCACAGATGCCATGTGTTGATCTTTTTCTTACTCTTGGCACTTGATTAACAAGCATCAGTGTCTGACATTGGAAAGCAAAAGCCTAAGTGAATTCTTAAACAGGGATGTTGAAAAAGCAAACTTTGTTAGATAAACAGTCCAAATAGTCTCCTACTGGTGTACCTTGAACACCTTTATAGATTCTAATGGGAAAACTCCAAGTATCTGGAGAGGCTGTGGTGGGCCAGATTTTGCCAAAACCTAGAATCAATCAGTTAACAAAATAATTATTTATAGACAATTAGCTATAAATAAATAGAATAATAGGAAAGAAAAAAGAAAGGAATAATGGGGAATTAAACTTGACACTTGTCACCCCTATGAAATGAAAAATGTGGGAATAGATGGGAAGGCTGTCTCAGGACTAAATATTTCATGGGGAATGATCAGGAACAGTAGAAAGTAGATGACTGCTCAAATTCAGTTAGACAGACATACTTTATTTTGTTTTATGGAAAGTCCAGCATCTAAATCACATTTAGAAATGTGGCTGTCATCAAATGCCAATACCAAATAGCAGAGGAGTGACATGAGCTTTTACTCACCCCTTAATTATTAATAGCCTTGTTTTGTAGAAATCAGACTTTAGGAAAAGCTGTCAACTCATACACAGAAGAAATTCAGTGGCAATTCACCTCCCTATCAGGCAGATTTACTCCACAGCTTGAGTTTGAATTTCTCTGGAGCTAGAAAACAGTTGCAAAGCAGAAGAGTTGCTGCTGCTTAGGGTGGGATCTTGCCTCTTGGTGCATCTGAGAGTCTTACAATCCCGAAACTCTATGAACTATTGCAATAGATAAAATTGCTCTCTGGATAGTTGCCACAATCAGGTGTATGTCCTTGCAGTTGTAAAGCAAGAGTGTTCAACCTGATCCCTTTATTTAAAAATATTAAAAAAAAAAAAAAAAAAAAAAAAATATATATATATATATATATGTATTGCCTACAGTAATGGATCTCAGGTGCTCAGTTCTGCCCAGTTGCTGGCCCTGCATCTTAAGACCTCAAAGCTGCCAACACTTGGACATAAGATCATAGAATCCAAGAACCATTTAGGCTTGAAAAGAGCTCCAAGAACAACAATTCCAACCATTAATCCATTTAAACAGTAAGATTCTCACTCCTATTAATGGTTCACACCCCCACTTGCTCACACCAACACATGCACAGTGTGGGTCCCTGTTGTCCCTCTTAGACACACATTCTACTCAGAGGCTGGCTCTCGGACCCAGAACCCTCTGGGGTCACACAGAGACACCAGAGACACACACGTGCTGAAGGGTCCCTTGGTTGATCTCTAGACCTTTTGGACACCTCAGTAACTGGCTGGAATGTCCTGGTCCCTTGATTAGCCAGCTCAAAGGCTGAGCCTCTCTTGAAGCCAGACCATCTTTATATCATCTTCTATTACACATCAGGGATCCCATGTCCCAGGTACTGACTCCCTTTGTCTCTGAGGTCCCATGGATAACTGCTCACTGTCCCACTGGGCGAGGCTTGGAGCAGTCCTGGAAGAAACTGGGACTCATGTCTAAGGCTGGGGCTCCCCAGCCTGCCTTTATGTCTCTGGACTCCTCTGTGCCTGTGGAGGTGAGTCTTTAACCACATGATCTGTCACTGGCCACTGTAAATGGTCTCTCTGTTACTTCTGGGTAAATTCTGAATACTGCCAGCAATGGGGAAACCCTGAACCTGCCTGATTCTCTCCTTTAATGAATTTTTTCTCTGTTTTTTCCTAGTTGCTTCTTATATTTCTTTTTACAAAGACGACTGTTTCATTTACTATTCTGCTGTAAACCCATGATCAGAGAAAAATTGAAAGAAAGAGGTGTGTGAAAAAAAAAAAAAACACAGAAAACACAAAGCCACCAGTCCAGCTAAAAGCTTTTTAAACATCCTGATAACAGCAAGAGTTTATTAGTTTCTATAGTACATAATAAAACTGTGTGTGTGTCTATTTATTCTTATCAGTGAGGTTTACAAGCAAGTATCATCAGCAGGAAGAACAGTTGCTACTCCCCTGTTCTTCTCATTCCCCACTTTCATAAGTTATTCCTGTTTTGTCTTCAGCAAAATAGCATTAGACTTTAATAACAATGGTATCAAAACCTTCAGACATTCTCAGCTAATTCATAACTAATAAATAAGGTACTTTATGTGCTCTGTACTGCCATCAAATACATTGGGGGAGAGGGAAAACGGGGAAATTAGTTCCAATAAGTAAAAGGAATGGGTTTTTGAGAAGACTGCTTCTTCCCAGAAATAGTAAATATTACTATGTGGAATAATTTTTAAAAACTATCTAGTAGTTTATCTCCCTTTATTATTTTTCCTTACAAAATTACTCACCAGCTAAACAAATGAAGGGTGTTGCTAAATTGAAATCCTTACTCAATGCTTGATACATTCCAAAGCTTTAATGTGTGAGGGTTTTTTTCTCATTTCTCCTCTCTGACACACACATTCTCCTTTCTGTTTTTTTCTGGAAGGGGTAACAAATATATAAATTACTCATGAAATTCATCAAGATTCATTTAAGTCCCTCATATCTTTTGTAACTGGCTCCATTTCAACAGTGCCATGGTAAAGGTGCTCACTTTGCTTGATCAGTCACTATATCCCAGAAAGACTAAATTAACAGTTACAAGTTTGGTGGGGGGGGTGAAACAGGGAACCAAAATGGCTTCACTAAAGCAAAACATACCAGGGAAGCCCTAATGATTTCATGTCTGGAGTACGCAAATATCACAAATGCAAAAACATGAACTATGTACATTTCCAAGAGTAAAAATGTGACAAACTTTTAAAAGCAGTCAAAACTAAATAAAAAAAAACAGTGTGTCATAGACTGGCACCAAAGCAGGAGATTTAAATGACACTGAGACCCAGCAGAAGGCTGGTGCCTTTGAAATAAGACCAGAGATCTGAATGTAACAATTTTTATTGCCTTCTACCAATCCTGTCACAGGGGGGTTATTCCCAGGAACATTACTAAATTGTGAACAGAAGCTTGTATAGTGTCTTCATTAACTAATGACTCCAAATACTGTCTAAACTGTACTTGTGTAAGCACTCAATGTGACACCCTTCCCTTTGCACTGACCTGTCCACTGGGATATAACTTAGGATGCAGACTACCCCTTTCATAAATCCATTTCCTTTGCCTGTTCTTTCTCAGGTCAACTTCATTATTCTCATTTCCAGAGCTCTCTATATGGAATTCTGCAGCCTGGTTTTAGGTTGTGTTTGTGGCTGGATATTAACCTATTATTAGCTGTTACTGCAGAAAAATGAACTGGGGACTTGGAGTTTGGTTAGTCTTGTACAATGTTCACAGCCAGACTAAATATCTCAGCTCCTTTTACAGTTAGTGGAGATAAGCATTTCCTTCTTGGTGTAATACAGCTTCAACTAAAGTAGTTGGTTAAAATAGGACAGAGAAATCACTCACTGAGAAACTTAATATCTCTGCTGAAGAGAATAAGGAACAAGGATGATAAGTTTAGCTGTAAATGCCTTATTTAAAATGAAGTTAGTTGAAGCCCATCTTCATTTCTGGTCAAAAAAAAAAAAAGCCTTGTTCCAGCTGTAGTTCCTTTCTTCTGTAGTAGCTTCTGGCTCAAAGCACAGGCCTGCAGACAGGCATAGCTGAGCTGGCTCAAACTCTGGCCCCACTAAAACCACAGTCACTGATTTGTCTCTCCTGACATTTGGAATGGGTTAGTCCAGGTAGGGGTCATTTTGCTTTCCATGTCTCACTGGTAAGGAATTAAGCTTTGGAATGATATGAAACCCTGCTGGAATGCAGCATAAACATCAGAAAGTGGCAGAAAATTTACCTACCTTCTCATCCTTATGTGAAGAGACAAGTACACAAAACCTGCCACAATTAATCATCTGCTTCCTAACCAGCTCAGGTCAACCTGAGAAGCCTAGGGCTGTTGTTGGCCTAATTCTGTACAAGAAGCAGATCTGTATTCCTATTTACATGCAAACTGTACTTTTTGCACAGATGAGAAAGGGAGCCAATGATTTAGTGACTCAGTCCCAAATAGCAAGGCAAATGATCTTTCATGGCAAATCCTGAAAGGTGCTTTCATTTCTCCCTGGAAAACTTAAATTCTTTTTCTTTGAATTTGAAAATAAAATTTACCTGTAAGGTATTCACTAACTTCAGTGTAAAAAAAAAAAAGAAAAGTCACCTTTTGGGTGTTTTTGTGTTTGTTTTGTTGTTGTTGTTTTGTTTTTGTTTGTTTTTTTTTTTTCCCAACATTCCCACAGACTGCTATTGTCAAAATGCTTGTATTAGTGTCATAGTTTTCAATCCTTGATGAATATATGCCAGTGTGATAAAAAACTGAATTGAGTTGATCATAGTCTACAGTTAGATGACCGTGCAGGCCCTTATTCTTGTCGACCATAATTTAGCTCACAGAGTCTGCCACTCAGTCCTTGAGCCATTTTGCATCTGCCACTTCATTTTAAGTGCCTCCACTGCCCAATAGAATTCTGCAGTTGCTAAAGAACAGCTTTCTCTTACCCTGACCCATCATTGCTAGCCCTTTCTGCATGAGTTCTAAAGAACTGTTGCATCCAATCACGGATAAAATTATTTCCTGAACTCATTCTGTTAGGCTTGCTAGTTTCTTGTATCATGTTGTGTTACCCTGTGTGACTCTTGGAGTGTCCTGTGCAGAGCCAGGAGCTAGGCTCTATGATCCTTGTGGGATCATGCAACTCAGGTTATTCTATGATTCCTTTCCACTCTTCTGCCTCCTCCAGGTTGTTCTGTGGGAAATAAATGAGCATTCATCCCTAAAATAAGCACAGAACGTTATAGCTTCTCATCCCTGGTCGCTTGCACCAGGGACTGAGGGAGCTCCTGGTGGAATATTTTCCTGCAAGTCAGAAGGGTGTCCTGATCCCACATCATATTGTTCAGTGGCCCTGCACTTCAGCTCGATCTTGCCTTGATTCCATGATCATTTCATAAACATTACCAAGTTTCAAAGAAGGCATTAACTTGCTGTGTATTTCACTGTGAGCTCAATTTTCCCTTATTATTCACACTTCATGCACATTGGCTTTGTCTCTGGCTGGATCCTGAAGTTGTCTCAAGGAAGCTGCTTCCCTGATGTCAGGTTGTTTCAGTAGAGCCCATGTTTTTTTCCAAATGGATCCTTGAGCATTATTTATCCTAAACCACCAAGATCAGAGGCTTTGTGCACTAATCAAAGGGCAACATCACCACTGAATTACCAGTGTGGCTTCCAAGGGTAGGCAATATGCAACATTAACTTCATGCTTTGCAAGGAACACTATTAAACTGCAAGCAGAGCCATCTCCTTGTGTGGAAAAGTAAGTGCAGGCAAGCACACACACACACCCCCACACAAAGAGATTGTGTCCCAGGAATGCTGTAGGCTCACAGAGCACAATAAGACTAAATGCTAAATGGTGTAGGATCAGAAGTCAGGCCCAGAGAGGAATAATTCTAAAAGCATGGAAGTAAGTGAACTAGTTTTTGCTGTTTAGCCTGGGGTAGAGAGTTCTCTTCCCACTGTGGTCCCTAAAGATGTTATTGCTCTATAAAAATCACCAGGAGTTTTTACTCCACTTTTAGTGATAAGCTATTTTTTTAAATCTGAGGATGGTTTTATTTAAAATATCTTGATTTGTGTTTAATGTGGAAAATTCAGAGAAACTTATATGAAATTTTCAAAGCTCGCATTCATAGCAATTATCACCTGCATTATTAGACTAGTCAAAACAAACTGAAACAGGTGTAACAATATTTTGAATAACTGCTATGACATATTTTGTCCTCCCATTGCTAGAATGAAAAACATATAATCACTGTTCTCTATTTCTTCATAAGAATTTCATCAGTAATTTTCTAAAGAGAGTGGAAAAAACTCACCAGTCTAGATTGGACTTCTGGCAAATTTACACTGATTTTAAAATACCTTTTTCTCAGATTCCAATGTGTGCTTTTTTCACAGTATAAGAACTTTTCTTGCTAGTTTCATTTATGAAATCAAATGGACAGTAAAGAACTTCTTGATTTTTCCTAATGAACTAATTGATTTTAGGCCATTAGATGGAGATACTAACAAAAATAACTAAACAGCTAACTGTCCAGTATTTCCTATAAACTTTCCCTTAGAATTCTAGAAAAGCTTTGAATTACATTTCTTGATGTGTTTATCTTAATTTTTTAACAATGCAAAAAAATATTATAGAAATGATATGGCAGGTTTCTGCAAATAAAATGCCTTTATTTCTTTCAATATATATTTTTGCTGAAGCTATAACTGTTCATGAGACCCTAAATAAACTCAATATTTCTAGATTTACTTAAGCAGATCCCCTTGTCATTTTGCTTCTCTCTTTCCAGATTAGTCTTTGTATTACTACAACGAAACACACCAATAATCCATATAAGTATCACTTTTAAAGAACTGCTTGAATCCACTGAACAATTTGCCTGCTTAAAATTATTCAAATGCTTCTGCATTCTTCTGGCCTTAGAATATGCTGCTTAATACAAGCAAGATCAAATAATCTCTGGAGCTACAACCAGTCTTTTTTTGTGGGGTCCTCTCCCAATTCAATGATTCTCTGGTTCCCTGTGCTTCAAACAAAAGCAGGTAATGATCAAACTCTTTCCACTGCTGCAGAAGCAGCAAAACTCCTTTCTCTGACCTTATTCAGGATTGAATTATCTCTTCAAATACCTTAGTCCAAGGAACATGTAGCTGATGTATAATGAGTTTAAGACTTCCTGGATTACAGACTGAACATCACAAACCTAATTAAAGTGAGAAGGATCTGAAGGATCTCATTCATTTTTTGAAATATCTTCAGTCTAAAATTCCGCAACTGTGAGATGTGGCACCCTTGGGATTCAATTAAACACTCACCTCAATATGTCTCTCAGAGGAGCATATATTTATATATATATTATATATTTATAATTTCTATATTTATCATTTCTATTTATAATTTCATGTATATAATTTCTTACAATAACATAGATTTTGCAGACAATAACTGATACACAAAGAAGTAGTGGAGCTCAGTGAGTTGTGTTGAAATATTATTGAATGCAAAGTCCTCCAATATCACTTAAGACAAACATTATGTTCTCTGAAAACATAAAAAGGAAAGGAAACAGGATGGAAAAAATATAAAAATAACATTTGTTATATAAAAATAAAACTTTTAAATACGGTTAAATAAGAGAGCAATGATTTCTGATTTCCAGAACATCTTGGCTCTGAAACTTTTCAGAAGACATAGTGTAAAGAAAGACAGTATCTCTATTTAATGTATGATTTAAGATTTTGAAAGGAATTTTTATGGAAAAGATTTGTTATGATGGGTGAAGACTTTTGGCCATGAAAATGTTTATAAATACAATTATTTGGATGAACTCATCTTGAAACTGCAGAATGCTAATTAGAAATTTTACTGTTCTGCAATTCACTTTCTACTGGAATGGAATGGTTGATATTAGCAGTGACACTTCTTATGTACAACAATGCTTTTTTTTCCACTTTTTTTTTTTTAATGCAGCGGTATTTTTTTTTATTCTCTCTAGGCAGAAAATATAACTGTAGCACAGAAAATAATTGGTACATTATTCATGTTAGCCCTTTGGGACTGGTTTTCATTCTCTTTAAACATTACTGTTTAGCTAGGTTGCTTTTGAAAACAAAATAAAATTAAAAAAAGAACCATCTGCATTTTAAAAGTAGATTGCTGAGATGGAAACTCATGTATCCCACTGACACAGAGGGGACTTGCTAGGTCTATAACCAAAATATTATTGACAAACTTGTCTTTAAATGACAGTGGAATACAATGAGAGTCATTAAGCTTATTCTGTTTAGGTACAATACACTATGTTTATATTAAAACACCATTTCTCCTTGACTTTCAAAAATGTCACTAATTCATAAAGAATGTTCAATGGTTAAATTAGGATCTTCTACTGAAACAGCATAGCAGGATATAAATAATCCACAGAGAATTTTTATCTGCAGGTGATGGAGACATAGCCCAAATGTTGTGTCATCCTGGATCTGCCACTTACAAATAAGAGGGAAGTTGTTAATGATCCGCAGCAGATTTGTTTGCAGTGACTTGTGGGAAGATGTGAAACTTAGTGCAAATGAGTTTAGGAAAAGGACCAATGATGTGCAAAAGGAGGGTTTAAGGTGCATCGTGGGGGCAAGCTTGAGAAAACAGAAGGCAAAAAGTAAAAGGTGCCTGTGTGAGCACGTTGATGGTCAGATCTCTTTTCTGGCTGAGCATTGTGCCTTATCAAGTGGGTCTAGCCGGTATTGTCATTAAATTTTAAATGCAACTGTCTTCCATGGGCATGAATTTTCTGTTTTGAGTGTAAGAAATCCACGCAGAATTCAAATAAGAACAGCCAACAAGAAGCAAAGAGATCTGAGGACAGCAGCTGGAGGAGACCAGCTTCTGAGCTGAGGACTGGGCTGAGTGCTCAAGACTCCTTGGTGGATGCACATTCCAAATAGCAACTTTCAGACCTGATTGACAAAGGGGTTTAGAAGCAGAATTTAGCTATCCTGGCTGATGTTCCTGCAAGTGATGGTTGTGACTAGATATGTGTAAATATAGGCACTGTCTTGGTGAGGGTGTAAGTATGCTCAGCCTTGACCCTGTGTGCATCTGGAACCACCTCCTGGAAGGGAAATGAGGGGGTTGTGGTGAAGTAAAGGTTTTTCTGTTCAGTCCCAGTCCCTGGAAAGAATATGGAGCAAATCCCCAGTCCCCCAGGATCATGTCCAGAGACACAAAGAACAAGGTGCCTGGGAATTGCAAGTGGATTTGGCAAAAATTACTTATTTAGGCTGAAGAAGAGAAAGCTCAAAGGGCATTTAATGGCTATTTTCTCTGAGTTAATGCGGGGTTACAGGGGAGCTGTGCTTAGAGGAGGATGTCAAAACATGGACAAAGGTTGCCTAGAGAGGCTTTTGAGAATATTTGGAATATTCTTTGTGATTTTCAACACTCAATTTTTAAGACTCTATAGAAACTTGACCTTACCTTGGAACTGAGCTTAGAGAAAAGATAGAGTAAGAATTTCCAGGTGTCCTCAAATCTGCATTTTTGATGTTTATATGATCACACTTGATTGATGGAAAGTGCACTTTTTTTGTTGTCCCTGCCCATGGCAGGAGATTTTTAACGAGATCATCTTTAATGTCCCTTCCAACCACCAGAACCATAATTCTGTGCAGCACCAAGCACTAAAGAAAAATGCAGGAAGCCTGTTGTGGCCTTCATGATTCACCTACCTTGTAGATGAAATCTCACCCAAGTTTCCTGTATTTCAACTTGTTTAATAAATGAATAGGCAGTGGAAAATCTCTCCCTGAATTTTAGGGAGAAGGATCACCTTGGAGGATCTTTGTGTCCAAGCATACATAATCATGCAGCCTAAAATAATTTTTAGGTTTTTTCATAGGCTAGGTCTAAACTGTAATTGTGGCAGAAAACAAATATTATCTGCCCACTATTTTATCTCTTGTTTTGGGAGATAATAAACACTTGCCAACTCTTTGGCACATCCTGAAATTACTAATGTTGTCATTATTCTATGGACATCTCAGAGACAAAATTAGGTTGACCCAGAAGTGGTATGGAACAGCTGTGCAAAGCCTGCTACTCCTAATCCACTGGTACCCCAGTATAGCCCATTTGCAAAGGAAACAGTCTCCTGATGGAATAGGGTAGGGTTCCTGATGGAACAGTCTCCTGATGGAACAAGGTAGTGCCAAAGTCCATGACAAGCATCATCTTTCTAAAAAGCTTTTAACATTAAATAAATCTCATAAGGAAAAATGGTTTATTAGACTAAGAAGAAAATTTTTACAATTCCACACAGTGTTTCTGTATTTTTTATGCCCCAAAGGCTGTTACCACATGCCAATCAAACCAAATGACTGAAAAAAATGCATCAGTTTGGTCAGCAACTGGATCTTAAAGAGGTGAGACAGGAGAATGTACACAGGGAAGGCACCCGTGTATTTAGTCTTACCACGAGACTTCAAAGGACAAGGGTTTTTAGATCCAGGATATGACACCAGTATTGCAAAAATTAGATGATATGCTGAACCTCCATCACTAAAAAAACCCACCAATATTTATTTAAGAAAATTTAATGAGCTATTAATTGTAACTTTATGGTAGTTTGGATCCTTGGGGGATTTCTCACATCCCTCTGCTGCTGAGATCCTTTGTTTATTGCTGATGCCTTTGGTTCAGTTTTTTTGTTTTGTTTTCTTCTTTGCCTTCTATACCCATAAGGAACTTTTTAAAGTCTTACAGGCACTATGCAAAGCAACTTTCTTATATCAAGATTCTTGATAGAAGCATTCATGTGTCATGGATGCTTGACTCTTGTGTCACATATCCTTTCACTTCTGGCTTCCAAACTGTGCCAATTTGTGTTGTCACTGAGTTAGGTTAAATACAGGTAACACATTCTGTGTTACAAGGTCAGTGTTTTCTCAGATCCTTTCCTGGCAACACTCTGCTCAGTTTGTTTTGTGGCTGACAGCACTATTTGTGTATTCATTGCAATTTCTGTTGAGGAAAAATGTAGGAATTTCTGTCTTCAGGCTGGACTATAGATTTGAATGAAGAACAATTCACACAAATGAATCATCTAGAGATTTTAAATCTGCTAATTTCTGATTCTGGCATGTTCTGAACTCGAGTAGAAGGTATACTCTTGATCAAATCTAAAATGTACCTTGAAAGACTGGGCTTTCAGAAGAATAGAATAGGAGAATACATTGCTGCTAGAACTCTCTCAAGACTTATGTGCACTTAGGAAAGAGCTTCTATATGGCAGTTACTCCTAAAAAACCCCTAAGATCCAAATGAACCAAACAAAGTCAGCTGAGCAGAAACATATATTATTCTGCAGAACACAGAGCTGAAATATGCTTATTTTCTTTCACAGAGATGCCTCATGCCCACAGAATCTTCACAGACTTCTAGAAGAGATACACATAAAAATGTTGGCAGGATTAGACCATGAAGGCACAGCTTTTCAGCGGTATTGCTTCTGTCAAAGAAACAAACAGAGAGGCTTAGAAGGGCAAGCAACAGGGGGAAAAGCTACAAATTTTTTTCATCCACACAAACCTGCTGTCTTTCTGAAAGAAACTGAGATACGCCTTGAAAGGTTGCAAGGATTTTACTCATTTTTTGATATGAAAAAACTTGAAACTTCATGCAATACAAGACAGAGGGAGAGGAAGGTGAAAGAATATAAAGGATAGCAAAAAAAAATCATCTGTTTCTATGTTAAACTTTGGGGCAAAGTATTTTTACACTGTGCTACAGTCATTGTAGAAATTCATCAAATGTGAAAATGTTCCCAAAACTTTCCAGTGAGATAATTAATGCTACACATTACATGTATCACAGAAACTGAGGAGCAAAGAGATTTGGGACTCAGTGAAGGGAATTATGAAATTACATCTATTAAAAATTTATGGGAAAATATTTCTTGTCAAACAATGGAAGACAGCAGTACAATTTTGAAATTAGTGTGAGAAAATAAACTATTTAATGACAAAAGACCTAAACAGAACAATTGTAGTCTCAGGATAATAAATGTTCATCTTGACTCAGTCACTTATTGCTATTTGTCTGGAGACTTTGACTCAGGTTTTTCTGTGTGTCCAATCATATGAAAAATCTGCTTTTCCCACTGCTTCCTTATTGCTTCTTTCTAGGGGTGATGACATCAATATTAACCATAAATTTGATTCAGCAATATTAAGGTATCCATTTTTTTCATTGAGCATAGCCAATGAATGTGTTGCTATTTTCTAGTTATCACTTTTCCTTGAATCCACAGATTCTGTAAAATACAGGAATATCTATTACATTTGCAGCATGCCCTGAAACAAAAGGATATAGCATATTCCCAGTAGTGGAAATGGAAAGGCTGTTTATGCATCAGAAGCACGTTGAAACATGAAAGTAAATATCAATAAATAATGGAAATTGGTTTAACTTTTTTTTTTCAGAATTTCCAATGCAATTCAAGACATCTCCAGTGTTGCAAACTTGGGATTTGAACAAGCAATTCTTAAACAAGAAGTTACTCTTCCTCTCATTTTTAATAGTGTAAAAAGATGTGTTAATCATCTCCTAAACTACTTACCATTTTTTTCCCTAAGACATAGGTATTGCATTCAGGATATGATGATCAAAGCATCCATTTTACATTTCATTATTAACTCAAAATATAGACTGAGTTTCTCTGGGTTTGAGAATTTTTTAGTAGCAGCAGAAATTTCAGTGAATTATGGCTTTCATGCCAGCTGTAGTAATATGATGTAATTTTACGGTCAAAGGCTTGCAAAGATGGATGTGATTGTCACTGCTACAATGTAGTGAGGAGAATCAGCAACCAGAGTTGAGCTATGCATCCTAGTAGGTTCATCAGAATATCGCTGGATATTGCTGGAGCCAGGATTTCCCCTAACGTCCTTCACGTGTAAACAAAAATGTCATGTAGATAAAAGGAGATCTCTGTGTTTCTGCTATGGTGATTTCAAAGGTCTTTATAGGAAGTGTCTGATAAGTCTTCATTAATGTAACTCTTAAAAGCACTTGAAATAAAAACCCAGTATCTAATTTTAGAAAAAAGTACAAGTGTGAAGGAATCAGTATAGTTATTGCAGATCTGCTTTCTTATAAATCACTGAAGTAGCAACCTTTTTGTTCTCTACTTTTGAATAAACACCATGTCCAATAAGAATAGATAATTATAAAGCAGTCACACTTCCACGAGGCTTTATTATCTTTTTCATATATATGCAAGATTATCGTCTGAAAGGCAACTAATTATCTAGCCTAAAACTTAAATACGTATATTGTAAAATAAAAATATATTACTCCTGTTTTGTAGGGCTTTTATATAAACTGGATGTTTTAAATAACAAATGGTGTAAAAAGCAAATATTCACTCACAAGAAAAAAAATTGACTAATTAGTGAAGAGCATGAAATTATAGGGTCTGAAACATAAATGGTGGGGTTGCTTCCAGCAAAAAAATTGCAGTCTGACTGAAATTAAAAGAAAAAGGATCTGTGTCAATTTCTGACAACACCCTGTCATGAAAATGAAAACAAATATTTCAGTTTTTTTTCTTTTTAATTTTTTTCTCCTTGCCCATTTAGATTACTATATCTTCTTACATTATCTAGAGAATTAAACTGAACTGGCACCTCTAGATTATATTATAATACTAAAAGGTATTAATGACTTCAGCATTCATCAAGAATTTAGAAATTCAGAAAAAAATCTGATTTCCTTTAAAGTATTGGCATAACTGAAAGATACTTCTCAGTACAATGCATGAAAGGACAAGAGGCAATAGGCATAAACTGAAATACATGGAATTCCATTTAAGCAGAAGAAAAAAGCAGTATTTAACTGTTAGTTGAGTGAAACACTGGAAGAGCCAGCAGAGGGAGGCTGTGAAGTCTTTGTCCTTAAGGACATTCAATCTCCAACTAGATACAAACCTGGCCTACTTTCTTTAGCCATCCTCAAGTGATGTCTTCACACTGGTACTCTATTTGTTTTTTATCTTAAAATTTCATCTAAATACCCTTTCATTACTCGTTCACCTGATATAACTGAGGTATCCATCAGAACCGAACAGCTTTCAAGGGATGAGATTGAAATTTAGGCTTGAAGCTCAACGAAGACTAGAGGCTTAACTTTCCAGCTCCCTGATGGTCAAAACATGGTGTTAATAATGCCAGAGCTGTGGGTTTGATCCCCCAATGGGCCATTCACTTAAGAGTTGGACTTGATGATCCTTGTGGGTTCCTTCCAGCTCAGAATATTCTGTGACTCTACAGTTCTGTAAATTGAATGATCCTTGAGCCAAAAGTTATATCAGTCGTGACTTTTTGTGTTGCTTTGTAAGTTATTTAAAGAAGTAGCTTGATACAATAACATGAATTTGGATTCAGAAAAATATATGCACACAGCACAGCCACCATTTTTTGTAAGCATCATAACAGCCTACCTTCCATGAGAAAGTTATTTTTCATTTTTGATCTCCGTAGTAAAATGATGTTTTTGAACTTTACTAGCAAAATTTGATAGTGGTGTCAACTTCCTTTTTACATTTCCACTAAGTCTGCCCTAACTAAGAGTGGGAGAGCAAACACAAACACACATCACACTGTTTGTGCTCTTCAGATCCCTTTGTCAAAAATATGCCCCCTCTAAGGTTTGATGAGAAAAGTGAAGGCTGCAGGTTGTGACGGCTTGTTGTTTGTTTGGGGTTTTTTTTGTGCAGATTGCTCTTTTCTTTATCAGAATGAATTATGTTGGGTGGATGGGTTGTTGTTGTGTTTATCACCACCAGCTGCTCATCACTGTCACACAGCTACAGGTGCAGAAGCTTTGCTGCTGAGCTCTAGGCCTCCAATCTGCTCTTCCAAAACAGCTCAGCAACAAAACTTTTTTCCCCTCTCCTTTGTAAATATGCAAGGAACTCATCTGAAAGGCTTTTTAATGCAAAATACATTATCCTCTTCAATCTCTCAGGATTTTTTACCCAGGAAAAAAGTATAGTAAGTTAAACAATAGTGGTGGCTGGATGAGAAATGACAATCACTGTGTGTCCTGTTTGATAAATAGTTCCTTTTCATGTTATTTCTTGTCTCTCAGTAGGGGTTCTGACAGAGGAAATTGAAGCAATATTTAAAGGACACTTTCAATCTCTCTCTTCATCCTAAAGGACCATATCAAGGCAGCAAAATGGTAAACATGAGTAAGGAAAGTAAATGTGTAAATCAGCAGGTAGATTAAAAGAAGATAAAAAATAGTTGCATATACTACTAGATTAATCCTCCACGGAATATGATAGTATTATTTATTTACATGATGAAAATATTCTGCTAGTATTTCTTCTGGCCAACCAATGAAAGAAAACATTATTTGTTCTCTGTGCAGGGAAAAGACTTTTATCCAAATAATATACAATACAAGGTATATATACAATCCACTTTGTCATATGCAGCAATTTTGGGTGTGTTGCTGGCAAGTATCATCCTGTTCCAGCTGAGAAAAAGATGTTTATTAATATCTACACTAGCCACCATCTTGTCATTCCAAACTGTCTGCTTCTAAACAGTTTTATTTAGGATGTCTGCATAGGTTTGGGTAGTTGGGGTAGGTGTTATTGGATAAATATTTTTCAAAGTTATAAGTTAATGACAGTGTCTACTGTTGTGGTTTTCATTGAGATAATTTTCTTCTTGGTAGCTGGTACAGTACTGTGTTTTGAATTTAGGATGTGAATGTTGGTAGCACACTGATGTTTTGACTGTTGCTCAGTAATGTTTACTCTAAATCAAAGACTTTCAGCGTCTCATGCCCTGCCAGAGGAAATGTTCAAGAAGCCACAAGGGAGTATGGCCAGGAAAGGTGACCTGACCTGGCCAAAGAGATATTTCAAACAGGAGCATGTCATACCAGTAAATAAATTGATGGAAGTTGTCTGAAATGTCTGAGAGCCACCAATAACCGATCAGTCACCAGCTGGGCATTGGTCAGTGGGTGGTGAGCAACAGCATTTTGCATCACTTGTTTGTCCTGGAGGAGTTTTGCATCTTCTCTCTCCTCTATTCATTTCTAGCACTAGTATTACATTTTCATTAATATAATTTTATTTATATATTTAATTATTTAACTATTAGTATTTTTTTGTTTGTTTCAATCATTAACCTGTTTTGAATTCACAAAGTCTAGGTCTTATTTTGGATTCTCCTTGCCACGGAGGGATACAGAAAAGGTTGTGTGGTTCTTAGTTGCCAGCTGGGGTTTATCTGTGACATCCACACAATAAAACCTTTCACAATTAGAATCATGGGATTTGAAGGTTTGGAAGGGACCTTTAAGATCATCTAGTTCCAAACCTCCCTACTGTGGGCAGGGACACTTCCCACTAGATCAGGTTGCTCAAGTCCTTATCCCACGTGGCTTTGAACATTGCCAGGACTGGGACATCCACAACCTCCCTGGGCAACCTGTTCCAGTGTCTCACCAACCTCACTGTAAAGAATTTCTTCCCAATATCTAACCTAAATTTCCCCTCTTTCAGTTTGTACTCATTACTCTGTTTCCTATCACTATAGTTTTTGATGAAGATTCCCTCTCTGACTTCCCTTTGGCCCTCTTCAGATACTGGAAGATGTTTAGAATTTCTCAATGCAACCTTCTCTCTCAACACTAGCAGCACTTTTGATGTTGCCAATGATTGAATTTCCATCCTGTTTACTTGTTGTTACTAACTATATTCTTAAGCATAAAACTAGGTCTTCTTTGTTGTTCTTTCCTTTCCTAGAAGAAACAAATTTTAGGGGATTAGTAGAGGAAATGAAAGGCTATGTGCTAATTTTTTTTTGGTTTTGTTCTTTATCTGGCAGAAAGTAACATTGATATGTTGAAAATGCCTGTAAAATCACAGCACATGCAGTACCAGAGTCCCTGGAAGCATGATACTATTTAATGAGCAAAAGGAAGAGCAACTATTTTGGAAGTAATTTATAAAGACCTTGAATGCTCAGTGAGCTCTGTTACCCATAGCAATGGAGAAGGGGTGAGTGGGAGAAGAAGACACACACCAAAAAAAAAAAAAAACTAACAAAGGAAACACAAGATTATGGATGACAATCATAAAAGGAGCATTTGTGTAGTCCTAAAGTAAAAGGCAATATGAAATGATGGTTGTCATATCAGAGAAACTGCCTTACTCTTTGTTTTGCATTTTTGGTGGTGATGTTTTGCTGTGTTTTGTCTCCTGGACATGTTTTTAAAATAAAGTATCGAACTCTTTATAACAGTTGTATAATTCACTTAGTTGAATGCCAGACTTTTCTTTTAGAAATTTTGACAACACTAATCAGAATGAGAAGCAGACTAGACCTACAGGATCATCATCTGCCACTGAAGATAGGATAAAAAAAACCCAACAGTTCAAATAAATAGTCTTTTTGCTTGCTTTCTTTCTTTCTTTCTTACTTGCTGAAAACAAAGCAGAGGCATTGATAGAACAGAGAGGGGAAGCAAAATCAACAAGAACACAAGTATTTTGAGAAATTAATAGTGTGTGGAAAGTCTCATTTTGAGGAAAAAAATCACAACAGCAAGAAATTCAGTCCAGGATCTAAAATTCTTTCATCCATCTGTCACTAATTAAAAAGACTGTCAAAGAACATATGGTCTGGAAACTACAGGGAGTTAAAAAAGAAAACCAAAGGAGCTGCACTAAGAGTGCACTTAAATAACAGTTTTCAGTAAGTGCCTGACAAATCCCCAGAAAGGTAGGTAAAGGACAGGAGGGTGACTTGGAATGAAGGACCACAAAGAATTCAATTACTCTTATGAGTTTCTTTCTTTTTTCTTGTACTGCAGATCTCAGAAGCGATAAAAAACTTTCCTTGGAAAACACAATGGAGATAGGCTGAGGGAAGCCAGACTCTTTCTGTTAGTTTGTGTGCCAATGTTTTTCCATGAACATCATCCTTTTATAATTGCTTTTGTTGATCATTTCTTCTTCTAAATTTTTCTGACTGCTGTATTAAAAAACCATGATTGACTTTTCCTATGCCTTTATGTTGAGTTCATTATTAAAGAATTTCGTTTTCAAGAATTTAAAGCCTCTTACTTTTTCAATAATAATGGTCTCTAATCTCTTAAGATTGAATAGCAAAATGAGAGAAGAGAATGCAATATTTTGGTTTAATAAATAACATTATGTGAAAAGTATTACATTTGGAATTTTAAATGAATATTTTTTATTATCACCACTTATCGTAGCCAGAGTCTAGTTCAGTAGTCACATATCACTTTTTCTTTCTTTATCATTTTGCATAATAGTGTGTATCCTTTAACAGCATAATCATACCTTCCTCATAATTCAATCTTATTGCATTTTGAGTTTTATAGGAGGAGTATTACATTACTCTGCAATTTATCTTTTCTGCTTTTCCTCCTCTGAGAAATTTTCCACTCCTTATCAGCCCTTCTTCAATATTCATCCATATTCCTAACAATTCTCCTTTCTCTCTGGCAGAAGTTTTTTGGGGGGGAATGAAACACAGAATATTAAGTAGTTACTCTACAGGACATGCATCCTTATAAAGAAATTTTTTTAAAATCCATTCAACCCTCAAAACCCACTAATTTTTCTAACCAAGACTCTTTATCTGGAAAAGACCTTTAAATTAAGTTCCCTGGTTTAAAACCAAATAAATAAATGTTTGAAAAACTAAGAGCAATGACCTTATTTGCTTAAAAGGATTTCTGTTTCTTAATAATGCTGAAAAACTACTGACTTTATAGGCTTTTTGATGGTTAAAACATATAAAAGATCATTGCAGAATCAAAGCATTTTTAAATGTCACAAAAATATGCCATGTTTGGTACATTAATGCTTCTTCAAAATTTAATTCACGAAATGTGATGAGATGCACATTTTTTTAATTTTTTTTTTTTTCATTTCAGGAATTGCTTCCAAAATCTCCAGAAATCTAAACTGTGAACATTACTTGCAGTTGAGCACATCCATATATAGCAGATCCTTTCTTATATGTTCTCAATTACCCATCATTCACAGATTGCTGGAAGCTGAGGAAGTGTATATAATAGGGTAGTGAGAAAGGAAGATGCCACATACATTTCCTCTGTTCTTAAGTACTTCCGTAGGCATTTACTGCTGGTAAAGAACATTTCAAGACAAGAAAGAACTTTCATCTGATTCAACAGAGGTGTGACTTTACCCTGCTGCTCTTCTCTCTAGATAGATACCACAGACCTGAAAAATACCAAGTTCACAACTGACTAGTCTTGAATAAGAACATGGAAAAATACCCATGGGCTTTGTCCAAGACATTATATATATATATATAATGAGACCTTCACATGCCTTCCCATCTATCTAGGTTTCTATAATTAAAAAAAAAAAAAAAAAAAAAAAAAAAAAAAAAAAAAAAAAAGAGAGAGAGAGGGAGAGAGGGAGAGAGGGAGGAAGGAAGAACAGTTTTATTTAACCTCTCTAGTCTAGTATCTCCATTTCCATTGACTGGTTCTGCTTAGCAGAAAGATGGGTCAGCAAAGGTGGCCAGATTACACACAGACCATGGTGTGAAATGTAGAAATGTACTGTCCCTGGTAGAGCATGCTGGTTTTAGTTAGGATGGAGTTAATTTTTTTCCCAGTAGCTAGCATGGGGCTGTGCTCTGGATTAGTGCTGGAAGCAGTGTTGATAATTGGGTTGTTTTTGTCAGCAGTGCTTACACAACATCAAGGCTTTTTCTGCTTTTAACCCACCCCACCAGAGAGGAGCTGGGGAGAGAGGACAGCTGACCCCCACTGACCCAAGGGATATTCCAGACCACAGAGGTTCATGTTTAGAATATAAAGCAGGGGGAGAAGAAGCAGTGGGAGGATATTTGAAGTGATGCCATTTTTTTCCCAAGTCTCCCTTGTGTGTAATGAGGCCTTTCTGTACTGGTGGATGAGCACCTGCCTGCCCATCCAAATTAGTTAGTTAATTCTTTGTTTTGCTTTTTTTTAATATACATGGCTTTCACTTTACCTATTAAACTATCTTTTTCTCAACCCATGAGCTTTCTCACTTTAATATTTTTGACTCTGTCCCGTGTCCTACAGGGAGAAAGTCAGCGTGTGGCTGTGTGGGGCTGACTTTCCAGCCAGGGTTAAACCACAACATATAGAAATGCCCCAATTTTGATCCTAGAAATAGTTATTTTATTCCATAGTAAAACCTTGATTTTCTCTGGTGTGCAAACCTTCATTTTCACTGATGTGAATTACAGATCCCAATACAGTGGTAATAAAGACTACCTCTAAAAAACACACTGTGTGAAATGACCATCTACTTTAACTTCCCAAGGTAATCTTTGCTTCCTATATTTCACTCTGAAATTTTGAATAGCTTGTTTTTAGTCCTTCTTTATTCCCTCACTTCAAGGTGTTTTTTACAGACCAAGGATTTTGCTTGCCATTTGCCTCTGAACCCTCCCTGCTCATGGTCAAGCACAGGTAACAGGAAATTCATAATCAGAATTTTTTCCTAATAGCATATAAATTGCTTTCTGGAATTCAACAGATTGCTTGAGAGCTTGGTCCTCTGCACCTCATCAAAAGCCAATTTGATCTTGTATTTGAAAAGTTAGTAAGATTCTGAATCATTGCTGAGATTTTTGAAAGTGGGACCTCTTGGCTTTTGTGTGATGTGTTCAGCCTTGAAGAACTAAGGTCTGAATTCTTTTCTTCCTCAAGTGTACTTCAAAACAGAGCAGTGCCTATGAATCATAGTTCAAGCACCCTGTTTATTGAAATAAAACAATCACTCATAAGATTACAATTAATTTAAACTCTTTTTTTCTGTCTAGGGTACAGGAAAGTAGGATTTCTGCCATGTTTTACTCATTTAAGAATACTTTTAAGCCCTGCTGTGATATTTTTAACATCAAAATAGAAAAGGTGGGGAAAAATGGGACAGAAGGAAGAATAATTGAGAGAAAAAGTCCAGAATGTAGATAAAAATATCTAGAATTATAGACCAATATATATGAATCATGGTCTTTTTTTGGTGGTTTTTTGTTGTTGTTTTTTGGGTTTTGTTGGTTTGGGGTTTTTTTTCATATCTCTATGTCTTCTGGGTTAGTATTGGTTATTGGCACATTAAATGACTCATTAAGCATTTGAATGGGAAAGTTTCCAACCAGACCATTAAGGTATACATAAAAATGACATGAGGAAATCAGTGTCCTCTTTGCTCAGACATTTTGACCACAGAAAGGATTCAAGGGGAAGTACCATCAATAGATGAGGGAAGAGTCAGTGATTTTTAGAGAGAAAACAACCCCTATAAAGCTGTGGGATCCAAGAAGATACATCCAAGATTGCTGAAAGATCTAGCCAATGCCCTTGAAAGCCACTCTGTCAGTCGGCTGGGGAGATTTGGGAAGATTCCTGGTGATGCACAAAAGGACTTATCACACACCTTTTTCAAAAGGTGACAACCCAGACGACTAAAGGAAAATTACACAAGTGCCAGGGAAAATCATGAAACACTTTTCTGGAGATATAAAAAAAGAAAGTGAACTGTAACAATTAGCATGAATATATCATGGGTAAATCTTGCATGACCAACCAGATTGCTTCCTGTGATAAGCTGTCTGTGTTTGCCGACAAGGGAGGCGAGATGGACATCGTTTGCTTTGATTTCTGAGAGTCTTTTTCTCAAGCTTTTCTGCTTATTCAAGTGAACATATCTAGGCAACCAGATGGATGCAACTCAGGTGATGTGTCAGAAAACAGTTGTTAAACTGTTAAACAGATGTGTCAGAGAACAGTTGTTAAAGGACCACATTCAACCTATAGAATAGTTACAAGTAGCATAGATGTCTGTCTTGGGATCTTGGATCTTTCCTGTTTTACTCCACATAGTGGAGTAAGAGATAAGGTGAATATTCTGTGATAGTTAAAAAAGGGTAAAACCTGTTAAACAGTAGATGGGAGTGAGGAATGAGAAAAACCTCAGAGGAACTGCCCTGCAGCCACCAAGGTCAGTAAAGAAGGAGGCAGAGGAGATGCTCCAGGCTTAATGAGAGGGGCTGGAGGTGGGGATGTTTGAAGACAGCCAAGATCAGGACCCACTCATGCTATGGTGTTTCCTACTTTAAATCTTCTATCTTTTCAACAATTTTGCATTTTTCATGTCAATGGTTACCTCAGTTTAAAAGAATTACAAGGATCTTTCCAAAATTATTGCAGTTGTCAGTAGAAAATCAAATCTATAAAGAACAGACAAATGTCTATTTATAATAAGAAGTATACATCCATCTAGATAATATATCTTAAACTCCAGCTATTTTACTTCCAATAAGGAGAAATCTCTCTTCTGTAGATAGAACCAGAGAGTGTCATTGCTGTTGTCATTGTTATCCACTCTTGAAAGAGTGAAGCTGCAATTGTAACTGTGGAATAACAAAGGGAATATTTTCACTGACAGGCCAGGGTGTTGCAGGACACTGGTCATTGGCAGAAGACACACAATTTGGCAGCTGGTTTGTTTGACTGGTTTTGCCGCTTCATTTTCATAGTGTTTACATATCCAATTGCTTTTTTGGTGGAAAATTACCAGCATACTGGGATGGATTTCTGTCTGATTTAAAGAGGTGTGACTGGAATAAAATCACTAATGGTTCAATCCATCAATTGCAAATCTGTCCTTCTTTAATCTCGGTTGCTCTTTATTTTTCATGGTGGAAAAGCTGCTAATCCCCAAAAGGTTGTTGTCTCTTCAAGATCTGATTCTGAAATACAGATCATCAACTCACATACAAATGTTTCACAATAATCATAAAATGAAGTTAATTTCCAGAATCTCCTAATCACCATGGTAACACACTCAGGCAAGTAAAACTAAGAAATGGAGGTAGTCTGAAAGATTTTGTCTATAAAGCAAAAGGTCGTTCATGCTCTGACTATAGAAAGGATTTTTGTGGATATTTTCATGGATTGTTTTCAAGCCTACCTTTTCTTCCATGAAACAGCTCTGGAACCAGCATGTACTAGAAAATAAAAAGGCAGCCATTCTGTTTGAAATATCCCACTAGTATTAGGTTTCAAAATTTTACATGTAAAGCAGAATCTACCTTCTTCTTCCAGAAGCAGACCCACAGAGCTAAGGCTACATTCTTTGAAGAGAGAATGCTGAAACTACCCATGTCAAATAGAACCTTGCTAACAAATGTTAGCATTGCATTTGTTAATGCTAAACAAATCCTTTTCATTTGCTTGGAAAGTGGAAAAAAAAAAAGCAACAAAAACAAAAATAGAAAGTTATTTGTAATTTATCTGACACTTTCTGCTTCATCTTCTGAGGATACACTTATTGTACTTGTAGGTCTGTAGGGCACAACTTGCATCCCAGCCTAGTGGCCTCTGAGTGTGCCTCTGTTTTCTGAAAAACTGGCATTGGAGTGGTCTTCAAAATTTTTCATCAATATTGGGTGACTCATCTGAACAGAATACTTGCCCAAAGTTGCCAACGTGCCCTTGATGAAGAAACTCTCATTTTGCTGTGAGAAATAACGCAGTGTGTGCAAACAAACCTGACTTCTTTATGATGAGTTAGCTGATTGTTGTATAAGCCTTCACAAGTCTTTACATTTTTGTTTTGTTTTGTTTTGTTTTAACCCTGCAGACTATTTGCCATGACAAATAGCTGAAGAATTTTAATGAGGATTTTTGTTTTTGTTTTTATTTCTCTCAGTGTTAAATGGTATAGCCCAGTAAATTTAGAAGCCTGGAAATACAAGGGTGTAAGATTCCTGGGCAGTCTCTTCCCTCTTGGGTCACTCTCATTAGTATCTTTTCTACAAGACAATGGCGCCACAGCAGCTGTGAGGTGATCTCTCAGACAGTCTCTGGGCATTAGAAATTTTCAGGTCATTTTTCCATTTCTTCAGAGTGTGGATTGGAGAGGGAGGTTTGTAATTCATGATTTACAGACAGCTGAGCACCATACATGTTAACTTATGGCAAGTGACTTTATATGTTACAAAATACTGAATGTGCAGTTCCTGCTAAAAAATGGATCATGCATTTTCTGTTTTCTGCTACATTTGCCCCGCATCCACATCTTGCCAAAAGCCAAATATCCCTATTTGAGAGCTAACAAAATAGGACAAAGGTAATGACTGTAGAAATTGGTATGCAGCTGGGCCTCCCCAGATTGCATATATTCAGCAAACTTGCTCAGGACACGACTGTGTTCTTTTTTGGTGTTAATTCTTCTGAGTAAAGTACACAAGGCAAAATATTCCTCATGCAAACACAGCAAAAAAAAAAAAAGAATGCATGACAAGCCTATTGCTTTGCAGTCGCACAAAGTACTTCTATAATTTATCCTACATTGTTTTTTCTCTGCCACTTCATGACCATCTTTAGTACCTGCATGTCTTCCATTACCTGTATTCCTCTACCCCTTCCATGTTTGCTTCACTGCAATCTGCTATGAGCTCTCTGTGCTTCACCACTATACTCATTAAAGGGAGGGCTGGCAAAGAGTGGCCCTTTCATCCTTTCTATGCTACTGCTCTGCCTCAGCCATGGAGTTCACCTTACAGACTGAGAAGGACAATATGTGCACAAAAAGCACAATGCCCATTCTCAATACTACATTTATTTCCTCATCTTTCCTCCAGGAAATAAGTTTATTCAGTGAAATATTTGGGATTTGATAAGTAATTTTCTTTCTTCCTCTTCAGATTGTGAGCACAGACCAGAGTTTTAGTGTTGAGGATAAACCAAAAAACAGCTCATAAAAATGCTTTTCACTTTTAGATATGTTTAGTTTTCTTGAATCTGACATCTATGTAGCACAGATCAAATATCAGATAAACTGAATTAAAAGTCAAGCAGCAAACTGACTCCAAATTTCCTCTCTCCCCACTCTTTCCTCTCAGGCAGACTTGCAAAATTTGTCATTTCAGATCTGTTAGAAAAGAAAAAAACAGAAAAAAAATCTGTATCAATGCACAAAGAAATTGTGATAAAATTAATAAAAAATATTCTCATTTTCATAACTATTGTGTTTAAAATGAGGAAAAAAACCTATAAATGCATGCAGGCAAAAGAATTCAAAAACTGTGACTCATTAGTCAGGAAGAAAGCATGGGATAAAAGCTCTAAAACAAACACTGAGAAAGTAGACAGGGAACAAGACAGTAATTCTTGTATTTGTTAACAGATGGAGACAGTACTGGAGCAATACCAGGAGGCAGTCCAAATTTATTTCAGAAGGGAGGAGGTAAACGTTTTCGATCTGACCAGGTCACACCCGAGTCCTACTGAACTCTAGACTGACCTTCTTCAACTCACTTCCCTTTATGTACTACAGCCAAAGAATACAAAATATGTGTTGACAGCTTTTAGCAGCCACAGTTCTGCTGTGGTAGAACTGAGTAATTCCACTACAGAAAGAGTATTGAACTGGGCTTTTTACAAGTGCCTGAAAAAATGCAGTCTCACTTCAAAGAAATTACAGTATGAAAATAAGGCAAATGGTTCCAAGCAGCTGCACATGGACAGACTGGAGAACACAAGAAAATACTGAATAATATCAAAGAAATCACCCATCATGGAGTGCTGCCAGTGCATGTTCCACCTTCAGGTACAAGGTGTTAGATAAAATAAATAGAATGCTTATCTTCCTGCACAGAAGGTAGCAACCTTTCAATAGATTCAATTAAACTCCATCTGAAAATTCAGTTCAGCTCAGTTCTGTCCTTTTACATTATTCTATTCTATTCTATTCTATTCTATTTCTATTTCTATTCTTGCATCTCTTATTTTTATTCATTCAGACCATCTTTCTAGTATATAAAGGTTTTTCACAGTGTTTTAAATGATATTACTAACTCTCAGGTCTTAATTTTTTTCCCCACCACTTCCTCGGAAAGAAATACCTGTAATGATGAGACTTATTTTCCTTTGTGTTCTCCTTTTCTTCAGATGCAAGTTGCCAGGTATTGTTAGAGAAAGCACTTAGAGTGAGAAGTGGTGACACTTATGACAGTTCCAAGTTCTTGAAGTGAATTACTTCACAGCCTTGGACTGCCCCTTGAAAATATTCCATTTTTCTCTCATTTGCTCTCCTGTACCTGCAGACAGCTCCTTGCACCAAGGGAGTAAAACTGTCATCCAAATTCTTCAACTCAAAGATTTAGGTGATGGGGTTTTTTTCCTTTAAGTATCCTAAGCCAAGAGCGGGAATACTTTGAAGAGAACATGCAAGACCTTGAACTTCATTCCTTTTCTAACAAAAGTCAGTGCAGAGCAGAGTGCTGCCTTTATGGCTCTGGTGATGTACTGTGCTAGCATATCCTGTTTAATATTTTTAAAGTGTTGTAAACCTCATGCCCAGGCAAGCCAAATTGCCATGGAAAACTGAGAGGTGAAGAAAACATGAAAATCCATCATCCATTTGGGTGTGACACAGCCTTTTACTTGGAACTGACATTTTCTGTAGTTGAGACAATGTGGGCGTGAGAAATCCATATGCACTGAGGAGAAAACTTGCCAGTATTATGAATTGTCAAAAATTTAAAATATAATTTAAAAAATATTTTTTTTTTTCCTCCCTTCTGTTTTTTAAGCTGTTGAGGGTTATTTGTTACTAAAAGTAGCAGAAATAATTCCATTACTCTTTCACTGATTTAGTTTACACAAAGCTTCCAGGGGAAAAATATGCCTATTTTTATAAATATATATATATATATATATATATATATATATATATATATATATATATATTTCTCACATACACAATCTGTGTGTGTCTTTGTATACAATGAGTAGGCGAAAGATCTATCAGGAAAATAATATCTGAAACAAGTAGGGTGATCAGCTGGAACTGAAAACTTTGGCTCCAAGACCCTGATGTGTGATTCATATTGAGGTACAGTAAACTAGAATCCAAACATATGTTTTTTACAAAGTCTTATTTGGCTCTGAAAATTTCATTTTTTCTGTTGCAAAGTGAAATCAAAACTGAGAGCAGGAATGACCCAATGAAATGGCTTCTCCTCTGATCAACTGAACTCTTCTCACTTTGCCTATTCTCATCAGATCTGCTGCAAAATCAATGCATGAGAGAGCAAAAATGTACCTATAAAAAAGATAAAGATAAATCCTGTTTTATAGATTACAAATGTAAATTTTTTTCCTCCTGTCTTTCCAACACTCCCTGAATAAAAGGATTTTAGGACATTTGAAACCATTGTTAATTCTGCTGACTCAAACAGAAGCTGTTTCATTACTAGCTATTCATTTACACCACACTGATGTAAATAACTGTACTGTGCAAATGATCACCAATGCAGAATTGATGCTAAAATTTTATCATTTTATAACTCAAATTATCTAGACTTTAATATGAAAGTAGTGTCTTTTAGGTATCTTCATTTTCTGGCATGCTTTTGGTTTTCAAGTGGATGCTCACCATCACATTTGGAAAACTCAGTCCATCAAACTGATTACTTGAAAATGTTGATTGCTTATGAAAATGCAAACTTCTTACATATTTCCCAATGAAGAAGTGAAAACTACAGGAGTGATATAATTTACTTTCAAAGTCTTTCTCAGAGAAATTTCTCCAAGAAAACAAGAAAACACATGAAACTGAGATGAGAGTTTAACTTTCAGCCAGAGTATTTTTTCTCCTTGAGCTTGTAATTCATGACAATTTTCTACAGATATTGTTTTTTCTCATCTATTTTTCTTCAAGCAGGACAAACTGCCATTTAATCTAATCTGCCACATTTATAAGTCTCCTGTTCAAGGAAAAAAAAAAAAAAAGCTTTTGAATGCTGATAGTATGGTAGTGTGTCCAGTTTTCCTCTGGGAGAGATATCTCTAGAGATAAGGTGCCCACCACTTTATTCTGAAAGTGGAATGAAAAAAAGGCCCATTAAGTGGTAATTCTGTGTCACATTCACATTCTACTGGGTAAAAAACTAGAAAGTAAGATATAGATTACATCAAGCCAGGATCAAATTTGAAAGGTCTTTAGACTCCCCATCCACTTACGTCCTTCTTAAATAATACTGCATTTTATCTCCAGATTTGCAAACCCTCCCAGCTGATGAGGAATTCAATGAACAAAACATGGAATAGAAAGGAAGGAAGTCTAGTCCCCATTTTCACCTCTCCATTTGGACAGATTTTCAAAATTTTCAGGTTTTGAACATCTAGACTGCTTGGAAAAGTTCCAAATGCTCTTTTAGAAGCATTTGAGTGTACTTCCTAACCATGACCTTTACTGAGTGTGGTATTTTCATTTGATCTACACTGGGTGGTCTAGCATTGAAAAAGGCTGTCCAGGGAAGTGGTTGAATCACCATCCTTTGAAGGATGCTGGGAACATGGTTTAGTGGTGGATTTGGCAGTGCTGGGCTAATGGTTTCATTTGACGATCGTAAAGAACTATTCCGGCCTCATTGGTTCTATGATTCTATAATTCTATGATTCTCTATTTTGTCATTATCAAACTTGCATATATTAATGACACAGCCTTGCCTGTCCACCATAAACATAATCCTCCTTTTCATGTCTTTCATCCTCTTATAGAAGTCCCTAAACACATTCCCTTGATGTATCAAATACTTTTCCATTGCAAAGAACAAGTTGATGACTGGCAGCATTTTTAAAGTACTGGTAAACTAGGTCCCATATAAAAATGTCAGAATGTGGGAAGTGCAAGTATAGTCTTTGAACCAGTGCTCATCTCCCAGAAAAAATTTTTAGTGAGTGTTTTAATTTAATTTGGTCCCAATGATATTATATACAGCCAATTGACACACATCTCTTCAAAAACACATCAGAGATACTGGGGTGAGATTATTTGTATCTGCTGTCTACATGTTGTGCCAGACAAATCTTTTACCAGCTCTTCCCCAGCCAAGATTAATAAAGTATTCAACTATACCTACTCAATATTTATGACAGGAGTTACTTTCTTCTGATGTAATTTAAGATACATAAAAGAATCAAAAGTGTCTTGGTACCAGCTTTAAGCCAAAAATCAATGTTTCAAGTGGAGGAAAAAAAACACTGAAGCCAACCTATATGATGGAAAATAAAACCAGACTTCTACAGGCCGTCATGTCCCATGAGGCAAAGTGGATGTAAAGTTTTGAGTTTAAGTCAAGCCTGTGAAGATTATCCCTCATTACAGAGCATCATATCCAATATAATATTGACATCTGGATGCTAACTGGCACAGCGACCCACCAGCTGCTTAATTTTCTCACGATAGCATGTGCTTTATTTTTGGGAACAGTGATATCTGCCTGTTCCACAAGGGATGGTGAGCCAAAAGCCCCAACACTGTAGCAAGGTGAGGGGGAGCATGGACCTCCCTCATGTGGGAGCCAGGGGCAGCAAATCAGGCTCAGATACAGTTCAGGGACCACCCAGCATGTTTATAGCCAAAAGATGGCTCAGGTAAAGCCAGAAAGTCAGAGCAGGAGATCCAGGTCAGAAAACCAGGCATAGATGTGAATGCTGCTCATCAATAGATGTTTCTGTGGCTTTCCATAGCTTTTGTCAGTTGGATTTTCTCTCATATTGTTTTAATTTCATTATCACACTCTGCAAACTGTTTTGCAAAGTTAGTACATGAAGTTGTTCAGTTCACAATATCTGCAATGAAAACACGAGACTCATAGCTGATCACACCTCATTTCACACAGCAACTGTGGAGCTGTGAACGACCAGCCTAAGAGGCAGCCTTGTAGTGACACAGAATGAACTGTATGTAAATGATTGTAAATTCTCTCTTTGTTTGATATATATGTTCACAAATTATAGAAGTAACTGTAAAGTGACATACCAATATTTTTAGGAAGATGTGTTTCCTTCACTTGAAATTCATGTATCCAATAAGTTAATCTCTGTGTTAGGACCCAGATACCATGCTACAAGAATGCCCTGACCACCTTTGAGTGATCTGGAATAAATCGCCAGTTTCACTTGTAAAGATGTTTGATTTGAAATAATGTATTTACTTTGTATTGATCTTAAAGAGAATAATTTTATAACCTAGTGATTAAGGAGTCTACACTGCTCTTGCACTACTTTCATGCATTTCATCAAATGATTTTTCTCCTTTATGAGTCTATATATATCTATATCTAATTTATTTATGATCTTCTCTTATTCATTTGATAGAAATTTGCTTTGTAAAGATACTGTTGAATTCTGCCTAAAATTCATGTATTTATTTCTCCAATTAGAGCAAGGACAGCCTAAAGTGATCTGCTCAGTCAAATTCTGACAAGGTGATGCTGTGGTTCAGCCCCAGATGGCAGCTCAGCCCTATACAGCCTCTTGTTCACATCCTCCCAAGGGAAAGGGGAGAATAAAAGTGAGAAAACTCATGGGTTTAACTAAAGGCGGTTTAACAGGTAAAGCAAAAGCTGTGCATGCCAGCAAAGCAAGATAAGGATTCATCCATCACTTCCCATGAAAGATATTCCCATGAAAGCAGGGCTCTATTTTGCCCAATTATGTATCCCTTCTCCTTCTTCTTTCACCGGTTTTCTGCTGAGCATGATGCCATATAAAATAGGATATCACTCAGGGTCAGTCAGAGTTCTGTCCTGGCTGTGTCTCCTCCCAACTCCATGTGTCCCCCCAGCCTTCTCACTGATGGGTTGGGGTGAGGAGTAGGAAAAGCCTTGACTCTCTGTAAATACTGCTTAGCAATAATGAAAACATCCCTGTGTTAGGAGCACTGTTTTCAGCACAAATCCAAACCCATACTCGGTACTATGAATAAAATTAACTTGGGATATATGGAAGACCTTATTCAGGCTGCCTGTTTCAGGGTATATTCAGAAATTGACCAGAGTGCAAAGTAGCAATCATTGTTTTGTGATTTCCTAGTTGTTTTTTGTTTTGGTTTGTTTTTTTTTTATTATGAAAATGTATTTACTTTCTGTCTAGTAATTATTTTTATTTGTGTTGCCTTGAACCATGAGGCTCCAATTCTCAAGGCTCTGGCTGAATCCAAGGCAGGATTGCAGAATCAGCAGGCAAGAAGTGAGAGGCAATATCTTGACCACAAAAAGCAGCTTACTGTTAAGGCAACACAGTATATTCTGAGCCTCTTCCTGTGGTTTATATGTTGGATTGCATTCAATTTTCTTCCTTTCATCTATACCAAAGTCACCAGTAAAATCAGCACCCTCCAAAATCACACAATGCTACAATTCTCTATCTTATAAAACAACTAACAATGCACACCCCCTAAAACCAGAAAAAAGAGTAATTAATATTATTTATTTTCCATGGTGCTCTCATTTCTGATAATTGGATTTAGTAACATAAAATTAATTTACTTGAACTCTTGGGAGTGCCTGGTTTTAGCCTGAATGTTCCTGGATGTATATGAACATGTGTGTGTGTGTGTGTGTCTTATCCTTTGCAAACACTGCAAAAACAAGTTATTTATCATCTACACCAGTCTACACCATTTGTAAGTATTTCTGATACGCTGCCATTGCAGGAGATTATATATACAGTAAAATAAATAAGAGATTTATCCTACCTGTTATGAACCACTTCTCTCTCAAGAGTTACTGCCTGGCTATGAAATGGTTCAGCCATGAAGCAGGAAAATTTAGTATGATCAGTTCTCTTCAATGTCAAACTTCATCCATAACAACAGAGATTCTAAATTCATGCTTAGAGTGAGCCAACAAAGATTCTTTATCATTAGTGTTCAGCAAAGCCAGACAGTCCTGTTGGAAGCCAATTATTACATAGTGCTTCCACGTCCAAGAAAACTAGGAAAAGGTAATGTACTTGGAAAAGGGAAAAACCACCTGATTCAGTTCTCTGCAGGAATTCCCAGTGGCT